>NC_143021.1:55987780-56604655 GCF_055824585.1 Amblyomma mixtum | reverse complement strand
GGGCACCTGATTTCCAAAAATGTAGAGCTTTGGCTAATCACCAGGACCAGTTAGTCCGTGAAATAATCGAGGCAGCTTCGATAGCGAGGCTGCGCGACAATTGTGTCAGCACTCTCTCTGTTGCTTTAACAAAGAAAGAATTCGACATGTTAAAAACGTGATTATTAATCGCTATGATTATTTGTCTTAGGTTGTCATTTTAGAACGCTTGGATGATTTGTTTGTGACGCATTTGTTTTTGAGGGGGTGAAGAAGGTATAAGAAGCAGTGTATCTTCGAAACAAAAACCAGTTGTAAGTCAGCGCTTGTCTCTTGTCCCGGTGTTTTGCGCTGTTCCGTCACAAACGCACAGTATGGCAATGGTCCAGAAGATGGCGCGCATGCAGTGAATGCAGAGGTATTTCCGAAACGTATCTTCAAGTTATGCATTGAGGCGTTCCTGAATAATTTAATTATAAGCGTGCAAATTACAGATGTTTCAATTAAGCGAGCAGCGCAGTTGTCCGGAACGCACTCAATGTTAAGTCGCCTAGTTGCTCGATACACCACAGCTTTCGCTCTCTAAGCAAGGTTCAGCAGTAATTAAACCGCAGCTAATTTTTACGAACAAAGTTCCTTTTAATATACTGACCTTGCATCTGTATTCCCAGATTTTTTTTTTAGTGATCCGTTCGAGGAGACACATAAGTTGGTGGATTAATGCAAATGTCTTTATTAATGCCTCTCCTGCCCAGAAATATTGTTACGAAGAAGACGAAGCTGGCAGTGGCGCGGGACGGAGCGCTCGCGCTAGGCCAGCGGCCATTAAATCATCTCTTATCCATCGTTCATCACGCCTCATTCTTCGGCTGGCCGCCACGTAACATTTGGTGTGATGTGCGGGGGTCCTTTCATCGCCATCCTGGTCCCGGAGCTTCGACGTCCAGCGCCTACCGTGGACGTCGGCCGTGAGTACCTGGTCCGCCCCGCACGGCCGCGCCCCAGCCCGCCCGACCTGAACCGACCTCGCTGCTCACCCCAGCCCCGTCCCCCGCCCGGGCCACAAGACACGACGAACTGACGACGTTGCCGCGACCAGAATAACCCGACCGACCCAAGAACCTGCCCAGATGTGAGGACACTGTCTCCCTGTCCCTGCCGTTCGGTGGGTCGAAGGACCTCGGACGTCAGCTCCTGGCACCCTACGGCTCGGATGCTTCGTGGACCGGGACTCATTCGCCTATCGCCTCATCCGCCGTGGCGGCCAGCACTTCACCACCTTACCACTTCTTTTCTGCCCTGGAAGCCACCACGCATCCCATCGTCGATGTCTTCTATTCACGATAGGGACGATCGCTCGGTGGCCCCGGGTAATGTTGAAGAAGACGAAACTGGCAGTGGCGCGGGCCGGAGCGCTCGCACTAGTTAAGCGGCCATTAAATCATCTCTTGTCCATCGTCATCAAGCCTCATTCTTCGGCTTGCCGCCACGTAACAATACGTCATAGAAAACACTCTGAGATATTTCCTTATATTTTCGAGAAGTGGCCAATTCAGCTAAATTCGAATAAGTATGGAACTTTTCTTCTGAAGTCATGGTCACCACATAGAAACCCGTTACACTTTCCTGGACACGCTCAAGCTGTTTATATTTTTCTTCATGTAGGGGGTCCCATGCAGAACAACCATATTCCAATCTTTGACGGACATTAGTAAGCTATAATATTTGAGTTCAATCGTGGCTTGCCAGAAATTTATTGGGATTAAGTTAAACGCCCGGCTAGCTTTTCGTGGCAAGTAATGAATGTGGGTGTTCCGTGGCAGGTGACTAGCAAACATACCTCCCAGGTATTCGTAATCTGACACGGTAGTCAGTCGTGCACCACCCAGAAAATAACCACTGACTTTAGCACGTTTTTTTTTTTTTTTTAATGTGAATGCGTTGCATTTTGAAAGGCTGAGGGTCATTTTCCACTCATGAGAACAGGAAAAAATGCAGTCGAGGTTTTTTTAAGCTGTTTCAAATCTGTTCGACAACGGATACAGCGATAGACACAACAGTCGTCAGCATACAGTCTGATTGAACTGGACACTTGTGCTGATAGATGATTGACATAGACCGAAAAAAGAAGTGGTCCTAAAAACTGACCCATGCGGGACAACTGATAACACGATCCTTCTGAGGAAATCACTCCGTCTAGCACTATGCACCGCTTTCGCTGACTCAGATACGCAGTTAGCCATGTAAGCAACTTATTCGATATTTTAAGGGCAGAATAATTTCTATATTAAGGAAGTGTGCGATACGGAATCAAAGGCATTTTTCAAGTCCAAAATACGTAGTCAAGTTGATCGCCACATTTTATTTATTTGGCAATATCATGCGGAAATTCTATCTATTGTGTGCCACATGAAAAACCAGTTCTGACTCCTTGTTGAGTTGTGCGAAAAAAGAATTCCTTTAAAGACGAACAATTACGTCAGTGCAGATTACATACTCAGGAATATTGCAGATTATGCTTGATTGAGGGCTAGGTCTGTAAGTGCTTGTAATAATAATAATTTGTTTATTTCCATCAGTGATGGGGCAGACTGCGGATAAAAGCCGCTTGACAAAAAGAGACTTGACTGAAGCCCGCAGCCCCCCTACAAAGCAGGCAGCGATAGAACAACAACAAAAAAAAACTAACAGAAAGCACAATATTCAAAATTAATGCACGCACACTTGATACTCAGAAGAGGTAAATAACAAAAAGCAAGATAACATTTTTAGTTGTTATTGTAAGCAAGGATTGTTAATGAAATGTTTGCGTAGGGTTCGTACAGAAATTGTATGCAAATCTATGCCTGATTTATGGAATGAATTTAAAAGGGTTGGCAGTGTGTATGACACTTTTTGCCTGGAATAATTTACCCGCGCAGTGACCACCTTCCACGGTTCTGTGTAACGGGTGGTGTAGGAATGTGTGTTTTTATCGAGATCTGATAATTCATGAAAAAACTTGAGATTTTCTTTCACCTCCGGTTTGAAAGCCAGACTTAACTTATAGTTGTAAAGATTAAACGCGCGTATTATGTTTGCTTTCAAAAATAGCTCTGAAGTGTGGGAATGATACGATACATTAAAAAGTGCTCGAACAATTTTTTTTTTTGCAGTATATGTATTCTTTCAAGATTTGTACGTGTTGTGGTACCCCATACCAATACACAATAATACAAAGAAGAAAAAAAGAGAGTATTGTGAATAAGAAGCTTTATATTGAAATGTAATATAGCTCTGTGTCGCGCCGTCATACCAACAACACGAGATAGCTTCAGTTGTAGAGTGTAAAGGGGGCGGACGCTTCGTCAGGCAACTTTTGATTGCCTTTTTGTTCGCCTCCTCGGCAACCAAGTGTTGTTGAAATAAATCTGAATCTGAATCTGAATCTGAATCTGAATCTGAAACAGATTCAATGTGCGCATCCCAAAGCATATTCTGTGTGAAGATAACTCCAACTATTTTAACACTACTATCTATTTCGATTTTTTCGTTCTCGTAAAGAAGGGTGATTAGACTGCTGTTTATTTGCTTCGATTTCGGCCTGAAAATTACGGCTTTTGTCTTTTTGGTATTAATTTGTAGACTGTTTGCTGCGGACCATTTATGAAGGGATCTTAGAGCAGAGTTGGCTTTATTCTGAAGGCTACTAGGCTCAGGTGATGAAAAAAATATACTAGCGTCATCAGCGTATAAAATGTATTTTGCATCTCTGTAGATATGAACTAAGTCATTTATATAGACTATAAAAAGGAACGGGCCAAGAATACTGCCTTGAGGAACACCTCTGTTGATTTGTTTCAAATCTGAACGGCAGTTCTCTATTTGCGCATATTGATGGCGATGATCTAGGTACGATTTTATGAGATTCTGACTGCGCCCTCGAACGCCGTAAGTCTCAAGCTTTTCAAGTAATATGGAATGATGGATGCAATCAAATGCTTTAGTGAAATCTATGTAAAGGCCAAGCACAATATTCTTGTTGTCAAACTGCGACAGAATAAATTCTTTTTGCTCAAGTAGTGCTAATTCCGTCGATCGGCGTTTTCTAAATCCAAACTGGGCAGAGGAAATAAGATTATGCTTATCGAAAAAATTAGACATTTGCATATGTATTAGCTTCTCGAATCCCTTGGATAGCACCAGTAAAATGGAAATAGGCCTGTAATTTTTTTATATCGTTTACGTCACCTTTCTTAAACAGGACCGAAACTCTTGCAATCTGCATCCTCCTCGGAAAGATAGCGCTCGCCAAGACATATTAAAGATACAAGTGAGATAAGGAGAAAGAATATCGAGCACATATTTGATTGGCCGGACCTGCATGCCTTCTATGTCGCAACTTGAGCTGTTTTTGAGTGAAATGAAAACTGACTGTACCTCAAGTTCCGTAAAAGGGCGAAAAAAAAGTGAAAATTGATTTCTATCAGGCAGTAATGTCGAAATATCAGTCGATGCGCAACTATTGGAGTAGCCCACAAAATAATCGTTAAACGTATTTGCTAGAGCACTTCCCGATATTTCTTTGCCACCAAGAAGTAGCTTTTCTACACGCGGAGATGACCTGCGACGATTCAAGAGGGTATTTAGCTTCTGCCATAAAATATCAGGTTTATTCGAGCAGCTGTCAAATTCGGCATGAAAATATAATTTCCTATGCACTTTTAGTTTTATGTTCAGTTTGTTTCTAAATGATTTATATTCCTTTAATACGCTTGGATCCTTGGTCTTAATAAACTTGTGGTAGAGTGCATTTTTACTATTTATTTGTTTTAACAATTCGGGAGTTATCCATGGCTTTCTTATTTTTTTACCCAGCCTAAACTTCTGTTCTGGGAAATGGCGCTTATATATTCGAGAGAGCTCATCAATAAGCTTGCTGTACGCGATGTCTACGTTATCTGTTTCCAGAATTTCCTTAATGTCGCAACGCTGTAACTCAGCTGTGAAACTATCTAAACCAGTCTGTGTAATGGTCTGGAGGGAAACGTGTCTGCTTTATTTCCAGTGTTGTGTATTAGAACGACATTAACCCCTTCCTAATCAAGGGCCGCTTCTCCCGTTCAAGGGACTTTGTGAATTGCGTTGTCAGGTAAAGGGGAACGGAAATAGCTCTGTTTTTTAAGATGTGATTAGAAATTCCATTTGGACCAGGAGCTGAGGCTAGCTTGATCAGTTTTTAGCAGTAACGTTACACCGCGTTCAATAAAAGTTGCCGTTCATTTGCGTAAAGTTGAAATATTGCGGTGCCTCTACGACTGTATCGATCGCCTCTGAGAACACTGCTTGCAAGTATCAATTGAAATTCTCTGCTTTTCTTTCGGGAATTCTCTATCTTTAAGGGCATGTGGTTTAGGTAGAGCGAACGGTAAAGAACACAAACGCAGAAGAAACTGTGTTTACGAGTATCTTAAAGAAACTTCAAAATAGCGCTCATTGGTGAAGAAAGCTGGACAAGTCGGAAGAGAGTTAAGGCAGATAACTAAGCAGTGGACAGTGGAATACGCGGAATTGACACGAAAAGCGCTTGTCTAGTCCCGTTTCTTCCCATCAAGTCCGTGTTGCCCACGCGCTCTTTCTACCACGAACCCAAAATACACCTCTAGGAACACAATTAATAATGCCGCTAATTTCTACGGCAAGGTGGTTGCAGTAGCGTGCGGTTCGCGGCAAAAATGATCTGGAGAAGCATTCAGTGTTGCATGACTCGATGCCCACTTTGCGACCATGATCAAAGCGAAAGAATGCGTAATGTTGCCCTTCGATCAGGTGATCACGAATTGCGCGATGATGGTGCATCTTGCGAAGCAAGGCAATACCAAAAACTTTTCTCTCTGACGGCAGCGATAGGAGGCTGCAATATACCGATTTCGCAAGAAGTTCCGCAGCCCTCGCGATGCAATCCGGTAATTATGGTACTCCGGCCGCCGCCGATCGCGTCTGCGCGACGTTTAGTGCACGCTCGAGAAGCTTTCCTGCTTGCGTCGCCAAACGGTGCCTGTGCCTGTACGCTGGGTCTGTGGGGCACAAGGTTTCACCTGCTCGGCGCCTTGCGGTGTGACGGTGGCAGAGGGGCCTCGATCTGACGTTTTATCGAAAAAAACAGCTCCACAGAAAGGAACGCGGAGATGTTGCTCAGAGCAGCAGCTGAGAAGATAATTCAGTGTATTTACCCGTTTTCAGGGTGTAGATCAGTCTACATCAAGAAGTGGTAAATTTTCAATCCTTATCCTCAAATGCATTTACGCGCCGTTGCTGCGGAAGACACTCATTCTTAGTAACCACGCGGTCAGGTTCGCCTTCGCTTTGCTTCGTCAAATCGGTTTTAGAGAGGTTTCCGACTGATGGCTTGTTCTAGGCGAAGCTTTAGTGCCATATATTCAGGACAACTCTGCGCGTGAGGGTTCAATGTGCGTATTCACCCCTCGAACTCATGCCGCCAAAGTAGCAATAGTAGTTTTACTACTAATGAAATAAGAAAGCGCGCTATAACAAGGGCGTGAAAGCGTGCAGCTAACTGCCGACACTTTTCCGCGCTTCGATCTTTGATCATGCGTAATATACTGGCCCCGTAGTAACGCACCTCATAAACTCTTCCCCGTATAAAAAGCTTGTATCCAGAATTGTTGGGCATGCTGAGGATAAGCGCTCTATTGCTGAAATAATATTATTTTGAAATAAAATTTGTTTTGCAAGCAAGCTTAAAAAGATAATAAACAAATAGGCTTTGAAACAGACCGTCGCGCGTTCTAAGTCCAATCGATTCCCTCCTCCGTTTACATTTGCACCGAAGACTGTGCAGCGCCGTTTCTCAAGGAACGCAATACCACTAACCATCACAAAATATACTATTTTGGCGAGCTTACACAGCATGTAGCCATCTTTCAAAAACGGACTTCAGCAGATAGGTGATCGAGCGATGGTTCCGCTTAGCATGTGAAGTCCCAAAAAACTCTCGGACATACACTCAGGTCACGCCCTTTCTTTCAGTTGCCGTTTACGATAATATTTCTGGGGTATCTTCTTCGGTGTGCTTCTCTACGGAGGATTACTTTATGCCGGCCTGTAACCATGTGTGGTAACTGTGGATGACTCTTTAAGTGTGATATAAAATAGCTGGCTCATTGTTGGAGCATATGGGCCGGTTTTCGTATTCTTCCCAAAAGTGCTCGCGTGTGCCTTGATGAAAGCAATACCTCATAATTACATTTGCAGCTCTAATGCGGTAAATATTCTTTTGCGTGGCTGGAAGCAGATGCATTCTCGCTTATCTAGTCAGTGGCAGCGATGAAGACACGAAGAATGTGTGACTGCTGAAGCTGGTCACATTTTAGTCCCCTTACGCAGGGATGCTGCAATGCCTTCGTGGAAAACCTTAAAAACAGTTTTTTTTTATTTTAACAAGACGCGTATACAAGGCTGTGCGTGAAAAGTATGAAAGAGTGAACCATAAACCGATGTAAGCGAATTAGAAGCTTCATATCTTGAAAGAAGTTCGGACGGCGCGAAAGCAACAAAGACAAAGGAGACACGAACACAACAGGACGGGCGCCAACTTGCAACTGAAGTTTATTGCACCAGACCCCTACATTTTATGCATCACCCCAGCCATATCTCGCAAGCCTATCACACATCAAAACGAAATTGTCATCAAAAGTCCTAACACAGGAAGTAGGCGCAACTATTACAGACAGATATGCATTCTGCACTATACACATGATAACATTTTCCTTATTTTATAAGTCTCAAGATTAGAAGAGCGCGCAACCCACATGAAAGCAATTCATTCTGAAAAGAAATACAAACGCTTGAACAAGGCAACCAGAGCGCAAACTCAACAATCCTGATTTAACACAAATTGTGATAATGAAAGAATGACCAACAACAAACGCGGAAAATTTTTTTTTGGTGGACATGAAAACGTAAACCTTCGGGGAAACCTCCCAGCGTCAATGAACTATTTCTAGCGTCAAAATCATTGAGAAAACCTCCCAGCGTCAAAGATAAAACGTAAAATCTAAAGACAGCCTTCGAGAAAAGCCACCTCAGCGTCACTAATTGAAATTGAAGGCCTACTCACGCATGCGCTTCCGGCTTTCTTAATAAAAAATGCCTCCACTACTTCCCGCTCAAATCTGTCTTTACCGCTCTTCAAAAAAACTGTTTTGCTCAAATCCGGACTACACCCTTTGCAAGTCTTGCAGTGGTCAGCAAGGAAACTTCCATGTTGTTGGCGCACATTCCGCATGTGTTCGCTGGCCCGTTCATTAAAACATCGACCGGTTTGCCCTATGTACACAAGACCACAGCTTAGAGGAATCTGATATACCACTTGTGATCTGCATTTCGTGAGCTGTTTTTGATGTTTAATAGGGCAAACCGGTCGTTTCTTCTCAGGTTTTGACATAGTGCAAATCTTTGACAACTTTGATGGGGCCGAAAACACAACCTGCACCTGATGTTTGCTTGCGACTTTTTTAATGCCATGGGAAACCTTATGCATGTAGGGAATCACAAGGACCGATTTTTTTCTTGCTTCTAGAAGTTTCTCATCCCGAGGCCGCTTCAATCTCTGAACTAACATTTCAGAAACAGCCAAAATCAAATGGGGCGGGTAACCGGCTTCATGTAACCTCTGAATTTGGGCAGCAAAGCTCGATGACATCCTGTGATGGCACGACTTTCTTAAAGCGCTCAGAAGGGAATTAACGATTATTGCTCTTTTTACGAGTTTTGAATGAGCACTATCAAACGGCAACAGCCCTTTCTTTGATCTGGGATTGTATGCCCAGCATAGGTGATCCTTCATGAAAACCAATCTAACGTCTAAAAACTGCAGTTCACGATTCACTGGTAACTCCCACGTGAACTTGAGGCCCTGGCTGTTATTGGTGAAGACTGATAACACACTTTCTGCCGCCGAAGCTAGATCGGACTCATGAACATTCTTCATGATAACCAAAAAATCGTCCACATATCTAAAAATGGATACTACACGTGGGTCTATAAGATGACTTTTAATTTGGTTCCCAACAGCTGACAAGAAAATATCACAGAGTACAGGTGCCACTGAAGACCCTATGCATACACCTTTTTTCTGGACAAAGAAGCTACCTTCAAATGAAATGGCGGTCGAGCCTAAGTAAAATTCCAATAAGGCTACAAAACTGTCACTGCTAATCCCAGCTGCATTTTGAAATTGAACTTCACCTGCTGTGATGATCTTTTCTCTGACCGCGCTTAGGAGTCCATGATGAGGAACAGAGTAGTATAAATCTTCAATATCAATGGAGAAACCAGTGTATTCGAGGGAGGGCAAAACGTTCAGTTGCTGCACGACGTACGAAGAACTGCGAACCATGAAAGGATCATCTTCCACCAAAGAACCGAGGTGCTTCTGAAGGTAGCGACTGACAACGCACTGCCATGTTCCTTTTTCCGATACGATGGATCTTAGTGGCATTCCAGGCTTGTGGGTTTTTACCGTGAAGAATATTTCGAGGAAGCCCCTCTCTTCATCTTTTGCTCGCTTCTTGATGGCATCCAGGTGCAAGTCATCCAAGATTTTGAGTGCTTGTCGTTTTCTGGTTCGTGCGTTGAACTTGACCAGTTTGAAGTTTTTGTTGATGGCTGCAACCGCCTTTTGTTGGAACAAACCCACGGGTAGGACAGCAAAGCCACCATCTTTGTCTGCTTGGAGCGCCAGGAGACCTTTTTCATTGAGGGCACTGGACACCTTTTCAAGAGGCGGGTTTTTCGGGGGGTTAGCCCCGACGCACCTCGTCAGGCAGGCGACACCGTCATCTATAATCCTCTCTTTTCCACGCTCCGTCGCATGGCCGGCCACCCTTCTAACCATGCCCAGCAACTCCTGCCGCTTGGCAGGAGTTCTGCTTCCCGGTTCATGCCAAGCGGCAGGAGTTGCTGCCAACAATTAACACGGCTAGAACTAAAATGCAGTATGCCCCTAAAAACCAGGTAAAATCAGGTAAAACCAGAGAGAAAGGTGATTTCTTTTTCAGATAATGAGATGGAAGGGGTGCTTACGCAACCTTCTTTGAGCCCTGAGATGTAGGTAGCTTCAATGATTTCGCGTGTTAATTGGTTTTTATGTTTCTTTAAGACGGTTGCTTTCTTAAAATGAGGAATGCACTTCTTTTGGCTGTCACATACGCTGCAATGGGCGGGCAGGTTCCTCAACGGCGCCCCAGTTAGATCGTTTCTATGTTCCATTAACCTTTCGTTTAAGCATCTTCCTGTTTGGCCTATGTACGCCTTACCGCAAGCTAAAGGTATAGAGTATACAACACCCTCCGCACAAGGCACAAAAGGATCTCGGTGCCTGGTTGTACAGCCACTATTCTTTTTCTTTTTATTAACTTTGTTGCACAGGCTTGACAGGCGCAGAGGGGCTGAAAAGACTACGTCTACGCCTGCTTTTCTGCCAATTTTCTTCAGATTATGCGAGATTTGGTGCAGGTATGGCAGAACGGCGACCCTTTTGTTCCGCTGTCGCGTATCATCCGGGGCTTCACATTCATGCTTCATACTTATCAGGACTTTTTTTGCAACAGACGAAAGGAGAGATTGCGGGTATCCTGATTGCTTCAGCCTCAGCACTTGGCTCGAAAAACTGTCCTGCAACCTGTGGTGACACGATTTTGTGAGTGCGTTCTTAAAAGTTGACTTCACTATGTTCCTTTTTACAAGTTTTGAATGGGCTGAATCGTAGGGTAGGATGGGCTTATTGGCTCTTGGTTCAAATAACCAGCACACATGGTTCTCTCCGAAAAACAACTTTAACTCTAGAAACCGCATCGCGTTTTGTTCTGGGAATTCATGAGTAACTTCAAGAGGTGATATAGTATTAGAAAAAATGTGGAGGACTTGAGTTGCTTCTGTTTTAAAGGCTTCAGTGTCGCAATCTAAGAGGACCAGGAAGTCATCGACGTACCGGAAAATTTTTAGAACGCTTAAAGACTCAAGCTTGTCCTTCAAGGATCTGTCATGCATAGCGAGGAAAAGGTCGCTCAAAATGGGGGCGATGCATGACCCTATACATATGCCTTGCTTTTGTATGAATCTCGAACCGTTCCACTCTGCCACTGTTGATTTTAGGTAAGCGCATAGCAATTCAATGAAGCCATCCGCAGAAACGCCACACTCATTTTGGAAGGCCACCACACCGTGTCTATCGATGGCGTCACGAACACATTGTATGAGGGCATCCTGAGGAATGGAATAAAACAGGTCCTTTATGTCAATGGAGAAGCCATTGAACAACTTTGTTCTGTTTTCGTGCAAGAATCTGACGACTTCTTCGGTGTTTTTTGCAAGAAAGGGGTCATTGACTGGAAGTCGCTTGAGGTTGCTTTGGAGAAACTTGGCGACTTCTTTTTGCCAGGTTAACTTCTCCGACACAATCACACGCAAAGGGCATCCAGTCTTATGCGTCTTCGCAGTAAAAAACATTTCTAGACAGGCAGTCTTTTTCCTTTGTATTGTGCGTGAAAGGTTCTCTAAATTCAGTTGCTGGCACAGCTTCTTCGCATTACTCCTAAGTTTTGATTCGGATGTTGTGCATTTTACAAAATTTGCTTGAACTGCTTCCGCAGCCTGTGACATGAACACGCGTTTCGTAAGGACGGCAAAACCTCCCTCCTTGTCGGCGGTTAACAAGGACAAATTTTCCTTCATTAAAAATGAGTCTTCTTGATTGGGAACCTGTGCCTTTCGGCGCTACAACGCGTGACCAGGTCCACTCCGTCCGCGGAACATCGATCCGCCTCCGCCGCTGGGGCGAGGCTAGAAACTTGCCTGACCATGGTCAACATTTCCGGCGCTGTCCTCCTCGGTTCCACCGCGAACTTGGGTCCGTGACCAAGGAAACGCTGGACTTCCTCTGGGATGCTCCTGACACCTCCCACGAGGTGGACGGGGTTTCCAGTCTTTTTCTGCTTTGGAGGCACGAGAGCACGCAAGCACGGAAGTGCCTGCTGCCAGAGGCACTCTGTCGTTCGGCTGACTTGTGTCGCAACTTCACGCCATTTCCTTGATGCTGCTGGCATTGGCGTCGATGTGAACACCATTAACCGCAGGTGTTCTCTGTGGAGGCTCGCCTGGTGCTGCCATTCCGAACGCAAGATTTTGCACAGGCGGGTGGCATGGCCGACAGTGGGCTGTAAAGAAACATAAAAACCAATTAACACGCGAAATCATTGAAGCTACCTACATCTCAGGGCTCAAAAAAGGTTGCGTAAGCACCCCTTCCATCTCATTATCTGAAAAAGAAATCACCTTTCTCTCTGGTTTTACCTGATTTTACCTGGTTTTTAGGGGCATACTGCATTTTAGTTCTAGCCGTGTTAATTGTTGGCGCTCATCCCTTCGCATCGCTTACGTTGTTACCGTGTCTCGGCTTCTCACGTTTTTTTTTTTTTTTTTTAAGCGAAATTCGCGCCCTCAACCCTGTTTTTCCATTTTTTCCATTTGCGCACACTCAACCCTGTTTTTACCTTTTTACCGTGTTCTTGCCTTCTCATGGTTTTAGCAAAATTCGCGCCCTCAACCCTGTTTTTTCCATTTTTTTTTCCATTTTTCCATTTGCGCACACTCAGCCCTGTTTTTACATTGTCTTGTTTTTTCCGCATTTCATTCGTGCTTTTCATGGAAGTCTTTGTATAGTGTGATAGTAGTTATCATTTTGATGCCCTGGACATCGTGTTGGTCCCAATTCGATAGCACGCCTTGATTACCCCCCTGGTGGGATTTTACCTGGTATGTGTATAAAAGTGCGGGTTCAATTTTTGCTCAAATAAAAGTTGGAAGTTCAGCGCTCTTTACCTTCTTCTCCTTCTTCTTCCTGTGTGGTGTTCGCGCTGCTGATACATATGGATCGCAACCAACTAGCCCGACAGATGGTGTTAATCAGGTGCAGGTTGTGTTTTCGGCCCCATCAAAGTTGTCAAAGATTTGCACTATGTCAAAACCTGAGAAGAAACGACCGGTTTGCCCTATTAAACATCAAAAACAGCTCACGAAATGCAGATCACAAGTGGTATATCAGATTCCTCTAAGCTGTGGTCTTGTGTACATAGGGCAAACCGGTCGATGTTTTAATGAACGGGCCAGCGAACACATGCGGAATGTGCGCCAACAACATGGAAGTTTCCTTGCTGACCACTGCAAGACTTGCAAAGGGTGTAGTCCGGATTTGAGCAAAACAGTTTTTTTGAAGAGCGGTAAAGACAGATTTGAGCGGGAAGTAGTGGAGGCATTTTTTATTAAGAAAGCCGGAAGCGCATGCGTGAGTAGGCCTTCAATTTCAATTAGTGACGCTGAGGTGGCTTTTCTCGAAGGCTGTCTTTAGATTTTACGTTTTATCTTTGACGCTGGGAGGTTTTCTCAATGATTTTGACGCTAGAAATAGTTCATTGACGCTGGGAGGTTTCCCCGAAGGTTTACGTTTTCATGTCCACCAAAAAAAATTTTCCGCGTTTGTTGTTGGTCATTCTTTCATTATCACAATTTGTGTTAAATCAGGATTGTTGAGTTTGCGCTCTGGTTGCCTTGTTCAAGCGTTTGTATTTCTTTTCAGAATGAATTGCTTTCATGTGGGTTGCGCGCTCTTCTAATCTTGAGACTTATAAAATAAGGAAAATGTTATCATGTGTATAGTGCAGAATGCATATCTGTCTGTAATAGTTGCGCCTACTTCCTGTGTTAGGACTTTTGATGACAATTTCGTTTTGATGTGTGATAGGCTTGCGAGATATGGCTGGGGTGATGCATAAAATGTAGGGGTCTGGTGCAATAAACTTCAGTTGCAAGTTGGCGCCCGTCCTGTTGTGTTCGTGTCTCCTTTGTCTTTGTTGTTTTCGCGCCGTCCGAACTTCTTTCAAGATATGAACCAACTAGCCCAAATCAAAGTACTTCTAGAAGCTTCAAGAACTCACCTTTACTTTGAGGAGCAAGCGCATACAAGACAACGTACAAGAAGAAGAGACAAAGCGGACGGAGTCGCTGAGCTTGCCTCACCGAGATGACCTACTGGTTTTAAGAGGTTCATCTTACAGGGATAACGAGGGAATTAGAGTTGAGTGCCTTTGATACGATCATTCATGGAACCGTATCATGACTGAAAATAAACAGAATATAAACAATAAAAAGGACAAAGGCAACGCACAGCGGTCTCCGCAAAAGTCACATACAAAGGAATCGAGGCGAACAGGTTAATCGAAGAGAAACAAAGGAGTGAATTTTAATATCAATTCAAAAAGATGAAGCTCAATAAAACATCGCCTAAAGCCGCGCCTATTCCAACAAGAGACGCCGCATAAAAGCTACAAATGGAAGGAAAAGGGAATCCTCAATTGAATTTGTAAGGAAGCTAAGAGCCCGTCAAGATCCCTACAGGAATCTAATCGGGCATCAAACAGAAAACGATAGAAAAGCTAAATTTTCATTACAGGTTGAAAATTTGCAGAAACGAGAGAAATGCCATGCCAAAATCTATTCAAAACACAGCAGAATACTAAAAACAATAAAACTGAAAAAAAAGACAGAAA
The DNA here is from genome assembly GCF_055824585.1 of Amblyomma mixtum. Classification (NCBI taxonomy): domain Eukaryota; kingdom Metazoa; phylum Arthropoda; class Arachnida; order Ixodida; family Ixodidae; genus Amblyomma; species Amblyomma mixtum. The sequence goes on along the minus strand of NC_143021.1, from coordinate 56,590,070 downwards.
TGACCTTATGAAGAAAACGAATCCGGGTACATGGAAAATTGCTCAGTTAAGCAGTGTGAAAAACAGGAATGCCACCACAGTGTTATCTGGCTGTGTTCTATAACATTTTATATGCGTTTTATTCCGCAGGTTTCATCCTTTTTGATCACTTAATGCTAAAGATATTTTTTTCCGCCCGTCTCCAGCCATTTTAACGGAACGTGGGCCTAATCAGGCTGCTTTTGAGCTGATTTTTTCCTCATTTTCTCTCATAACTCTGTCTCCTCTTGTTCGTGGAAATAAATAAAATGAAAATAAAGGAAATGTTGCAGAAACAATTACAATGGTTGTCTGGGAAGTGCAAAGACATTCATCATATAACGCAACTCCATATGGAATATACGACGCAATTTTTATTTTCGAGCAAACTTTGCTCATCCATACTGTCGACATTGTAGAGGTTCTCTTCATGCTTTGTTCCTGGTACTGCGCTAACTGTCTGTACAAACTGCAGTCGTGAACGCATATTGAGGTCCTTGAGTCAACTCCCCGAGTGGTCGATGGCACTGCCATGTCATGTTAGTGGCATGGGCCACTGATGGTTGTGTTGGCAGATATCTTTTCGAGCCGCGACACGCGTTCCTTGGCGGTTTCTCAGGCGCACGGTTGTCGGGCGGCTTCCCGCATTTGTGCTAGGCGCCGTTGCTTCTCGTCCTTCTTTGTGCTTCAGCGGTGGTCGACTTCCCGCATCTGCTGTGGGCGCTGCTACATCTCGTCATCCTGCTTCGCTAACCCCCATATGCCTTACACAAGCAATCTGTTGATAACACAGCCTGGAAAGAACTAGAAGTAGTCGTTGGTTTGGTTGGTTTGGATTTTGTAGCATTTAGTAGTGTTTTTAATGCAGAAATGTATATACTGCGTACACTTTCGCCGCTCTTTGTCCGCAAGTTTTGTCCTTAATACCTAATTGCTGGCCAGTTGGTCGTGCATAATAACCACTACAGTGCAGGAGCAACATAGACATGACAAGAAAAACAGGCGCTGTTTGTTGCCTCGACCTGGCTTATATAGTACCAAGTTTGTGATGACACAGGGAAGCAAAAAAACAGCTGCATCTATTGCACGATTATCTAATTCCTCTCCCCCATCCTTGCCATCATTCATGTTGTCATTGGCGTTCAGACACAGCAGCTCTTATTACGTCAAACACACGGAAGCCTTGCTGACACATCTATTAGAAAATTTTGAAATGCTATGACCTATTAACACCAATGTGGTGCTCTCCCGGCGGCTACCCAGAACAGCTGCGCACATCTGGTGAATTTGAAAAGTCCACCTGCTGGCAATTATAAACAAATATATATATAAACTAACAGAACAAAGGTTCGCGCCCTTACCGATATTGTCTCGAACTCTCAGATTGCCTGGAATGTTTAAGTGTTCTCCAATAATTGATCCCTTTTGACGGCCTGATCGGCAACTTAGCTGAATATACGCGTTTAAGTGAGCGATCGCATACTAACATTACGTTCCATTCTATTCTTGCGTACATATCATAAACGTGTAGAGAAGAAAGAGCTGCGTATCACCGAAGGCCGCAGCCTGGAAACTTTCCCATTTCTTATCGGTAACACTGACATGCAGCAATTCGGAACGAAAAACATAACGATGCCTGCGATGCGGTTTTTGATAAACAGAAGCCACGTCATAGTCAAGCTATCGCAGTAAACATGCATGGGGTAAACAGCGAAAAATGGTGAAACAATAGATTCTTAGACCAGTTTTGAAGAGAATGAACACGATGAGGAGGATGTATTCTGTCTGTGCTAAAACGCGTTACGCGGCCAGCTTCACTCATTGCAACAAGTATGTCAAAGAGGTCAGCTGTTCAGAAAGAAAGAAAGCAATGTTTACACTTCGCTGCGTAAATCGCGAAATTCAATGGAAGCTGTGTAGCAACAGCCTCTTCGTCAGCCTTTTAGCTTGCGATGTTCCCGTCTCTGTACCACGAGTGCACACATATCCCCGGCCGCGACCTGAACAAGAACTCTCGAGAGCGTCACTCGGACTGAGTTTGTGCCGCTTGGTCAGAGACTATACTTCCCGGTATGCTTCTTGCGGGTGACAATAGCGAGTGCCTGCGGACACCTTGGCATGGTCTAGGGGAGAGCGCCCAACACTCCGCGGCACTAAAGACACTCTGAGCCTCGTGTTCGAGCATACGTGTTACGTTTACGGGCGATGGTACATCTGTTAGAGTCGAGAATGTCCTCGTTCTGCAGAACGACTGTGCGCTAACGGCACCGTCAGGCCATGAGGCGAAAAATATTAAGGGGGATTCATGGAACTAATGCGAAGGGAATGCGAGCAATAAGGGAGTAATTAATCAACTGCATCCACCCAAGCACAGCCAAACGGCTAAAAAGGAAAGCCATAGAGCTTTCCAGAAAACTGACGAATTTTTGCTGTAACTGTGAAGTTTCTGAGATAGCGGCATAGCTTTCCTTTGCAGTCGTGTGGCTGCGTTTTGGTGGACGCAAATGAGTGAATACTTCCTTACTGCAAATCTACTCCTCCTGGGGAGATAAGCCTAAACATTTGACAAAATACGATAGCATTTTTCTTTCACTAGCCGGTCAATTCAATTTCCGATTCTGTTCGGTTTCCCTTTCTATTTGTCATCGCTTCTTTTTCTAAATTTTGCTGAGTCATTCTTATTCTGGCGCCTCCCTCCTCTTCCCTCCAGTGAGAGGAGGCGAGCGGTGGGGAGAGAGGCATGGTTGGCATGGGGCAGAAAAATAACAAATCAACCCCTAGTGCGGCGCCGATAGAAAACAACACACATTTTTTCAAGGTTTCTTATTTTTGTATCATTGATATGCGAGTATATTCAGTGGAACTACTTTCCTTGTTTTTGGAACTAATTTCCTTGTCTTCCGCCGTAAGCATGTACTGTTTTGCTCTAGGTGTTCTTCCAGCTGCCGTGCATGACACAGAGTACGAGACTGCCGAAGTAGTGCTATTTCTGCTGCTGTTGCACGCTCCTTTTCCTAGGTGGTGTGCAATAATTATTCCTATCCTCTGTCTTGCTCTAGGATGTCGGCAAGTTTTATTATCCTGTCCGAAGCTCTAAATTCGAGTACTTGTCATGTATACCCACGCAAAAATACTTCTTCTCGGGGCAGATTCTGTAAAGAGCACATGTCATTATGAGCCAGGCTTGTGGTGTTGCTGTAATTTCATAAAAAGGAAAAGCAATCTTTCCACTGAGATTGTAATGGCGGGCAAAATCCGATTTCTGAAGATTCCAGGTGCATCTTGAGAACGGTCATCCTAATAATGCGTTGCACTGTTGCCAACTGGTGCGTGCAAGCGACACTGCACGTAAATGTTTTACTAACTTACTAACTACTGTTCCCATCTGTGACAAAAGTCGACTGCCTTAAAGTAGTTCTTTTTTCATTGCTCGTGCGAACACATGGAAATTAAATCTTACTTAAATGCCTTGTCCCCGTTTATTGCATACATCGGTGCCACAGAGCTCATGCCAACCAAGTATGAATTACTTGCTGACCCAGTTCGCAACACGCAATAATTTTTACATTGAAGATTCCTGAGCCCAGTTTCCATCCATACTCCAACGTTTCCCGTGCTCATCTTGCCTGGATGCGAACCAGGTTACCACCTAGGAGATGGAGCTAGGCTGTTTTTTCTCGTTTTGCGGTTGACGTATAGGCTATGTCTACACGACTTAAGTTTCGCAAAACGCCGGTATTGCAGCACCTTTGCCTTGCTGCGGCCCAAGTGCTACATTGTCTCGCAGCGGCTGGCGCTCAGGCGGTATTCAAGAACACCAACGTGCGCTACATTTGCGTTCTTCGTCTCTAGCAAGGAAATAATAGTGTGAGAACTACTGCCTAGAAAAAGGCCTCGATGTATCGAGGCCACGGACTTCCTCCGTGTCATTCTTTCATTTTGAGCCAGTCACCGTAGTTCGATTTCCCTCGGTTTGAGTCCTCAAGAGCCCCCAAGAAGCCGTTTTAGGTCCCCTCCGGTTCTCCGTAGAAGATTGCACTCGGAGCAGGCCAGCCGACTCGATGCCGCGATACTATTCTTCTTACCTGTGGCGTACACGCGGTTATCGGCGCCAGGCTTTCGAGAGCGTCGGCGGATGCTATCGGCCGAAAGAACAACGCAGCGTTTTCCAAACATGGTTGGCACGCGCCGAGTCCTTATCGGGCAAGTGGCACGCGTCCCCTGTTTCGTGGCTGGCACGGGGAGACTCCGCTCCGCAAATCGAGCTGCGGGCACGTCAGGTATCAGCAAAAACAAGGCTCTTTGGACACCGGATAGAAACGATACCACGCACCTCGAGTGGAAAAATCTCATTCTATTGTTGTCGGTGCGCGTGAAGTGGACACTGCACGGCACGCGACAAACGCAGCGCTCACTGTTTGCCCATGCGATGTGGACTTTGGCCGTGGCTGCGTCCTGCGCAAATTTCCGTGGGAAGATACAGCTAGAGCACAGAAAGAGAAAACTGGCTACAGGAGTCAGGCGAGGCGCGCCGCTGCTTGTGCACTGTGAAGATGGAACTTGAGATTTTAGACTGGCAACAACAAAGAAAAAAACGTTGGAAACCTTTCCACTTCAGCACCTAGGAATGAAAAACGTTGTCGTAACTGGAGACGTAAAGTATTACATGCAGTGATACAGGCGACGCAATAGATCAAGCGCATGACTTCAGCCGCAACTTATGTGATTCATTTAATGTAACATCGCCGACATGATTGTATTAGTATTCTTCATTGCCAGAGAACCAAGTAGCGCTCACCGCAGGCTTCATGGTGACAAAAATTACCGCACGCGTTATTTTGCAGGACAATGCTTTGCCGAAGTTACACTTCAGAAAAATGTCAGGAAGATGCAGTCACCATTCTTTACACATGCTTTAACGTCACCATGCTTTACACGGCCACCTTTATTGGCCGTGGAACTGATTTTCGCCTTTGCAAACGTATGTTCAGTGCACTGAACCAATTACGGCCCACAAGCTTGCACCTGCTGCCTTACATGACATGCAATGGAAAAATGTAATACCTTCACTTGTGACGAACCTGTACTATAGTAGTGGCAACACGGCTCAAGTGCTCTTCTTACCGCGTTGAAGATTCCAAGGTGGTTGTGCTAGCGATGGAGTTTTTGTAGGCGAACTGCGCTTGCAGACTTCCTTGCCAATTAGTAAATATGCTGCACCAGATTCAACATCGAACTCCAGCATCCTGCCACTGAAACGTAGCGGCAACTTGAAAATTGGGCACACTTTCAGGCTTTTTCAATGAATTCAGGTCCCGTGCTGGCCTCTTGGTTGACTGTGCCATGCTTGCATTATGCCTTGCAGGCTTAGGCTCGATTTCATGTGTCGCATTTCTACTTTGCTTTTTCTATGCGATTGAAGCTCTCTGCATATGTCCAATCCTCGTGCAAAAGTTTCATGCACAACTCCGGAACTTGCACTCACCTGGATCATGCCACCCGCCGCTCCCGCCGCAGTGAACTTGCGTAGAGTGTGCTGCTCTTCTTCCACCCTCTTTCTTCTGGTGCACTTCCAGATTTTCCGCTGTCACCTTTCCGCTCTGTTGCTAAAGGGCAGCGCTTTCCGCACTCTCGGCAGGTCGAAGGCATTCTGGGGGGTGAGCTCTCTTTCCGCGAACAGGTGCTGTTGAACGAGATCGCTTTGGCTGCAGCAGAAGAAATGATCGCGGAACTTGACATCCAGCGGGAGCGCGGTGGTGGCGAAGCCTCGGCTGCGGGCCTTTCCCGACGCCGAAGTTATAATCCGCGACGTGTAATCGTAGAGCAGCAAAGTAAACAGTAATAGACTCGCCTTAATCACTTAGAACTCTTTAAAACTGAAGGAGCCAATAGCACGTCGGTGCCGACGAGATTGTTTACTCGCAATCTTCGCGTAAATTCTACGAAGACGTGACGCAAGCACTGCCCTAGTCGTGCTCCTATCCACTGCTGTTCTTCTCTGCAACATCAGAGCCATCACGTTGTGTGCCGTTGAAGGCAATAACTTACGCCCGACTCCCCTCGAAACTTCAGGTGTCCGCGCGCCGGATCCGCTTTGCTGCTCGAACCCGACCTTTCAAGACCTCGCCTTTTCGCAGCCGGCTAACTGTCCTCGCGATTTGCTAAGTTTTCCTTAAGTCAAATCATTTGAATGACACCGGAGGGTGGCCGCACAACTCATCTTCACAAAGTGCCATAAAAAAAAATAGGGCCGCTAACCACGTCAAGTCAAGTCAAGTCAACTTTATTCCAGACATGTAAAGAAAATCACATGGCTGAGGAGGAGGGGAAAAAAAGCCGCAATATTGCGGCTTGACAACGTTCCCTTCCCTCAAACTACATCGGCGGCAGGGATAATGAAAGCGTGTAAAGCATACATACAAACATACAAAACACTTAGTTCACAATTTGAACATAACAAAAAAGAAATCGAAAAAATAAGAATGTACGGTTTATCCGCAACCGGAAAAGCAATGAACATAATATATCTTGCATGACATACAAAAAGCAAAGGCATTTGAAAGCAAACACATTCCAACACAAAGAGCAATCAAGGCATCGCAACGGCAAGGCTAGCACATATTATAAAAATAAAGTTTTCATCTGTTGGTTCGAAGGTAAACGAACGGAAGAGCTGGGTAGGCTAAATTGATTAAGCAAAGTAGGAAAGGCGTAATTTAGTGTCTGAAATCCGTAATTAGTGCGAGGACGTGGAACATACCAAACTTCATGATGGCGAAAGAAGCCAACCGCCACAGAAACCAAGGGGCACAGCGGATTTTTTTGTGTATTTTCACGTAAATTGATAGTTTCTTCTAAGAACGGCATTCGACGTTCGGACAAGGATTTGTACAGTTGGAGGAGGCGAAAATCATAAAACGAGGAAACTTTAATTATATTATATTTTGAGTATAAAGGCCCAGAAGACGAAAAATAAGGCACATTTGCTGTTGCTTTCAGCGCGGTTTTTTTTACCGTTAACAGCTTGTTTCTATTGGTGGCTGTAGTGCTGCCCCAGATTAAGTTACAATATCTTATATTGGATTCGAACAGTGCGATATACAAAAGAAGCTTGGCTCTCTCAGGTAGCATATATTGCAGTTTTCTAAGAATTCCGACTGTACGAGACAACTTGGTCTGTAGATGCTCAATATGAGCATCCCACAGCATGTATTCATTAAAGTAAACACCCAGGGATTTGACTACCTTAGTTATTTCTATGTCATTCACTCCCAATCTCAGAGGATTTTCTATGTTATAATTCGTGTTTTTGGCTCTGAAAAGTACAGCTTTTGTTTTACTTGAGTTAACTAAGAGAGAATTTTTGATAGACCACAGATGCAGTTTATCCAAGACTTCATTTCCTTTTGCCACTAAGCCATTTACGTCTGAGCCAGTTAAAAAGAAAGTGGTGTCGTCTGCATACATTACATATTCAACTTCTTTATCTATATTTATTAGATCGTTAATATATATATTGAATAGCAGTGGACCCAGTAAGCTTCCCTGGGGAACTCCATGTTTAAGAGGCCTGTAAGCAGAGTGAAAATTATCAACAGTGACAAACTGTTCGCGGTTACTGAGGTAATTGGAAAATAAATTAAGCATCTTATCCCTAATACCGTATGCAGAAAGTTTTAGGAGAAGGGTAGTAAGATTTATTCTGTCAAAGGCTTTTGAGAAGTCTACAAATATTCCTAAAGTGATCATTTTGTTCTCGATGTTCGTGAGAATGAATTCTTTATGTCGGAGCAGTGCCAGTTCTGTAGATGAGTGCTGCCTAAATCCGAACTGTTTCAATGTAATGACATTATATTTTTGAAGGAAATCAGACAGGCGTACAAAAATTATTCGCTCTAAGCCCTTGGAAAATATTGGCAAAATATATATAGGCCTGTAATTATTGAGAACACCTTTAGAACCGCCTTTGTGTAAGACAATCACTTTTGCCTTTTTCATTTCAAAAGGAAATACACCTGTATCTAGAGCTAAGTTATAAATGTGAGCTAAAATTGGACAAATAATATCTATAGCATGCATAACTGGTTGCATTTTAATTCCAAATGGGTCTTCACATTTACTAAATTTCATACGCCTGAAGGCTGACAGTACCTCCGTGTCATCACACGAAGTAAGGAATAGAGTATTGGACTTATAATTGTCTATGTAATCAATAGCACTAGGATCATGTCCAGAATCTACAAGCGAAACGAAGTAGTCATTGAATTTGTCAGCTAGGTCTTTACCGGTAAATGTTTCGTTATCAATAATTAAACTGCTAGGCACATTAGACTGCTCCTTACACAACAGTGTGTTTAGTCTTTTCCAAACGATCTTTTGATCTCTGATGCCATAAAATAGGTTGATGTGATAGTCATTTTTCGCTTTCTTTAGGAGAGCATTTAGTTTATTCCGATGTCGTTTGAAGACTAAGAAGTCATCTGAGTCGCGACTTTTAAGGAACTTCTGATACAGTTTGTTTTTCTTTGAAATCATTTTAAGAATATGGGCCGTGACCCAGGGCTTGCGAGCCTTTTTAGCTGCTTTACCCGTCTTGTATGGAAAAAATTCTCTATAAATTAAAATGAACTGTTCTAAGAAAAACTGGAATGCTTCATCAGCATTTTTATATTTCAGTACAGGCCCCCAGTCAAACTTGATAACAGCACTTCTGAAAGTATCTAACGTGTCACAATTAATATGCTGCATTTGCTTTTGTATTTTCATGCTAGGGTTAGTATGTGTGACATCGTAAGTACGAATTGCGTAAACTGGAAGATGGTCACTGAGGGAACTGTCAATGACTCCTGCCGATATAAGTACAGTCGACTTGCTGACAATTAACAGGTCAAGCATTGTTGCTGACGAGGGAGTTACGCGTGTGGGCAGTTTAATGACATTTTGAAGGAAATAAGATTCCAGAAGAAGTAACATACGAGTTCGTCGGGGAGAATTTTCGTCTATATTAATGTTGAAATCCCCGCCTACAAAAATAGTGTAACCACAAGCATGTGCAAATTCAAAGACATTCTCCATATATTCAAAAAAGTCATCGATATTGCCATCTGGAGGACGATAAACTACAGTAAATAGAATTCTGCCAGTGCGCACAGAAAGGATTTCGTAATGAGCTGTTGTCGCAGTTATTTCATCTTCTTTCTCACAGTGCATGCTATCTAACACCAGCAAGCAAACGCCCCCGCCCCGTCTACCAACTCGATTCAGGTGAAAGGTATGATAACCGCTAAAAGAAAAACCTTCATGATCGTTAAGCCACGTCTCTGTGATCATAACTGCTGTGTAATTGAATTGAAATTCGTTTAGAAACTCATGTAAAATTTCTTCTTTACCTCTTGCCGATTGCAAGTTAATATGCAAAAGTGACAATGCTGATTCTTTTCCAACAGTCGCCTTCAGGTCACTTGGTTTGGAGTAGCTGTTCATGATGGTTAACAGTTTTTGTATTTAAAAGAAAAACACTACAAACAAGTGCTCTCACGAGACGAGCTTTGCCAGGTCATCCTCCACGCGAACATGTGCGGATTCTCCATTAGTTCTTCGGACTAGAACTTTACCGTTGGTGTGCCAAGCGTATTCAAAGCCATTCTCTTTAGCCCATTTCCTGGCAACAAGGAGAAGCGACCTATTTCGCTGAGTGAGGTTCTCAGTGACAGATACCTTGGATTGCGAGTCTCTCAGTTTCTTGCATTCCTGTAGCCAGTTTTCTTTCTGTTGCAGCTGAGAAAAACGAATGATTATCCCAGGAACCTTATCTGGCCTCGATGGCAGTCTGTGCAAGGCCTCTACTTCATGCAGATTCAGATTTGGAAGGTCTACTGTGCTACCGACTTCATTGATTTTCTAGAGCAAGTCTTCGTTATCAGAGAACGGTACGCCATGAACAACCAAGTTGTGGCGTCTGCTTCGCCATTCTAAATCATTTACTTCCAGTTTCAGCTGCTGAACCTCGACCTTATCATCACGGGCCTCCACAGCTTCAACTCGCTTTCGGAGTTCCTCCAGCTCTGCATCATGTCGAGCTACTGCCTGCAGTACTTCATCGTATTTGTCTGACATTAGTGTGATAGCTCTCTCGATGCCATCAACCTTTTCAGGGAGATTTTCTAGTTTTTCTAGTTTAGCATAGATTGCCGTCCAAATCTCGTCGTTGCCGTCGTTGTGTAAGCCCTTCTTATAGGCCCTGAACAACGGCGTTCCCGCTTAACAGTGGGAGAGAGAGACCGTCGCGCCGCGGGTAGTAGAAGAGATTCCGCTTCGCTGCTTTTTGCTGAAAAAACTGGCGCGCGAAACCTGCGCGGACGATTTCGAATGTCGGCGGTCCGCAGGGCTCGCTTTTTCCTCTCAGCTGTGATGGCATTTGCCTTGAAGTAGACTCCCAGGCGCTGTATCCATGACTTCCAGGACCTCACCGAGAAAGACCCGGTGGAGCCTTCAAGGGAGGCCATGGCTAGTTGACCAAAGCCATGTTTTCAGTGGATTTTCGTTTCCCTCGTTGCCAGTTCTGCATGCCAATGGTACGTTCGTTTATTAATGCGAAGGTATTATATGGCACACAAGGCGGAGAATCCGGCGCGTTGTCTTAGTTGTCCACGACAGATGGTCCGAAAATCCACATGACCTCATGGCGTCATCGACAGTGCCTACATCATAAAGAAAGAAAGAAAAATAAAATGAAGAGGGGCTTATTGGAAAGCTGGAAGGGCTGTCAGCGAAACGGTGGCACAGGCTGATCGAGTAGCGGCGGCACCAGAACAGAACCAAGAGCGAGCTCTCGACGCGCGCGACCGCCGGTATCGGAGACACTGTCTTCTTCATCGCAAAAGCATGGAATTTCTCCGGAAGTGGGCTTCGAGCCCAAGCTTGCGCGAACAGATCAGCTTCGCTGGCCACTGCACTCGAGTAGTATGTCATCGCCGCAGCCGAACACCCCGCCTGCATGCTTTCCCCAACCCAGCACGTAAGTTGCTTTAAGTTCCCTCCGTAAGTTCGGAGGCACACTGAGGATACATGGGTATGTTAACAGGGGAAGCGATCGAGCCCGGCGCAGGCGCTGCCCCACGGATCTCTGGAACTAAGATCTAGCGTTGCCGAAACCAAAACTCGCGCACGTCATGCCTAAAACCGAAGCTCATGAACACCATAGTCTGGACCGGGAATGATGCCTTCGTCTGTGACTGCAGATGAAAAAGTGTTGTCATACAGTCGCCTACAACTGGAATCATTAATTGGACTTCAATAGAATGCTCAGGATTAATTATGCACCATAAACTGCGGGCGTTTGTCGTTAACAACGGTGATAAGGCGTTAGTGCAAAGCAACCGACGAGTTCTTTAAGGCATTATTTGTAATCCTATTTCGCTTTTTCTACGCTTCCTATAAAGCTGAAAAATTGTTAGCAACTGCCGGCTTATTCGAATGTTTTTTTTTACAGTTCTTACCTTTTCGCGGCCGCTCATTGAATCAAAGCCAGCTTTGATAGCATAAATTGATTGTAATAACAGGGTTCACAAGTTTCTTAGTGCATTTTAGTTACTGGTCTATGTAATTAAAGCAATTGGCAGAGAGTTCCTTCCTGAAAACCCAACTTTTCTGTGTCAACCATCCTACATTTACGAATTTTTGAAGGTTCTGGCTGTAACAGCCTCATTACTTTCCTAAAGAGTGATACTGATCAACGGGTAATCTGAAGTCAAGAAATATTCAGGAGCAATGCAAAGGGGGAAAGCAGCTGGTAAGGATCAGGTAACAGCAGGCCTGTAGAAGGACGGCGGAGAGATTGTGCTAGAAAAGCAAGCCACCCTGTGTACCCAACGCCTTGCGGCCTCGGCCGTACCAGAGGCTTGGAAGAGCGCTAATATTATCTTAATGCATAAGATAGGAGACGTCAAGGACTTTAATAATCGAACATCGATCAGCTTACTGTCTGTTACTTACAAATGTTTGCTAAGGTAATCGCCAGTAGAATCAAGACAACCTTACCCTTCAATCAACCAAATGATGAGCAGGATTCATAAAATGGCTACTCATCGATAGACCATATTCACACTATCAATCAGTGAAAGAGGAATCCGCTGAATATAACCAACCGTATATATAGCCTTCATACATAACGAAAAAGTATTTGACTCAGTCAAAAGCTCAGCAGTCATGCAGACATTGTTGAATCAGGGTGTTGGAGAGTCATAGGCAAAAATATGTAAAAACGACTGCTCAGCAACCCTAGTCCTCCTAAGTCAGCAATAAAATCCCCGTAAGGTAGAGTGTCAGGATGGAGACCCGGGCTCGTCAATGCTATTCACCGCCTCTTTACAAGCTGTATTGAGAGAGTTGGATTGGAAACAGTTGGAATAACAGTTAATAGACAATACCTAGTAATTTATGATTCGCTGATGACTCATGCCCTGTCAGATCTCTCTGGGATGAACTGCAAAGCGCGATCACTGCCTTCGATAGGCAGAACGATGGCTGTAAAATTTAATAACCACAAAACTAAAGTAACGTTAAACAGTCTCGCAAGGAATCAGTAGTTTACAACTGGTAGGGACGTGCTGGAAGTGGTAAAGGAATACGTCTACTTAGGGCAGGTAGAGACCGCAATTTGGGATCATAAGATAGAAATAACTAGAAGAATAAGAATGGGGTGAAGCGCATATAGCAGGTTCTCTCAGTTCATGAAAGCCAATTTATCAATATCACTCAAGAGAAAAGCGCGCATCCGATGTATCTTAACGGTACTCACTAATGCGGAAGATACGTAGAATCTAACGAAGAGGGTTTAACTTAAATTGAGCCCAACACTGCAAGCAGTGGAAAGCAAAAGGACCGGTGTAACTTTGAGGGACATAAAGAGGGCAAAGTGAGCCAGTGAACAAACGCGGAGTAGTGCCATCCTAGAGGAAATAACAAATAAGTGAGCTTGGGCAGGGCACGTAATGCGAAGGCAAGAGGGTCCTTAAAGGGCAACTCCGGAGATTTCTCGATGTTCATCGATCGAAATGAAATTTTAAGTCCGTATTCTTTATAGTAGTCTGATATGTCATGTAAAATTTCGCACCTGAAAGCGGCGTAGTTTTTTCGCAAGCGAATTTTGAAGACAAGCGCTCCTCGACGCGAGCGGCAGCCATTGATCGAGCAACCTCTACGGGCCACCTTGTACTATGACGTCACTAGCGTGTCGGCATGTCAAGCGGGTCGGGCGCGCGCTGGAGCTGGCAGTGCAGGGGAGCTGGCAGTGCAAATTGATTTTGAGGAAAGTAAATGACGCAACAACGTACACCCGAACCGCGACGCAAGGGAGGAGTGAAAGAAGAAAGAGGTGCTGTAGTGCATGTCTCCGGAATTATTTCGACCACCTGTGCAATTTCGCGCCATATCTCAACGTGCCTGATGTGATGGGTACGCCAGAGTGATGGATCACAGCAACTTCTGATGGGCTGTGGGCTGCACAAATTCTTTATCTGTGACAACGGGCGTGATCTACCATAGGTTACCTAGCGATAGAAACCTTCGCGACAATTGGGTGAGAGCTGTCCGCCGTGTCAACTGGTCTCCGAAGAATCATTCCCGCTTGTGCTCGGAACATTTCGCGCCAGATTGCTATGAAGACAGCGTGTACCACGGAGGGAGCTTTGGACTCGCTAAAGCTTCGTTCAACCGGCGCTTGAAGGCAGGTTCTGTGCCAACGCTATTCGAGTACAACCGCCCATCGCAGCGGCCAGCTGAACGAAGCGCAGCCGTCAAGAGGAAGCGGACCACGGTAAGCGTGCTCAAAGTATGTTGGATTGTAGAACTGTAGCTGGCGTGAATTCACTTCCAAAAGCTCGCCGTCGAGACAAACCTTCGCAAAGAGAGGATGCATTCACCTGTAAGGACGTTGTGCACCGCGCCAACGTTCCGGCAGCAGATTCTTTCATCAGGCTGGGTCGGCCGGCACTCGCCACACGAACAGCTATCAGCGGGAGGATCACATTAACTTTTGTTCTGCCGACTGTGTAACAAATGAATGTACGAGAAATGATTCAAATACTTACTTCTCCAAGTTTAGACCGTCTCCATGCTGCAGGTGACGCGGCGGTGGATCAAACCTGAAAGGCGACTCGTCCAGTCCGAAATCGTCGAATGAGTCGTCTTCGAAGGACTCGCTGGCCTCGGAAAAGCAGTTCTCCGCGCTTCAATCACGTCGACAGCGTGGCTCCGAACTTCGTAGCGCGGTGATGGGCGAACACGCTAGTGACGTCACAGTCAATACCGCACGAAGGCACCTCCCCGGTTTCGGTTTCGCGGTTTCGGTTTCGAGTTCTGCGATTTTTGCTGTTTAAAAATTATTTTAGGGTTGCTTTTGAAAACCTTGTATCGTACACATTACAGGAGATTCTTAGGAACACAAAACAGCCATTAACTTAAAATGGCTGAAAAATCGCCGAAGTTGCCCTTTAAGGCTAACGGATTGTATTCCAAGATAAGACAAGCCTAGCAGGTGGCGACAGAAAGTTAATTGGGTGGATGAGATTAAGCAGTCTGCGGGGATAGGGTGGCGGCAACTCTCATAGGAGAGAGTTAATTAGAGACGCCTTTGTTCTGCAGTAGACGTAGTAAGAATGATTATGATGAGGATTATGATGATCTAGTACTCAAGACCTGAGAGTGTCTGCCGAACGAACTCTACAGGATTCTTATTCTCTTAGTTATTTCTCACTCGTGGCGCTGATATGAGGTAGTTACCTGCCATATAGAAGTATTATCTTGCCATTTCCGATGATTCGCTCCCTGTCGTAAACTCTAGGGCAATATCAGTTGAAGCGAAAAGTACCGAAAACATTCTTGCAGCGTACTGAGAAGCAAGGGCCGCCGCATGATGGTGCATGCCAGTCGACCGCCACTCTATGTATACATGTAGGTTCAATGGCGCAAGACACGGCCTAGTTTTTTTTTTATGTTATAGCGAAACTACACGCAAAAGACGGGAACCAGAGAATAAAAGACTGGACCATAGTCCTTCAATGTTTTTTTCTGGTCACGAAACTCCGGCCAAAGTTTCATATAGGGACAGCGCGCGCCGCTAGTGGCGCGGCGGTCGGCGAGGGGGCACGAGTCGCTTCGCGGGCCCTGCTCGCAGCGGGTGTTTCCCGGCATATTCGCTTGGTAATTGTGCTTTTTGGGGATCGGTACTTGGGCTTAAGATGGACGCTACTTTACTGGTTATCACCTGAAAGCTTGGCTGCAACATCGAAACACTAAAAAATCTGTGCGATCGACGACGGCCGCTAGTAAACCTTGTTAGCGGCTGTTTTCTGGCAAACAATTAACGCGCCTACTTTCTCTCGTTGCTTTTTACAAAAAAGCAATTTTTGTACATGGGTCCAGCCTTCGCATTCATTTTTACCGGAACTTGCCTACAACGTCATTCTGGAAGATCTAGCATAGCGATCAGTAACATATCTGTATGTGTCTGGGTTGCGCCTGTCTCGGCCGAGTCCTTGCATTCATCTAAGTGCACAAGGCTGCTTAAGGCTGGCGCTTACCTGGTGAGAAATACTGCAGTCTCAATAATGCTGAAAACAAGACGTTGTGGTGGCATTTTAAGAACTGTAGTGCGCGCTACAAAAGCGATCACATGATGAATGCACCGGTAGTTTTGCTCATAAAAGCATTGAAGGACTATGACTGGACGAACCCGAGAGCGACTCACAACTTACACAATTGGAAACATTCCATTTGCGAAGAGCCTGTGCGCTCTCTTTAAGCAAGTGGCGTAAAAGACGTAAAACAAAACACCAAAAACGCAAACATTAATATTCCTAAAATAAAGGTCAAATGATAGTAGGTGGAGGGCTGTCAAGGCGCACCGAAACGTGTATGTAGTGCATGAGATGCTAATACAGCCAGAAAATGGCGCGGTGGAAAAAGACTTACGGTAATCTACAATCCTTAGTTCTTTGTCAAGTAGTAAATATGATGCTCGACTCATGCTGAAGTGTAGCAGATTGAGATCGTTTTGGATGCTCTTAAATTCTCCATACCAAGTTCCTCGTTTTCTAGTAAACAAATCTTGCAGCTCCCAGGTCAGGCAGGCTCTCGTTCTCTGCGTCCTTGCAATCTTTACAAAACTCAATGGCTTCCGCCGGAAATTTATTTATTTTGGAATGCAGAAGATGATCCAGCACCGCCACCAACGACGACGAAGCGCTAGCGCCGCCCGTAGCGGGCTCGTGCTGGAGAACTGCCGCTTGTGTGCCGGTCTCTCGCCTCGCTCGTTCCTAGACTTCTTGCGCCAGGGTCTTCGTCGCCGGCGCTTGAAGGTGCCAATAAACCGCTCTACTATTTATTCAAATACTCTAAGGGCCCGAGTGGGCATTACTTAGGGGGGAAAACAACAGTAAAATAATGAAACAGTATAAAATTGCAATGAGTACAAAGGTCGTAGCTGCACACACCATAACGAAATACACATAAAACACTGTAAACATACATGGTCTCTCAGTGCAGTTTACACAATAAATACAAAAGAATGGAAGTGTCAGGACTACAACTTGAGGTAGCGGGTAAGAAAGACTTCGAATTTATCGTGATCATCATCATCATCATTTATTATCCCTTAAGGGCCCTGGTTTGGGCATTACATAAGGGGGGGGGGGGGACAAGAAAGTATGGCCATGGTCATATTTCCAGCCGTTGTCCTGTGTCGTTCTCTTCTTGTGTTTCCGTCTTTTTTGGCTGGTTTTCTCCCTTGACATGGTCATATTTATACAGACAAAAAAAAAAAAAACACAACGAGGCATGGTGATGTACGTGCATTTCTATGATCCGTGCATTTTGAAATATAGGGAAAACAAGCGGACGAAAATTACACAGGCACAAAAAGGAAAAGCAATCGAGTACTGAACAAAAAAATGCAGTGTATTAGAGAAAAGTAAAGCAAAAGAAAACTGAAATCCTATTGCTGCTCATCAGTTTATTTAGAAAAATGAGCGGATGTTAACTGCCTGAATTTTGAGTTGTCACGTTCATGGACAATAGTTTCGGGAAGTGAATTCCATTCATCAATAGCCAAGGGTAAGAATGATTTATTGAATGCATTTGTGGAACCAGTAATACGCTGCACGCTCAGGGAATTGAAGAGCCGACGGGACGTTCGTACAGGTGGTACCAGAAGGGAGGTTCGCAGGTCAGGGCGGTTGTAATATAGATTATGAAATAAACTCAGCCGTAATGTCTTCCTTCGATGAGTTAACGAGTCGAGATCAATGGATGATTTGATGGCACTAACGCTGATCCGTGTATCATATTTTGAGCAGATGAAGCGAGCTGCACGATTCTGCATGCTTTCTAGTAAGTCAATTAAGTATTGTTGATGAGGGCTCCATATTGCGCAGGCATATTCAAGTTTAGGTCTAATGTATACTTCATATGCGAGCTTACGAATGTTACTGGGGGATAAAGAGAGAGAACGCCTGATGAAGCCAAGTGTTTTAGATGTGTCCGCCACAAGTTTCGTGATATGCTCAGACCAGTTCAGTTTGTCTGTGATAATAACTCCCAGATTCTACACGTGAAATGATCATGGAGTTCAATGAGTATGAATAATCAAGGTGGGAGCGTTTTCGGGAGACTTGCATGCTCTTACACTTGGACACATTCAGTTTCATCAGCCAGGTGGCGCACCAAGTTTCTATTGTTTTGAGGTCTTTCTGCAGGAGCAACTGGTCAGATGTATTAGTGATGCGACGATAAAGTACACAATCGTAAGCGAAAAGGCGGATTGTGGATGAAGTGCCTGTAGGGAGGTCGTTTATAAAGACTAAAAATAAAAGTGTACCGAGGACAGAGCCTTGGGGTACGCCTCAAATGACATTGGAGTTTTTGGAGCGATGGTCGCCAATAACAGTGAACTGAGTGCGGTCTGAAAGGAAGGAGGAAATCCATGATAGTACCAAGGGGTCAAGAGAGAGGGATGAGAGTTTAAACATCAGACGTTGATGTGGGACACGGTCAAAGGCCTTAGAGAAATCCAGATAGATAATATCAGTTTGAAATGAAGAATCCAAATTGAGGTTAAGGTCCGTAGTAAATTCGTAAAGCTGGGTATCACACGAGAAACCAGAACGGAATCCATGCTGGTTGGCAAAGAAGAAGGAATTTTTGTCTAGATGAAGAGCAACCTGTGAGTATATGATATGTTCTAGCATTTTGCAAGCAATACATGTTAATGAAATAGGGCGATAGTTTGATGGATCAGAGCGATCACCTGACTTGAAAACCGGAACAACCCTACTTAACTTCCAGTCATTTGGAATCGAACTACTTGAAATTGATTGGCTAAAGATTATTTGTAATATCTGACATGAAATTTCTCTAGTGCCTTTTAGTATTTTGGTAGGTATCTCGTGAGGTCCAGGGGCGCTAGACGACTTCAAACTGTCGATAAGTTTACCTATGCCTTCGGCAGAAATGGAGATTGGGGGCATCTGGCTGAAATGAGAGCTGTTATGGTTGGGTACATGGAGGACGGGTTCATGAGTGAAAACGGAAGAGAAGTAATTGTTCATAACATCTGCACAGCGATCTGCAGAGACGTGCGAGCCATCTTGCTCACGCAAGATAATACCCTGCGGCAAGTTATGGTTTGGCAACAGAATCTTCCAGAATTTCGTGGGGTTATTTTTAATTATGTTTTGCAAATCATTATTAAAAAATTTCACTGAGAGATGCAATGAGAGATGCAATGGTGCGAGGAAGATGATTCCATTGACGTATGGCGAGAAGGAGAGGGAGGAAGGACGATAGCTTCGACTTTCATTTGGTGATCAATTCGTGGAAAAACGTGACGGGCCGGTGTGATGCGGCACATAGCAAAGGAGGAATGACTGTGATATAATTTGTGAAAAAAGGATAGAAGTGAAAACATTCTCCGTCCTTCGAGCAAAGGTTAAAGTGTATGTCTTTTTTTATTTCTGTTACACTTGACGTTCGCCAGTAGTTCTGAGATATAAACCGGGCGGCTTTAATTTGCAAGGACTCCAGTTTCGCTACCAAGAATGTTTGATTTGAATCCCATATCATGGAGACGTATTCCACTTTCGAGCGCACTAACGAATTGTACGCCAAGAGCTTTGTGTTTGCGTTTGCTAAACGAACGTTTCTTCGGAGGAAGCAAACAGTTTTCTATGCCTTGTTAATAATTGCATCTATGTGACGGTTCCACGACAGGTCGGATGCTAAGTGAACCCCTAAGTACTTGATGGTGGGTACCGATTCTATGGGCACATTGTTCGGGGTGTAATGGCATGGTAAAGGGCTAGACGACGTGGTAAATGTGATTGCTTTTGTTTTTGATGTGTTAATTTTCATTTGCCATTGCAGGCACCAGTCATTAATCTGTTAATATCCGACTGTAAATAATTGGTGTCGGAAGGATCGTCTGTCTGTCTGTGTATTACGCAGTCGTCTGCAAATAATCTCACCCTGTAACCCAGGTTGTTACTTAAGTCGTTAATATAACTTCAAAATAAAATAGGTCCGAGTACAGATCCTCATGGTACTCCAGATTTAACGTTGGATAGGGATGATGACTGACCATTTACAAAGACTGATTGGAGGCTATTGGTCAAAAAACTTCTGATCCATGGAATAACCTTCGAATTTATGTTAAGATTATCAAGTTCTTTTCTTAAACGTATTTGAGGGACTTTATCGAAAGCTTTCACGAAATCTACAAAGACAGCATCTATTTTTGACTGAGCATGAACAGCACAATGAAGTTCAGCAACTAACTTAAACAGTTGAGTCACACACGACCGACCGTTTAGGAAACCGTGCTGATTAGGAAAAAAGAAATCTTGCTTCGCCAGACAGCCCATGATAGCAGATGAAATTATATGTTCTAACAGTTTGCCGGTGGTGTTAGTTAACGAGATGGGTCTGTAATTTGATAGATTTGAAGCATCGCTGGATTAAAAACGGGTATGACGCGAGCAATTTTCCTGCTGTTTGGGACACCACCCGCATCAATTGACTGCTGCAAAACAGCGACTAGGATGTGGCTTAACACAGGCTTTGTTAATTTCAGTTTTTTAGGGCATATTCCGTCAGGACCGGGAGCCGAGTTAGCAGGGCGACGGTCGATGGCGCAGGATACACCTTCTGGTATGACAGTTATGTCAGGCATTGTTGAATGTAGCCTTTGGAATTGCAGATCCAATGGTAAGGGGCTCTCATCAGTAAACACTGAGCAGGAAAACTGGTTGTATTCTGCTGCAATCTCAGCTGTCGTAAGGGGCTTTCCTTGTTTAGTCATTGGTGCTAAGGTCTTTGTACTATAATTTGGATTAACGACCCACCAAAATTTTGGGGGTTTGTTTTCTAACATGTTTTAAAGGCCGCTATTATAAAACTTGTCCTTCGCGGTTTTAATATCAGTTTTACAACGCTGCACATGCGTGCGGTGGTTACTCCAATCTTGTTCAGATGCTGATAGTTCAGCTTTTGCGTACAATCGCTTTTTTTTTATTTATACATCGTTTAACACTCCTCGTGAACCATGTGTTTTCCGTGGACGTGCTGATGGTGATTTTAGGCGCATACTTATCTTTAAGCAAAGTTAGTTTATCGCTAATAAGAGGCCAGTTCTCATTTACATTCCGCAAAAGAATTCATTCAAGACGAACCGCCGTGCTCTTTGGTTCCACACTCTTCACTTTACGCGACCGCACAAAAACATGAACATGGATGCAAAGTAAGACAGCAAAATGTGGTTCTTGTGTCTTTATATCCGTCCGCATTAATGGCGATGAGGTGCGATGAGGTGAAGCGAGATGTCGCGGGAAAAAGTGCTCAGAGTGGGCTCCCGCAGCGAAGATTACGAGCTCAGGTAGAGGAACCTAGAGGTAGAGGAACCTAGAGGAACCTAGAAGTTTTTAGAGGAATGGTCGAGAGTAAATGCAATGAAGGTAAATGAAAGCAAAACAAAAGCGATTATATTCAGGCCGAAAAACAAGCGCATACCTCCGTATCAAGATATTATAATAAACTCACGATGCATCGCTTTAGTCGAGAATTTCAAATGTCTGGGTGTCACCTTTTCCGCAAATATGCCCTGGGATAATCACGTCAAGCATCTTCTAAGCAAAATAAGACAAATAACTGGTGTAATAGGTCGTTTAAAGTATATCCTTCCCACACGCATCAAACGTTTGCTTTATCATTCACTCTTTCAGTCACACTTGAACTATTGTCAACTAGTATGGGGAAACACAACATCCAGTAATATAGAACACATCCACCTGTTACAGAAAAAGTATCTACGACACACATATAATGCTTCTTATACTGCTTCCACCTCAACTTTCTTTAGCAACTCTGGTGTAATTCCAGCTCACAATCTCTATAGATATCGCTTAAGCCATGTATATAAACAAGAAATCCACAGGAATATCAACAATATACGTAACCTATCCCAATTACAAGACAGAACTCCAAGTTACCTTACAAGACACTTCGAGGATTGGTCAGTACCAATGTCACGTTCAAGTTACGGGAAACAGTGCCTTAAGTACACAATACCAACGCTTTTGAATTATTAAAATTCTGTCCGTTTTGACCTCTTCACGGCAACCTACAAGGACCTCCGGCAGATGTATTTGGTTTCTATGTAAAGTTATCTAGCCTTGCTGTTGTTTTCGTTTGGATTTGTAGAAGTGAGTTCCGTTGTTGTTTTCTGTTCTTTTTGTTGCTTTCTGTTGTTTTCGTTTACGAGTACTAAGTCTGTATCATATTAAATATGTATGTATATGTTTGCATATCAAGAATATGTTGCGGGATGCCGCCACTCTGCCAAAATAAGGGATTGTGGACCGGTCAAGCTGTCCAAGGACAGCTTTTTATCTACAATCCCCCATCTGTATTTGATGGCAAATAAAAATTTTCATTTCATTTCATTTCATCTACTTCTCACCTCACACTCTTAAAAAAGTAGAAGCAAGGTTTGGCGTGCATTTCAGGCTTTCAGCGCCACAGAAGATTGGTTTGGTTTATTGGGGTTTAACGTCCCGAAGCAACTCAGGCTATGAGGGATGCCGTAGTGAAGAGCTTCGGAAATTTCGACCACCTGGGGTTCTTTAACGTGCACTGACATCGCACAGCACACGGGCCTCTAGAATTTCACCTTCATCGAAATTCAGCCGCCGCGGCCGGGATCCAACCCGCGTCTTTCGGGTAAGCAGCCGAGCGCCGTAACCACTGAGCCACCGCGGCGGGGCCACAGAAGATTGGGTTTATAGGAGCGCACTTCAGGGTCAATGACGTCGGTGCGCGACGATGGTCGGAAATCCAGGCGCAGGCGATTGCCAGGTTGCGGACATTCGCCGCTGTCGTCTGGTCGTGGCAGCGGATGAAGAAGAGCAGACAATAAGGCATCCGCCGATACCAGACACCACATCAGGTGCTGGAAGGAATCATCATCATCATCATCATCATCATAAGCCTGACTACGACCACTGCCGGGCAAAGGCCTCTCCAATTAACCCTGTCATTCGCCAGTTGCGGCCACCGTATCCCCGCAATCTTCTTAATCTCATCCGCCCACCTAACTTTCTGCCGCCCCCTGATACTTCTTAATCTCATCCACCCACCTAACTTTCTGCCGCTTCCTGCTAGGCTTGCCTTCTCTTGGAATCCACTCCGTTACCCTTAAGGACCATCGGTTACCTTGCTGTGAGGACTGTGGGAGAGTGCAGGTTGTATTTTACACAAACACGAAAGTACAAACAATAAACGAGGCGGCTTTTAAAGGAAAGGAAACCAATTTCAGTATGGGCGTGAAAAAAGGAAAGGAACAAGAGAGCAACGCAACAACACACGGGAAAAACACACGGGGGAACAGAACAAAGTGCTTACGAAAAATACAGGAAAAAGAAAGTCAAAAAGGAAAGTATCACTACTTGTCTCTCATTCGAGCAACGAGCGGGGAGGACTGGCTGGGTGTCGGGCAGTCAGGGAGTCTCTGGGCGTTCCAATGTCGATGCAACGCTACCGCAGCGTCAGCGTCTGTGGGCTCCCAGCACGGTTCCCAGGTCTGGTATCCCGGAAAGGCCACGTAGGCACCAGAGGCGGCCTGTGTGGAGCAGCTGACGGTTGGACGGAGAAGAGTGGCGCCTGGGCCTGGTGGTTGAGGCTCTCGACGATGGATGTCCAGGTCTGGTGGCCCGGACGTCTGCGGCTGAGGCCCAAGCCCGGAACTCGGGGAGCCAGCAGAACTCGTCCACGTCCGTCGCCCACCGCGCTCTTCTCTTCTCTGCCACGTAATCCTCTTCTACCTGTCCCGGCGTTCCCCTCCGCACGCGCTCCTCGTGCTTTTTCTTCTTCTCCTCACAAACGACGCTGGGTGGCGCTATCTCCTTACACTTGCCTTCTCATTACGTGCCCCACCCAAGCCCATTTCTTCCTCTTATTTCGACTAGGATGTCATTAACCCACGTTTGTTCCCTCACCCACTCCGCCCTCTTCGAATCGTTTAACGTTACATCTATGATTTTTCTTTCCATAGCTCGGTGCGTTGTCGTTAACTTAAGCTGAACCCTCTTTGTTAGCCTCCACGTTTCTGCCCCATAGGTGAGTACCAGTAAGATACAGCTGTTGTATACTTTTCTCCTGAGGGATATTGGTAAACTGCCATTCATGATCTGAGAGAACCTGCCATATGCGCTCCACCCCATTCTTGTTGTTCTAGTTATTGCCCTCTCATGATCCGGATCAGCTGTCGCACTTATGTCGTTTCCGACCTAATGGGAGCCTGAACGAGCACTTATGCAGAAAACCGTGCTGCAGAGTTTAAGGACACAATAGCAGACGATGAAATGCAAGTCTGTGTCACCGTTTAGGCAGACAGAAATCGTGCCATGCGCTCGTGATGCCACACCAAGGTGCCACAAAGACGAAAAAAGACACTGCAGAATACGCATGACAGTACACAGGGCAAAACGCTTGTCTAGAACACGTTCTAGGTTTGTTTCGGGCTGATTGTGCGATATCAAGCGACACTTTGGTTTAAAATGGTGTGGATGTAAGCATGTGCAGTACTTCATCGTCATTTTTTGCCTTCCCGGTAGCAGCGGTTTTGGGAGCTGCGGAACACACAGTTCAGTCGTTCTAGACAAGTTTTTTGCGCTCTGTACATCGTGGTTTCGGTAAGAAGGAACAAAACCAGCACCCTTCTAATGCAGAAAAAGAAGCGGCACTCTGCTAACTTCTGAAGCATTAAGATTAGCGCCTGCTTATCACGGGGCCTGACAGCCCAGTTATTGTTTCCTCTTCTGCTGACGGTTTTCAGAAGTGAAGAAGACGAAGAAGAGCAGCACAACAAGCAGACATGTCCGGTAATTCCGAGTCCACGGTGAGTTGCTTCCAAAATTCGAAAATTTTTCTCAGTTCTGACGGCAAGCGTCCTTCGGTGCACGAGAACACGCAACAGTATAAGACAGTGCGGTGGTTATTACATTTGAATGATGCAAGCATACGCAGCGCATTCATGCAAATCGAAGGCTTGCGGAAGAAGGGCAGTCAGGAAAATCGGCACTGTTGACGCACATGCCCTTCAGTGTTTGATGCATTACTTTTTCACGGAAGTATATTGACCAATATATGTCATCTGTGAAGAGTTATCCTATATGCTTTACGGCCAGTACGAAAGTTCAGTTTCTCGCCGGGAAGACACTGTGATCACTGTGAAACAGCGCACAACGAGCTGTATCCTACGGTCCTCCTCTTCAGTATTAATCCCGAAAGTATTCCATTTTAAGGCGAAAGCCTAATGGCTCATACTGTCGTCCGTTAACTAGACGTGTCGCACACATTTAACTCCGGAACTAAAAATGATAGAAGACAACCAATGGTTGCGTCAGACAGAGGAGGAAAAAATGAACCTAGAAGCCAAATTTGATGACTGTAGTGTAGCGAAAAGTGCTTTCGTGCCGGGACGAGAGCTTCGCCGCATCGAAGAAGGGGCCCAGCAGGCGTCGATAAGATGTATTGATCAACTTGATATATTAAAGGTAGATGCGAATCACTGGTTAAACTTAGAAACTGAGGCAAAAATATAACAGGTCACATAGTAAAACAGTCATTCATACCCCGGGTAGTGCAGCATCTTTGGAGCGGAGGTCCCGAGCAGCAGCCGGGATGCAGCCGTTCCTCTCTCGAGTTCCCTGTTGTTGAGAAACCCGCTCTACTTCACCAGCATTCTGGCGACCCTTTTCTCGACCAATCAAAAAAGCAGTTACCAGAGCCAACCAGAGGAGCTCCCGTTTTGGGACCAATTACACCAATCAGAGCACATCCTTTCAAGACATGCCGACAGCAGAGACGTACACTTTCTCAGACTAAAATACGCAAAAACATCCAATGCACGCCAGCTCGCAACCTTGTACTAGTAGGGACGGAATGCACGCACGTTTGTGTATGTGTGTTGTGCGCAAACCGGGCGACGACGGCCACTAACTGCCCGAACCCATACCGCGGAACGCGTGCCAGAGAGCCCACCGCACGGCAAGACTCGGGAAACAGCGCCAGAACACGGCCGGGAATCCACAGCAAAACACCGACTCGGTAACCTGATCCGACCGCGCCTAGCGAAAGGAAGTGGGGGATGCACGCGGGGCCGCTCCACAGGGGAGCGGTGTCTTCCTCGCAACAAGAGAGCCGCAACTGTACGAATACCGATGACACCAAGCACACACTCTTCTCGTCGGCTCCCGTCTCCAGCAATTGGCGCGAAGAACTCGAAAACTCACTATGCGACAATATCTTCCACACACTCACACCTTCATTTCGTGAAAGTCAAAACGGCACATGAGGCAGTTCTCTGTATCAGTGTATTATTATGTATCTGGCATTTTTTTTTAGCAGGCATGCTTTTCAACGTTTCAGTTTGGGGACGTTGTTACACTCTAAGAAAAAAACCGGCCCAGTGGGCAGTAAAGACAACTTTAGTCCTCAAAACGCCCCGTTAGTCTCTAAATTTGCACACGGCACTCTTCTTGCCACAAAGGCGCGCCGGGCGCAAACTCAACAGACTAACTGCCGAGAAAGAGACTAACGGGGGGCGAAGCGCAGCATAGCAGCACGCGAAAATCGGGCGAGAGGACCCTGACTGCAATGGTACTCGATTTTTGAAGCGCAGGGCGTGGTCTAAGGTCAGTGAGAGCACCGCCGCTGCCTGTGAGAAAAAGGCTTCGTGCCACCGAAACGGCTGGCAGCTGTGCAAGTGCATAAACAAATACTACGAGCTTCAATACGTGTCGAATGTGAGCTGTAAAGGTTAGGGTTGAGCAAGTACACGTAGTTTCATATCGTTGCCGTTTGTTGACGAGCTTATGTGATGCTGTGCAAGTATCGGCGACACTCAGCGAATCGGTGAGTGGCAAGCAGTCAGTTCCCTGTCACCGCTGTCCGCCAGTAACAAAAAAAAACAAAGTGAACCATCGTCTTCAATATTTATTTTCAACAGGCTGTTATGTGCAGCTGCCAATTGCAAGAAATAAGACCATCTTATACACAAAAAAAAAGAAACGAAAAGAAAACAACTGTTGTTGTTGTGAAGTACCGGCCGTAATGTATACACAGTTCAACACTCCTTTTTTCTTTTAGTGGCCAAAACGCGATTTAGATCATTGTGCGTGAGCATTAAAGCTTACCGCAGGTTGTTTGAAAGGCATGACACCAAAATCACCATACTGTGCTATAAACAGCAATATGTTTGATAACAATTTCACTGGTAAAGACAGGCCGCCGCGGTGGCTCAGTGGCTATGGTGCTCGGCTACTGACCCGAAAGACGTGGGTTCGATCCCGGCCGCGGCGGCTGGAATTTCTTTGGAGGAGAAATTCTAGAGGCCCGTGTACTGTGCGATGTCAGTGCACGTTAAAGAACCCCAGGTGGTCGAAATTTCCGGAGCCCTCCACTACGGCGTCTCTCATAGCCTTAGTCGCTTTGTGACGTTAAACCCCATAAACCAAACCAAACCAAACTGGTAAAGACAGACAATGTGTGTGTTTCGCATATAAGGCTTTTATTTTCTTCCATGCACCGTTCGCTTTGGTGGCCCAGTCATAACCGCGCTCGGCTCATAATCCAAAGGTTCTCTGTTCGAATCCGGGTGTTTTCATGTATGTTTATTTCTGTTTCCTTTATCGTTGTTATATGTTTCAAGTTCTGTCGGAAGCTCACGCGTCGTTTGCCTTTTTTCATTAAATGCCTGCTCCAACAGGGGACCAACAGTTACACCCTTTGCAGTTAGTCCTGAAAAGGACGATTGCCAGTGGCAGGTCAGTTAGTCCCCAAAAAGGCTAACCTCTCGCCCCCTGTTCGCCGCCTTTTTCCTAAGAGTGTACAGCTTCCGCCGGGGCTGACAGTTCCCATCAGTGGGCAGCTGCGCAATGTGTGCTTTCTCATCTTACGTCACTTGCACACTGACGTACTGGGCCTGCATATTCTTTTCTAGGCATTCACTGTCGCTGTGTTGCTATCGTTTCTTAATTCCATTTTATGCCGTATGGCCTTCAGTTCGGTATTTGTGCACTCAAGTCAACCCCTGGGAGGGTGAAATCTTACCCCCGCATTTCTCATATTTTTCTGGTAGGTGCTAGAGACCATTCCATTGCACTTCATTCATAAAACGATACACACTATACTTCCGTGGTATTAGACAAAGCATCGCTTCAAATGCCATAGCCTCCCACGCCGTCACTATACTACAGAAGACACTGGCTGAAATGTCTAGAAATTCATGTTTGTCAGAATTGTACCATTGGACTTTCAGATGAGTACGCCCCCGTGACAACTCCTCTCTGTACACATCGAGCAGGCGGACTAGACATCCCACTTGCACATCGCCAGCCATCGCACTCAGGACGTGAACTGTCCGCGTGTGCTACTTCGGACCATATGCGGCCGGGAGCCCCATTCCAGCCTAATGTGGATGATGCCATGAGGGCGATTCATTAGCGACAGGGTGCTACGTGTGCACGCCTTTATACTAGAGAGCTTCTTTTATGTTTTCTAAGTGTAGACAGTGGTCCCTCGCGCCCATTTATATCTCGGAACAGTGTCTGGACACCCGCGTGAGAGCACCGCTAACTTGCTTATTTTCTGCGTTTCGTAAGTAGTGCACATGGCTTTCCTGCTCCTCTTTGTACTTTTTATCGCTATCCTCTGTGTGTCCCTTTTATTACCACCGGTCGCCGCTCGGGTGCTTAAGATATAAGATTAAAAATGACGCAGCGGGCAACATCTTTTCTTTCCTTTTTGGTTTTGTTGTTTTTTATTACACCTCTACTAACACTACTACTACTGCCAGGTAAAGTTAAGACTAAGAAATTTCACTACACGCTGCATGCGCCGCCGCCCATTAACAATGCTCTATGGACTGCATGCAAACGCGACTCTAGCTTTCAATCAGTAGAAATTACTTCTATAATTGATTGCTGAAAAGAACCCGCCTTGCAGTAAAAAAATTGGCAATGGCTTAGCTCTGGTTAACCCTGGATATACAAGCGAAAAGCTGCAGTTATGCTTTGTTTGACTCCATGGCTGTCGCAGATCGCCCGCAATGCTTTCAGAGCACCACGATAACGGTGTAGGCAAGCGCGTTATATGGCCCTCCTTGCGCATGCGTAGTAACTGGGGTAAACACGCGGCTGCAACGAAAGGTCAAACGATGGCGAGGAGGCGAGCGCGCAGTAGTAGCGGCGGTGAGGAGGCGGCGCACATGCGCAGTAGCGCGCGGCTGCGCCGAAAGGTCAGGCGGCGGAGTCGGCGGGGCGCCGGCTGAGGCCACCTGCGCCGCGCTTGACGTCACTCGGTTTCGCGCATGCGCAGCTGTGGCGAATCTTGGCTCCGACGGCTCACTCGAAGCGCGGCTGTGGTGCGGGTAGTGAAGCTTTTCGCTTCAAAACTGCACCTCATCGTGTACTGGACTATACAGCTACGTCGTGTGTCGCATGCAGGAGGAGGCGGACTGCGCGGCCGACAGCGTAGAAGAGCGCCGTGCGCCGAGCAAGAGGAACACAGTGATTGCCGTGTTGTCGACGGGCGTCGCTGCGGGCGCCATACTCAGCAGCCTCGTGGGTGCCATTCTTGTAGGAAGAAGACAAGGCCCCGAAGCCTTGGTGAGCCTCCCTTCCCGCTCATTGGGTGCTTTCTTTCTACAGCTCTGTACAGCGATATCAGGGCTGCGTCGATATCAAGCAGCGCGCACCAAGAGGATGCTCAATTATGCAGCGTGCTAATGAGCGAGCGCGTACTGTGCTACTGGAGTGTAGCATACATAAATGAGAGTTAAGTCTTGGCCGACAATACCAAGGCAGTCAATGGGCAGGCAGCCAATCAAATCATAGCTTAAAGGGACACTAAACGGAAATGCTAAGTCAGGCTACACTAATAGGCTGGCGTCATGTGACGAGAAATGTGTCATTTTTACTGAAATCAAAGCTTTTATTAGCCAGCAAATTGCTCAAACAAAAGTACACGGAGCGCCACCACGCGCAGATTTGTACTAATGCGGCAGATGGCGTATACACGCGCTTTCTCTGGGAACACTGTTTCGCTGTCAATGGGCTTCTACGCAGAACAGGAGGAAAACAGCGCGGCGAGCGTTACAACGAGTTCAGACTCTCGTAATTACAACAGCGCGAAACAGACGACGGAGAGGAAGGCTCTTGTACCGCTTGCGCTTGCACCGCTTGCACCGTGCCACCGTGACGGGCGACTGCCTCGACCTGCGGGCTAATTCGGTTTTTGGCCGTGTTTCTAGACTTTTAAGTGGCGCTCTTATTGGTCGGAAAGCTCGATCGCAAATTCGTCATCGAAATCATGTACGTGTGCTCATTCTTCGCAGTCGATTTCAATGTGTAAGTGTTTGGCGACATTGATTTCTGTTTTTTTCCACCATCGTAGCCACCTTCCGCGCAGAAAAAACGCCGGCAGTGTTCTCTAGGATCAATCTACTGGTCTTACTTAGTTCGCAATTTTAGTTCAGAGTCTCTTTAAAAAAAAAAACACTTGCGAGGAGTACATTCCTCTCCATCCCACCTAGTCACTATGGCGACATGATCGAATGGTTGCGTGAAGATCACGGATTAGCGATGAATGGAGGTACAATTCCGATGTAGTTCGTGTCACGCGTGGCCGTCATTTGTGTGTAGGGTAGCTATCTGCACTATTTTCCTAGTGTTTTATCTCACAGGAGATCCCAAGGTAGTGATGATGATGATGGATGTTCTCAGGCTTAATGACACTTTATCGACTACTGCTTTTTCTCCACTCTTCCACGGTAACTGGATCTCTTCGTCCAGTTACTTCTTCTTCCTCTTACCTTCCTGTGAGCTTTCTGCGGTGAAAAAAATCCATTCTACGAACTGGGTAAGATCCTCACGGAAGCCTCGTACGCACGCGGCCGTCCATACCACGCACGGTGATAATACGTCCTTGCCCTCTTGTCAATGGGGGGATGTGTGCTGTTGTGCAGGTGACGTGGACTCCCATAGAGGTCCGCGTATTCCATGGAGGCAGACTGGTTTTGTTCCACTTGTGCCACCTTGAAAAGCAGGCATAACCTATTCTCCTGCCCACGCGGGTATGTAACCTGGGCACGCTAACCGTGGCCACGTACGCAGCGCCCGCTTGTAAAGCGACGGATGGTTCTGCCAGCTGAGCTTGGATATTATCGAGGTGAGATGCTCGTGCGCTGGCCCAGCAAAACGTCGGATCACTGCGGCAATGAGAAAATGAATATATATTTATGAATTTACTTATGAACTAAAGATATACCAAGCTGTTGCTATGTTACCTTTTAGCCTACTTGCACGTGCGTTCCCAGACACCCTTAGAGCGTGTGGGGGTAGCGGTCTCGGTCACAAAGGAAATGCTCTGGACTCAGTCTGGCAATCTCAGCCAGAAACCAGCAACCAAGTGACAAGGGGTCGTTGTTAGGTGCTCAGCTTTCGCCGGTCGGAAACGACCAAAGGTTCACAAACAAAACAAAGTTCATACAGCAAAGAGGCGATACAGAGGATTACACAATCACTGGTACGAGCACATGCAAAGTGATTTACAATACAATGCGACTCATGCAAAGTAACGGACGAGAGAGATTACAATAGAGCGCTGTGTTTGTCTCTGCCTTAGTCCCGTCCTTCGTGCACTGTGCCTTCAGTTTGAACAATGTACCGACTAGCCCAGAAAAATACCTTACTGCAATACAAAAAAATATTCGACCTTAAGTACACTGACACAAGAGAGACGCAAACAAACAAAACGCAATTTGTTTACCGGGCACTGTCACACTGGAATCACGACGGAGCCGTCCCGCAGGCTGGTGCTCGCTGCGTCGCTGGTCCGTGAGTGGGCGAGTGGTGTTGACCCGGCAGTCGAGCGAGCGCGCTTCTCTGAACTTTGAAGGGCGGCTCGGGCTGGCAGCGGTCAACGCCCTTCATAGGCGCGCTCCACGTCTGTTCGTTCTTCGCGCCATGGGAGGCGCGCACATACACACAGAATCAGCTGTGCAATTTTGCTCCTTCTCGCGCCGGACGCGCGTCCTCAATGGTCGAGCGTGGAGACTGGCTTCGAATACCTTCCAAATCCTTCTTGTGTTGCGCCGGCCCCGGCGCGCGAGTGAAGGGGAGAGGGCATCACTTAGCGCGCTCGAGGCTACGCCCTCTCCGTCAGCAATGAGTAGAAAGTACTCCGACATTCTCGAGCAATCCACGATGTGCGCTGACGTAATTCCTGTGGCGCCACGCCGGTGAGCGATGGTGGAGAGGGAAGCAACACGCACAAGGTTAGTCGCTCTCCGGGATTTCTTTCTCCCCTGTTGTAGCGCCTCGCGCTGGCGAGATTGCTTCTGCGTGGCGTCAGTTTTACGAATAAGCGCCGAATTTCGGGACACTTCTCCTTCTTTTAAGAATGTTGTGCAAAAGTATTTACAAAACACAAAATTCGTGCGCACATGCATGCGCTCACAAACTCAGTTGCGAATGCCAAACCACATACATCTCCACAAGGATGCTTTCATACAAGGCACTTGAGAATTGACAGAACGCACTTAAAAACACGCCACCACTCAGCAATACATTAACATAACATTACAAGCAGGGAGCACACAAACGCAAGGAATGCTTGCGCCTATATTTCCAAAATCGCCCTGTACAGTTGTCTCGGCAAAGGACTGTTTCCTTGAGGCTATCGGTCGCGCTTTTTTCTTACGCAAGCGACTCTGGCCTATCCTTCTCTCGCGAGCGCTGCTATTCTTCGAGTCTCTACTGAGGCTTCCTTGCGCTGTTTTGGCCCAGGTTCTTACTCGTATTCTTCTCTGTGTTTCTTCTCAGACTTTGAGCCCTTCTTTCTTTCCTGTGGTTAGCGCGTCTGTTCCGAACAAATTTCACGCCAGTTCGTTCATGACGGCTCCATTTCTCGTGTCTTCTTTCTTCTCGACTGCGCTCTTCTGTTTGCGCTTTCGTCTCCAGCGTGAGTCCTTACTGAACGCTGGACCCGTTCGTCTCGGCTTCTTTTTCACTTTGCTGCGATGTTCGTGCACTTTGGTCGCATCCGAATCAGCGGTCTTCAACTTAGTTCTCTTTTTTTTTTCATTCTCTTCCTGACATTTCTCTGGGGTTTCTGCTTTTCGGCTTCGCCTGCTTCGGTGCTGTCTGGCTCGTTTCTCATTACTTTCTTCCAAATTTCCTGTCATGTAAAGCGCGGTTCACTGACAATTGCGTCATCCAAGTTGTTCTCTCGTGATGAAGCCACTGGTTCAGCTACTTTTTGTTCTTCGGAGACTGAGCTTTCTTCTCCTTCCAAGTTCGTTTTCCTTTTCTCCTTTCTGACGACTGTTCGAGCGCAGTGCTCAAGCTCAGCAGTCACTGGAGAATCATTCTCTTCTGCATTCTTCTCTCTCAATTCCTTCCGTCAGTTGGTCACATTCAGTGCAGTCTTAGAAAAACTTTTCCTCGGTCTGCTCCTTTCCTCTCACAGCACATTGGCCTTCCTGAGAGGCAAAATTTTGCTCACCTTCCTCATCGGAAAAGTCCTCCTCACTGCTCGAGGGGTTCATTAGCAACGGTTTCCGGGTTTCTGCCGAATGTGCTCTTCTCAGCTATTATTACGCTGGAGCTTTCGTTCCCTTTGACATTTGACCACTCTTCCTCTTGGTCCCTACTGAAACTCATCGGTGTGCAGCACTGCGATTTGTCGCTGGAACGCCAACTTCTTTCGTCATAATCAGGCGACTTCTTTAATGCAAACTCTCAACAAAGCGTCAGGCTGGCCTTCTTTCCAGTGCTATTTTACCTCTCTAGTAGCTACACTATCACTTTCGTGTGGAAGCGACACTCCGGTCTGATCTTCACTCTCTGTAATCTCAGTTGTAGGAGCGTGCTGTTCCACAACCAGGTTCCGACCTGTGGAGCTAGCTACAACCTCGTCTGTGGTTGCCAACAAATCAGGCTCGTTAGCCTTCCACCCGGCCTCTTCGCGGTTAAGCTCCACTGGCTCCCTGGCATTCTTCAAACGCCGGACTTCAGCATGCTTCCACAGAAGGATTTCTTTCTCTCTTTCAAAAGCCCTTTCGCGGCCTCTTGTTCTCTCCTTCTCTGTTCTCTATTTTCTTCTTCACGTTTCTTTTGCCTTTCTCTCTCAGCGGCTTCTCTAGTGCGCTCTTTATTCTTTTTATTTCTCTGTCATTCTCTTCCCCTCTCTTCTCGAGCGTACTCTATTTTTCAGCCTTCCCTCTCTCCTGGTCCGCCCATTTAAGAAGTTTGCCTCCGGTCAACACCATCAGGACGCCAACCTCAACCAGTTCCTTTAAGCTCATATTTCGATACCGAACACTACATTCAAGGCAACGAATACCTACGCACAGTGGACCAATTAACCGCTTTATCGCGGCACCTCACAATATCGCTTTCCTGCTAAACACTCCTTTACGGCTCTTCGTAAACTCCTTCCAACTCTTTTTCCGTTCTCTGCGCTCACAAAGCACCAAACGGCCTCTCCGCGAACGCCAGAATATATGTCACCCAACTTCGCGCACTTTTTCGTGAGTTCCCAGACACCCTTAGAGCGCGTGGGGGTAGTGGTCTCGGTCTCAAAGGCGATCCTCTCGACTCAGCGTGGCAAGGCCAGCCAGAAACAAGCTACCAAGTGATAAGGTAGGTGGTCGTTTGGTGCCCAGCTTTCGCCGGTGGCAACCCATAGTATGGGTCGGAGCCAAATATTCACAAACGAAAGAAAGATTATACAGCAAAGAGAGGACACACAGGATTTCACAATCACTCGTACGAGCACATAAAGTGATTTATAATACAATGCAATAAGTCCAAAATTAACACTCAAGAGGGATTACAATTGAAATGAAATATTGCACTTAAGTGAAATAACACAAGATAGAGGCAAACAAACAAAACACAGTTTGTTCATCGGCCACTGCGACGCTGCGTCAGTCCGATGACCGGAGGGTGAAGGCGGAGCCATCCCGCAGGTTGGCGCACTCTGCCTCGCTGGTCCGTGAGTGGGCGAATGGTGTTGACCCGGGAGTCGAGCGGGCGCCCTTCACTGAAGCTTGAAAGGTAGCTCTGGCTGACAGAGAGCGGCCAACGCCCTTCATATATAGGCGCGCTTCGCGTCTATTTGCTCTTCGCGCCGTGGCAGGCGCTCACATACACACATTATCAGCTGTGCAATTTCCTTCTCCCTCTCGCGCCGGGCGCGCGTCCTCATTGGTCAGGCGCGGAGACTGGCTTCTAAAAATCTTCCATATGCTTCTTGCGTTGCGCCACCGGCAGCGCGGGATTGAAGGGGAAAGGGCACCACTTAGCGCGCTCAAGGCTGCGCCTCCTCCGTCAGCAATGAGTGGAAATTACTCCAACATTCCCGCGCAATCGACGACGCGTGCTTACGTAATTCCTTTGGCGCGGCGCCGGCGAGCGAGGTGGAGAGGCAGCAATACACACAAGGCTAGCCGCTCTCCGGGGCTTCTTTCTCCCCTATTGAAGCGGGTGGTGGTGAAAACTTTTATTTTGTAAAATAGAGTTTGGGAGCCACAGTGTGGCCCCGCTACATGGTCGGCGTCCCTAGTCCGGGACACCGCATGACGAGGCCCCGTCTCCAGACCGTTTCACCAGAGCCCTTTGGGATTCAAGCGAGGAGCAGTTGAGGAGGGCAGTCTCCCATGCCTCTCTGGAAGGGGTAGGGGAAGGGGGGAGGTGCGGATTTTGAGTGCATGCCCACACCATGTGTAAGATATCACAGGTCTCCCCACAGAGCGGACATCGCCCTTCCGTGATAGGATCGTAATGTTTTATGATTGCAGGACAGAGTAGAGTACCTGTCTGCAGGCGCCTTAA
The DNA here is from genome assembly GCF_055824585.1 of Amblyomma mixtum. Taxonomy (NCBI): domain Eukaryota; kingdom Metazoa; phylum Arthropoda; class Arachnida; order Ixodida; family Ixodidae; genus Amblyomma; species Amblyomma mixtum. Next base: position 56,554,605 of record NC_143021.1, on the reverse strand, counting down.
AGTTCGCTCCTCTGTCTTACTCAGACCCTTTGCAGGGGCCGGGAAAAGGCGGTGGTTGTCGCTATAATGTGTTATTATTTCCCTTAATCGCAGCAGCGCCTGGTTAGTCTCCGAGCCAGAACAGCTGGGATGAGGAGCTCGGTGAGTAAGCGCTCGGGCAGCCGCGTCAGCGGCCTCATTACCTCGTAAGCCCTGGTGGCCAGGAGTCCAAATTATTCTTTTGAGTGTTGGATCAGTGGCAACGTAGAATACAAGCAACTAAGAGGGAGATCTCCCCTGCCAAGTAATGATCACATGCTTTTCGGGAGTCCGTGATGATGATTCTCGAATTGGCGTGGGCGGCAGCAAGCGCTATCGCTACTTCCTCGGCTCGCATTGAATTCGGGGCTCGAAAGGAGAGTCCATAAACGTGCATTTCCTGGTGAACGACAGCGGCCGAGTAAAATCCCGTGGGCGACGGCCCTGCTACGTCTACGTAATATACACCGGGTCGGGAGCCGTGTTGTGTCTCAAGAGCCCGAGCCCGCGCTTGTTGTCTGTTTTCGTGCATGTCGGTGCCCATGATACGGGGGAGCGGGGAGACCCAGAGCATATGGCGCCACAGTACTGGGATACGCTCCGCCTCCTCTGGAGTGCAGTCGTGTTGGATGTGTAAGCGGTTTAGCAGGCAGCGCCCAGGGGCCGTCTGCATGAGCCGCGTGTATTGGTTCACGAGGTGGGCCTCCCGCAGCTCCTGGTAGGAGTTTAGCACCTCCAATGCCTTGAGTTTGGCATTAGAGGTAGCTACCGGGAGATCCAGGGCTCGCTTAGTTGCCTTGCGGAAGATGGCGTCTATTCGCGCCTCGTCTTGCTTTGTAGTGCGGAGATATGGCACGGCGTAGAGGATCCGGCTAGTCACGAAGGCATAGACGAGCTGAAGCGCGTCCCTGCCCCGCAGACCGCCCCACTTGTTGGAAACGCGGCGGATCATGCGCCCTACCTGTTCGCTTACTCTCTTGAGTTTCACAATGGTGGAGTTCGGTCTGAGTCTGTGGTGAATGAAAAGGCCCAGAATACGGCGCTCCTCCACCTCTCTAATAGGATTTCCTGACAGAGAGATGTGTATTCTTGTCCTATCCTTTGGGTTTGCTCTGACATGCAGAAGCTCCGATTTCGCTCGAGCACACTGGAGCCCACAGTCAATAGCATACGCATCGGCTATGGAAGCGGCCTGCTGAAGGCGGTCCTCCATGTCCCCAAGGCTCCCCTGAGTGGTCCAAATTGTAATATCATCTGCATATAACGCGTGTATATATAATGGGCTTGGGCAGGGCATGTAATGCGAAGGCAAGATAACCGCTGGTCATTAACGGTAACGGAGTGGATTCCAAGAGAAAGCAAACGTAGCAGGGGACGGCAGAAAGTTAGGTGGGCGGATGAGATTAAGAAGTTTGCGGGGATACAGTGGCGGCAACTGACAAAGGACTGGGTTAATTGGAGAGACATGGGAGAGGCCTTTGCCCTGCAGTGGGTGTAGTCAGGCTGATGATGATGATTATGATGATAACGCCTGTTGAATGCCTTCCACCCGGGCCAATTGGCTTGGGAGGCGCATCATAGCTATGCTGAACAGGAGCGGTGATAACACCACTCCCTGAGGGGTACCCTATGTTCCCATCATGTAAGGGCCGTATTCCTCGTCCTCAATCCGAAAAAAGGCCTGGCGATTAGTCAAGAAATCTCTTACATACGCGCAGGCCCTAGCCCCACAATCGGTAGAACTCAAGTTGGCCAGGATGCTTCCGTGTTTAACATTGTCGAAAGCCCCTTTCAGATCAAGGGCGAGGATGGCTTTGTGAATGTGTTGCATAGTTGTGGGTCGTATTACATCCCTGTGCAGCTGGAGGAGGACGTCCTGTGCAGACATGTGGGGGCGAAACCCGAACATGGTGACTACGAAGAAGCCCTTGCCCTCCAGGTATGGAGAGAGGCGATCCAGTACCATCGTCTCCATAATCTTTCCCGCACATGAGGTCAGTGATATGGGCCTCAGGTTGTCCGTATTCACGGCCTTACCTGTTTTAGAGATAAACGTCACAAGTGACGTTTTCCACTCGGAAGGGAGTGAACGCCCGCCCCAGATCTGGTTGATGTATTCTAATAAATGGAGGTAGGCTGAGTCCGGTAGGTTCGTTCACAGGTTCACTGTTATGTGGTCCCGTCCCCGAGCCGTACCCCGGCGCATTTTTGCTAAGGCCGCCTTAAGGTCGTGCAACTCAAAAGGGGCATCGAGTGTTTCATTAGGCCTGCCAGAGTACATGTATTCAGGCCCAGTCGGGTCCTCCGTACTACAGAGATATCTGTCGCACAGAGTGTCCGCAAGATGGGCCGTCGTACCTTGATACCCTTGCAGAGCCCGCCGGAGCTGCTTTTTCGTCTCCCCTCTCGTTTAGGAGGGGTCGATTAGACTGCGAAAGAGACGCCACGTCCCCTTCGAGCTCATCTGATGAGCAGCAGCATCGCAGCGTGCTACCCAATTTGAATCTGAGAGTTCGGCAGCATACGCTGCAGCCTGCTCTGTGAGTTTCGCTATGCGGGCGCGTAGTTTTCGATTAGTTTTCTGCTTTTTCCACCGTTTAGTTAAGCTCCGGCGCGCCTCCCACAAATGCAGGAAGTGGGTGTCCACTGCGGGGATCTCTTCGGTGGTTTGTAGTGTTGTGACGTGTTGTTTCTGAATGTTGTATATGTGGTTAGACCATTCCGCGTAGCCGCCGGAAAATAATACGAGAGGGATAGTGTGATTTCGGAATGTGTGCCAATCGGTCAGCTTGGCCTGACCTGATTTTTTGCGCGCTGCCTTTTCGATGAGTGTAATCCGGAGTGGGAAGTGATCACTGCCTAGAGAATCTCCCAAGTTCTCCCAGGCAGCCTCTGTAGCACTTTTACCGAGAGAAAGGTCAGGACACGTGTCGCGGATTACCGAATTTCCCACTCGGGTGGGATACGCTGGGTCCGTGAGCAACGTGAGGCGTAGGGTAGAGATGAGCTCCACCAGCTTACGTCCTCTTGCCTTTTCGAAGTGGTAGCTCTAGTGAAGGCTGGGAGCATTGAAGTCTCCAACGATCACCAGAGACTGTTTGGCTGCCATTTTGATCGCGCGAAGGAAGATTTCATTGAAAGTCACGCGCGGCTTATGCGGAGGGCAGTATCTGTTGAGGATATGTATTGACGGGTCGCGGCGTCTGAGAGGCAGTACGCGGACCATTGTATATTCATATTTGAAAGGGTATGCGCTAAAAAGACGTACACAGGAAAAGGATAGAGACGACAGGAAAGAAGCGCAACTTCCAACTTTAATGACGACAAAAGAAGCCAGGCGCACTTATATATCCGCTGATAACCAGATATGACCTGCGCGATGGAGCGTGACCCCAACAACCAAACAAAAGACAGCGCAAAAAATGCATATCTAAGTGACATTAAAAGAAACCCAAGAATGTGAACATATCAAACACCTGCCGAGGTAAGGTAAAAAAGTGGGATTCATATCGGCTGATAACAATGCATAACAACATGGGAAAACAGAGCTGTAAGAAAGATGACACTGAAAAAGAGGATAACACCATAAAAAATGCCTAACAACATGACGAAATTTATAACAAAGAACAAGTGAAAGATGGAGATGAAAACCGTGTAAAGGGCGGTAAATAAAAGCACTTTAGAACATCTAAAATGACACTAAAACATAGAGAAGCGAACGGGTTAATAGTCTAGATGTACCCATCCAAAAGGCAAGTTCATTTCTAGAAAGGTTAATAGAAGGCGTGCTAACGCACTTGTCTTTCCTGAGGTGAATAAAAAAGGCCTCAATTACTTCTCTTTCTGTCTTGTCCTGAGCCTTAGCTAGAAACTTGGTTTCATTAAACTTTTATTTACCGCCCTTTACACGGTTTTCATCTCCATCTTTCACTTGTTCTTTGTTATAAATTTCGTCATGTTGTTAGGCATTTTTTATGGTGTTATCCTCTTTTTCAGTGTCATCTTTCTTAAAGCTCTGTTATCCCATGTTGTTATGCATTGTTATCAGCCGATATGAATCCCACTTTTTTACCTTACCTCGGCAGGTGTTTGATATGTTCACATTCTTGGGTTTCTTTTAATGTCACTTAGATATGCATTTTTTGCGCTGTCTTTTGTTTGGTTGTTGGGGTCACGCTCCATCGCGCAGGTCATATCTGGTTATCAGCGGATATATAAGTGCGCCTGGCTTCTTTTCTCGTCATTAAAGTTGGAAGTTGCGCTTCTTTCCTGTCGTCTCTATCCTTTTCCTGTGTACGTCTTTTTAGCGCATACCCTTTCAATTATGAATATGTACCAACTAGCCCGTCAAAAAGCTTTTCTATTGTATATTCTTGCTCGGTGCTCAAGACTAAGTCGACCTGAACCACGGTGTAAGCCTTATTCACAAGGATGCGCGTAGAGGGGCCCCCTGAAAGGTGCTGTAGCCCGAGAATTTAGCGTCTATGCCGGGCTCCTGCAGGGCAATGAGCGCCGGCATGTCACCTAGGTACTGAAAGTAGAGCTGGAGATGTGACCGCTTTTTCCAAGCTCTAAAACCCCTGCAGTTCCATTGGATGATCTGGAATTTTTCAAGGTTCTTAGCACTTCTGTTCGATCTGTTAGCCATGTTGTTGTATTTATTTACGGGCGAGCGGACTAGCTCTGGCCGGGAGCCAGCGCAACCCCAGTGAGGGGCCGCAGCGAACCAACGGCTGCCGAGCCTGAACGGCGTTCCTCCGCTGCCTGGCGGGAGGCTGTCTTACGTTTGAGGTGAGGGGATTCGCAGCTAGTGGAGTTCTTAATTTGGGTGCTGACCCAGGGCTGCACGGCTTTAAGGACGGAGTCAGTGACCTGGGCCATAAGGTCGGGAAGTTCTTTCGTTAAAGCCTCCTTGAACATGTTCTGGAAGGACTCGCGGACTGCTGACATGATTTGATTCAGGAGGGCCGCCACTTGCTCCTCCAGTTGCTCGGTTTGGCGCTGCAGTGCCTCGAGGCCGCCGAGGCGACCAGCTGTGGAAACTGATCCCACTACCGTGTCCCCGGTCTGCCGTGAGACGCTAGTGAGGCAAGATGTTACGGATGATCCGTCATCCTCGTCATCTGGCTCGGCTTCCTGCATTGGTTATCGATGACCCGGCCTGTTTGGCCTCTAATTCTTGAATTTTGCGCGCTAGAATTTGGTTCTGGCGCCTGAGCTCCTCAATCTGTTGCTGTAGGGCGGTTTCGGTATGGGAGGGACGGGTAGGGGGCCCGGAGACTGCCCTACTCCAACTGCTCACCTGTGGTTGGACGGGTCCCAAATGCGGGAAGTCCCTGGCGTTGAGGACCGGGGTCCCCGCCTGAGTCCCGGACTTGACGGGCTTCGATGGCCCGGTTTGGGCCTTGGGTTCCTTAGCGGCTGGCGCTTTCTTGGCCTTGGGCGGAGGAGCCTGCTTGGGCCCCGTCTTGGTCTTCGGCTTGGATCCGGATGGGGAGCTCGGTTTGATGGCTTTCCGGAACCGCCCGGCACACCCAGGAGCTCCGGTTGGGTGGCCGCCTCCGCAGATGAGGCAGCTCGGAACACAGACATGTTCCGCCGGGACGTCAGGAGTGGCACGAGGAACCTGTACCCCGCAGCATTTGCAGCGCCCCGGCTGCAGTAGCGGGCACGCATCGGCCCGATGGCCCACTGTGCCACAGCGGTGGCATGCAGGCACTGTCTTCTTGTACAGCCGCCGAACAGGGAGCCGTTATAGCTGTACAACACCGTCCGTGGCACCTTCGTGCCCGCGAAGGGGATGACCGCAACCGGGGTTCTCCCCAGCTTGCGCACAGACACCACATTTGGTTTTCGTTTAACGTTTACCACTGAGTTTTCGTTTAACGTTTTCAGACGTTTCGTCTGGCGAAACTGTCACGACGCCGCGACAGAACGCACCGGAGAGTTTGGGGTGTCCCCGGAACGGTAGCTCGCGTTCCCCTACAATATTCCGGAGTAGCTTCTCCGCGACGTCGACTGATTTCAGTGCACATACTAGCACTTTTGGTCCCAAACGGGCCACACCGCAAGTCCTGCATTTGCGTCGTCCCCGAGGATGCTGCGGATTGCAGCGCCGGCTTGTCCAGGACCAAAAGTTGCTCTGAGGCCGACCGTGTTTCGCGGTTTCAGCACCACGACGATGTCGTCTTTTTCGATGCGCGACGTGTTCTGCGGCCGCCACCGGTGTTTCTTGGAGTGCTTCGAGGCTGCGTAAAGCACACTCCCGCCCTGCGTACGCGCAGAGCTAGCCGGCGCCTGTTGCTGGGCGGCACCAGCACCAACGTCCCTCAATGCCTCCGCCGCGTTCTTCTTTCCGCGCCAAACGCGGACCATATCTTGTAGGTAGTCGTCCTCGGTTGGTAGAGGATCCTCGCCTTGATTCGTATCCTCGGATTGATTGGTATCCATTGTTACGATCCGCAAGGACTGCGGGTCGTATCCGGTGACTTGATTTGAAGCCGCCAGAGCGGAGAGATCCCCGACCGGGGCCATCGCAGGCCGCGGCGCCGTTAGGCTTAGCACCACCGCGGCGTGACGAAAGCTTCAAATGCCCGAAAAGAGGTCAAAAATTGGCCCCACCTTTACAAAAGTAGTGCAGACGGGTGCCGCTGACGTTCCTGGAGACGATGATACCAGGCATGCAGGGGGAAAATTTGATGTATCGCAATTGATTGCGATTTATCACGTAGCCGACGCGGCATGCGACCGCTCCCGCCACCGACGCACAAGCGGCGCACGCTGGCACTTGACAGCGTCGTCCGCCGTAGGAGGAAGCGCCAAGTTCCTTTAACCTACACCCAGTGTAGTGGCCGGTGTAGGGGGCCCAGGACGGCCGCCTACATCGGACGGGGTATGCCTCCCATTCACGTAGCCATCAGGCGCGTTCGCGACTCATCGACATCATCATCGTCGTAAGCCTAATTAAGTCCACTGTCGAACTCTACCATTAACTTTGTCCTTCACAAGCTGCGGCCACTTCATGCCCGCAAAGGTCCCAGTCTCAACCTCACACTTTACCCTCTGACACCTTTGCAGCGCTTGCCCTCTCTTGGAATTCAGTCCGCCACCATCGGTTATCTCGCCTTCGCATTACATGCCCTGCCCGCGCTAGTTTCTTCTCCTTCTTTTCGACTAGGATGCCCACTCTGCCCTCTTGCTGTGTCTTAACGTTGGACCTTTAATTCTTCATTCCATAGTTCGCTGCGTTGCCCTCAATCTATGTTGCACCCTTCTCGTTAGGCAACACGTAATGGCCCATAGCTGAGTACCGGCACGATACGACTGTCACGTATTTTTCTCTTGTGGCACACTGCCGTTCACGATCGAAGAGTACCTGCCACCTGGCATTTCCTGGCGTTTCCGGAAGTGTGGCCTTTCAGGCCAGCCTTTTTAGAGTTTGTAACCTTTTACTTGAAGTCTACCATTATCAGTTTTAATGAAAAACAATAACGGTAAAAAACGTGGAACTAGTCTTGATGGCGCCTGTTTTGTGCGATATCCTTTTAGCCTAAATTGACCGCGCTCCAAATCAGAATCTCATTCTTGAAAGCGTGAGTAAAGTTGTTAATTAGGTTCATGGCTTCCTGTTCATTTTACAAGTAACGGAAGACAATACTCTTTTTATTGCTGACGTGGCCCCGGAGGCTTTGCAAGTACTTAAAACTCACCGTTTATATCCGACAACATCACTCATGCCAGTTTTTGAAGCGATAGCTTAACTCGGTAAAGACGGGTATCGCCGTGTGTGCAACATGACACAACCTACCAGAGTCAGGTGGTGTCCAAGAAGCAACCCAGGAGGCAGGTGGGCCATCCAGGTCACGTGACCCTGAGTCGTCATCAAAACCTGCCCACCGGATAGTGAGCAAACTGCCCGCCATGGAAGGTGGCCGCTAAATTAATCATTGGTCGCTCGGGAAGATCAGCCTGGGCCCCACAACGTTCACCGCCCACCTTCCATCGTAGGGCAGAGGCGCATCCCTTAACTGCTGCACCACTGTGCCACGTGGGGTACGAGGACTGCGAGGGATCTGTGCATGTAAAGTATGCTAGAATGGCAATCTGCATGTAATGCAATTCGCCATCCCGCGTCATAATCTTAATGGGCACTGCGATCTTTTCCTGGGTACAAATTGATAGCACTAAATCAATTTATCATGCGTTCCTGAGAGCAGCGCAAGAAGAATTATTCAAGTTGGAGCATTCAAAGGAAAGGTATAGCAGTTTGAAAATTCGAAACACCCATTTCACTCACACGGTACTTAGTTCGAGCCGCGCATTTCGACGGTGTCCCCCCCCCCCCTCGTGTACGCGGCGCCGTAGACAGGGAAGGGGCAAGGAAAGCTCCCTGATGTTTGTTTCTTTGTTTGTAGGATTGCAAGACTGGCGGCTGCCCCCCCCCCCCCCCCTCCTCCCCACCAAACTCGCCTCCCGTCTCCTGTCCGGTCTTTCTCTTCACATTTTTGGGAAAGGTGTGTCGACTGGCTTTCTTTTTTTCGCTGCCTCCTTGGTGTGCTTTGAACAGCGCTCGCCCCCAAGAAGGTTTGAAGCAGAACGGAAAGTGTCGCCCCTAGCGCTATTCATGCTAGTATTCGTTCGCTCTCACAGCTTCTTTCTAGTTTTTTTGGCGTGCAAAAAGCTTTGAGTACTTAGAGACATGATATTTTGGATGAATATCGTGTGTAAGGAACAGTATGAAAACTGTACGCACAACCAAACAGAAAGGCAGCGCCCAGTCTGGGTGCCACCTCATTTCGGCTGCCGAATATGGCCGCTGCGTTGCGACACCATCGGTTCGAAACGAGCATTTTTGGAGAAGATTGAAATACTAAATTTTACGACTTCGGCTATCTCTCTGGGCCTTCAGGAGCCACAATGCCCCACACTCTGCACACAAAGAATAAAGACGTCATGCTCTATCTCCGTCGCAGGGTCCCTTTAAGGCGCAGCTTAAGTGTCCTCTCTTTTATATTCAAGGTTTTATTTCAACCTGACTTGCTACATCTGTTGGGCCCATATTCCACATCCGACCAAGGTTGCCATTTTATTCTTCACATTCTAATTAGTCAGATGTGAAATTTCCTCACTGTCTTTTAGATTCGCGCTGTGGAAGTCTTGTTGCAGTAGAGGGGGATCCGAGTTTCGACCTCCAAGCTGTGCTCCTCAAGAAAGCTCGTTTCCCTTTCGTCGCTTCTAGCTGCAGTCGCAGAAAGCCTGTTAAAGAAATCGCGCCGAGAAGACAGTTGACCCAACGCCAACAGTGCCCAACAAGAAAGGCAACTAAAGAAATTTGAGGTGTTTCCCTACGTCCACGGCATCACGCTTAATTTGGAAAGAGTTAGCAGCAAATTTTGATCTGGATGTGGTGCTCACGGCTCCCCGCATCCCATCAATTTTTTTAGCACTTTCCAGCCAAGGAATCTAAAAAAAATGCCGACGATTATTTTACTTCCTAACGTGTAATTTGAATGCAACTAATCAGCTGTTTCAGCTTTTCGATAGATTGTGGCAAAGAATTTAAGCAAGATATATATGCACAACTACAGACAACTTGTCATTTTTCACACATATTCCTTCTTCAAGAAACACTCCACTAACAGTTCTTGGTTGTCATGAAGGAAGGAAGAAATAGACGGATGTGTGCTCGACTTGCTGCACCAATGCCTGGTTCTCAAGGTCTGCGCGAGTATTCCGCGAGGTTGTCAGCCGCGGGAGGCGTTACGAGCGAGAGGAACGCACCGCATGAATGGTAAGAAATTCCTGGTTATCTTTATATCGACATTAAAGCCCCCATTCACCCTGCCACCCTGACAGGGGGCAGTTAATGATTGATCGCGAGAGTTCACTCACTGTTGTCAGCGTTAACACAAGCAGCCCACATCTCTCTCTCATCACCCCACGTACCTATAAGCACGATTCAGGCGTCCACTGACCCAGTGAGCCACTTATGCGCACTTCCTTTCCCTAAAATGATCGCAGTGTAAAACGTTGTCAACGTCAACGTCAATGAACACAATGAATGCGAACGTCGTATGGCTTCAGCGCCGCCTTTATGCCACAACGCTGTCAATGCCTGCAGCCCACATCTCTCTCTCATCCCCCCACGTACCTAAATGTATCGCTAAGTTGACCGGTTACTCACCGGGCTCCTCATCCCAGCTCTTCTGGCTCGGAGACTAACCAGCCGCTGCTGCGATTCCGGGAAATATTAACACATTATAGCGACAACCACCGCCTTTTCCCGGCCCCTGCAAAAGGGCTGAGTAAGACGGAGGAGCGAACTTTAAGGCGCCTGCAGACAGGTACTCTACTCTGTCCTGCAATAATAAAACATTACGATCCTAACACGGATGGGCGATGCCCACACTGTGGGGAGACCTGTGATATCTTCCACATGGTGTGGGCATGTACTCAAAATCCCCACCTCCCCCCTTCCCCTACCCCTTCCAGAGAGGCATGGGAGACTGCCCTCCTCAACTGCTCCTCGCTTGAGTCCCAAAGGGCTCTGGTGAAACGGGCGAGAGACGGGGCCTCGTCGTGCGGTGTCCCGGACTAGGGACGCCGACCATGTAGCGGGGCCACTCTGTGGCTCCCAAACTCTTTTTTTACAATATAAAAGTTTTCACCACCACCACCGGAATGACGAACGGCACAGTCAGGGAACAACAACCGACGAGGTTATTATGGTCCGTGCATATATAGGGCCGTGGGGAGAGAAGGCAGGGTTAAGGAGAGAGGAGGCAGTGCAGCACGTTGCACATGAGCTGGTGATAACAAACAGGCACCGGCACTGATATGGTATATATAAGAGCGATTCAGGTGTCCACTGACCCAGGGAGCCAGTTATGCGCACTATGGCTTCAACGCCACGTTTCTGGCACAACTTTGTCAATGCCAACGCATGCAACGCACATCTGTCACTACCGCCGCCGGCCGCAGTGGCTAAGTGGTTAAGGCGCTCGTCTACTGAGCCGGAGTGCCTGGGTTCGAATCCGACCGCGGTGGCCCCGTTTCGATGGAGGCGAAACGCAAGAGGCACCCGTGGACTGTGCGATATCAGTGTACGTTAACGATCCCCATGTTGTCGGAATTATTCCGGAGACCTCCACTACGGCGCCGCGGTGGCTCAGTGGTTATGGTGCTCGGCTGCTGACCCGAAAGACGCGGGTTCGATCCCGGCCGAGGCAGTTGAATTTCTTTGGAGGAGAAATTCTAGAGGCCCGTGTACTGTGCGATGTCAGTGCACGTTAAAGAACCCCAGGTGGTCGAAATTTCCGGAGCCCTTCACTGCGGCGTCTCTCATAGCCTGAGTCGCGTTGGGACCTTAAACACCAAAAACATAGACACACACATAAACAACACTTTCTCTCTTTCTTGTTTCACTACCACCTTCCTTCCCTACGGCGTGGTTCAGGTGTCCACCGAGATATGTGAAACAGATACTGCGCCATTTTCTTTCCTCAAAAACCAATTTACCAATTTTACCGCCACGTAGCTTAAAGCACGATTGAAGTGTCCACTCTTCCAAGAGGGCAGTAATGCGCCTTCCCTCTGCTTTCCAAGCTACCGCTCCGTTGGTTTCGCAGCGTAAAGCGCGACTGACGTGTCCACTGTAGGTAACAGTAGGTAACGGCGACGGCAACGGAAACGGAAACGGCGACAGCAACGGCGACGCCGCGAAACGCAGAAACGGGCGCCAAAGAGCTGCGCTCTAAAGGAAGGAAGGGTAAACTTTATTTACACTAATGGTTTTTCCTGCGGTTTGGGGGCATCTTCAGAGGCGTCTTGGTTCTACCCCCAGGAGCCTTCTCTGTCGAAGTCGTCCGCCTCTAATCAGTGGTCGGTTGCCCTCAGTCCAGGGCTCCGCTGGCCACTGCCGCCCGTTGAGCTCGCTGTACCAGACCTTGTTGGTCTTCGCAGCGGTCGCTGGACAGCAGAGTCTCCCACTGCTCCGCACTCGGGTTTTGTATTTTGGGGACCACGTCTATGTTTTGGCAGGCCCATGTGATGTGGTATAGTGTAGGTTTTTCGTCGCACCAGGGACATTTGTTCGTGTATATCGTAGGGTGCATTTTGTTTAGTATATGTAGGTTTGGGAAAGAGCCTGTTTGTAATTGTCTCCAAGTGACAGCTTCCTCTCTGCTGAGAGATTTGTGCGGTGGGGGATATCGCATTCTTCTGCCTCTATAGTTTTGTAGTATGGCCGAGTATTCCCTGGGTGCTGGCGCGAGTTCCGCGGTCTCGTCGGAAGCTCGGAAAGTAATGTATCCTCGAGCTATCCTGTCGGCCTCTCGGTTCCCTGCCACCCCCGTGTGCCCCGGTACCCACACAATTTTGTGTCGGATCTTGTCGTTTTGTTCTTCCCGGTTTTTAATTCTGTCAATCGCTGCGAGGAGTATACGGAGCGCGTGACGACCTATCCTGTCATTCATGTAATTTCGGCAGGCTGTTTGAGAGTCCGTAAGTATTGTTAGTGACCACCCGGTTCTATAGCCCTCCGCCACCGCTAGAGCAACGGCTACTTCCTCGGACTCTGCAGCTGTGCAGCCTCGGAGAGACGCGCTGGTCATTTCGCGTAAAGACGAATCGACCACCGCCGCTACAGCGATTTTGGTATCTCCTCCTCTCCAAGACGCGTCTGTATACACGGTCGTGGCTTGAGGAGCGTATGTTTTCTCGATGAATTCGGCCCTCGCTTCTCTTCTGCCTCGATGGAGGTTGGGATCCATGTTTTTTGGTATTGGCGCTACCTTGAGGGTCTTGCGAAGCTCGTCGGGGATCGTTGCCGTCCTCGACATTTCTCGCATCTGCTCGCGGTATCGGAGCCTCTGCAGGAGCGCTCTTCCTGTCGTTGTTTGCAACAGCCTGAGTTTTTGCGACGCAAGCTGCGCCTCTCGTAGCTCCTCAAAGGTGTTGTGTAATCCCAGGGCCATGAGTTTTTCTGTAGACTTTTTGCGTGGTAGTCGGAGCGCTGTCTTATACGCTTTGCGTAGCATGGCATCCGCTTGTTGTATTTCATTTTTGTTGAGGCACTGGTAGGGTAGGCTGTACGTGATTCGACTAACTACTATGCTTCTGACTAGTTTTAGTGTGTCTTCTTCACGCATGCCATGTCGCCTGTTGGTGATGCGGGTGATCATGCGTGCGACTTGTAGCGTTGTTGCTTTCAGTAGGGTAAAAGTGTGAGTACTGCGCTGGTTGGATTGAACCCACATGCACAAAATTCTTATTGTTGTCTTTTCGGGTATGAGCGTCCCTTCTATGTAGACGTTGAGTTTTAGGTCCTCGTTGGTTGGGACGGTCCGGTTTTGCTTGCCTCTCCAGACTCTCAGCAGTGCCGATTTCTCGGTCGAGCATGAGAGTCCTCTTTCTGCGAGGTATTGCTCTACACAAGAGGCCGCTTGCTGTAGCCTTTCTTCCTTCTCTCCGAGACAGCCCGTGTTTGTCCAGACTGTTATATCGTCAGCATACATTGCATGCCTGATGCCTTCGATGTTCTCTAGTTTTCGAGCTAGGCCTATCATAGCTATGTTGAAGAGTAGGGGTGAGATAACTGACCCTTGGGGTGTTCCTTTGTTTGGAGTGCGAATTTTTTCCGATCGAAGGTCTCCTATGCCGATGGTGGCAGTTCTATCGGACAGGAAGGCTTTGACGAAGCCGTGGATTCTGTGTCCGCAATCCAGGTTGTCTAGGCCCGTAAGGATCGCTTCGTGGCTGACGTTATCGAATGCCCCCTTGATGTCCAGGGCCATTATGACATTTTCTCCCGTCCGAGGTACGTTTCGCAGGACATCTTCTTGTATTTGGAGGAGAACGTCCTGCGTCGAGAGCTTCGCTCTGAAGCCGAACATGGTATGTGGTACACAGTCGTCTTCCATATAATTTTGCAGTCTGAAAGTCACAACCCGTTCGTAAAGCTTGCCAAGGCACGACGTGAGTGATATGGGCCTGAGGTTTTCAATTTGTAGCTTTTTACCAGGTTTAGGTATCATTATTACTTCGGCGTGTTTCCAATCTTCGGGAACCGTCTCCGCCTCCCAATGTTTGTTAAGAAAGGTGACGAGCTCTTGTATGAGGTCGTCGCTCAGGTTGCGGATTAGGGCGTTGTCGATTCTGTCCGCTCCGGCTGCCGTGTTTCTGGTGGTGTTTCTTATGGCCGCGTAAACCTCTTCCACAGTTATGGGGCGGTCGAGTTTCTCGTTTTCGGCTCCTCGATACGTTCCTTGGTATCGCGGGGGATTTTGATCGCCGAAACATTTTTCTCGTGCCTTCTCCAGTAGGGCGATGTCTAAAAAAACGTTTCGTAGTACCAAGCATGTATGCAACCAAGATCGCTGAATGCGCAGTTTCATGGTGTTCGAAATCGTTCTAGGCTGTGGGCGCGTTTAGAGATGGCAAACTGCTCGTTGCCTTAATAAACGGTTAAGAGAGCATGCTCCTTTGGTGATGACTATCACGGCGAAAGCCTTTTATGGCTCACAGTCGTGGTGTCCGTCCATGCGCTGGAATCGTGCCAACTGTGGCCTGCAGCGGACGCCGGATTCCACCAACACCAAACGCCATAGGAACAAGGAGCGAACGCGCATGCGCCGACTGAACATGTCACCAGATGCGAAACAAAGGCAGGCAGAACGGACGAGGCTTTCGCCAAGCACACTTTAGAATTTCCAAAGTGTCTTCGATAATTTTCTTTTAATGCTAGGAACCTCCTGATGCCTTGTAAGGACTATGAATATCGTCCTCTGCATAGGAAGGAGCACAAATCAGTTGTCAAGTGGGATCCAGAGGCATTACTGATTTCGAAGTTTGGCAGGAACGCATGAGTCAGTGATGCGTAGCTTGCTCTTTTGCTAAATAACTTAGGATGCCTGATTCATGGTAAAATCATGCGTCTTCTTTGGGTTTTGGTGGCAGATCTTCCGGGTTTATTTTTTTTTAACGCGTCCGCCTTCGGGGGCCCGGTCATCCAAGGAGCCAGTGTTGTAATGAATCATCGGCGTTGAGTCGAGAAAATCTGGCTGGGTCGAGAGGATCGTGGCGTCATGGCAACATGGCCTCCGTCGAGTAACTGAAACACCCCACAACGAGCACACAGTACAGCACTGATGACGTCACTACACAACTCCTCATTGCTCTAAAGGATAATGTCGTAACTGCGCCACCAATACGTGTTTCTTCTGAAGAAACAATAGCGATTGCGTTAAAAGGGGAACTGTTCGAGCTGGGACTGGAGATGTCAAAGTTCAAAATATTTTGAAACCTCAGAAAAAAAAGTTTTTTTCCCTGTTTCTTTTTTCAATTAAGTACGAATTTTTTCAAAAAAGCCAGAACGTATTTCATTAATCGCATTTACTTTGTAACGCAGAAATAAGTATATAATTTTATTTTTGCGCCAAAAAAGAAGATGCTGCAAAGCCTACGAAAAGATGGTGAAATACTGCATGCAATGCAATCGACTCATTAGCCTCACTCGTCACTGTTAGGCAAGAAAATGCTCGCTTGTGCGCCTTTTCCGGCCTTCAGTTGGAGTGCACGTACGCGTTTTTTTCATACGTTGTCCTACAAACCAGTTACCCAGCCTGGTATGCACATTACCGAAATCGACCAGTTTCTTCCACATGACGCAGAACAGGCGGGAATTCGGAGTGGCCGACATGCAACTGACGCCAGCGGTTAGTCGCTACAAAGACATTGTCACCGTGAGGACTGCTGCAGATTAGCGGGAGACTCCCAAACAGCTACTTTAGACCAACTTTTGCAGTGCGTAGTGAGGTTATACACTGCAGAAAACTCTGTTTGGAAGTTTTGACCATTTTTTTCTCCTTTTCGGTAGTAAGTAAACCGGCAAAAAAAATGTTTTTTCCCAATTCTTAATGTCTTTTGTTTTCAAGTGCTCACATCTCTCTCTGGCATTCGAACCGCTGCCCCTCGGCTACTGAGAAACGGTCGTTCGACTTGCTTAAAGGGAGGTCTTGTGTTATTTGCGGCAAAAATGACGGGAAAGAAAAATTACGGAGAGAGGAAAATAATAGCACTGTCCGTGACCCCACGCCGCTCAAGCGACCTTTTGACGCTCTCGCATCACACCCTTAATGCGGAACTGAAGTTCCCCCTAAATTTTTTGTCTTTACAGCAGCAACAATGTTTTAAGGGTAACGCTCTGTTTAATACTGCCATCTTCCATACTGCTTGAAGCCGTATAGTGAGTAGACGCAAGTACTCGTCGTAAATGTCATTTTCCGCCTTCAGGAGGTTCTATTCGATGAAGGCGCGTATATAAAGGTTGAAGGGTAGGGGGCTAAGGGGGCCGGCCTTCTCCCTTTTCGCCTTCCAAGTTAATTTAATTCTCCCTTCTTCCTCCAATTCATTTTTCAGTGCTCTTTTTGGAAATGTATCTCCCTTCACGCTTGATACATAAAAAGGACCTTAGGTCCCAGACGATAAAAATTCCTACGCACCTGATTCGAAGTGAAATCTGAAGCTTTGTAAATCAAGACAGAAAAGTTATCAACTCTGATTCAACTCTGAACAAATTTTCGAGGCAACTTGTGATTACTTTACTGATGGGAAAGCCACATTTAACGGCTGTCATGCCTTTTTTGTGAATGCAACTTTTAATGATTTAATTCTGCACAATTTTTCGCCCATTCAGGTGTCCACTTCGCCCAAATGTGAGACAGAAGACTGCCGCTTAGCTGGTGAACGCCTCAACGTTTTGCTCAACCAGAGCGTCGACCCTTGCCAGGACTTCTACCAGTACGTATGCGGCACACACAAGGAACACCAGTGGAACACAGTGCAGAAGGTTAGTTGAGCCTGCGTGCAAGGGACACTTTTTTTCCCTATGCATCCTCCCTAGTACAGCCAGTCTGCAAGGGTTGTCAAAGGAGCTGCGGGGGCAGAAGTGATTTGTGAGCAAACATCGCGCCTGTCTGGGTTATTTATCCAGTCGATCCTAGTTGTTGAATGAAGAGTCTTTTCACAATCCTCATCTGGTACGTAGAGTAGGTAGTAAGGAATACGAGTTTAATGAAACGCTGGTGCCGGCAGTCTCGAAAACCAGCCCGCGAACGCACTTTCTGAAGCACGCTTAGTCGAACGGGGCTGATCTCGGTTGCAGACACCGGCGTTCGAGCTGTCCGTTGCAATGCACGCGAGCAGTTGGCGGGGTTGTGCTCTTCACACTTTGCTGTAGTGGACTTGTGGGAGGGAGAGCGCAGCGCACGGAAATGACGATGACGACGAACACAGCCAAGACTGAAATGAAGAGAAAGAAAAGGGGTTAAGCAGGGAGCGATTTCTCTTTGATCCTTCGCAATACTTATCTTTTCATTTGTTGTGTAGCATCATGCTTCGGCGGTGCACCACATAGTCCGTGTGGTAACTACTCAGGACGGCGCACTGTATTTGCTTCCGCTGAAAAAGCGAGGGCTGAACTACGAAGGATAATTTTTCCATTTTAACAATGAACTGCTGCCAGAAGAGTTTAATATGCGCACCTTATTCGCGAGAAACATGACTAGGCTGCGCTATGGATAGGCATCGTGTGGTGTGGGCGACACTGCGCATTAAGCAGTCTTCCGAGGACTGGTGAGACGGAAATTAAGCACTCATGACGTCAGACAGCGAAAAAGAATAAACCTACACGGAGAATGCCGTCATCAGTTTCACGCGGCGAAATGGGTGACGATGAGGTTCAGCAGCGAGAGTAGGCAACGACGCGTGGAAAATCCCGCTGCGCCCGCCTCGATGCGCGCCACTGATCGGGGAAGGAAAGACGCAGGCGTGCGTGTCGGAACCGGAAATGTACTGTGCGTACCCGTGACGTCACCTTTGTCGTCATCACCACAGTCTATATATGGTATGCAGATCCCCGCTCTGACTCCACCCTGGCAGCTGCCCGCGCATGCACGTGACATCATTTATGATATCATCACCACAGTAATGGTGGCAGCAACAGAAGCGCAAGTGGCTTTCGCCTCATCGCAATTCAGTAAGAGCAAAGTGAAGTGAGAATTTTTAAGGCGAGAGCCTTTAATGGCTCATCATTGGTTTGGTTTGGTTTGGTTTGTTGGTTTATGGGGTTTAACGTCCCAAAGCGACTAAGGCTATGAGAGACGCCGTAGTGGAGGGCTCCGGAAATTTCGACCACCTGGGGTTCTTTAACGTGCACTGACATCGCACAGTACACGGGCCTCTAGAATTTCTCCTCCAAAGCAATTCAACCGCCGCGGCCGGGATCGAACCCGCGTCTTTCGGGTCAGCAGCCGAGCACCATAACCACTGAGCCACCGCGGCGGCCAGGCTCATCATTCCGTCCGTCCGTCCGTCCTTCACATTAAGGCTGCCAATCATACCGATAACGTCATCAGTAGTGTTATACACCGTAACCAGAAATCACTGGAATAATTGTGGCATAGTATGTCGTAACCATTATGTAGTTGTTAGTCATTTACTGGTAATTATTCTTTAATTTTTTGTCTGTCATTTATTGAACAAAACACATAAATTATGTGTCAGAATCGGTTGGGCCCATCGCCATAGCTAGTTTGGGCCCATAGTTACGCACACTGGGCATCACAAGTACAAATAGTGGAAATGCATCCCAGACATAGCACAAAAAAGAAAAAGAAACAAACAGAAAATTGGAAACACTACCTTTAATTGCTACATACTGCTAAGAACACATCTTTTTACTTAGTATTCAAAGCTCGTGGATATTTTCCCCTCCAGCGGGGTATCATTCCAAATTTTTGCGCAATAAAACTGCAGTAGTCGCTGACCATAAATGTTGCGTGTTACAGGGAGATTGAAGTGGAGATGGCTAGCATTCCTGGTGTAGCTGGTAAGCATCGTAAAAATATGGATTGTTAGCGGATTGTTGTTCGAAATAATGTTGTGCACTGTACATAATACCTTAACCTAACATAAGCATGAACGGAAGTATTTTAAGTTCTTGATAAAGAGGACAGCTTGGCTGGTGTCTGTTAGAGAATGTCACAATGCGTATCGCCCGTTTTTGAAGGCGTATAATGGGAACCGGGTAGGTTTTAAAGGTAGAGGTAATTAAAGTAATAAAGTTAGAGGTAATTTTAAAGTAGCGGTAATTATAAATTAGTAATTAGTATCATACATATTGACTAGCGAAATAACAATGATTTCGCTGGTCAATATGTGTGAGACCGACTACCAACTAGCCCAACTTAAAGCATTAGTAATTAGTATTTCGTTTGTTAGTGTTTAGTAATTTATTAGTAATTAATCATTTGTTAATAACTGGAACACCACATGGTCGGTGGCAGTCGCGTCGCTCCTTACTGCGCATGCGCTTGGCGCCTTCGTGGCGCCCATCGTGAACAGCACTCAATTAGCAACAGAAGAAGCCCAAGTGGAGCAGAAAGGCTTTCGCCTCGCGCGCTTTAGATTGTCGACGTGCTCTGAGAATTATTGTATTTCGCTCTTGTTGAGGCATTGGTACGGTGGGCTGTATGCGATTCGGCTAACTACCAGGTTTCTGAAGGTGTAGGTTGCGCAAACACGGGACGAAGCAGAAAGAAAAGACACAGAGACACACAAAAGCGCTTGTGTGTGTCTCTGTGTCTTTTCTTTGTGGTTCGTCCCGTGTTTGCGCAACCTACACCTTCACAACATGTACCAATTAGGCCCAGCCGAAGTTTTATTGAAGTACCAGGTTTCTGACTAGTTTCAGTGTGTTCTCTTCACATGTTGCCATGTCGCCTGTTGGTGATGCGGGGCAGCATGCGTGTGGCCTTTAGCGGTGTTGCTTTGAGCAAGGTGAAAGTATAATTACTAATCTGGTGGCTTGAAGCCACATGCCGAAGATTCTTATTGTTGTCTTTGCCGGTATGGGCGTTCCTTCCAGGTAGACCTTCAGTTTTAGGTCCTCAAATCTCTCAACAGAGAGGAAGCTGTCACTTGGAGACAATTACAGACAGGCTCTTGCTCAAACCTGCACATACTAAACAAGACGCGCCTAGATTTATCTCGATTGATCGCATCCAGGCGGAGCGGACTCTACGTTGTTCCAGAATGTTCTACTAATTTTCCACGCTTTATCTCGAAAGCTCGCTATCAGCTTTAAAAAGAGCACGGCTGAGAGAGGCGGGCATTCTGTTTGACGACCGCCGAGCCCGCTTGTTGCTTGCGCCACCGCCCAGTGATTCAGTTCTTTTGCGGGTGCAAGTCAGCCCAAATAAAGAGCTTCGTTTGCAAGTTTGGTGCTGTCTTCCTAACCGCTGGACTGCCGTCACTACAACGTGACATCTGGTGGAGGTGCTGACCTGCTACCCTGCTATGCCCCTCACGATGGAACCTGGCGCACAGCCAACGCCCGTCGTGCTTCGCCAGCCCCGTGATCCACCGACTTTCCGTGGAGAACCACATGAAGATGTGGAAGACTGGCTAGACTTGTACGACCGCGTGGCAGCTCTGAACACCTGGGAGGACAGCGCTAAGCTTCGAAATGTTTATTTTGCATTGGATGGCACTGTGAGAACGTGGTTTGAAAACCACGAATCTTCCCTCACGACCTGGGCGACCTTCAAGAAGCAGCTAGTGGGTATGTTTACCAGCATCGTACGTAAGGAAAGAATGGAGGTCCTGCAGCAGTCAAGAATTCAACGCCCAAACGAGACCGTGACTGCGTATGTGGAACACATGAAACGCTTTTTCAGGCGCGCCAACCCCGACATGGCTGAAGAAAAGAAGCTCTCCTTCCCGATGCGTGGCGTGAAGGAGCAACTTTTCGCCGGCCTGATCCGGAATCCTCCACAAACCGTCGCCGAGTTTGAAGCTGAAGCTTCAACCATCGAAAAGACCCTGGACTCCCGGACCCGGCACTACAACCGACCACTTGAAGTGCTGCCGACAAGCCCCCCATAAGATACCCCTGCAAGCGAGCATAACCTTCGAGATCTAATCCGAGAAATTGTTCACGAAGAACTTCGCCGACTTCTGCCATTCCCAACACAGCCGACGCAGGAGACTCAGGTGGCATCGCTCACGGACATTATCCGTGAATAAGTACATCATGCACTTGGCTCCCCGTCACCAACGACACCAACAGAAACTACAGCCACGACCTACGCCGCAGCACTACGCAGTCCTCCGCCCGAACGAGACCCCCCAAACCCTATTCGACGGGCACCAGCTCTACAAGAACGACGACCCCTAGCTCCCGACCGCCGAACTTACGAGCGATGCGACGGAGCTAAGAAATGCGACCAGTGGAGGACTCCCGACAACCGCCCACTTTGTTTCCATTGTGGCCACGCCGGGCACATACTTCGCCATTGTCCGTACAGACGCATCGGCCTTCGAGGTTTCGCCTTCGTCGCCCCTCGACCGCTCGCCGGCCAGTGACCACGGGAAATCGATGACTACCTGCGCAGGGTGAGTACGCGTCGTCAAACCGTCTTTCCCGCTCCCCGTCACCGTCCACCGCACGTTTTACATCACCGGGCCGCACCTACACCGCGCCTGTCCGAGGAAGGTCCCCTAGCCCCCGTGAGGGAAACTGAACAAAGCAACCTGTGGAGGTCAGGTTGCTTGCCGAGGAAACGACGAAGATCCTCCAGCGACCATGCCGTATGAAGACATCGCACCCACTACGCCGACGCCGCATAGAACAGGCTCGACCACGACGCGAGCCAACTTCAATACGACGCCGCCATCAAGAAAAGCTTCTTCCACACGCCCCATATGATTCACATACCCGACGAAGACGAGACCCGACGCCGAGGACGACATGCAATGCCAGAGCCAGGACATCCGACTTAGAAGTGGTTATCGACGGCCGGAAAGCCACCGCTCTAGTCGACACAGGAGCCGATTATTCAGTGATGAGCCGGCCATTTGAGAAAAGTAACGACCGCTTTGGACGGCCCACAAATTCGCACTACAAGGGGCCACCTCATTACGCCATCAGGACGATGCACAGCGCGAGTGACCCTCAAGGGACATACCCATCCCGCGACCTTCGTAGCACTACGACAATGTTCCCGCGAAGTGATCTTGGGCATGGATTTCCTCAATGAGCATCAGGCGATCATCGACCTGCGATCCAAGCTGATCACACTTTCCGCGGACGAGGCCATCCCGCTGAAGCGTCATCGTCACCGCAGACGCCACGGAAGCGAATAACACAGAGGCCATTTATCGAAGGGAACATGCAGTCAAAAGGCATAAGAAAGAAACTTGGTCCATGTAGGGCATCCCTCTCAGCCGAATGTGTTCATTCCACTCGCGCATTATGCCATCAGCGGTGCGGGCAGGGCAATATAATAATATCGGTCAAACATTAAGGCACAACCCATGGTACATGGGTAATGGTAAGCACTAGGAAACTAAATTTTGTAGGTCCAAGCATTTTTCCTTTAGTCCTTTCAAAATGTTACTCAATATGCGATTCATTTGATTCATTGCACTGCAGCCATCGTTGTTTCCTTGCCACAGGACTGAGGTTGGTTTTTACACAAATTTTGCACGCTCGAAATGAGCTCGTTGTCATCTCCAAATGTTTCCCACGCAGATGCGCCTTCAATCGTACACAGAGAAATCTAGAGGCGCTAAGTCGGAACAGTATGAGGGCTGTGGCACCACTAACCATCTCAGTTCGCCGGTGTTCTGTACTTTGACTGTCATGTGTTCAGTACGCGGTCTTGGCTTCCGTGATACTACTGGATGTCTCGCGTGTAAGTCTAGTGTCTTTTCTCGTAAGATGCGCTGCAGCGTGTCCAAAGAGAAAAGATAGCGTTATTTCGTAATCTTCGTTCCCAGTTCGAGAATGACTGTGAAAATCATCTCTCCTTGATCCCAAAATAATATCGCCATTAATCTGTTGCGTGGCCTCGCAAGTCGCGTCTTCTATTGACGCCGAGACTCAGAACGCTTCTATTCTGTCCATGACTTTGGCTGTCAGGATAAAAATGAAGCAGTCGAGTTTCATCACACGATATCTCACAATTGAAGCACTCACCTGAGTCTCATGCCAGGTTGTACAGCTGTGGCAATCACTGATCACGTTACTGCAGTTGTTCTCGCGAGGTGCGATAACCGTCCCTTTCTGCAGATGCAGAGCGACTTGCGGAGTTGGACGATGGCTGCGCTCTACGCCACGGCGGTGCCGGAACGGAACCAGTCGGCGTGGGAAAAGGCGGCAGGCATGCTACAAGCCTGCGACGGCATTGGACGCAAGGGTGGGACGGAGGTTCGTGCAGGACGCCACCACTTCGCGCTTTCAGGGGACAGCAGAGGACCTGATACCTCGTGAATGTCTACCTCTGCCTAGTACCTACCTACCTAGTACCTCGTAGTAGTAATACGTAGTACCTCGGGAATGTGAATACCTCGTGAAGCACTCGCGAATGTCTTATGTGTCCTTTCTTTATGTCCCTTGTCCGTTTTTGTGCGCTAACTTGTTCAGAAAATGCATCACCAAGTAGCCCGGCAGCTTGCTCTCCCGGACCTAATACTGCTCAGGCCGAACTGGGCCGTGGCACGCTGGCTGGGATGCCGAGACGCGTGGTGTGCGTGCATTTAGGCTCGGTTCACTAGCGTGTTTAAGATTACTGCTGCATGGCCACGGAATGTCGAGAAGCACACAACCAACCTGCAAAGTGTGCATAAAACCATGTGCTCTAGCAGCACGCATGACTAAGCGGCGTCAAAAAAAAAATTTTTTTCAGTGGCTTAGCTCTGGTTAAGCCTGGATATACAAGCCAAAAGCTGCAGTTATGCTTTGTTTGACGTCATGGCCGTCGCAGTTCGCGCACAATGCACTGGGAGCACCACGATAACGGTGTAGGCAAGCGCGTTATACAGCCCTCCTTGCGCATGCGTAGTAACTGGGGAAAACACGCGGCTGCAAGGAAAGGTCAAACGGTGGCGAGGAGGCGAGCGCGCAGTAGTAGCCGCGGTGAGGGGGCGGCGCACATGCGCAGTAGCACACGGCTGCGTCGAAAGGTCAGGCGGCGGAGTCGGCGCGGCGGCGGCTGCGGCCACCTGCGCCGCACGTGACGTCACTCGGTTTCACGCATGCGCAGCTGTGGCAAATCTTGGCTCCGACGGCTCACGCGAAGCGCGGCTGTGGTGCGGGTAGTGAAGCTTTGAGCTTCGAAAGGCGCAACAATACGGTGAGCCGCGTACGAGCAATGAAACCTGTGGGCTTCCTTCTAAGAGCGTCCTTGCGCCACTGGGTGTCCACTTTGGGCGAAAACTAATGAAATCTGCTCAAAGCACCCCTGAGAGAAAGCAGCAGGTATGATCTTTTCACAGAGAGAAACCCTTTCCTACAGCGCCAGCTGCCTTGGTCGCGTTTATGCAGCCTCTCGTTTCTGCCCTTCGGTGCACAAGTTTTTGCTTGTTTCATTTGTTATATGCGACGTAAATTGCAGTTCACTAGTGTTATAGCTGCAGGCGTCCAGCCCGAGCGCTTAGACAATAGACTGGTAGTAAGCTCGCGGTGCAAAGTTTCCTTATGCCTTCTCTTTTAATTCTGACTTGTTAGTAACCCAAGGCATCCCAAATACCCTCGTTGTAAACCTGGCTTTAGCGTTTATGCCCATGGTGTGCGACATAACTAGTAGAGCTCAGCAGAACCTCTTTCTGGGCTAGGTGACCCATGGATTCCATTAACGTGTCCCATCAGCCTGGTTGCCTGTGTGTTTTTTATCTTTACGCAATTCGTTGTCATCGCTAACTCTGAGAGCTGCGGAAAATGGGATCCACTCCAGTCGATTATCCACCGCTACGTGCACTTGCTGCTGGGCTAGTTGGTTTTGGTTCATAATTAAGTAGTTTTTAGGCGCAAAACACAGAAAAGACACACAAGTAGGTGACAGGACGAAGCGCCAACTTCCAACTCACATGCCTGTCACTCACCTAACTCACCAACTGTCACCTACCTATGTGTCTTGTCTGTTTTTTGCGCCTTAAAACTATTTAATTATGATCCACCGCTACCATGACATCTAAAATTAAAGTGTGTGTCGCACCTCTCATCCCTTACTGCATGCACTTTGCTTAACAGTACGGTCGACAAAAAGTCGGCAGAGTTAGCATAGCGACTTATCGCATTAGTCATCGAGAGCTAATCCATGCGCTTAAAGGATTTGTACGACAAAACGGAGCATGCGTGCCGCCCCATGGACTGAAGGGGGCGGCACAGTGCTGCCAGGCTGTAAAAGAGGCCCAAGCTGGCTTCCCAGCCACCGGGCTTGGATAGAATGTGTAACACTCGTGCAGGTGAGCAAAAAATATCGAACATGATTCCGCTCTAACGACTTGGTGCTGCCATGCCCGCGGTTTTGTTGCTTGCTTCTAGTTCTAACATTCTCATCTCCAGAAATTATTATTGTTAGGAGGAGACACGGAATCAAACCTAGGCCTCGACATGTCCCAAATTTTGAAACGACCCAAGGGTATTGATGTTTATATTTAATATATAAAATAGAACTGACAACTGACTATAGAGAGCAAATTAGATGCACTGTCGAAACTTGAAAGCTGGGCAACGTCCTGCCAAGAACAAATTAGCTGTATGAGCACAACGATTGAATGGCTTGAAGGAAGAATAGGTCAGCTTGAATATTATAACAGGAAATCGAGTCTTATCGCTTATGGCACCTCAGAAATTGAAGAGTAAACAAATTATTCTTTTTAAACATCGTGAACAGAGATATTTTCCAAGTTATTTTAGAACGCGACCCCACACCAACACAGAAAATACACAGGTTAGGTAAGCCGGCAGATAAGATAACACGGCCTGTAATCCTAAAGCTTCTAGGCACCAGACATAAGACCGTGATACGCAGGAGAGGAAAGAAAGTAAAGAAAAAAGATTACCTAGTTAGTGAAGACTTTTCTAGGAAATTGCGTGATGCAAGGAAGGAACGGTGGTAAAGTGCTAAGCCGAACCGTGGTAACAAAGAGCGGGTTTATTTGGTGTTTGATAAGTTTGGTGTTTCATAAGGTGAAACAGTGGCTTGGTTTGGGCTAGTTGGTAACAGTTCTTCGAAAACATAGCGCAAAAAGGACGCGGACGACAAAGAAGTGGACGGGACATAGCACCTGTCCCGTCCACTTCTTTGTCGTGCGCGTCCTTTTTGCGCTATGTTTTCAAAGGTTTCATATTAAGGTGTGTAGGATGGGGGTTTATTGCAGGCACTGGGACCTCAGAAGCAGGACGGCAACAGTCCGTGGTCGGCCAAAGCGAACTCACAGCACGCGCAGCGATCCCAATGCCGCCGCAAAGCAGAATGTTCTTCTTCGTCTTTACAATTGCCCCCGGGAAGAAAAGGAGCCAACCTGGCGACTTAGGGCGCAGGCAGGAAGGCTGGATCGTAGAATGGCTTGAGGCGCTGGACGTGAACAGTCTCGCGTCCACGGCGGCGGCGATCAGAAGACGGGTTGAGAGGTTCGACAGTGTAATTAACTGGAGATGTGCGCTCCAGGACACGGTATGGGCCATGGTACTTGGCAAGAAATTTTGTAGACAGTCCCGGAGTATTTGTCGGAATCCAGAGCCACACAAGGGAGCCATTGGGGAAGTTTGGTGTTGCTTGACTGATGTCGTGGCGGGATTTCTCTCTGCACTGGGTGTCAGTCGTGAGAGCACGGGCGATGCGGCGACAGTCTTCGGCGTGCCGGGCGGCTTCAGAAAGAGGTGTATACTCGGAAGCGTCGGTTTGGTATGGCAGAATGGTGTCGATGGTGGCAGAAGGGTGGCGGCCGTAAAGGAGAAAGAAAGGAGAAAAGCCAGTAGTAGACTGCGTTGCGGTATTGTACGCATAGGTTACATACGGAAGTACAAGATCCCAGTTAGACTGGTTTGAAGAGACATACAAAGACAACATATCCCCGAGGGTACGGTTAAAGCGCTCGGTGAGACCGTTGGTTTGCGGATGATATGCAGAGGTGGTGCGATGGATTACACTGCACTTTGTGAGCAGTGCTTTGACAACATCGGACAAGAAGACGCGGCCTCTGTCGCTCAGCAATTCGCGACGGGCGCCGTGACGAAGGATGAATCGGTTTAAAATAAACGAGGCAACTTCTGAAGCTGTGGCAGCCGGAATGGCAGCGGTTTCGGCATATCTTGTCAAATGGTCAACCGCGACGATAGCCCAACGGTTGCCTGCTGAAGTATACGGAAGGGGGCCGTATACATCAATGCCGACGCGGTCAAATGGGCGTGGCGGGCAAGGTAGCGGCTGCAATTCTCCCGCAGAACGATATGGAGGTGGCTTGCGACGTTGACAGGTAAGGCAAGAGCACACGTATTTGAGGATGAACGTGTACATGCCCCGCCAATAATATCGTAGTCGGATGCGATGATAGGTCTTAAACACTCCGACATGACCACACTCCGGGTCAGCGTGAAAATGGGCGCAGACTGCCGAGCGAAGGTGACGGGGAATAACTTGCAACCACTTGCGGCCCTCTGAGCTGTAGTTGCGGCGATAAAGGAAGTTGTCACGAATTGAGAAATGAGAAGCAAGTCGGCGAAGAGCACGTGAAGGCGAAGCACCCGAAGGATTGGTGAGAAAGTCAATAAGGGAAGAGATACACGGGTCGGCACGCTGCGCCGAAGGCATGGCGCTGATGTGAAGCATCGGCGAGGAGGCGTCGAAGGTGGAAAGACTGGAAATATTGGCTGGAAGTGGGCAGCGGGATAGCGCATCGGCGTCTTGATGTTTGCGGCCAGTCCGATACACGACGCGGATGTCGTATTCCTGTAGACAAAGGGCCCATCTCGCGAGGCGACCGGATGGGTCTTTCAGAGACGAAAGCCAGCATAGTGCATGGTGGTCGGTCACAACGTCAAACGGGCGGCCGTAGAGGTAAGAGCGAAACTTGGTAGGGGCCCAAACTATCGCCAGACACACTTTTTCAGTGACCGAGTAGTTAGATTCAGCCTTTGTGATCGTGCGGCTGGCATAGGCAACGACGTATTCGACGAAGCCAGATTTGCGTTGGGCGAGTACGGCGCCTAGTCCTACCCCACTGGCGTCAGTATGGACCTCGGTATAGGTGCGGTCGGGTCAAAATGGCGCAGTATCGGCGGTGCGGTGAGGATACGGCGCAAGGAATCGAAGGCGTCGTCACACACTTGGGACCACTGCGAAAGATCGGAACTGCCGAACAGAAGTTGTGTCAAAGGTGCAGCAATTGAGGCAAAGTTGCGTATAAACCTACGGAAGTAGGAGCACAGACCCAGGAAGCTGCGCAGTTCTTTGATCGAAGTATGTCGAGGGAACGCAGCCACAGCACGAAGTTTAGCCGGGTCCGGACGGACACCGTCCTTGGAAACAACGTGGCCTAAAATGGTAAGTTGGCGGGCTGCAAAATGACACTTCTTTAAGTTGAGCTGAAGGCCGGCGTTAGAGAGGCAGGTCAGAACGTGCTTTAGGCGGGAGAGGTGAGTGCTAAAGTCAGGCGAAAACACGACGATGTCGTCGAGGTAACAGAGGCAGGTCTTCCACTTCAGCCCACGCAGAATGCTATCCATCATCCTTTCAAAGGTGGCAGGAGCATTACAAAGACCGAAAGGCATCACAGTAAATTCATATAGGCCGTCAGAGGTTACAAAGGCTGTTTGGGCCGATCGGCTTCTTTCATGGGTACCTGCCAGTGCCCGGAACGTAAATCTAA
The DNA here is from genome assembly GCF_055824585.1 of Amblyomma mixtum. Lineage (NCBI taxonomy): Eukaryota > Metazoa > Arthropoda > Arachnida > Ixodida > Ixodidae > Amblyomma > Amblyomma mixtum. The sequence goes on along the minus strand of NC_143021.1, from coordinate 56,525,874 downwards.
GGAAGAAAATCGGGCACCTTGCAAGCAGTCAAGCGCGTCATCGATGCGTGGCAGGGGGTAGACGTCCTTGCGCGTGATCTTGTTAAGGCGGCGGTAGTCTACACAGAAGCGGATGGAGTCATCTTTCTTTTTGACGAGTACAACTGGCGAAGCCCAAGGACTGCTTGAGGGTTGAATGACGCCGCTCTTGAGCATTTGGTCTACTTGATCGTCAATAACTTGACGCTCGGTTGCCGACACACGATAGGGGCGCTGCCGTAGAGGAGCGTGGGCACCTGTTTTGATGTGATGCGTGGCAGTCGACGTTTGGCCCAGTGAGCTGTGATGACAGTCGAAGGAGGCGCGGAACTGGTGGAGCAAGTGGAGAAGCTGCGTGCGCTGCGGCGGAGGAAGATCTGCGTCGATGGAGCGGAGAAACAGTTCTGTAGAAGAAGGAGTTGGTGCAGAAGATGGTGGGCTGAGTGTCGTGAGAATGATGTGCGATGCATCGGCAGTCTCCTCACGGGTTAGAATACATGCGATGGGTTGCACACTGCCGGCACATTCGCCACGGCTCAAAGCACTATGGCAGGAAAACGGGTTACAGACCCACAGTACGGAGAGGCCAGCGGAAATAGTCAATACAACATAAGGCAGGGGAAGACACTTGCGGTGGAGAAAAGTTCGGGCTGGAGTGAAAAGTACAGTGTCATCACGGAGAGGGTCACAAGAGAGGCGCACAAGGACGGAAGAGCATGGAGGCAGGTCGGTGTCTTCGGCGACGAGGGCTTTAACACATGGCGGTGAAGGAGCAGCGTCCGGCAGGAATTGGGGCAGAGAAGAGAACCCGACTTCAGCACGAGCGCAATCGATTACAGCAGCATGGCGAGACAGGAAGTCCCACCCCAAAATAACAGCCTGAGAACAAAATGGCAGGACAACAAACTCTATCGTATATAGGACGTCCTGAATCAAAACTCGTGCTGTGCAAGCTGCTGACGGCTTGATGTGCTCAGCGCTGGCCGTGCGCAGTGAGAGATCGGCAATAGGCGTCTTAACTTTCTTCAGGCGGCGACATAGTTCTGCGTCTATTACTGAAATTGCGGCGCCAGTGTCGACAAGGGCCATGACAGAAATTCACTCGACCGAAACGTCAATAAGGTTCGCAGATGACAGCTGAGGTCTTTGGTCGACGGGGACGCAGTTCTTGCCTCAGGAACTGCGGCATCTGGTTTTCCTCCTGAGAATTATTAGGGCGGCGACGCATTGGAGAGATGGAGCGGCGTCGCGGCGAAGGGGATGGGTAATCGGTAAGCGGTGAACGGTCGGGGGAGAAAGGACGAGTCGACGGACGGGGCTCAGCAGACGCGGAGTACTGACGCGCTGGAGGCCAGTACCCAACAGGCGGTGCCGAAACTGGGAGACGGCGACGACAATAGCGGGCAACGTGCCCAGGCAATCCGCAAGTGTAACAAATAGGCCGGTTATCCGTTGTGTGCCAGGGATCTCGGTCTCGTGAAAATGGTCGCAGATAAGGCGCCGGCGCTTGTATGGGCACTGACATTGTAGGGTACGTGGGTGGCCAAGTTTTTGCGACGACTTCGGCGTAGGTCAGTGGACGGGCGGCAGGTCTTGGGACGACGTTGGCATAATTCAGAGGGGTGGCAACAGTTCTGGGGGTGGCGTCAGCATACGTCAGTGGAGCAGCGGCAGGCGATGGTGAATGGGCGGACGGAAGCGCCTCAGCAACCTGCTCCCGAATAGCATGTTGGAGAGCCGGGGCCAAATAAGGCGGCGCCTGTTGAGGGCTAGGCAGAAGAGAAAGTTGCCGAGCTACCTCTTCACGGATGAAATCTTTGATTTGCTGCAGCATAGAGGTGTTGTCAGCTGCAGGCGCCAGCCCAGAAAGCGATTCAACCTGGGCTTGGTGTTGCCGAGTCAATAACCGCTGTTTGCGCAGCTCCTCGAAGCTCTGGCAGAGTGTGAACTTTTCTTTAACGGTGCGCAAGTCGTGGGCTAATAGCATCTGAAAGGCATCATCATCGACACCTTTCAAGATCTGTTTTATCTTGTCGGCTTCGGACGTCTTCGCATTGACACGTTTGCATAAGTGAATGACTTCTTCTATATAGCTGGTGAAGCTCTCGCCGACGTGCTGCGAGCGTTCACGCAAACGCTGTTCAGCCCGAAGTTTCCGGACAGTGTGGCGACCAAAGACTTAGGCAAGCTTCGTTTTGAAGGCTGCCCATGTTCGGATGTCTCCCTCATGGTTCCGATACCAGAGGTTTAGCGACCCCCGTTAGACAAAAAATTGCGTTCTTCAGCTTCGTATCGTCGTCCCATCTATTGTACAGGCTCACTCGTTCGTATGACGCGAGCCAGTCTTCCACGTCATTCTCATCGGCTCCGCTGAAGATAGCCGGATCTCGCTGGCGAAGGGAGCCGGCGCAGATGAGAGCTGGGCCCGTTTGCACAGATTGATTTTGGGCGTCTTCTGGCATTTCAAGTGTGGGAAGAGTGCGGCTGCGCAGCTCCACGATGGATATTTTTACCCGGCGACTCCACCAAATGTAGGATGGGGGTTTATTGCAGGCACTGGGACCTCAGAAGCAGGACGGCAACAGTCCGTGGTCGGCCAAAGCGAACTCACAGCACGCGCAGCGATCGCAATGCCGCCGCAAAGCAGAATGTTCTTCTTCCTCTTTACAGGTGTTTGATCAGTATAATGGCCCTTATGTATGAGACTACGAAAAGAAAATGATAAAATGACGGCTCAGATAAGCGACGACGCCTCAGTAAACCGGCCCCTGATGCGAAGTCTTGCGCAGTCGCGAAGCTGCTCATGTGCAACATCAGCGATCCATCTGCTTCAGCTTCTTTGTACGCTTATACCCCTGTCACACTAGCAAATTTAATGTCATTCTAATCGAATGACATTAGCATCTAATGTCATTAATCGACTGCTACACGGGAACATGTAATGTCATTAGGTTCGAATGACTTCCGCCAACGAATGAGTTTGGGGAACTCATTCGCATTCGATCTCGAACTGAATGCGTACTCTGAACACCAGATACGCAGCAGAAACAAGCGACGCGAAAAAAATTATGTGCACACTGCGAAACCTAGAAAGTGTATTTATTTAATTCTGCTAAAAGCCGCCGCGGTGGCTCAGCGGCTATGGTGCTCGGCTGCTGACCCAAAAGACGCGGGTTCGATCCCGGCCGCGGCGGCTAGAATTTCTTTGGAGGAGAAATTCTAGAGGCCCGTGTACTGTGCGATGTCAGTGCACGTTAAAGAACCCCAGGTGGTCGAAATTTCCGGAGCCCTCCACTACGGCGTCTCTCATAGCCTGAGTCGCTTTGGGACGTTAAACCCCATAAACTAAACTAACTAATTCTGCTAAAAAAAGTTAATGTTGGTGTGAATCTATTCACACTAGAGGCTGTCGTGGATAGCTATTACTCTCGGTCCCAGCAGCAGCCAACAGCAGCGGCCGAGCATGAAGCAGCATCTTTCCCGCGACCTTCGGTGATTTTGGGTTGCGTGTTTCTTGCTGGTTGGCGTGCCATGTTCGTTAAGTTCGAAAGCGCTTAAAGACGTAACTGAGCAGTTCACCTTTTGGAAGTCATTTCCATGGTCCGCGCGTGTCCGCGCGCCACCATGTCAGCCATTTTGTTTGTTTACATTTATTGGATTTGTGGTTGACTTAAAAAAGTCGGCAGATGTATGCGTGAGTTTGCCATCCTTGCTACTGCTTGACGCCGAGGTTGATTATCTTCAAAGAACACTAAACCATGATAACAGATAGATTCGTTGTGATTTAACGCGTGTTCTTGCTTGTAACCCTTGTAACCATGTTATGACTGTGCATGTAACCATAGGTTTCGTCTATATATTTTTTGTGCTTTTAATAAACTTTGTCAGTTGTTAGTGAGCACTTGTGTTGTTGTCACTCTGTCTCTGTCCCTGTCCCTGTGGTGCCACACCAGTATGAATTCGTACCAACTCGCCCAATTTTCAACCCTTTTGACTTTTTACTTGGCTTGGCTTTTAATGGCTGAAGGGGTGCAGAATGGCCGAAAATAATTTTATTGAGCTTATAATATTGCACACAAATGTTCTCACCCGCTTTTGAAACACTGCACATTTTCAAACATCTTTTATGCGCGCTGATGTCTTTCAGTTGTACTACTTTTTTTTTTCACTGATCGTCAATCCCATCATTTTCGAATGACATTATTTTTTTCCGTGTAGCACCGAAAGAGACCAAGTGACATTCGATGCATCGAATGCCATTAGGTTCGAATGAAATTAATATTGCTAGTGTGACAGGAGTATTACACAGATAGATTGTTATGCCTTAGTAACGCGATGAAATGTAGTAAAACATTCTTTAGAATAGGTTATATCAACGCACGCAGCGTTAATATAACCTATTTCTTGCAAATAAGAAAGATTCACTTAACACTAAACTGCTGGAGTATGACCTGCACATAACACTCCTCACAGAAACTTGGCTACACTAAGACCTAGCCGATGACCTATATTTCCTCCTCATTACAATGTTATTAAGGCGAAAGCCTTTAATGCCTCTTACTGTCGTTAGCAGCCGTGTCGGCAGATTTCTCCGCGTTCCGGCGTTTCGCGCAGACGCTACCACTCCGCCACCAATGCTGAAGGTTTGAGCATGAATAAAGGCGCATCCAGTGAATGCATGGGTTTCATAAATAAAATAAAAGGAATAAAAATATAAAAATAAAAAATAAAAACAGTAAGAAAGAAACATAATAAAAATATGAAAAGTAAAAATAAAAACACTAAATATAACAAAAACAAAATAAAATAAAATGACGAAATGAAATATGAAAAATAAAAATAAATAAAACCAGACAGTGCGCCAGGGAACGCTTTTGCCTTGCAGCACTTTAGAGAGCCAAAGTTCCCTCTGAATTTTAGTAAGGAAAGAAGCTCTAGGAGGTAGTAGCGTAGCCGTTCTTTCACAAGACTCAGTAGAATGCGTCCTCGTACACGGCCTTCTTGACGTTGAATGCCTTTGCATGAAACTTTCTTGCTGCGGCCATTGCTTTGTACGCATTCTACAGACCACCGGCTGCTAGACCGTACCAACTTATTAAACTGCAGGTTTAATAGGTCTCACTTTCAAAATAAAAAATTAGAGATCACTGAGCATTTTTGTTTGTTAATTTAACTACTGAATTAGCACATTTATCTTATGTTTTAATGAAAGATCAATTTATTTCCTCTGATTATACCTTCTTTTATCTCAATCAACCGTTCATTTTTCAAATTTGGTGCCATGGTTCCCTTCACATCCACTTAATATATCCCCGTCCAGACTATTAAACCGTCCAATGTTTTTTTTTGCTGAAATTTATTACTTAATTATTCTACGTCAGTAAACTTTATGTTCAATTAATTATCACTCATCAAATACATTTCAATTTTTTGCAAACTCTATTTTCAATCCTTTCTCTATTTTTGCGCTATTTTTCCATCCACGGCTAACTTTCCCGTTCACTCACTAATCGATGTCTGCGCTATTTCGATGTTTTTTCGACATTTCTGGATCAAATTAGTTAACTGATCATTCTATCGACATAATTTAATTTTGTGCAGCATCCTTACATCATCTAATTTTGATTACGACCACTCATTTGATGCTATATCGTCTGAGAAAGTCACAACTGCTGCGGACACGTTTTATGGACGCGTTTGCAGACACGTTTTGGTGACACGATCCCGCCGAGATAGCCTAGCAATAGCCATGCTTTCGCATTAATATAAATTCCGTTAATATGTAATTTCGACCTGCAAGGTGTATGCTGGGACCACTTGCAAGGATGCTGCAAATCTGGGAGTACCATTCTTTGTCTTCTTTAGGAGACATTCAACCACCGCAGTCACGACAAAGAATGGTACTGCTAGAGCTAAGCCAGAGGTCCCTCGAGAAGAGGTAAGACCAGTGGTGGTGCCACACGTGCATCGTGCGGCCCATAATTTGAAAAAAATTGCCAGCCGCCATGCACGCTGTACGGCTCGCCTTTTCGGCACCGAGAAAGCTAGGAGGCCTTTTCTCCCGTACTGATAAAGACAACACCAAGGAACGATGCTGCGGAACAATGCACAGGAGCCCGTTCGTGAAATGTGCTGAAGGGGTTGTCTACGAAATCCCCCTGTCTTGCGGGCACTTCTACATAGGTCAGAGAGGCAGGCGCCTGAATGAGCGAACGAGGGAACGTGAGAGAAACGTTGAGCAGAAAAAGGAAGGCGCACATCGAACTAAGCTCATTAGTAAGTGCCCGTCCCGCAGTTGAGCCATGCTTCACTGATGGGCGCATTCTGGGCAAAAGCAATAATACGAATGCTAGGGAATTGATAGAAGCGTTTTTTATCAAAAAGAAAGGCGACTTGTGCGTAAGCGACACATCAGTTGTATTGTATAAGAGTGAAAAGAAATTCATGGAGCGCGCCTTATCAGGTCGTTCCTGAGCTTTAGGTGACCCACCTGCGGATGTGACGACAAGCTATATAAGTACGTTTCATGCATGCAATAAAATCAGTTGGAAGTTGGCGCTTCGTCCTGTCATCTACCTATTTGTCTTGTCTGTTTTTTGCGCCTAAAAACTATTTAATTATGGACGTTATTAGACGCCCTGTTTTATTGGCTTTACTTTTGGAAATGAAACCTAAAATTTGTCATGGTCCTGATAATTTACCGAATGTGTTTTTGCAGCCGTATGCCGAAACCATTTCGAATTTTCCTTTTGTGTTGTTTAAAAAAATCTCTGATGTCATCTGAACTTCCGATTGAATGGACGACCGCTCGAGTTTCTCCCTTTTTTAAAGAAAGGTGACTGCTCTTTAATACAGAATTACTGTCCGATTGTTTAACTCCTGCATGCTGTAAAAGTTGGCACATGTTGTAAAACTTATTAATCAATAATTTTCTCGAACACTCTGTATTAAGCGCTTTCCAATACGGATTTCGAAAGGGCTATTCGGCAGCTACACATTTAGTTACAGTAGTATACTTTTGCTGAAACAGTAGATATCAAAGGTCATGAGAAGTCATATTTATGAACTTTAACCAAGCATTTCATAAAGTTCATTAAGAAAACCTGTTTCAAAAACTAAAAATCATTGACCTTACAGACGTTTTGATATCATGGATTGCGACTATCTTACCACTAGAATGGTGCACTTTGTTTCAGTCCATGGGTGCAACTCCATTTGTCCCCCATTAACCTCTGGTGCGCCCCACGGAACTCTTGGGGCCTTTGCCTCTTCTCACCTATACAAATTATATGTGTTTCAGCTGGAAGTGAGAGATACTGCTGAGAATGCGACCCTCGCACTTTTCACACGCGCTTGTCCGCATTTTTGACGCCCTGGCGGTTGCAAACATTCATTATGAAAAACCCAGGCGCTAACAAACGACGACACAGAGGGGACACAGCACTTACTCGCAACTACAAGAATTTTTACTCAGAAGCTTCTACATATGCAACAAAAACCAAAACAAGCCCAGAGTAATGGCACGCCACATGCCGACCGATGAGCAGGAAAAAATAAACTCGTGATTTGTTTTGATTTTTATGGCATATATAGGAGCTTGTGAAAAAAAATTCTTGTAAGTGCGAGTAAGCGCTGTGTCCCCAAACTGTAGTTGTTTGTTAGCGCCTGGGTTTGAATGTTTACCCAATGAATGTGTACCAACCCAACCCAATGAATGTTTACCAACTAGCTCAGCTTTCCGCCCCGCCGCGGTGGCTCAGTGGTTATGGTGCTCGGCTGCTGACCCGAAAGACGCGGGTTCGATCCCGGCCGCGGCGGTTGAATTTCTTTGGAGGAGAAATTCTAGAGGCCCGTGTACTGTGCGATGTCAGTGCACGTTAAAGAACCCCAGGTGGTCGAAATTTCCGGAGCCCTCCACTACGGCGTCTCTCATAGCCTTAGTCGCTTTGGGACGTTAAACCCCATAAACCAACCAACCATCAACTTTCCGCCCTGTTGCGTTGCAAACGTCCAGGTTCCCGAGCTGCAGAAATGGCTGGCGTCTCTCAAGCTCGACCTGAGGGAGGACATGCGAGAGGACGACCCTTTCGACCCCGTCGACGCCCTGGTCGAGCTGTCCATCGTCCACGGACAGCCAGCTGTGCTGGCGCTGCAGCCGGACACACTGCCCGCCCTCCTCCGAAAGAGCCGCGCACTGACGGTACGAACTCTTCGCGTAGCGCACTTTCGTTCTTCGGCAGAGATTCGATGCGGCGACGCTCGATCAAAACAGTGGCGGAGGCCCACAGGGTCGTCAAGGGTCGCGGCTGACTGGCGCTGCTAGGGCGCGACGAAAATTTTTTTTACAATTTAATTCAATTTATTTCTTTCCGTGGAAAGAGGAGCTGAGGCAAAAGGCTGACTTGCCTGACGAAGGCCTCAGCACCCATACACAGCTGGCAATGCAGTGGCAAAAAATAAAACATTTGAAAAAATCTTAATTGTAATACAAGTTAGGAAGAAGAGAGGACGTATATGCAGGTTGTAACACAGTAACGCACAAAAACGATTTGCAACACACACTTTTCTACATAAAGTTCACAGAATAGGCAACGCAACCAGGAATTACTCATCGGAATACATAATCATCAAACAAAGTAGCCTGATTCACAGAATACACGCAGTAACTGTAAGGAAATCTCGAGTGAAGTATTATGGAAATTGAATGTTACTGCTTATTAATTAATGCTTAAGGTCCTTCTCTTCTCGGCTTGCAACTCTGTCTGCGGGTGGTCTTCGTGAGCTGGCTGGCGAGAAGCGCATTCGAAGAATAAAAGATAAAGGGATACTGTTTAATGAGCACACGTCCCTACTGCTGTTCTTGGAACAAGAAAGCTACCAAAAATCCTTATCTTAATCACTGCCCTGAGGCATGGCCCGGAATCGAAGGTTGTTTTAAGGCGAAATTTGCCTTTAATGCTGTCCTTATCAGCCGTGTCGGCAGATATGTCCGCGTTTCGGCGTCACTACTTAAAAAGAAACTGCGTCGAGGCCGGAAATCGAACCAGGGCCTTTGGCATTTGAAGCGGAGACGCTACCACTGCGCAGCGAAGGTTCAAGGTTTGACCGTGAATAAAGGCGCATCTTGTGAATGCATGGATTTCATAAACAAAATGAATGTAATAAAAATAAAAAGAATAAATGCAGAAATAAAAATAAAAATGATAAAAGAAACAACAATAGAAAATAAGATGAAAAATAAAACATGGAAATAAAAATAATAAATGCAGGGGTTTCATAAATAAAATAAAAGAAATAGAAATAAAAATAACGAACCAAAAATAAAAAACAATAAAGATAAGAAAAGAAGCAAAAATAAAAAATAAAAGGGAAAGTGTGAAAAATAAAAAAAAACTGCGCCAGGAAACGCTTTCGCCTTGCAGCGCTTTAGAGAGCCAAAGTGCCCCCTGAATTTTGGCGCAGGTCATGAAGGAGTGTGAAGTGCGCACACTCTTCAGCTCTTGAGTGCGCACTTAGGGTGCCGAGCAGCTAAGCGATTGCATGCTTTAAATGTTCCGAACCCTTTTGTGGGCACGGGCCCCTGTGCACTCGGAAGTTATATTACGATTATATTCAAACTCAGCCATTTTGGACAAAAGCATTTTCCTCCGGGAAAAATTTATGTACGCAATTTATTTTAAGATTTTACTGTACCAATCAATATATCCGCACATCTCCCGTCGGCAGGCTCGCGTGTTTTTTTTCTTTTTTTTGCTAGCGATGTTCTTTTCATCACTATAAATGTTCCCCGTTGGTTTTCTATGGCAGTCGTACCTACTCGGTGCGAGCGACGAGAAAACCTTGAAGAAAATATTTTGATACGCACCGCACCAATGGACCATTACCTTGAATATTTACATAAGATTACCTTACAATATTTCAATACTCAGAAATTTCATCCTAGAATCCTATATATGTACGAATTATGGATGTCGAATAAGAAAAGCAATCCACCTACCTACTTCAACGGAGCATTGCATGTATACAGGTAACCTCCCTTTAAATATAGGGGTATATTTGACTCTACATTTCGCATGTGTTTTGCCTCATTTCACAATAATGGGCGTGGAAAGGGTAGTTAAGTGCAGTTTTTGAACTTTTCTTGTACCGCATCAAACACCGCCGCGGTAGCTCAGTGGTGATGGCGCTTGGCTGCTGACCCGAAAGACGCGGGTTCGATACCGGCCCTGGCGGTCGAACTCCGATGGAGGCGAAATTCTAGAGGCCTGTGTAGTGTGCGATGTCAGCGCACTCTACACTCTACACTAGGCTGCACTCTAATCTCTCTGTGTAGGAAGAAAAGGAAAATAACTTATTTGAACTGTAATAATGCAAAAACAATTTCTTACGTACTACATTAAGTTTATGAGGAAACAAAAATGTGATAACAATTAATGTATGCAATTTAGGTGTTCTGGCACCTATGCAAATAGACTCACACCATGTTTGCCAGATTCACAAGTTCTCTTTTGATGTTGGGGGCCGTTAGTCAGGCCTAATTAAGCCAAAATAATTTTTATTAATAAGATGGCACAGCTCTCGCGTTAGGCCCACTAGCCATAAAACATACCATCGCATTTAACATGTCCTCTCATTCTTCGGCTTGTCGCCCCTTAGCCAGTTATTTCGCTGCTCTCACGTTTCCCCAATAACCCTGGGAGGACTTCCGATTATATATCTTTTGTGGAGGAGTGGTGCAGCTTGGGATCAAGGCAAGTTGAGTTTACCCCACGGCTTCCCCTTTTTTTAAGCTGCCGGATTTTGTAGGCACCATAACAGAAACTCATTTTCTGTTTTTGGTCAACCACCGGTTGCGCTTGTAGCAGCTTAGCTCTTGCTGCAAGGTTGAGTGGAGGTATGTCACGCTGCTTTCCTGTCCCACGAGAGGAAAGCATGCCGTAAAGAAGTCTGATGAAAAATGATGACGCCGAAGAATAAACTCGGTTCACTAAAGATGCACATTATTTGCCTCCCAGAAATTTCGTTCCTCAGTGGAGCCCGATTTTCTCAATACGCAGTGCTCATGCAGTTTCCACGAAATTTCTCTGTTAAGATCATGGCCAGGATTTTTAAGCGAGAAGTACCTGTTCCAACTCACCTGAAGGCATTACAGAGCGCTAGCTCTCTTTTTTAGAAGACACTCGCTGCGGTTGCTTCCGCGCGTTTAGAGCATTTTTCAACGGGTCACCGTACTGAGCCCCTCCAGCACTGTTTGACTTTAGCAGATTTGTTGCTGCCCTGAAGAAGGGGAGCGCACACATTCTTCGAGTATTTAAGTGGTCGGGCCGGGGCGAACACATGGCTGCGGCGCGGGATGCGAGACTTGCGGAGTGCGCGCAGCATTTCCAGGGAGGCATTGACATGGCTTGGTAGAGCTGGGGAAGGCTCTAGCTCCTGCTACCTCTTTTTTGGGTGGGAGTGGGGTTGTGGGGAGGGGTTGGGAAGTAACAAGTCCGTGGACGAGGCCGTAGAGGGCACCAAGCAAGCCGCACTCGTGGAAGCTTTGCAGGGACGTTCGTGACATGATCTCGGCTTGTGGAGGGAAGTGGGGCCTCACTAGGCTTGTCGATGACGCGTGGCATGGAACGCCGCTCTAGCGAATGAGCGCGAGCGTCTTGCTGGTCCGCACGTGTTTTGCCGGGGTTCCGAGAGGACTTCGCATATTCATCCAGTGTTCATATCCGGCTATTACGAGGGCGGCCTTATGACCCGCCGAATACACTCATGTGTATGAGGTGTCGAATGCAAACTCTCCTAGCAAACGCAACATCTACGTTGCTGCGGCTTTGCATCCGGCTCACGCTCTCGCACCGAGGCTGCTTCTGCCGTTCATTCTTTGGCGCTCTCTAAGGTACGGTGCTTACGTCCTCCTGGCGCACGTTGTTCACTGATCTCCATGGGGTCGCCACGCATTTGTCACGTACACGCTGGTTCCAGAGCTTGATAGCCCCATTACTGATCGTTCTCGCGCCGTCCAGTCACTTCGCCTCCGCGCGTCACGCTCTCGGACGAACCTCGGCTGGCAAAAATCGAGCGAGTTTTCGCCCAAGTGTCAAAGGTGCAGAGGTACTGGACTTGCTGCGGCGTCGGTGGCATGAGAGAAAGGACGAGCGCGCGGGTCAGCAGCCGAACGCGCCGCTAAAAAAGGAAAGCATTTGTGTGTGCAGATAAGTTTCTCTTTTTAAGCGTGGAATGTTTTTATCTCCCATTGGCGTCAAACTCGGGCGAATCAAAGAGAGAACATGAAACGAGCTTCCTAAAAATTTTCCGTGCGAACGGTTACCAGCTTGCCACTTGCTGAAGAAACCGGCGCACTGTGGGCAGCGCTGTGACAGCGTGTGTGTTGCTGCGATTGCATGCCGTGAGCGCGGCTTCATCATATAGCTCGCAGGCGACAAGACGCAAGACGTGCACAAAAAAGTGAAGGCGGCAAGACGGGAGCAGTGCGGACAGCGCGCGCCAGAGCGGTGCCACGGATGATGTTCTGTCTGTCTATATCGTTGACTCGTGCGTCTGAGACTCGACTTTGCCGCCATGATGTGGTTCAGTGTGGAATGATCTATACGAGACCTATCTCATAGCTGCGGCTAGCACCATCTAGATAAGCCCTACTAGATAAGCTGCACCGGTACTCTTATTTTTTTTCATTATTTCCCATTCTCCAGTATGGAGGGGGTTTAAGTAAAAGCTGCATGCAAGCAGCTTGAGGGGTCCTCCACCCCTGTACAAGCAAGAGCAATGGGAGGGATAAAGCACTTAACTTGTGGGGCGCTTTCACAGGGCAACATATCATAATCGCTACAGTACATTGAACGCACAAATCGTTAAAGCGACAACTTCAAAATGTTAGGATAGCTTCACAATCAAACAATGCATAAATGTGTCAACAATGTGGTCTCACATTAACGCATCGTTAAATTGCCTTTGCGAGCCGTGGAACAAACCTATTAAAGGCGATTGATCAGGAGCAATTTGAATTGTACAGAGTGACATCTGCTCTAGGCGACTCGAGAGGCTGCAATTTGTTTCAGGCGTCTGCGGTTTACGGAGGTCTCCGTTTGTTGTACAGGCACTGCTGCAAACCTGAACGGGCCAGTCCCAGAATTCACGAAAGGAGCTCCAGTTGATAACCGAGCACACTTAGAGCTGCGTGATTCCCTCGAAGCCGAGCTCGGAGCAGTTCTTCTGTGGCGAGGAGAGCAATTGTCTTAGATGTAAGGTGCGATTTTCTTTAAGAAAACCCATTCATTGAATTGTGTCTCTGGAGCACTATTGTGGCCCTACATACGTCACAGACTACCTGCGTCCATTGACTTCCCCTTCCCTGATGGAGTGATGAGATGCCCTAAGCCGCACTTATCTGAGGGCCCTCCCATATTATTTCACTCCCTTGTGGCCTCAAAAATCCCAAATGATGTCACCGTGGTATCAAAGAAAAAAAAATAGGGACGACCAATCGGACTTAAGCTGAAGATTCGATAGCATAATGCCTTCCCTCGCCATTCTGTTACAGTTCTGATTCAAATTGAAATTGAAAGTTTATTTCTCCACACACATTACAGTGGAAAAAGGGGATACTCGACAAAAAGCTTCGTAATGCAGCTTGAAGTCGCACCCAGTGCCCCATGAATACAACGACAGCAGGCTTAAGGTGAGCGTAATATCCTCATCAAAAGAAAGAAAAGAACAACAACAGTGTAACCCAGACCGCGTACACAACAGCATAGATACACATAAATAATAGGAACAATATAGAATACAATACACCAAACTAATTTACAATGACGCCACAATAGACTCAACAATGCACATGACAGATAATAACTGTTTATTTGAGATGTCTTGTATACAAACATTATTTACTGCCAATATGTTAAGGTAATTTACTAGGTTATAGGATGAGGACTGTTTACGATGTATAGTACGGCAGAAGGGTAGAAGCCAAGGTAAACTACATCGGGTATTGTACACTGGCGTGTATTGGTGTGTACTGATTGTATTCCAATTCTTAATGCGCTGTCTTTCACTGCCCAATCTATTTCATTTCTGATTCAGTTCCAGATCCGACTACGCGTCTAAGCAAAAGGAAAAGGGACTGTGGCTGTATCGACATCTGGATGGATACTGCCACATTCATTAAAAGCACGTTCCATTGTTTCTACAGATTTAGGCATGTCAGATGTTCTGGAGCTTCAGCTACTAACATGCGAGGGGGGATACACAGAGACATTACAACTATACAGGGGGACTAGATTCAAGTACCCACCACCACACAAAACCCTCACGAGGGAGGAAGCAGTCGGCTGGCGTAGGCTACAAACAAACTCCTTCCCCAACTTGTACATCTATAACAAGATGTCACCAACACAATACAGAGCAAACTGCCCCTGGTGCGGCGACACACCCACACTATACCACATCACATGGGAGTGCGAACGAAATAAAGCATTCCACCAATACGAATTCCCGAGTGCGGAGCAATGGGAGAGCCGGCTCACCAGCAGCGAGCTCGCGGCCCACAGGGCCTTAGTCCGGCACGCTACTGATGCAGCGCGACTCAGTGGAGCCCTGGACTAGGGGCCCAACCTTGCTGAAGAGAAGCCTCAAGTCGCCGGCGCCACGAAAGACGACGGAGGCTTCGAATCCGCGAATCTCTTAAAAGATCTCAATAAAAGTTTTCTACTACTACTACTACTACCACGCACTGGAACGTGTCATCACCATGGTCGTTTTTTTTTTCTGTAGTTTCGCGGTCTAAGACACCGTCATCTCGTTTCAAAGAGTAGGGCGCTGCCTCTTGAGTGATCATTATAGATTCGTTCCTTCCTGATTTGCCTTTTCCATTTTCTTTGCAGCTGTAGAGTCTGCTTTTTCTCCATTCAATTAATGCAGTTATTACGCTCTGCGCTTTTTATCTCTCGCATAAAGCTCCTTATTTCTACGTCCTAGTTTCCTCGATAATTACTGGCGAGTTTTCTATTACATTTCCTTCATTGTGAATCAAATCTCTTTCTGTACAAGTATTTCAAAGCTTCAGCTGACCGCTTCTAATCGGCGAAGTTCCTCGAGCGTTCTTCATACAATACTTTACTTTCTGCTTCTCGCGCTTAAACCGATATCCTACCCATTTCACCTGAACGCTCTTATTTGAAGTTTCGCCGCGTGCACCTAGTGCTAATAATTTATTTCTAGCCCCGACTGAACTTAGGCACTAAACCCAATTCCCAGAAGTAAGCCCTGCCGTTGATATTGCCTTTCAAGTATACCTCTCAGCCCTTCATGCCTGTAATACGCCCACAAGACTCTATAATCTAGGAGTCTTCTCGGGCTTTTCTAACTACATCTCTTCTTCGTTCACCCTGCACTGATATACATGGTGTCCCAGCTAACTTGGACCAAGATTTTGACAAAACCTAAGCGTTCTTCAGATCTGAAATCTTGTGGATGTTGTTAGGGTTTATTTACAGTTACAGTACCATTTTTTTCTCGTCCTATTGGAATAATTAGCCGAGATAATTAATTCAACTTCTTAAATATAGCTTGAAACGTTCAGGCGTCAATACGAAAGCAGTGGAGCTCCGCAAATATTGTCCAATCATTTCACTTCCAACGAGATAGACTTAGCGTGTCCGTTTTTATTCCGGAAAAACGAAAGCCCGCGGAGTTTAAAAAATACCACCTGACAGCGCGCTCCGTGCTCCAGGATGCGCCGCGATTACAGCGCTCTCATCCGTGTTTTGTAAAAAAACATCACTCGCTTCGCGGCTTTTGTGCTGCCCGCGTTGTGCTTTGTTCCAAGATAAGCGTCAGTGGGTTCGGACGGCAGTTGAAAGAAAGCGCGGCTCCCGTTTTTCAGGGTAATTTACACGACATCATCAAGCTTGTCATGCGTGCCTTTGCACTCATGAGATTGTCATCGTTCCTCCGCATGCACTCTGCTAACGTGAGAGCACAATTATCGCCGCAGGAACGGAAGTCACGCTTTCTTTCAACTGCCGCCCGAAGCCACTGGCGCTTATCTTGGAACCAAGCTCAACGCGAAGCCCTGTGTTGGGCAGCGCGAAAGGCGCGAAGCGAGTGATGTTTTTTGCAAAGCACCGATGTGAGCGCTGTAGTCTTGGCGCACACGGGCGCACGGAGCGCGCTGTCAGGTGGTATTTTTTAAACTCGCGGTCTTTCGTTTTTCGAGAATAAAAACGGACACGCTAAGTCTATCTCGTTGGATGCGCCTAGGTTGGACAACATTTGTGGAGCTCCACTGCTTTCCTATTGACGTCTGAACATTTCAAGCTATATTTAAAAATTTAATTTATTTATCTGGACTACTTATTCAAGTAAGATGAGCAGAAAAATGGTACTGTAACTTCAGATAAACCCTAAGAACATCCATCTAATTTCAGTTGTGAAGAACGCTTAGGTTTTTTCAATATCATTGTTCAAGTTACCTTGACACCCTATATTTGTTTTCTTGCAGCCTGCGTTTCTCATGGCTGATCAGCGCAATCGTTAAATATCATCCAAACTGACTTTATTACGCTAATTGCAACGCGAGTATCAATCTATAAGATAATAGTATAAAATTGTCAGCATACATTAAAGCCAAAAGCCGGGCCTCTATGACCATTACACCTAATCTGTACGAGAGATTATAACCTATATTAATTTCTCGTTACTTTCTTTACGTATTTGTTACATAAATCATGAATAGCAGCGGTGATAACGGACAACCCTGCCTTATTCATTTACGCAACTCAACTGTTCTCCCACCAGTTATCCTTTACTGTGATATGCAGTTTGTTTCTCAGCACATATTCTTTACAAATATTTTATTCTCATGACGGATGCCTTCATCTTTCAGTATGCTGCACAGGAGCTCCCTCTTTACGTTGTTTTGCAGTGCCTATGCCCAGGAACGCTAAATTATGAGGCCTGTGCTCAGCTTCAGCGATTCCTAGTCACTGCATGCAAGCACAAACTGGTTTATCATCTAAGCACCTGCCACTTCTCGACCCATTGTGAACTTCCCCCAGTACATCATTACTTTCTGTCCAATTCCATTTCTTACACAGCGAGTAGCTATGTAACCGAAGTTCTTATACACATATGGAGGAAACCAACAGTCGCTGAAGCCAACGAAAGCATAGGGCAGTCTTCCTGTTTTTAAGCTTTATTGTGTTAATGATGGGAAATGAAGGCATAAATAATTTACGCCTTAAATACAGCAGGTCAGAAATTAGAACTAAACACAAACACATGCCGCCGGAGGAATCCGAACCAACGATTTCCGAATTTCGTGCACCAGCTGAGCTGCTCTTCTACTTTAGAGGGTTTTTAACCTTGCCAGTGTAAACCAGCACCACCCTCCTTCGAACCCGAAAGACGCGGGTTCGATCCCGGCCGCGGCGATTGAATTTCTTTGGAGGAGAAATTCTAGAGGCCCGTGTACTGTGCGATGTCAGTGCACGTTAAAGAACCCCAGGTGGTCGAAATTTCCGGAGCCCTCCACCACGGCGTCTCTCATAGCCTTAGTCGCTTTGGGACGTTAAACCCGATAAACCAAACCAAACCATCATTCATAGCGCGGACGTGGCACGTCCTGTATTACCGCGACTGTAATTGGGGACGTGACCGAACTGTGAGCAAAGAAGCCGTGTGATAGCCCTCTTCTGCTACCTTTATCACCAGGACTACCAGAACCGAGGCCCTAGTTACGCTCTTAAGCAAGCAGCTGTAACCAAGGTCGTCATGACATACAAATGGAGGTAGCCAACAGTCACCGAAACCAAGGCAAGCACACTAGGGGAAGGTTTCTCGAGGTTAGGTTGCATGCGACATGGCCACCCTCGAAAGTAGGAAACTGGACAGCCGCCGCACTCGCTCACTTGGTAAAGCGCCCTATGCGAAGCTGTCGTAACTGGCCTGAAGGATCTTATGTTGGCCCTGTCATCTTCCCCTTAATGGAACAATTAAGTTCATTCTACTCTATCCTGAGCTCCCCGCCCTTTTCTTATTTCATATTATTACGTGAATAAATGCCCAAGGCACGGCGTACGCCGACCAAGTGCCCTGCGCGGAAGGAGATGAGGCGTGGGGAGCGCGCGGAGGAGCGAGCGCGCGCAGACGAGGAGGACAATGATTGGGGGCCGCCGGGGGTGTTCCTTCGGCTCTCCGACTGTGTGCGCTTTCCTCTGGGCTGGACCATCGTCCCGTTGCAGTATGACTATTCTCGATGCTTTTAACAACGTTTCGTTGCAGCTCGGACAAGGTTCATTCACTACCTTGGAAGAAATTTCTTCAGTCCCTCAAGTTTTGCTTTCCGGAATATGTGCCTCCATTATTCCAGTTAGGATTGTGCAATTCTAAACTCAGTTCCGTTTGACTGTGCCATGCTTCGTCTCCGGCAGGGAGGTTGCCCTATTGTCGCTGCTAAATGACTCAGCAATTATTGACGTAATGTATTTCACAGTATCGTCCCTTTTCTAAGCAATTCCCCTGGGATCTTATATCAATTCCCCCTTTCATTGTTTGCCCCGGCAGTTTATAATTTCATGGTGCAACTTTATTTTTATCACAAATTCGGGCCATGTAGTGAACAGTGAGGTTCTTTACTGTACTCCGGATGTACTGTACCTGCCTCCCCTTTAGCACCCTCCCGTGACTTTGTCAGGCACAAGATCCGCTGTACCACGTGTTTGTAGCAGACACTTACACCGCCACACCGCCGGATTATTAGTTGAAACCGGAGTTCAGAGAACGAATCTGATGTACATTTATCGGTTGTTCATTCGGTTTCAACCAAAAACACCAACCTTTAGTTATACAACCAAATCTACCTGCTCTGTGGCATACTTAAGCGAAACGGCCACGCTAACAAACCGAGAACATAGAACATATTCTTCATTGCAAAGGAAGCATCTTCAAGAACGGCTACGATGGGTAAACGTTAATGAGTAAGTTCTCCTAAATTTCATTCCCCACCCACGCATCATAATCAACATCAGCCTGACTGCACATACTGCAGAGCAAAGGACTCACCCATGTCTCTCCAATTATTCTTGTCCTTCGCCAGCTGCTGCCACTGTATCCCCGCTAACTTTTTAATCTCATCCGCCCACTTAACTATCTGCCTCCCCCTGATACGCTTGCCTTCTCTTGGAATCCACTCCGTTACCCTTAAGGACCAGCGCTTACTTGCACTCGCAATACATGCCCTGCCAGAGCGCATTTCTTCCTATTGATGTCTACTACGATGTCATTATCCCGGCGTTTGTTCCCTCACCCACTCCGCCCGCTTCCGACCTCTTAACGTTACACCTATCATTTTTCTTTCCATAGCTCGCTGCGTTGTTCTTAACTTAAGCTGAACCCTCTTTGTTAGCCTCCACGTTTCTGCCCCATAGGTAAGTACCGGTAGGATACAGCTGTTGTAGACTTTTCTCTTGGGGGATGTTGGCAAACTGCCATTCTTGATCTGAGAGAACCTGCCATATGCGCTTCACCCCATCCTTATTCTTCTGGTTATTTCCCTCTCAGGATCCGGATCTGCGGTCACTACCTGCCATAAGTAGACATATTTTCTTACTACTTCCAGCACCTCGCTACCAATTGCGAACTGCTGTTCCCTTGCTAGGTTGTTGAACATTACTTTGGTTTTCTGCATGTTAATTCTTAGCCCCATCGTTCTGCTCTGCCTGTCTAACTGATTGATCATGCTTTGCAGTTCTTGTCCTGAGTGGCTTAGCAAAGCAATCTCATCAGCGAATCGCAGATTACTCAGGTATTCTCCATTAACTCTTATCCCCAACTGTTCCCAATCGAGGCCTCGGAACACCTCCTGTAAATAGGCGGTCAATAGCATTGGGGAGACCGTGTCTCCTTGCCTCACGCCTTTTCTTATTACAATTTTATTGCTGACTTCATGGAGGACTATGGTAGCTGTGCAGTGTTTATAGACATCTTCCAATATTTGCACACCTGGCACTTCTACACTCGGATTCCGCAATGCCGGCATGACTGGTGAGGTTTCTACTGAGTCAAATGATTTCTCGTAATCAATGAGGTCTCTATTAGGGGTGTGCGAATATCAAAATTTTCGAATACGAATCGAATACGAATACTTAGCTCCGAATATCGAATCGAATATCGAATAATGAAGGACAGACGCATTTAACCCCTACAAAACATTTATTTGAGCATCAAAGAACATCACAGTTCAACTATCAATGAATAAAAGTACACAAAAGGTGTGTGTGGCTGCACAAAAAGTATCAAAGTCGAGAACGTTATTCTTAGAGGAGTGTAAACATCATAGAAAATGACTAGTACACAGCACTGATTAAGGCTAGCATGTCATAAGCACAAAAGCGCGTTGCTGGGATGCAGCAGCTTCGCGGATGGCTTCCCTCAGCCTTGGTTCGCCATAGCACGAATCAGAGTCGGACGCGCATTGGCAGGTATAGCCACAAAGGAGCTCATCAGCACAGTCAGCTACGGCATGACCTAACGTTGCGCAAGGCTCTGGGCGCCGCCATGTTGCTATGTCTATGTCGATAGGACTTGCGGACTGAAATGAACGCCGGTGCTCACAATCGAATATTCGGCCAAATAGGAATATTCGCGTCCGGTCGAATATTCGACACAACACGAATACTTGGTTTTCGAATCGAACACGAATACTAAAAATATGTTATTCGAATTATATTCGAAAATTCCGAATATTCGCACACCCCTAGTCTCTATATAGGGGTTGGTTACTGTTGTGTTTTGGGATAACGTAAGAGCAATCTTTATTCACATGGGTTACACGTTACATAGGGCCGGCGTCTGGCCGTACACACAAGCACTTGCTGGGGTGCCCGGGGCGGTGGCGCCGTCTCGTGCCACGCACTCAATACACGCACACACACAGGTGCTGGGATGGTGGCGCCATCTCTTGCCACACACTCAATACACATACACAGCACTCCTTCTTCCTTAAGAAGGTTATCGGTAACGTAGGGGCTTGCGAACAGTTCTAGTTGAACGTCTCACAGATGGCATCGCCGCAGCCTCCAAGGTGCTTGCGGTGCTGGCTACGTCTTCCTCGGTGCTTGCAGGTGTACCCGCTGCACTTGATGCTGGAGTGGCTAAGTGCTTTTTCACTTGGTTGTTGTGACGGCGAACTTTCCCTTGAGGGGTTGAAACCGTTACCATCGAAGTTCCGTTCGTTTCATCAACTTCGCCCAACCACCATTTAACTCCTCTGCCGAAATTGCGAACTGCAACCTTGTCACCTTTCTTGTATTTGGGTCCCTTTTTCGTCTCTCCGCCATGCCTCTTGGATTCTGTCAGCAACTGCTCGGGTGCACTCTCTTCCTCCCTTCTAGGAATGCAAAGATCCAGCTTCGCTTTCATTGGGTATGCCAACATCAGCTCAGATGGTGACGTTCCATTTGGGCGGGGTGCTCTACGGTACATAAGCAGCCATCTCGCTAGCCGGAGCTTGAGATCTCCACCCGTGGTTTTCTTGAGGTCGTCCTTTACAGTTCGAACTGCTCGCTCAGCCAAACCATTTGATGCCGGATGGAAAGGAGCTGTCCGTAGGTGCTTAATGCCATTTTCCGAAAGGAATGCCTGGAAAGCTTGGCCAGTAAATGGGGTTCCATTGTCTGTTACAATGCACCTTGGCAGCCCAAACCGTGCAAAAATATCCCTCAAATGCTCTACATAGTGTTTTCCGCTGTTGCACTTGGCACGATGATAACTTCAAGCCACTTTGACTTGGCGTCTACAAGTACAAGGAGCATTTTAACTTCAAATGGTCCGGCATAGTCCAGGTGCACACGTTCCCAGCATTCACTTGGCTCAGGCCATGACACTGGTTCAGTCTTTACTGGCATTGGAGAATTCTGCAGACACTGTGTACACTGTCGAGCACACTTTTCGATTTCAGCATCCATACTAGGCCACCAAAACAAAGACCTTGCCATGCCTTTCATGACAACCATTCCCTGGTGCGTTTCGTGTAGCAGTTCCAAGATATGCTTCTGGGCAGGAGTAGGCACCACGATTCGGTTACCCCAGTACAAGAGATTTCTGTACGTGTTCAGCTCATCACGTCTTTGCCAGAATGGCTGTAGGGCTTTGTCCGGGGTGCTTTGTGGCCATCCGTTCTTGACCCACAGCAGCACTTGGCTTAGGGCTTGATCACAACTCGTGTTTTGCTGAAGCTGCTTCACTGACACTGTCAGCTTTTCCATGCTTGAGACTGAATTCACCAGCTCTGGTGGTTCAGGTGGATCAGCAAAGAGCACTGCCAGTGGTAGCCTGCTCATGGCATCTGCATTTCCATTGAGACGTCCAGGTCGGTGCTCAATAGTATACGTGTAGGCACCAAGTTTGAGTGCCCAACGCTGGATACGTGAAGCAGTCATGGCTGGAATTGTTTTATCTTCACGGAAGATGCCGACCAGTGGCTTGTGATCAGTGATGAGGATAAAGCTGCGACATAGCAAGTAGTCTCTGAAGCGTGTGACACCAAATATAATGGCTAGTGCCTCCTTTTCCAGATGTGGGTAGTTTCGCTCCGCAGGTGTGAGAGTTCGAGATGCGAATGCTAGTGGGAATTCAACCCCTTTATCACGATGTGAAAGCACCGCACCTACACCATACGGTGAAGCGTCACAGGCTAGCACGAGCTCCTTAGATGGGTCATAGTGTGCCAACACTTTTGCCTCGATGATGGCTTCCTTGCTTTTGACAAAAGCTTTTCGTTCTTCATCTGTCCACCTCCAGTGACTGTTCTTGTGAAGCAGTGCATACAACGGTGCTAGTAGTCTGGACAGGTTCGGCAGAAACTTTCCGTAGTATGACAGGAGTCCCATGAAGGATCTCAGCTCACCAACGTCCTTGGGCTCGGGCGCTTCAATGATGGCTTCTGTGTTTTTCTTTGATGGTTGAAGACCAGTGGCATTGCTCTCGTGGCCCAAGTAAATGAGAGATGGTTTGAAAAACTCACACTTTTCCTGTTTGAGCTTCAACCCTGACTCTTTGACTCGTTGCAGAACTTTGCGCAGATTCTGAAGGTGCTCTGCGTCAGTTCTTCCTCTCACCAAAACATCGTCTAAGTAGACTGATGTGCCTGGGATGTCACGAAGGGTTTCTTCCATTCTTCTCTGGAAGAGGGCAGGTGCTGATGAAACACCAAATGCCAGACGGTTGTAAGCAAAGAGACCCTTGTGTGTGTTGATGACCAGTAGCTTACTGGTTTCTTCATCAACAGGTACCTGATTGTAAGCTTCGCGGAAATCTAACTTGGGAAACTTGACTCCGCCTTGCAAGGATGCGAATTTGTCTTAAACTTTTGGCAATGGGTACTGTGTCGTTACCACAAATCCTGACACTTTGGCCATCTGCTTTGAGTACTGGTAAAATCGGCGAAGCCCACTCAGAATGGTCCACTGGTGTGATGATGTTTTCATGTTCTAGACGCTGAAGTTCATTTTCAACCTTGGCCCGAAGTGCGTAGGGTACCGTGCGAGGTCTGAAGTATCGTGGCCGTGCATCGGGTCGAACGTTGATATGCACCGGTGGTCCTTTCAGTGTCCCGCAGCCTGGTCTGAAGATCTCTTCAAACTCCTGCAGCATTTCTTTCACTTTCCCTTCAGTGGTGCTTTCGAGCTGTGTCGCATTTACTTGGTGTGGTAGCAGGTCAAATGCTGTAAGCCAATCCCTGCCGCACAGGTTAGGGCTCTTGCAGGCTACTACAAGCAGTGTCTGCTGACATGTAGTCTCGCCAAGACATACGTCAACCGCCAGCGTTCCCTGCACCGGTATTGTAACACGTATGCAGTTCAGCTTGATGTCTGTCCGTGAAAGCTGCGGCAAAACACCTTGGTGCTGCCGGTAAGTATCTTTTGAGATTAACGAAACGGGAGAACCTGAATCCAACTCCATTTCCAGTGGCACTCCATTGACTATGAATGTCACTGTGATTGGCTTCAGGGGTGACTGTGCACGCAAAGAACGCAGATAGTACTCAGGTTGCTTCTCGGTCGACTGTACTGCATTCACTGCAGTTGCGCTCAGCTTCTTCCCTTTCTCAGCACCAGACAAACAGCAGCTCGCCAGGTGACCTACTTTGTCGCACTTGTAACACCTTGTGTTGATGTGCTTGCATTCCGGGGGCCTGTGATCACAGGATCCGCAGCGTACACACGGCCTGGACTTCTCTTGGCGTCCGGTTTTGATCTTGCCTTTAGGCTTCGGGTCTTGCCCTTTTTGGCCACCGAGCCCTTGCAGGTACTTTTTCTTGTGCTTGACATAATTCGCTGAGCCTTCTTGAACCGGGGAAGTCGGTATGTCCGCGTGGCCCTTTCGCAGCTCGTTTACTTTGAGTTCCGCCGCCTCTGCCGTTCTAGCAATCTCAAGCGCTTTATCTAGGGTGAGGCTCTTCTCAACTAACAACCGTTGCTGCACGACTCTGTCACGAATTCCACACACAAGTCTGTCTCTCAGCATGCGGTTCAGCGCCGTACCGAAGTTTCAGTGTTCCGCCATTTGCCGGAGCTCGGCGACAAACACCGCGACGCTTTCATTCTCGAGCTATACTCTGGTGTGGAAGCGATAACTTTCGGCTATTTCCGATGGAGCGGGGCTGAAGTGGCTGTTGAGAATAGCCATGAGTTCAGTAAACTTCTTTTCTTTAGGCTTTTCGGGCGCTAGCAAACTACGGAGCGTCGCGTACGTGCTTGTTCCGACCGTCGACAAAAATACCCACTTTTTCTTATCGTCGTCTTCGATGCCATTTGCATTGAAGAACGCATCCAGCCGTTCCGTGTATGACGACCACGGCTCTTTGTTGTCGTATTCTTCGACTCGACCAAACGTCGCCATGTTTGCGCGGGAACGAAGCGTGCTTCGCTTCACTGGCTACTGGCGCAAGTTCACTTGCCTGCGTGCATCACAATGCGATGTCTTCGCACGAAGCGTGCTTCAATTCACTGGCGCAAGTTCACTTGCCTGCGTGCATCACGGTGCGATGTCTTCGCTTGCGTCCGGGTCCCCGCTATCCCATCCTCGTCGCCAGTTGTTGTGTTTTCGGATAACGTAACAGCAATCTTTATTCACATGGGTTACACGTTACACAGGGCCGGCGTCAGGCCGTACACACACAGCACTTGCTGGGGCGCCCGGGGCGGTGGCGCCGTCTCGTGCCACGCACTCAATACACGCACACACACAGGTGCTGGGATGGTGGCGCCATCTCTTGCCACACACTCAATACACATACACAGCAGTTACATTCTGCGCATTTCTCTATCACCTGACTGATAGCGTGAATATGGTCTATTTTCGAGTATCCTTTACGAAAGCCTGCCGGATCATTTGGTTGATTGAAGTGTAAGGTTTTCCTGATTCTATTTGCGATTACCGTAGTAAACACCTTATAGGCAACGGACAGTAAGTTGATTAGTGTGTAATTTTTCAAGTCTTTGACGTTTCCTTTCTTATAAATTAAGATAATGTTAGTGTTCTTCCAAGCTTCTGGTACTCTCGAGGTCACAAGGCATTGCGTGTTCAGGGTGTCTAGTGTTTCTAGCACAATCTCTCCTCCGTACTTCAACAAATAGGATGTTGCCTGAACCCCACCAGCTGCTTTCCCCCTTTGCATTGTTCCTAAAGCTTTCTTCACTTCCTTCTTCGTTACTGGCGGGATGTGCCTTTGCTGTGCTCTACGGCAACTGCTGTGCCCATTTCATTGGTGTGCTCCCACACATAACGCTGCCTAAATTTTCGCTTCGTTCCTACACAGCGCCGACCTTTATAGTAGACCACGTGTATATCGAGCTTGTAATCCTAAAAAAATGTCGCTTGAATCACTGAAGAAGGATGGATAGCTGTGCGAGTTGGTAAGAGTTTATTTTGGGTGGAACAGCGCGAAAAAATCGAAAGCACAAAGTGTGGGTCGGACAAACTGAAAGATGTCGTACTCTTGTTATACATTAGTGAAAGCATCTAAATATTTTCAGACTAATACGCTAAAAACATTATATTTCAGTTTGTTTCAATCGCAGCTAACATACTGTATTGAGGCCTGGGACCTTACGTATCCATCGTATATTGAACCCTTGGTAAGGCTGCAAAAAAGGGCTCTTAGAATGATCAATTTTGTTGCACCTAGAACTCCATCACTGCCTTTATTTAAACAAAATAACATTATGCCACTAACTAACCTAAGAAACTATCGTTTAGCAATTTTGTAAAAAATGTTATCTGCAACCCTAGCACCTTTCCTTTAGTTTCATACAAGGCTCCACCGTCCAGTTCTCGCTCAGCCGCTCATGGAAAGTTCTTGCTTCCAATATCTAACAATCATTATGGTCATCGATGTCTCCGTTCTTCTGGTGTCAAAATTTGGAATGCTATCCCATGGTCAGTCATATCTCCACCTAATACATTTAGAGCAGTGAAGAATTTTTTCCTTCAAACAGAAGCGTCTCAGTGAAGCGACACTATATGCGTCTGTGGCGTGGCATAATACTACTAATCTATTGAACGTGGCAATCTGAATGTAGAATGACAAATATTTATTTTTTATTTGGTTATATGAATGTCATACGACAGTGTTTCAGTGTGTATTTTGTATTGCATTTTGTATTGTATTTTGCATTGCAATTGTTTCATTCTACACCGACAAATGTGTGTGTGTTTTTTTTGTTTGTTTTTTACTTCTGAATCGTCAGTAGACTTGTTTGTATTCATTTTGGGATCCACAACTAGCCTCTGGCTAAGGATACTTGAGTGTCTTCATGTAATTACATGTGTACTTTGAAATAAAAAGAAAGAAAAAAAAGAAAGAAAGAAAATTAACGCTTCATTGAGCATTGTAACGACGTGCAAAAAGTAGCTATAAAAGACCACCCTGCTGCGCGCTGCAGAGGGTGACGAGATTGTGCTCCCAAGTTTTCCGATGTACGTTTTCCGAGTATAAAGAAAAGGACACCTTAGAAATCGTTGAGGCTTTCCTAAGGACAAAAGCAGGTGAGGTAAGCATCAGCACCCCCTGAGTACCTTTGAGAGAAAACTAACTTGTATATTTGGCCGAGCGGGCGAACTGATATCGACACAGCTATCGTCACAGAGTCATGCGTGCGTTTTGCTTGTTTCCTTTTTTCCTTGCACCTCGCTATAAGAGGCGAGCTCGTTCAATGAACTACAGCTGCAGTAGGCGCCTTGTACGCGTTCGTTCTTCGTTCGTCCTGTCCACTCTTGCTCCTCGTATCATCGAGTGATGCACCAACTCACCCAACAGCTGATTCATCTGAAATTAGTACTTTTTCCAAACCGAATCGAATACGAATAGTGTTACTTTGCTACCGCACCGAATACGAATGGTTCAGGTGAAAACAAATTCGAATGCGAATCGATTAGTGAGATAACCGAATCGAATACGTAACGAATATTTTGATGCATATTCGCTACTTGTACGAACATTCAATCAGTCAGTGAGTAGTCTTCAATGAGCAACTCTTCAGTGAGTAGTCGTGAGAAACAGCGAAGTGCTGCTTTCGCAGTTACAGCTGTATCTTTTAAAATATGCACCCCTTACTTCCACTTGGATGTGTGCAACACGAAGTAAATGCATTGAGATTATCACTGTCACGTTATACTCACAGGGAAATTACATTTTCCTGTTTACAAGACAACATAATAAACTAGCGCCGCATTTCTGCCCATGAAACGGGCGACTGCTTACGTATGAGGCATGGCCTCCGAACACAGGCACAAAGGCCGGGTTTGCTGGGCCCTGCCACGTTGTCCAATCTCTGAGGCCATGTATGGGGACCATGAACACCGCCAC
This sequence comes from Amblyomma mixtum, assembly GCF_055824585.1. Lineage (NCBI taxonomy): Eukaryota > Metazoa > Arthropoda > Arachnida > Ixodida > Ixodidae > Amblyomma > Amblyomma mixtum. The sequence goes on along the minus strand of NC_143021.1, from coordinate 56,497,976 downwards.
GGGAATGGACCGCACCGTGGCTCTGAACCCTCTATCCCGCTTACATCCCACGCATGCTGATAGCGGCAGCATGGTAACGCAGCACAGTGTGGTCCTTGTTTTTCGAATAGTAAAGGAAGAGAAATACGCAGGCCTTATGCCAATTATTCGAAAAGTATGCGAAGACTTGAGGGCATGTTGGAACAGTTTCGAAAAATTTTGAAAACACACTAATTGATTCCTTCGAATTATTGAATATGTGGATATTCGATTTGGTATTCCAAATCTCCAAATGTTCGCACATGTCCAGTAATGGGCGAAATAAAAAGAAACAAACAAACAGGTGTGAAGAACGCTCGAAAAAACGCAAACTTGTAATTCATAGCCTAGTAATTAAAAAGAAAAAAAGGAAAAGTAAGAAAAAGCCGAGACTAAAAGTTCACGAAAGGTTAACCTTAAAAAAAGAAATACAGGGATCGGGGTCCTTCCTGACTGCTAACAAAAAAATTGCTGCTCAGTTTTGTTATCTGTTTGTTTCACATAAATACGCACTGTGTTCCTAAATTTATGTGCCAGGAAATTGAACAAAGCATTCCCTGTATACAACGCGACAGGTAAGCAAACAGAAACTTCTATTCAATTCGTGTGTTGTGTTAAGGTTTGGTAATAAGAAGAAGCTGAATAGTAGAGGAGTACTAGTAATATTATCTTTATTAATTAATTCACACAGTTTTTAACTAAGCATGAAATCCAATGACTACTCGATGCTACTGGTACAAATTATATTTGCTATAGTTTGAAGACGCATTGCGTTCTACCTGTAATTCTCGCTTGTGTTGTCTCTGTACCTAATATGCCAGTGAAATAGCGAAAAATACCCATGACGACATGCATTGTGGGGAAAATAGTGATTTTGCTTAATTAAATGCGCAGCAGTTAAAGAGCTCGTTTTGTATATAGTAAGGCTGAGATCTGGGCGAGTTGGTATGCATTCATACTGGTGAACAGCGCAAAAAAGGCGGGACAACAACAAGACAAGCGCTGACTATCAACTGGGTTTATTGAAGGACGGAAGGGTATATATACAAAAAACATAACACAAAGAAGTAAGAAGATAGTGTGAAAAGGGCCGTGAAAATCAAAACTTATGTCACATGTGAAGTGATGAAAGCCAATTACTTGTTGCTAAGTGCCACGGAAGGACTGCTGATGCATTCGACACCTTGCCTGTGGATGTGATGCGCTTCCATTATTTCGCGCGTGAGTTTATCTTTATGATTTTTGATTTGCACGGCCCTTTTCACACTATCTTCTTACTTCTTTGTGTTATGTTTTTTGTATATATACCCTTCCGTCCTTCAATAAACCCAGTTGATAGTCAGCGCTCGCTCGTTTTGTATACCTTTTCGATCTGTTCGCGCAATGCAGGTGTTGCTCCAAGACGACGCCAACATATTTGAAAAAAGAAACCATGAATCCGATATCTGATCAGTTCAGTGATGTTTCTTTTAGAGCGGATTACTACATATTTAGTTTTATCTACATTTACTGCAATTTGTTGTCACAGAGCCATGGGGAAATTCTGGACAGTTAAGATGTTGGTATGTTTTGTGGGTCCGAAAGTTATTCAGCTGTGAACAAAAGAGCAGTGTCACTAAGGCCTTTGAAAATCGAACGGCGTGCGGAAGGTCATTCACGAAATACCCGCCGCTGTGGCTCAGTGGTTACGGCACTCGGCTGCTGACCCGAAATACGCGGGTTCGATCCCGGCCGCGGCGGCCGAATTCCGATTAAGGCGAAATTCTAGAGGCCCGAGTACTGTGCGATGTCAGGGCACGTTAAAGAACCTCAGTTGGTCGAAATTTCCGCAGCCCTTCACTACTGCGTCCGTCACAGCCTGAGTTACTTTGGGACGTTAAACCCCAATAAAGCAAACCAAACCAAACATTCACGAAATAGGAAACAGAGCCGGACCCAATACAGATCCTTGCGGAACGCCGCAAGTTGTGGGAGGAATGTAGAATGTGTGCTCTTCAGTACTACTTTTCGTTTCATTGAATATCTGCGTTGTTTCCTTGATGTTTAAAAAAGCAAAGCCCTCAAGCTGCTGAAGCAGAGGTTTCTTTCTGCTTTTCCTCCCTTTATATCTAGACTAGACAACATGTCAATGTTTATAAGTTTATTTTTTTGTCCGGGAAGCAAACCTGCTTTGCACCAGCCTCACTGTCTGCAGCGAGAGGCAGAGCTGTCCATTCTCATCTACCGCATAGGTCGGTGCCGATGCTGTGGTACACACAGGGCAGGTTCCCACTGCACCACGCCTATCGTTTGCCATGGGCCGTTGCAGTCGCCTTCTCATGCGCAGTTGTCTGTGAACACGGACGACTCCCGGTGGTACCAGTTTCTGCTCAAGAGGTACGGCCGGCCCGAGTCAGTTGGCACTCAGTTATACGAAGAACAGCTGCGGGACTACGGGATCGCTGCGGGACTACGACCGCGGCTAAGCCTGGAGATCGCCACGCTCGAGAGAAAAGGTGACGTAGACGCCCCCCCCCCCCCCCCCCCCATGAACCTCCGAGCGCACAGCTGTAACACGCGGTGCGTACCGGGGTGTAAGGGAGGAAGCAGTGTTGTTCCCTCCTTCCATCACGCAAAGAACCATGCAGGGCACTCTGACTTAGCTTCAGCGACGCCTGCTGCGCCACACAGAACAGCCGGGCAAGTGTACCCAGCGCCACATACATTCCTTAATAAGTAATAAATCCCCCCCCCCCCCCCCCCCCACTTATACTCTTCGCAGTGTCCTTACTGGAGACAGGTAGATACCATTTCAATCCCAGTTCAGTCCAGTAGTGGAATCCAATGCATACACCTGGTAGGAGTAGTAGGAGGCCATTCCGCTAATCTGGCAGGTGGAGCAGGCCAACGGGGCAGCTATGAGCGTGCACTGCCGGACTGGGCGGCCTACCCACCTGCTCTAAGGAGGTTCGGTAGATAAATCAGATGTCAGTCAGCCTCATCCTCGCGTTGATGAGCTCTAATTCGGTCAGGTGCGGCATGAATCCCCAGTCAGATCCTACGACGTGGCGGCTGCCGGCGCATACATCTCGCCCACTGCACACGCAAAGACCAGTCGACGACAGCGCTCCGATGAAGAGCGCATTTTGTTCTCTTAGACTCATTTCAGGACGCTAAAGCTCCACCCCTCTCACGTGATAGCCTTTCTATTTTCAAGACTTGAGACAGGTGAATATGCTGCCTTTGTGCAATCCTTTCTGCAAGCTGTTATTAATGCATTCAGCATTGATACTTCATTCCGTATACGGTAGTTGAAAATCTTAGCCGACTAGTATATTCTAATTAAGCTAGACAACGCAACTCTCAAGAGTACGCAATTTGATACACTCGCCTAGGACGCAGCGTTTTTTTTTCTTAATCTTGGTTAATTTTAACCGGGACACCAGGTATATACTTCCACTTTCAGCTAAATACCTGCACAATACGATGACACTACTTGCGCAGAGATTTAGGCAGCCGTCTTCACCAGAAAAACAGCATATGTTTTTAGCACGTCTCATTTTCTAGTGAACTAAGAGCTTGCTTTTTCGTGGCCTGTAGCGCATAATTTCTTATGTTAGAATGGCAGAACACGTTGACAAAAGCCCATATGAGTTGTTCTCCTCAAAGAATCTTCAAAGCTGGTGGCCGTATTAGTCTTTCGCCTCTTTTTTTTTTTTTTGAACTCAAAATGCGGCAAACAATGACTAGAACGTAAGACGGAGGCAAAAAATCGAAACAAGCTGACCAGCAGTGAATGCCATCGTCTTTATGCGTGCAATTTCATGTTCGAAGTGATGCGGTGACAGGGAGACCTTCACTGGGACATCTCTTTCTATCTTTCTTCTTTTACTCCCCCCTTCCTCCCATGCCTTACGGCGCGGTTCAGGTGTCCGCCGAGATATGTGAGACAGATACTCCGCCATTTCCTTTCCTCTAAAACCAATTTAGCAAGACTAAGCATGCTCTGAGCAACCACGCGAGTTTCTTAATCTGCGCTTGCCTGATCGCACGCTGTCCGTTTGCGCGCATACTGCCGCAGTAATTGAGGCCTACGAGCGCTACAGCGATGACGAAGCGGCACTCGGAGACATGGCGCCACGAAGTCCTGGGTTGGAGACTCTGCAAGAAGCCACGAACGGTTAGTACCTTCATTCTAGAGAGGGGAATAAATATCGCTGGATCTGAGCGGGCAAACAACTCCAACTCTTACTTTCACTCCCATGCATTGGCCACAGGTCAAAACGTTCATTTGAGGTGAGCATTCGTACTGGTGCATTCTAGACCGCATTCATGCCGGTAGCGTGTTCGAAAGGACATGTGGGCAGTCAGCGTTGCTTGCTTTGTCCTAACTAGGGTCCTCATACACTCCAAATTTTGCAACGGTGCCTATACAGGCTACTTGCAATGAATGGACGGAACAGACAGCGGACCAAGCATTTCTTACGAACTGCCAGTGTGCTTATCCACGTCATTGTCCTGTAGTCATGAGTTCCCACTGCGCGTCGAAGCCTCGCGGCGTCAACTAACCGGGCGAGAGCACCTATAGGCGAGAAACGCATCCCTCTAATAAATCAAAATGGGGCATCTTGGAAAAGACAGCGCATAAGACTACGGACAGAGCAGACACCACAAGCGCCGTCTGTCTACGTCCTTCGTCTTTTGGAGCGAAAGCTCTGCTCCGCCCCTCCTACAAGGCTGAAGGTCGTGTGGCTATGAAATCTGACCTTCAAGCCAGGAGGAGCGGAGGCTCGGCTCTGTCGTCGTGCCTCGTGGCTCGCCACGCCACGCTACAGCTGCGGCCGTAGAGCCGACGGCTCTCGCTCGCCTCGCAACCATCGAATCACGTGACTCGCTGCGCCTCGCCACGGCTGCGTATGCGCAGCCGACGGTGCTGGCAACCCGCGACGGAAATCGCGTGACGTGCCGTTCGCTATGTAAAATGGTGTGGTGTGTGCTTACCTTCACACAATGCCATGGATGAGAGCAACTTGCCGGAACTAGTGCTTCGACGATGTAGCGTCGACGTTCAAGCCAAACCATGCGAAAAAATGTTAGAGATCACTGCGGCAACCCGCAATGAGTGATGTGAGAACATTTAGGCCTCCTCGGCACTCGTTGCCTTTATTTGCTGCTGTTTTCCTCTATTTGCTCATATTTGTCTCTATTCACCTAAATTCATAATTCCTTCCGAATTTATTCGCCCTTAATTCACTTAATTCGTCCTTGATCCGCCTTAATGAAGCATTAATCACATTTTAAACGCGCAAATCAGCTTAATTCACGATTAATTCACAATTTACATTATTTCAAAAGTAATCCACTTTATTTCACCTATAATTCAATCCAATTTGCCATTAATTCACACTATAATCACATTAATCCGCGTTAATGCATAATTATTTCGTCCTAATTAATGATTAATTCACCTTAATTCACCGTTAATTGTTTAAGACGTTTCTATAATCATTAAGTATTGATTGGATTTCGATAAACTCCATACTTCCCCTCGTTTCATCTCAGTATTCATTCCGGACATTCAAATCTGACGCCGCGCGTTGAATCCGCCCACACCTCCGGTCATGTGGTACTTCACGTGGTACTACACTTCCGGCGTTTAAAACCTGGTTCCACTTTTCCCCTGACCACGCCCACTTCTTGCACATTTTTGGCTCTGATCTCTCTGAACTAACCATCCGATCGTCACCAGTTTTTTTTTTTTTTGCGCCGCTTCCTCACATCATCCTCTTTCAATTATAACCACTCTTTTGAAGATATCTTTTTCTAGTTCCCCACAATCACAGCGGACATGTTTTGGTGACAGGTTCGCGGTCGACATTGCCTATTAATGCTTTCGCATTAATAATGTTTAATCAATGCTAAACCATATATAACCATGCTCAGCACAACTTTCGCTCGTCTTGCTAGGTTCAGCCGGGATGAAACAGCTTTTGTTTCCCAAGATGTGACCTCGCATTTTTCGCTGTCCCAACGGCTCAGGACAGCAGTTTTTAGGTGCCCAGTGCAATGATTCCAGCGCCGCCTGAGCTCTGAAGGCTGCCCATCGGCAGCCCTTGCCAATCCATTCCCAGGAACTGGAACCGACCGTTTTGTCTTCACCCAATGGTCTCAGAGTGCCTTTTTCAGAACATAACCTCCAAAAGAACACAAATATAATACAATGCACATTACGTACAACACGGGCAAGATGCGGACAAACTACGGTATTCTAAATTTTATTCTAAGGTATTCTAAGATTTTCTAAATCATCATCCTACCCTTCTCACTATGATAAACGAATCGTCACCTCTAGGAAACTTTAAAAAAAGTGAACTTGTGCTTGTTATTGATTCAGATATGATTGTTTACCTTAAAAGTGCACCATGCTTTCACTGTTCCTGTTATTTATTGCATGTACCTTCCATTTTAAGTGTATACATGTTTTATGCAGTTTGCTTACCCTGTGTTGCTTGAGTGTTTTGTGCATTTAGAAAGGGGACTGACACCTTCCCTTCTTGCTGTTGAATCGGCCGAGGAGAAAAGTGGCGAAAAGTGGTGGAAACGGGGACTCCGTGATTGCTGGCGCGAGCGCGCTGGCGCCTAGCAGCAGCCGAAATGAAGGCTACTGCCGGCCGGACGTTCAAAGCCTCCATCAGCCGTCGTCGCTTCGTTTACGTATGTCCCATGTTACGAAGGATACCGACGCCCGAAATTTTCGATTTCCACACGTAGCTCGCGACAACACCGCGAAGGCCAAACACAAGGCAATGCATCTACCGGCATAACTGTCTTGGCGATTGTAATGATTGCTTGGTAATACCACACTTCATTATAAGCCCGATTAGGCACCCTGAATCAGCCGGCGGTAAGCAAGCGCTCAACGGCAAAACGTTAATCACAGTACTGTTTCATCATATGTTGAACTTCCATTAACTATACAGTGCCTACCTCTAACCCCAAGGCACTCAGAAATCTTACCTTCTTTGGCACTGCCCTGAGCCGCATCGCTGTGTTGCATTTTCTTTTTGCAGCACAACACCTGTGTATGTCATCCCTGTGCTTTGCTTCTCATCAGATCCAAGTAGTCTGTATGCTATGCTATGCTTAGTAGTCATTAGCTAATCCTCCCGGTTAGCTCAGTCGGGAGAGCTACTGGCCTGGTGAGGCGGTAGTTCCGAATTCGAACCCCAGACTAGGACAGCTGTTTCTTCAACTACGAAGCTTCATTTGTAACTGTATGGCTGCACTCGTGTGGATGCAAGTGAGTAATTACTCCCTTATTATAAGCCTACATTGTCCTCATTGGGGAATCCCAATAAACAGTGTATCAACTAAGTAGTCTCTGACCTCTTGCTTCAAACCTGGACTCTGTTTCCCTAAGCGCACGTGTCCCAAAATTGTGCATGACTAAAATTCAATCTAAAAACGTAGCATAGGACGCAAACCACATGTACCACATCAAACCAACCTATTTATTGTTCCTTGATGGCCAGTTATTGTCATCTCTTCCTAGCATGCCTTTCGTCGGGAGAGCCAAGAAATGCTCGCCATTCCACGGGCTGAACCACTGTCTCCTTTCACCACTTTGTTCCAACGCAAGGCAAGGAATGAGTAGAAATTGCCCACTGGGAAACCATGCAGCCGCAATCTCTCGCCAACACGCTCTGTGAAGTCACGGCGTCGCGCAGCCCCCGCACCACACACCTCCACTTACCCCACCACCCGTGGCCGGTGACTGCAGGCGGCGATTCAACACTTCCCAGCGAAATTGGAGGGGGCACCTAAGGTCCGGCTTAAGGGTGTGACGAGATAGCGTTATTGGATTAGTTCCCATATATGAAGAAGGTCACCTCTACTTTGGTCATTCTCTATTGTACATTAATTGATCCCTGGGAGTCTTCATGCCCGCCCTTCTGCAGTAGTGCAGCGGTTAAGCGATGCGCCACTGCCCTGCCCTGCGATGGCAGGTGCTCTCAGCGGCGGGCCTTGTGTGGCCCAGGTTGCACTTCCAGAGCAACCAATCATTAATTTAACTGCCAAGGTGGGCAGTTTTCTATCAGGTGAGCAGGTTTTGATGAGGCCGCAAGGTCACGTGATGTAGCCGAAAAGCATACAATGGTGCAGGCATCATAACACCAAAATTAATCTTTTTGTCAGTTTCGACGTTATGATGCGTACATCCCTGTATCCCTTTCGGCTATTATCCATGTATAAAAAAGCTGAACCTTCTGATAACTCCGTTTTTCTTCAAATGCTTCATACGATCCGTTATACTCCTACTTTTAACATACGGCAGCACAGTTCTCGGTCATTGCTATATTTCCGCACTAATTATTATCCTCAGTCAATATCCTACAGATGGGCAATACTCCTCAATGCCCTCGAAGACAAAAATGTTACGCTGAAAAACACCTCCAGAAAATTCCTAATTTCAGTACTTTATTTCCTTCAACAGCCAAATTAACTGTGATTTCACGACATGTATTGCTTTGTTGAATTCGTTCCTCTTTTGAATTTTGTGACAATGCCTTCTCGCGCTGTACTTGCTGCCGAAACTGTGGGCACAATGGGCCTCCATGCTGCATATTACGGCTTTTTCTGTTGTGTCCCCCTCAAGGATGTACGCTGCCAGAGAAGTAAAGAATTTTCCAGAACAAGAACGCAGGTGGCCCACCTGCCTCCTAGGTTGCTCTCTGGGAACCACCTGCCAGAGTCGTTATTTTTGCGCTCACCACGCCGCCGCCGGATTTTCTGCGTAACAGGGCCTCTAACGCTGGTAATAGCCCGAGAAGTTCTCGGCCGACTTCGTGTTATAACTCGTGGCTCCTATAGGTGCCGGCACGGGTAGCGGCAATTTGCATTGCAGGTTGGCTATAATTCTCCAATAGCAATGTTGCATCGCAGGTCGCTGGGCGGAGGCGGTGTCGCGGCACACAGGCGGAGCGTACGGGCCTGAAAGCCATGTGCTGGTGCGGCCACCCGCTGGCCGGCTTCAGCACCACGTCCTCAGATCCACGTTGGGCGCACGCACCCTACTCGCCTGGAGCCTGCTGCGACGGCTGTTGCCCGTCGCGTTGGGCCAGCCATCCCCGTACACGCCTTTCCAGGGGGTCTCGGATGCCTGCTTCGAAAGGGTCACCAAAGCGATGCAGACAGCCATTATGGGCCGCTACGTTGAGAACGGTGAGCTGCGCCAGCGTGATTCCACGCTAGAATAGAGGTTCCAAAGCAAAGCACGAGTCGGGCTTCGTGGTTCGATTGTAATCGCAAATGTTCACCCTCTTCCTGCCTGCAGCCGCCGCGGTGGCTCAGTGGTTACGGCGCTAGGCTGCTGACCCGAAAGACGCGGGTTCGATCCCTGCTGCGGCGGCTGAATTTCAATGGAGGCGGAATTCTAGAGGCCCGTGTGCTGTGCGATGTCAGTGCACGTTAAAGAACCCCAGGTGGTCGAAATTTCCGGAGCTCTTCACTACAGCGTCCCTCATAGCCTGAGTCACTTTGGGACGTTAAACCCCAAGAAGCCAAATCAATCTTCCTGCCTGCACGTAAAGACTCATTCAGCTGCCAGGAAAGCACTGTAATGCACGTATGGAGAAAAACTAGATTAGCATATTGTTTTAGAAAGAGCTCGCCAGCACGAACGTGGAGTACAGGAATATTTGAGGAACGTCAAGTAGCCGCTCTGCCGGTGGCAGAGATCCCCATCGCTGTCGCCCGCGCACTTTGCCCCGGCAGGCTGTACCTGTGCAGTTGCAAGTATACTGGCTACCGCATAGGACATAAACGAAGAGCTTTTGACTGTTGATGGGGTTGCTTTCCCGCAAAATGATTCAAAATCGCGCCGCCCGTTTCATTATATCGCAATACTGAAGAAATGCCAGCGTAACATTACTAAAACGATCCCTTGGCCATGAAACGCTAGCAACTATCCGCGTAATTTCGCGTCTATGCCTTTTTCACTCTGTGTTTTATCGCTCACCATGACATTTGTTGCTGCAGCCACTCCCACGAACGTCATCCCGCCAGGCTCAACATACATTGAGTTCAGTTGGTTTCCAGTTGATTCAACAGGAGCTCAACAAGGCGTCAACTGAAGCTCAAAAGTAATTTTTGTAAGGGTGGACTGTTCACTAAGACCGTCGATGGCCACTTCAAGATCAGGGGTTGCTATTTTCGCATTGGCCTTGCAGTGCGGTCACGGCTTCGTTAGGGGTAGTGATTTTGGGTGGGGCATGGTGTCATCATTTTGCTGGGCTGTGTTTGCACTCGTCACTTAATTCCTTCTCGTGGTCGTACAGCCTATCTTGGTGTCGCGCGACCTCTGCTTACTGGATACGAAGAACTCGTGCGTCGTCGACGACAGAGGGTTTCATTTCATTTCATTTTTTTTGCCCCTTAAAGGCCTGGAGGCATTACGCAAGGGTACTCAACACCTGCTACACGGAAGTTTTGTTGAGCGTAGTCAAGAGATTTACTGTTGAGCAATTTCTGTTGAATTTAGGTTGAACCATCTCAAGACAGCAGTTTCTAAGCCTAACTAACTGAAATCATTTCGACATGCATCGTGTAAACAGAACCTGATCACATTACACATATTAAGAGCGCATGCAGCACCCGCTAAAACTTTCATAAACCGCTCAAAGTCATTTTCGCGCATAGAAAAAAGTGCAATATGCTCATTCAGGCATACCTACTTTGGAGGGTTCGTATGTGCTCTCATAAAAAGGGCGCTTAATTAATACTTTATTTAAGTTGTTTATGAATGAATCAAGGTCGTCAAATAATAGACCGTTGCATATGAACTTGATTACTTCTACTACATATAAAATAAATAAATATTAATAGTAATAACTGACATAACTTTGCTAATCGGCAGGCCACAACCTGTGCATGTCCGGACACCCCTGAGTAGGACTATATAAGGGCGAAGCCGAGGTTCTACTTAAGATCGTAAGATGAACTCTGTCAGTTCTTCCTGCAGCCTCGTGTGCAGTACTGTCCCAAGCTCTTTATCTGATGGATGTGTAGAGCTAGGGTGTATGTATGTATGTATGTAGGGTGTATACGCACAAACACATACGTGTTTGTGCATATGTATGGAGCACTACGTCACAGGGGATGACGGCTTCATGTTAACGAGAAATTGCAGCAAAAATATGAATATACCGCCGAAAATTGCATTGGTAGTCGGTCCATCTGGCGCAATACGAATGTATTCCCAGGATTTTTTTTCTTTTTTACCCCAGCCAAGATTCAGAATGGCGTGTTGATTCACTCCCGTAATTCCAACATGAATTCAACATGAACGCAAAGCAGAAATTTCATTGAGAATGCTCAACTCTAGCACAGTGGCCACTTTTCCAATGAGTTTCAACTCTGCCTCAATAATTCACCAACACAAGCCCATCCTGGTCACAACAAAATTCAACATGGCGTGTTGAGTCTGCTCATGAGAACTTCAACAGTCTCAAGAAGCATTTTTGTAAGGGCAATTACCACGGCGTCGTTCAGATATAGAAGGCGACGGCCGCCTCGGACGGCCCTCAAATTCCTCCTCCTCTGCCGCCACCATCGCCCTGCGCTGCTCTAAAAACGTCAGACGCCGGGTTTTCCTTGACATTACCATTCTAATGCTAACGCATTAAAAAATTTACTCGCGTCCGGTCACACAGCCTGCTGGGCGATGGTGGCGGCTACTTCGCGCCGGCGCTTGCATATAAGCGTCAGCGGGAAGCCCTCCCAGAGGAACCTTGTACGAGACGCCAATTCCGGTCGGTTCCCCTCCATGCGTTCTCGCCGGCGTCGGCCTCGCTGTTGCCAAGTCATCAGGACCCGCTGCTCCTCGATCTGGCTACGACGCCGATCGGTTAATCGGGTCTTCCACTTCTGTTTTCCATCCCGCATGTGCATGGAACGCTTCGTCGCGGCGGTGGTTGCCCCATTGTTGCCTTGTATACGTTTTCGAGGGCATTAAAGACTCCTTCGAGTAGAAGACTCGTGTGAATGCTCTCTAGCGTTATCCCGCCGAGGTGGCCACTCATCAACCCACTGGCTAGGCGTCGCAGCCCTCATTATAAGGGCTGGCGCGGTGTTGCTTGTGGGCCACTACCGCCTCTAGCTCAAAGAGGGCTACCTAAAAGAGTAAACCAAATAACTGCTAACTGGATAACGAATCGTCTTTAAAGGAACAGCCTAGTGCTTTTTGTCGCACACCAACCGGGAAGGTCAACGTGTTCCTGTCAACAGGACCTGCAGGACAACTCGTAACCGTTTCAACTTTGAATGCAGCAGATTATGAAACATATTGAAAGGCGTAGGCGTGTTTCCAATATATTTTGTAGCACAGCCCTCTTTTCTTTGGCCCCTCCGACTCCGGACTACTTTCTTACCTCTGTTCATATTGACGAAATTTTTATAAGCTCTGAAAAAAACTCTGCAACGCTGTATATTTTCCGGCAACGTTCTTAATAGTGTGTGCGGGTTGGCGAACGGGCCCGTAGTCCTACCACAGTTCTTTGCAGCTTGGTCCACGCGCTTTTCTGGCGTAAGTGGCTGTTCGCGCTTAGTTGTATCAGCCCTCCTATCTGCCCGCTATTGCTGCGCAAACAAATACCCACGCAAAGCGCATGGATTACACCTTGCGAATGAACGAATACTTATCTGCCTTGCAGTGTTCTTAGCGGGAAGCCAAAACAACTTGGCTAAACCACGCTAAAGCACAGCAGTACAGCATACGTAAGCGCCACCGTCCCACAGTGTGTCCGCGAGCGTCGGCTCTAATTGTAAACGTGCCATTGGGCTTCATTTAAGTTCTTAAACGCGGCGGCCTCCTTCAAAAACAAGACTGTCTTTACTTGTAAGCCGGCGTATAAGTGAAATGAGGGAACGATCAACACAGTTGGACATAATTGCACTGGAGCCGTCAGTTGCGCTTTTAAGACGATACCAAGCTTAGTTATCCTTTACATGCAAGCCCACGCAGAGTATCCCTTCTATTATTTATCATTTATTTATTTTGAACATACTGCAGGCTGAGCACACAAGCAAGAATGGTATACATTTACATAAAACTCAAAAAAGCATGGAAGCACAAGGTACAGAACACAGCAACACATTGAGTAGACCAGTTGAAGCGGTTATTACTGCCCATAAAATATAAGCCCCCCAAAAAAACTGACACAATCAATACCGACACCCAAGAACTGACAGGAGGCAAGATTTCATTGTCATTACATACCTAATTCCAGCCATATCTAAAGACTGGAGGGAAGAAGCAGGCAAACTATTCCAATCTGCAATTGTATTAGGGAAAAAGGAGAATTTGTATAAATTAGTCCTTGCAATTGAAATCGTGTATTCATCCAGGTGGTACTCAAAGCTAGCCGAATGTTCACTTTGCTCCAAGGCTCCCGTAGAGGCTGCCGTCCTTCCTTTCCTGTGCTGTAACACTGTCCACTACCCCATTCTCCGCGCAGTGCTCAGAGCGGACGCCATGAACACAACCACGGCCATGGTGGAGGGGCTGCGGGCAGCGTACCACGCAGCCTTCGCCTCGGCTGCCTGGCTCAAAGAGGACGATGCGGCCGGCGTTGCCAGCCGGAAGCTGAACCGCACGCGATTCCTGGTCGGCCTGCCGGGCGGCGTGTCGACCACCGCGCAGCTCGACGCCGTGCACGGTGAGCCACTCCTCCTCGGGAGAGAGTTGCGGAGCCCCGCTGGAGCGCACTGCTCCCGAGACATTCCCATGGGAACGGCCCAGCAGTACGAATGGATATCAAGGCAAAAGCCGTTAATGCCTCACACTGTCGGGACCAAGACGCGTTAGCAAGTGTGTCCGCGTTTCGGCGTCACTACTTTAAAAATAAACTGTGCCGAGGCTGGGAATCGAACCACGGCCTTTGGCATTTCAAGTGGAGACGCTACCACTCCGCCACGGAGGCGCTGGGTTTGACCGAGAATAAAGGCGCATCTAGTGAATGCACGGGTTTCATAAATAAAATAAAAGGAATTAAAGGAAACAAAAATAAGAAAGGAAAAATAAAGGAAGAATAAAACCGTAAAAAACAAAAATAAAAATAAAATGACAACTAAAATATGAAAAATAAAAATAAATGCGTAGGTTTCATAAATAAATTAAGAATAAAAAGAGAAATAACAAAAGAAAACTAAAAACAATAACAGTAAGAAAAGAAACAAAAATAAAAATGAAATGAAAAGAAGGAAAAATAAATAAAAGCCAAACAGTGCGCCAGGAAACGCTTTCGCCTTGCGACACTTTAGAGAGCCAAAGTGCCCCCTAAATTTTTACTAGCAAATGAGGATAATGGCTTTGCCTCCCAAAGCAGCACTGTAGGCTTTAAAAGAAGCGCACGGGCGACAATGAAAATTGCGCAAGAAGGGGAACGGGGCAACCGTTTTTACTGTCCCTTGTCTCGACTGGTCGTCGAGTGGAACACAGCAATGGGACATCCCGCCAATAACGAAGGAGGAAGTAAAGAAAGCCTCAGGAGCAATGCAGAGGAGGACAGCAGCTGGTGGGGATCAGGTAACAGCAGATTTGTTGAAGGATGGAGGAGAGATTGTGCAAGAAAAACTAGCATTGTCTTGTGACCTCGAGTGTACCTAGAGCTTGGAAAAATGCTGATAATATTTTAATTCATAATAAAGGAGACGTCAAGGACTTGAATAACTACAGACCGATCAGCTTACTGTGTGTTGCCTACAAGGTATTTACTAAGGTAATCGCTAATAGGGTCAGGACAGCCTTGGACTTCAATCAGCCAAATGGTTTATTTGTTGGTTTATTGGGGTTTAACGTCCCAAAGCAACTCAGGCTATGAGGGACGCCGTAGTGAAGGGCTCTGGAAATTTCGACAACCTGGGGTTCTTCAACCTGCACTGACATCGCACAGTACACGGCCCTCTAGAATTTCTCCTTCATCGAAATTCAGCCGCCGCGGCCGGGATCGAACCGGCGTCTTAGGGGTCAGTAGCCGAGCGCTATAACCACTGAGCCAATCAACCAAATAATCAGGCAGGTTTTCATAAAGGATACTCGACAATAGACTATATTCACGCTATCAATCAGGTGATAGAGAAATGTGCAGAATATACCGAATATAACCAGCCCCTATATATAGCGTTCACTGATTACGAGAAAGCATTCGACTCAGTAGAAACCTCAGCAGTCATGCATGCATTGCGGAATCAGCGTGTAGAAGAGTGTTATGCGAAAATATTGGAAGATATTTATAACGATTGCACAGCTACCATAGTTCTCCATAAAGTCAGCAATAAAATTCCAATAAGGAAAGGTGTCCAGCAGGGAAACCAGATCTCGCCGATGCAAGTGACTTAGTCCTGAGTGACTTAGCAAGGCAGTGTCATCAGTGAATCGCAGATTACTTAGGTATTCTCCATTAACTGTTCTCATTTCCCCAACTGTTCCCATTTCAGGCCCCGGAATACCTCCTGCAATGGAGGTATGGAGTTAATGGAGAATACCTAAGTAATATGAATGAAAACAGCACGAAAGAAGGCTAAAAATTTACGTGCAGAAAACCAAAGTAATATTCAACAGTGTAGCAAGAGAAGAGCAGTTCGCAATTGATGGCGTGGTGCTGGAAGTAGTAAGAGGATATGTCTATTTAGGGCAGGTAGTGGCCGCTGATCCGGATCATTAGAGGGAAATAACTACAAGAATAAGAATGGGCTTTTTTTTTCCTTTCTCCTCAGCCATTGTACATGACTGAACTAAATGCACTGAACTGAACTGAACTGAACTGAACTGAACTGAACTGGGTGGAGGGCATACGCCAGGTTCCCTAAGATCATGAATGGCAGTTTACCAATATCCCTCATGAGAGAAGTATACAACAGATGTATCTTACCGGTACTCACCTATGGGGCAGAAACGTGCAGGCTAACAAAGAGGGTTCAGCTTATGTTAAGGACAACGCAGCGAGCTATGGAAAGGAAAATGATAGGTGTAACATTAAGAGATCGGAAGCGGGTGGAGTGGGTCAGAGAACAAACGCGGGTTAATGGCATCCTAGTTGAAATCAAGAGGAAGAAGTGGGCTTGGGCAGGGCATGTGATGCGAAGGCAAGATAACCGCTGGTCCTTAAGGGTAACGGAGTGGATCCCAAGAGAAGGCAAGCGTAGCAGGGGGCGGCAGAAAGTTAGGTGGGCGGATGAGATTAAGAAATTTGCCGGAATACAGTGGCCGCAACTGGCAAAGGACAGGCTTAATTGGAGAGACATGGGAGAGGCCCTGCAGTGGGCATAGTCAGGCTGATGATGATGATGCATCAAGACTGCCAGGATGTAGGCCCTCGGTAGGTACTGAGCAGATAAGGGAAGGGAAAGCAGGGGCTCCCTATGACACACGTGACGGAAGCCAACAGTCAGCGAGACCGAGGAGCACAGGGGATTTTTTACTGTTTAATAAAAATTGTTTAGTAATGCAGGGGTAGTGCGCCTTACACAAAATTGTTCATTTCACCGAGTTCTCTTTATCATCCTCGTAAGAAAAGGAACTAATTTGGACACGACACCGACACAATCGTGAGGCCCCAGAATTTAGTTCTTGCCTGTGACCATAATACCATTTAATTCTTTTTAATGCGAAAGCATTCTGTGTCCCATTAGAAACAAAGCCCGGCGTCGGCGTCCAGAAAAAGTGCTCCCGCAAACCTCCCATGACGTCAGGAGTAAACCATAAGTTGGCTGACGGTATGTGATTGTGAATGATAGTGGTGCCTGTAAGTTGAAGATAGTGATAATGATAGTGGTATAGTTGATGACGTCCTAGTGTAATAGCCTAATATGGCGTCATAATGTAAGGTCACGTCATAGTGTAATAATGTAAGACGACTTCCTAATGGTGATGTCCCAAACCAATACGTCATACCACATGTATGATAAATGTGTGACAAACGTCCTCAGTTTTGTCATATTGTATGAGATATGGTGTGATCAACTACGCCACATCGTATTATGTGGCTTGATCTAACGCACCACATCACACGACGTGGAAAGGGTAACACTCTAGGGTGACCGAAACGCTAGGCGGCGCTAGAGGCGCGGAGACTTTTGTGTTTGTTTTTTGCAGTTACTGTTTTGTGTTTTTTTATGCGAAGCATTAGGAGGTCCATAAAGGTGAAAACTGCCCGTTGGCATCGGCGGCGTCAGCGTCTCTGTGAAGCCTCCGCTGGCTAGGTCATCGTTTATAGATCCTTTTCAGTTCCGCATCTCCTCGCCGCGCCAACAGGGAGCATGCGGCCCGCCGCCGCGCCCGCCACCGCGGCGCTGCTGTCGAAGTTTGCGCCAAGGAAGTGCGTCGTCTGCTACAGACGCGTACCGTTCCGCTGTCCTCCCTCACGGCGCTTAACCGAAGACATTTCTCACGCTTCGTGGCGTCATTATCTGCGCTTCGTAACTTTAAATAGTTAAACTACGTGTGCGTAGAAGCGACCAGTGCTTTAGAAAAAGATGGGCATCAGTGATTACGTTTCGCTTCGGGCAGAATAGTTGCTTTCGTGCGTCTGTAGAATGCGGCGTTTCCATCGCATTGCGCTTGAACGGTGACCTTACCCTTCTGTATCAATCCCATTGGTCGCGAGTAATTTTTACTCTTGCTTTCCAAATGCGAAAGTCAGCCAGACAAGAAAGCCTGAACGTCTGCCCCGATTTTATTAAAGATTAGAAGAACCCTCCAGACTAGTCTCGAGAGGTTCCATAAAGCGACTTATTAGTTTTCAAGGCACATATAGAGAGCTGCCCGATAAATATCATGCTGACATTTTTCTGCTGCCTCTGGTAAATACTTATAGAATAAAAAAAATCAAACACACGTCTTTAGTGGAGTTGCATCAGCGAATTACAGTTTATTAAAACTCTTCACACACTTTCAGGCGTCTTCCTTTTCACTTCGGTCATTATTTACACAAGCTTTGCTTTTTTACGTTCCCTCCGAGCTCTATTGGCACTGTCGTTCTCTTGGCTCTTCTTCCGGGAAAAAAAGTGCATTCGTGTGACCAAATAGAAGTGTACAATCTGTGCTGTAAAATCACAGCTATGCTCTGGGCAACCGATACAGTTAGTTCCTCTCTTCGCAAGGGCATCTAAAACATTCCAGAAAAGGTCCCCAAAGGCTTCTTTTTTTGATGTTTGCTCAATGGTCTCTTCTATGCTTTTCACGCATGCAAACAGTTTCCTTGAAGGACAAACAAGGCTGCCAGTCACAAACTCTCGTTCAATCACAAGCATAGCTTCAGGCGGTAGAGAGTCTTGTGAAGCCATTGTATCGCTTTTGCACTCCATGCAGGAGGTCACCTTCATCATTTTATGGGCCACGTATCCCGCTAAATAGTACAATGCCGCTTTTTCTGGACTTGAAACACTGTGCACGTCATCGTCAAATGGGGCTGACAGCCCCCTCGAAGGCAGTGATGTGAGTCGCTGGAAGACTTCATCTTTAACTTTTCTCTTTTGTAGTAGTGCTTCACGCCGCTTCTCTCCAAGGCTCTCAAATGTGCTCAGCAGAACTCGTTCATCCCCTGCTTCACAGTTCCCTTTTGTGGCAAGCTTAACAGGTGTGTAAAGGGACAGTAGTCTGAAAAGCTGGCTGAATTTGGTGACGGTTGGATGGTCTTCGTCTCCTCCGAAGGACCTCACGAGCCCAAAGAATCGCTGCAAAGCAAGAAATTTGAGCTTAACAAGTGTGATTATGAGGAGCTGAAAGAGGAAACACGATGGAAGGGATACGGTTACCTCGAGTGGATCCTGGTTCAGGCTTGCTGTCAGAATGTAGCTCACGCCTTGGTTGAACAGGAACTCCACAAGTGACAGCACAGACATCAGTGTTACACGTAGGGACTCGATAGTCTGCCTAGATGCGAACAGCTTGACATTAGGAATAGATTCCGTCTCGTTCAACATTGTCAAGAAGTCGTCCAAAAACTGAAAACATATAAATGAAAACAGAAAACAGTGTTTCGAGAAAATTGGTGTGAGTGCAAAGTTTTAAGTCTCGGTTCTTTCCCCACAGTAAAAAGGCGACATAAAACAATTCTGGCACCTTAATTTTTGGAGATCCCTTTCGTATTCCAGCTGCAGGAACCTTGGAGTTCAGAATGTCAAAGAGGTCATTTAGTAGCATCGTGAACTGTTCCGTTCCAAAACTGTCGGCGAAGCCAGGTACCATCTTTTGTCTGTAGACCTTCAGGCCAATCGACACACTTCGGCTGAAGAGCTGCAAGCGAAAATGAGTAAAAGAAATTTGTAAAGCTTGGAAAAACATGATGGCAAATTAGTTTTGAAAATGCCTGGGCGCTGACAAGCACAGATGTAATGTATAAGCATGCAGTTTTATGGCACCAACTGCTTACAATGTTTACAATGACTGAATGGCCAACTTTACCTGAGTCGCCAGACGAACGTTCATGGTCTGGAGCTTCTGTGGCTTGACATGGTGCTCAGTCAACTTAGGAACCACTTTTATAGCGGCCTTTTTTTCCGCCTCAAAAAGACGTTCA
The DNA here is from genome assembly GCF_055824585.1 of Amblyomma mixtum. Lineage (NCBI taxonomy): Eukaryota > Metazoa > Arthropoda > Arachnida > Ixodida > Ixodidae > Amblyomma > Amblyomma mixtum. The sequence continues at coordinate 56,478,402 of NC_143021.1, read as the reverse complement.
TAGTGCTGGAAATTTGCTTGGTATTCACCTACCTGCAACAAATTATTGTACACCATTTCGTTATATGCAGTAATTAAACATAGGTGAACAAGTCTCTGTTACACAGCGTCATCACTCAAGAGACATGCATATCCAAGGAATTATTTAACTTGCCTGACCATATTTGTGCTTCATCATATGATTCCGGATGCATTTCACGATATGTGGCACGTCACAAATGAAGTGGAGGAATGTTCCCTCTGGAAGGCAGGGATGTTCAATCTTGCACTGTGGGTGCTCCACCTTTCCGCTGATGCCGAGGTGTGTCCACATCGATTTGTTATTTCCGGCACCATCGCTTATCACTGCCAGTACGCGAGCACCATGTTCATGCAATTGTAGCACTGAGCTCATTACCACCTTTGCCAAGACCCATCCTGGCGCTGCACCCTTAGCTGCAAAAGTTGCTATGGGTTGGACCCATGACGCAAACATTGGGTTGAACATAACAACCAGTGCATGGTCTGCCAGCTGTTCTGTGCCAACTTTAGTAATATCCCCGTAATCTACAAAGCCATCAAATTTGTAGGACGACCTGTTAAACTCGGTTCCTTCCCTGAGTTTCACTTCATCGATGATTAGACAACCATATGTGTAATGTTCTGGCTTGCCTGCCATATGCAGTTTTATGCTACCAAGGGCAAATTTGTTTAAGCCGTAGCCACATGGAAGACCTTTCAGTAGCTGTACAAGACGGTTGGCACTTGGCAGGGGCAAAATCTTCATGTCAGATAGAGTTCTGTAACACTTTGGGCTTGTCAGCCTCAGAAGCAGACAGATCATAAGCCAGTCTGTAGTGTACCGGTGCCCACGTGGCGACTTGGCCGCTTGTTGCATGACGGCTGCCTGTATGACCATCTTTTGTGCTTCTGGCAGGTCCTGTGTCACTTCACCTAGACTTGTTGAAAACGCTTTCTTCAGTTTTTCACTGAGTTCGCTAATTTCTTTCTTCTTTTTCTCCCGAGCTGCAGCGGCACGAATGAGCCTCTTCCTCAAAACAGGTGCTGCAAGGCACACCTTTTTCTTGGGTTTCAGCCCACTTCTTCTTTTGAGGTCCTTCGTCATTTTTGCACACTTTATACAGACTCCTTTTTCTGCCTCAGTAAGAACTCTGCACTGCTTGTGGTATACAGTTCCTCCCCTGCTAGAGGTGCAACCTTGACAGACTTGCATAGTTTGTACAACCTGCACAATTGCCTCTACGTCTGCTAACGAAGTGATTGCCAAATCCATGGGCAGCGTCTGCACCAGTTTTCCGCGGGCAGATACAACATAACTCATGTCTTCGCGAACTACGACACTCTTGAGCACTGTATATACATCTGCCTCCAATCCTGCCGTGTAAAAAACAATCTGTGATCGGCGCCCATTTTCATCTTCAAGAGCTGCCGATCTCCACTGACGAGGTAACCTCAAAGAAGCACTCTTCTCCACCAGCTCATTAACATGCAAGCAGCTGTCTTGCACGGGCTCTGGTTGCTCTCGCTCGATATCGATATCTTCTGCAGCGTCGCTCTGCGTTGCCACTGCGTCTCTTGAGACGGTTGCTCTCTTTTTCGGAGATTTTCGCCGTTTACGATTCGAGGAGAAGTACATCGGGAGATTAGGAAATATGGTAGGAATTGCATCACTCCTTAGAGACCATACACCGCGCTCGATTTCAATCACTTCTCCGTTGATTACATGCTTATATGACTTCAGAATATCCCCTTCTTGGAAGTGGGCGTCGCACACTTTGCATGTTTTCCCCAACACCTTGTCTGCACGGGGTATCGCTCTCGACCATTTTGCAAGGAGATTTGGATCGGTTGGCGGAGAAAAGAAGTGCCTTTTCTCCGTGTTGCGCCGGTACCCGCTGGTACATCCCGGCACAAAACACGTTGGCATTTGGTTGACAGTCCTAGCACACTCTAAAGACCATAAATGACGCACACCACCTACCCTCTGACAGCGAAAAAATCCAAAACTTGGCGCTCGAGAACATTCGGCAGCCCACGCTACTTGCAGGCTGGGTCCACACCATGAGCGTCCGCACCCGACCACACACCGAAAGCTGCTGAGGCGTAGTGCACAAACACTCAACTCATAACGACAGGATCACTTGATAACAAAAGAACGCGACGCAAATGAGCACGACAAACGGAGCCTCAGAAACGTTGCTGAACCGCGGCGTGGCTAGCTAGCGTCGAGCGTGGCGCAAACTTCGACTGCAGCGCCATCTCAGAGGCCGGGCGCAAAACGCGGCCGCTTCGGGAGGAGAAGTTTCGAAACTGAAAAAGCTTTATAAACGGTGGGCTAGGTGGTGTTTGAGAGATTTGCCTCTTTCCAGCTGTCATTTATGACAGCTCCCCTCCCCTTCTTCACTTCTAGGGGAGAGGAGGGAGACGTCGGACGAAGAATGACTCAGCTAAAATGAAAATGACTAAGAAAATGGCTCAGGCAACAGCAGGCCAACCTCCAAAGTATACAGCCTCCCGAAGAAGTATTCTTTCAAAAATTAAGTTTGCCAGAGCAATTCCTGCTCGCATAGCTCGAGTACAGCGTCTCACAAGCCCCTCCGGCGGCTGTGTTTAAGCAAGCCAGCTGAGGGTGCAGTGCCGCGTCGCTTAACTATTGCGCCGGTAGCGGTATGAGTGCTCGAGGCGATCTATGAATGTTGCACATTTTGCGCACTTGTGTAGTCAGAATTGGAGCAGAATCAAAACCGGAGTAGACTGGAGAGTGAAAGAAGCATTCTATTGCATCCCCTCCACATCAATTTATTTGATCGCCCTCATATTTTTTTTTTTGCGTTTCGATGGCATTTTGCACTATTTCCGCTTTGTAAATATACTGTAATGCTTCGGCGCTGCAACGCATCCTGTAGGCAACCAGATACCGCTGGCAAGCATGGCCAGTGAACCGGCAGGTCTCTCAAAGTACACAGGGCTCAAGAGGCTGCAATCATCGGATTGCACGAATGTCTCATTACAAGACAAATTGAGTCCGTACGAGAACAAGTGGCCGTGTTAAGCAGCAAATGCTTCTTCGTTTCCTGCGGCTACTACGTTTAAAGTACAAATGAATGAAGCATGCGACGACATGATGCTTGTTAAGGTTAAAGGCTAGTTAAGCAATGCATGTTCCCACATCTCCACCTCACCGCGCGAGGTCTTCATGAGGGCGAGGATGAGTATGCTCTCACAAAGGCGTGTCGGTGCCCAGTTCTAGTTTGCAAAAGTCGTAGTGCTTGATTGCTCAGAGATGTTGACCCAGCGCTACGAGACGAAGACACAAAGAAAAGCACATGCCCATCCGTATGTGTTTCTTTGAGTCCTCGTCTCGTAGCGCTGGGTCAACATTTCTAAGCAGTGAGTTTTTATAAGTTCCTCGAGTTATAAAGCCAAGTACTGCAGGGTTCGTATGTCTGCCTGCGCTGTGCCACCATTCCTTGTTGATGTTGCCTTACAACGTCTTTGACCACGTATGAACCTCTAGCTTTTTTGAATAACTTCTCATGACCATAAATTGTAGGACATTTCCCCTGTCACAGCAGAGCCTCAGGAGCTCTGCTAGTAATTACATTTTTCATTTTCGTCTGCGACAGGAATGCTTTATATATTACTGCAATATTTCTACTTTTCATAAAAAATACAAACCACAAAAAGGATTGCGGCATTACGGCATCTGGGATTGCGCAACGAGGCAGAGCCGCCGTCTCCACGAGGATGCCGAAATAACCAGACGGCATACGCAAGAACATTACTTACCGGGGGCACTTAAGGATCTTACGTGCGAGTATTGTGGGAGCATTGTGATTCTATTCCAATTTTATTCCAGTTCTATTGTATTTATTTCTACTTGGTGCAGTTGAAAATGCTGCAGTGCTCCTTAATGCTGGTTAACATGTCAAATTTTCGCGCCTTGATGACGTCATACCTGTTTCGACCAATGGGGAGTTTCTTTAACTCCACCACTTTTTATGCGACGTCGGGTTTCCTTGTCGATGAGCCGTGCATTGCTTTCGCATTAGTAAGTGCGGTCAGCTGGCTGTACGTGCCCTCATAAAAATGGTCTATAAACAGTCTATAGACTTCTTATTGACTCTATTTACTTCCTATAGATATTGCTTTTTGTCTATTCGTCTATAGGCAAAAGTCTACTAAAAGTGTATGGCCATAAATCTATAGATTGTCTATAGACTATCTATGGCATTTGTATTGCCTGTAGACTTTGTCTATAGACAATCTATGAACTATAGACACTATAGCAGTCTATAGACATTCTATAGACTATCAAACTTTTTTTTCTAAGGGTAGCGGGAGACGATAGAAGTGAGCATGCTCGGGCGTTTTATGTGAGACTATAAACTTGGGAAGAACACTCAGAGGGCGCCACTGTGGGTCAATACGGGGCTCATCGCCGTTCTCCTGGCGATGTGCAGCCGACAAGGAGGACTCGGGCGCCCGCTTCCTTCCGGCGTGGCTGCGGGCGATGAAACTGGAGGCGCGGCGTCTCGTGGTCGACCACAGTGAGCCGGCTTTCGACTTCGGTTTGACGGACGTGCTCTACCTCTCCGCTCCAAACGTGCTGGTCGTCCCAGCAGGACTTCTCAGACCACCTCTACTGTATTCCTCGGGCCCCGCCAGCATCAACTACGGCGGCCTGGGTCAGGTGAGTAATAGTAGTATTCATTGGTTATCTGGAAATGAAAGGTTGGGTACCTTTCTCGCTCTCCGCAGACACTTGAAAAAAAAATCGGTTCTGAAGAACAAAAAAGGCAGCCAGAGTAATTCCGTTATTTCTCGATAAACAACTCAACCGCGCCGTGAGGGAAGTTAGGAAGGAGGCAGTGAAAGAAAACAGAGGAAAAGATGTGTTGTAGATGAGGGCTCCAGCTGAAGGGGCCCTGCAACATATTTTAGCGCAAAAGTAGTACTCCAGATGTACCAACACCGAGCAAGAATCTTGTAAACTTGTCTTGTGCTCCGAACTAAACCGAGGCGTAAGCTCGGGTAAGTGTAAGTTTGGAGTAGCGTCGCGCCTGCTGTAGGCAATGGGAGGAGGTCATCGCTTCACCTAGGTCACGTTACCTTGTGGAGTGATCCCAACCTGCATTTGCAGGTGGCATTAAATTAATAATTCGTCGCAAGACGTTTCTCGGGAAGTGTGTCCTGGGTCGCACAAGCCCCACCAGCGGCTGTTTCTGTCAGCGCCACCGGTAGGGACTGTGCGACCCGAGGACCCGCCGTTATCTATGAATGTTAAGCAGAGAATGCCCAATTCTGCACATTGGTCAAACAGCTATTGTAATATTTTGAGAGATGAGCCGCAAGTTGTTCCACAAGTTGTTCGGGATTGGAATCGCTTGCTTCCATCAGTCACAGCCCAGCACGCCATAGAAAAATTTATTTCCCTCGCGGAGAGCTCTGTACTTTCATTCCTCTCATCATAACCTTGCTTGTATTCTTGTATTACAGTACTCTTCTCAGTGTATTTATTGTACTCAAGTGCCATCATCAGTTTGATGACACGATTGCTTTATTTATTATTGCCATTTGTATTGCATGTTTTGCCTTTATTTTCTACTCTAAAAAAATAGCACTGAACCTGTATTTGAATGTTTTGCCCTCTCCTGTAAAAATCCCAAGAAGAGATTGACAGTATTCCGAAATAAATAAAGAAATAAAGAAATAAAAAAATAATGATAGCGCCTTTTTCAGAACCTACCCTCCAAAAAAACACAAATATAATACAAGGCACATTACGTACAGCGCGGGCAAGATACGGACAAACTACGGTATGCAAAAGCAATCTTCCTTAATTCCAGATTTTCTAAATCATCATTCGACTCTTTTTCACTATGGTAAATGAATCGTCATCTCTATAGGAAAGTTCAAAAAAAAAGTGAACTTGTACTTGTTATCGATTCAGATATGACTGTTTACCTTGAAAGTGCAACATGCTTTCACTGTTTCTATTATTTATGGCATGTACCTTCCATTTTTAAGTGTATGTATATACTTTATGTAGTTTGCTTACCCGTGTTGCTTGAGTGTTTTGTGTATTCAGAAAGGGGACTGACACTTAGTTAGGCATTCGTTGTTTTTTTGCCAGCCTCCTCGGCAGACTCATTTTTCTGTCAAAAATAAACATTCATTCATTCATTCATTCATTCATTCATATGGGCATTAAGCCACTTAAGCTATTGCGTTATACCTTTAAGGCGAAGCTTAAGAGTCCCCACCAACTGAAGAATGAACACATGCATTCGCACATCTGCTCGGTTTAACTGCGTTAAAGCCCTGCGATTTTTCGGGCATAGTATATGAGCTCACTCGATCGCTAAATTTTGCTCTCAGAAGATTCTTATACTCGTACAAAAATGCGCTTTCAGGTGCCAAAGGGAAGTGAAAATCTCAGACCCGACCAGCGACTCGCACCCTCCTGCGTGTCACGCGAGTACGTGTCTAGGTTCTTTCAGACGTCACGCACCTGCCGTGGCTGCGGACAGTCAGCCGCCCGGCGTCCCCGCCAGGAAATTCTTGGCAGTGGGACCGGGTGGAAGAGACGCCCCAAGGCGATGAAATTCAAAGTTTGACTACATGTAACTGAGTTGTACAAAGCGCAACAAAAAAATTCTTGCTGGAGGATTTTCGTGAAACGGCCTCCTTTTACAACCCATTCATGAAATAACTTTATCCAATAATGTTGCATGGCACCTCTAATTTCGACCACTTTAAGTTTTATAGCATGAAGGCACACGGCACAGTACAAGGGAATCTTTGACCGAAACGCTGGCGCCGTGGTCGGTGTTGCACCCGCGTCTCCGCGCTCAGCAGCCGAACACACGAGAGAGTTTTGGAACAGAGTGAGGCTATCGGTCAGGGGAATAGCGGCCGGGGCCAGTGCGCAGGACAATAGCGCTCCTCCCTCCAATCCTGCGCACTGGCTCGCCGCCATTCCCTTAACCGATAGTCTCACTCTATTTTTTTTATAAGATAAGAATTTATTCGGTACATATTAGTTACAGGAATTCAGTCTACAGGAAAGGGTCCCAAAGTCTAACGACTGTCATGGGACCCCCGGTAGATTGATACCAACTTCGATAAAAAACATGCAGCATCACAGAGAGGTACAATTAGCAGTAATAACAATAGTAATTTAAATCAGGAATAGCCGCCGCGGTGGCTCAGCGGCTATGGTGCTCGGCTGCTGACCCAAAAGACGCGGGTTCGATCCCGGCCGCGGCGGCTGGAATTTCTTTGGAGGAGAAATTCTAGAGGCCCGTGTACTGTGCGATGTCAGTGCACGTTAAAGAACCCCAGGTGGTCGAAATTTCCGGAGCCCTTCACTACGGCGTCTCCTTAGTCGCTTTGGGACGTTAAACCCCATAAACCAAACCTAAATCAGGAATACTTATATAATGGAAATGAAACAGAGATTAGCAGGAAGAAAAACAAACAGACAAGCAAAGCAAGAATAACAAACCACTATAAATAATATTGTACAAAATGCAGCTTTGTGCAAAGACATATAACGAAACAATTTAGAATACACGGATACCGTTGTCAAAGCACAAAAGAACAAACACGAAATTTCTAGCAAAGAATTAAGGAAAAGAATTTTCTAAAGTGAATAGAAGCAGTTCACTCCACTTATTGCTGCAAAAGAAAACTTTTTAAATTCGATTTAAACATAGACAAAGACATAGGCTCTGTTAGCTTTTCACTCACGGCGGTGGGTGGAACCATCTGCATGCGCTGCGCATGGAGCGTCGACTAAAACAGGGAAATCCTCACTGCCATGTATGTTTGCTGGCCAACGCACATTAATACCGACGGACGACCTGTTTTAGGTGCATTCATGGAGAATTTTGCTTGCTGGTCACTATGAAGTAAAATCGCCCGTATTTGTTAGTTCCGTTATTTCTTTCTTCACAAACGCCATTCAGAACAACATAATGCACCATGTTTGGAGTGTAGGTTACATTTTAAGTTCACTATTCGAACAAACTGTTGTAATCTCATGATACTGCTGTACTCTCTGACGAGTGTTCATATCGCCAATGAATGCTGATCTGTTGTACTCGGAAATGGCGCAGTATCTCTCTCACATATCTCGGCGGACACCTGAACCGCGCCGTAGGGCAAGGGAGGAAGGTGGGAAGGAAAGAGAGAAAGAGGTGCCGTAGTGGAGGTCTCCGGAATAATTTCGACCACCTGGGGATATTTAACGTGCACTGACATCGCAGGTCATGAACCAACACCACATGAACGTTTAGACCGTGAGTCGGGTCGTGCGGAGACCCAGGAGGCCTGCGTGCCTCGAATTCTTGCTAAATAAAGTTTTTCGATACATCCATCCACAGCACTTGGGCGCCTTTTGCGTTCCGCCTCCATCGAAACACGGCCGCCGCGGTTGGGTTCGAACCCCGGTACTCCGGCTCGATTGACGAGCGCCTTAACCAGTGAGCCATGGCGGCGGGTAGCGTGCTTTGCGGTGATGTACAATTTCAACCCCAGTTCCAACATTACAAAAGCAGGTGAATGTCTGTCTTCATGCTGTGGAAGGGTTTAAACGTGGTAACTAGCTTCGTGATGCTGCCCTTTCAGAAAAGAATGACAGGAGAGAGACGCGGTAGGAAGGCTAGGCATAATGAATGACACACATAATCTTGAAGAGAAGGTAAATCTGCAAGATGCCGCCGCCGCGATGTCTCAGTGGTTATGGTGCTCGGCTGCTGACCCTAAAGACGCGGTTTCGATCCCGGCCGCGGTGGTTGAATTTCTTTGGAGGAGAAATTCTAGAGGCCCGTGTACTGTACGATGTCAGTGCACGTTAAAGAACCCCAGGTGGTCGAAATTGCCGGAGCCCTCCACTACGGCGTCTCTCATAGCCTTAGTCGCTTTGGGACGTTAAACCTTATAAATTAAACTAAACTAAACTAAATCTGCAAGATGCGTTGCCGGTTCAAAGCAAAAGTCTTATTTGCTTCGGAGATCGAGTGGTATAGAAAAAAAAAAACCTTTTAGTCTTACGGCATTTCATTTCGAAGTCTAGGGTTGGACGGAATCCCGTCTGGCGAGGAAAATTCATACTGATTTGTCAAAGAAAACATACACTCGCCAATGAAGAAAAAAAAGGAATTAACGTTTCGGCGCCCGTACGGGTGCCTTGATCACACTGGCGAGTGTATGTTTTCTTTGACAAATCGCATTTCATTTTGTACGTCAAGTTGCCCGCTGATTCTTCGAAAAACATTTCGCGTTAGTGACAGTTCAGTGCAACGCATTAGTGGAAGTAATAGGTTACAAAAAAAATTGCGCAAAATTGCGTCATTAGGACGTTTGTCATTTCTTGTTGTGTGCCGCCGGGGTTTCCCAGTGGTTATCGTGTTCGGCTGCTTACTCGAAAGACGCGGGTTCGATCCTGGCCGCGGCGGTCGCATTTCGACGGAGGCGAAATTCTGGAGGCCCGTGTGCTGTGCGATGTTAGTGCGCGGTAAAGAACCCCAGGTGGTGGAAATTATCCGGAGCCCTCCACTACGGCGTCCCTCATATAGCCTGATTGGCTTTGGAATGTTAAAACCAATAAAAAAACTAATATAAACAAACAAGCTTCTTCTCGTCAGTGAAACTCCATAGAAGCATCAGGTTACATAAAAGTTGCATAAAACTTGCGTCAGTGCATCGTTCGTCGCTTTGTGTTCTATGTCGGGATTCGAAAATTAACCTAGCGTTTGCAGTGTCACCCCACAACGAAACATGAAGAGCACCTTCAGGCCAGTTTTAAAACGCGAGCGCACCACCAGTCGTTCACTGTCATGTACTACGGTGAACTGAGCGTTGCACCGAACTAAATACAAACACGAACGCACGCTATTGACACCGCGTCGAATTAAAACAGGCTGAGAAATGTGCTCTTCCCTATTAATGGTGCATCACTACAGATGCCAGTAGCAGTCTGGCACTACTGCAGCGCTGTGCGGTCTTCCAGATGGGCAGTCTGACTGTGCTGCATGTATAAGGACTTTTACTATTGTGTGCGTTATAATACTCACTGCAGGTCGGTTTACTACATTCTGCTTGTCCTAAGCACCACCCTCCCCATGCTCAAATCCACAGCTGGTACTCCTCATTTCATGTGGTGTGTTCATGTGTGTGTTTGTGTGTGTGTGTGTGTGCGCGTGCGCGTGTGTGCGTGCGTGCGTGCGTGCGCGCGTGTGTGTGTGTGTGCGTGTGCGTGTGCGTGTGCGCGTGCGCGTGTGTGTGTGTGTGTGTGTGTGCGTGCGTGCGTGCGTGCGTGCGTGTGTGTGCGCGCGTGTGCGTGTGCGTGCGTGCGTGTGCGTTTATGTGTGTGTGTGTGTGTGTGTGTGCGTGCGTCTGTGCGTGTGTGCGTGTGCGCGTGCGTGCGTGTAGCGGTACTTCGTAATTGAGCTTCGCCGTATCAAAAGCTTAATTAGTTTCATCAGTTCAACTTTCGTTCGCAACAAACACTGCAGCTGAAAAATATTGACCGAAACTTTTTAGCAAACACAGGACCGGGATGCGATGACAGGAACACCCGTTTCGTTACCGGCAAGTGAGACTTTTACTTCTTTTTTCATATTGTTCATATGCCTCATTGTGATTATGAGTGCATATGTATACGTATCACGCAGTGAAGTTATGTTGAAGAAGATGCGTCTGTGTTTTTGTTCCTCTCTTCACGTCCCGTCCTTGGTGTGCGCTAAAGTTTCGATCAATTCATTAGCATTTTTCCCAAACCACCAAGCTTCGCAAATACGGGGTTTTTCAGCAAACACTTTCGAAATTTTTCCAAATTGGCTTTTTGGGGTGAAAATATAGCTTTTGCGGCAGTGTTGGCGGACACCACAAACCCGGTGAATCATCTCAAGTAGTAAGCTAATTAACTAGTTTAATAATTAACTTTTTAACTGGTAGATTTAGGTGCCTAGTTGCGATTAGAGATTTGTAGCCGGTCGTTAGTAATAGCCATGTCAGTTTTTATAATTTCGAAAACGCGATTGCCCTCGGCGCTGTGGCTCAACAAAATTTGGCTCTTTCGGTTAGTTACGAGCTCTGGAGAGGTTGCTTTGCCTGCATGCTTTCGAAAGAAAATGTATTTTCGCACGGGGCAGCCAGATTTTGCCGATCCTCAGCGGCGAGGGTAATTGCGTTTTCGAAATTATAAAAACTGATGCGGCTATTACTAACAACCGGCTGCAACTGCTACTAGGCGCCTAACTCTACTAGTTAAACAGTTATTTATTAAAAATTAGTTAACGAGCTTGCCACTTAAGACGACTCACCGGTTTTTCTGGTGTCCGCCAACACTGGTATTACTGTACCGCAAAAGCCATAATTTCACCCAAAAAAGCCCATTTCATAAATTCTTTAACAGTTTTTGCTGAAACATCCGGTATGCTGTCCAAACTTCCTCGAAGGCGACCCGCTTGCCTTGCTACCATTTCTTGTTTACGGCGGTAAAAGGATTTGCTGCAACCTTGCTGAAAACCCTTTTCACCAGTGCTGCGCGTGCAGAGTTGTACAACGGCATCATTTTTTTATCGCCGCGAGCCGCCGGCGATAAACAAAGCACATAATCAAATAACAAAAAACTAACAACGTTCCACAGCATTATGGCCCCTTACAGGAGCATCAAAAAGGGCTTAGAACAGCATAGCCAAAGGTATGTTAAGGGAAAGATGGGGAGAGATGTGATTTGGACCTTACAAATGCGATATACAATGTTCATAAACTCATGACGAACTTATCTTCCCATTCGTTTATCATCTGCGAAGTAAAGATTTAGAAAATTACGCTATTTGTCCATGGCGTTGGTGTGAGAGCAGTGGCCTGCAGTGCTAGAAAACGTAGTTTTCAAAGCGCAGAGCAGTGGCGAAAGGGCGTAAAGCAGTTTATTTTTGCTCTTCCAAGCTTGTTCAGGCTCCTGTGAAGACTCCAGGAGAAACGTGCTGATTTGATTGAAGAGTGTTCAACGTCCCAAAGCGACTCAGGCTATGAGGGACGCCGTAGCGAAGGGCTCCGGAAATTTCGACCACCTGGGGTTCTTTAACCTGCACTGACATCGCACAGCACACGGGCCTCTGGAATTTGAGGGTGTCAGCGCCTACGGGAACCTGTATGCGACAAACGCAGCAGCTAACTATTCAACGACTGAAAAAGTTTCGCCATCATCTAGGCCAGGTGCACAGACTGTTGGGCGAGTTGGTGCATTGCAAATAGAGATGTGAAGGCCTGAAAGAAAAAACACTGAAATTTTAGAAAAAAAGAACAGGCTTTTTTTTTTCGTTTTTCACCCGAGGAAAAAATTGAAGAAAGAAAAACATCGAAAATTTTGCATGCAATTTCAAGGTTTTATGTTTGCTTGCTTTCAGTTTAGGATCACTTTTTTGCTTTGAAAACCACTACAGCGTGCATCGTTGAACGATTGGACAGCAGTCTACATCGTCGGTGCCAGGTAGTGCTTTTAAAACGTACGTGCTGCGAGCAGCGAGTACGCGGGTTGAAGACCACGTCACATACATGCTTCAGGCTGGACTTGACACACCTTTATTGAACTCAAGGCTGAAGTGCAACAAAATGGCTGAAAATTCTGGAGCGCGACACACACGGCACAAAATGGCATAGGCTCCTGTGCACGCACGCGGCTTTAGCCAAATACAGGCCTAGCCTGTTAGCGAGAGAAATCGGGTAGGAAGTCTATGCAGTAACACTGAGCTAGATGGACTGGCACCACCATCGATCGAATGAACTGTACCACGTGGCAGCATCTACCTGGCGGCAAGGCATTTGCACCAACGAGCTTGCGGACTGCTGCAGAGGCCACCACCGTCATCCGCCAGCTGCGAACGAAACTGGTCACGTTTGGTAAATGTGCATACAAGGCTTCGCAGCAGGCTTTCAGGAGAACGCTTTCGAAAGTTTGTGCACGTAGAGTCGAACCTAGCTTTGGACACAACTGCAATAGATGCTGTTGCGCGTAGTGACAGTGACTTCGAGTCCGATATGGGCGCACTTATAGGTCGGTCTTCATGTTCCGTTTCTCGGTGCAATAGAACAAAGTTCATTTCACAAATATGACATTTATATCTGCATACTTGCCTGAACCTCGGAGCATTATTATTCTCTGTTTTCTCCACGTTTTGCAAAATTTCCAATTTTTCATTTGAAAAAGCGTGAGAAAAAACGTTTTTTTTTTTAAAATCCATTCAAAATTTCCTGAAATTTCACATCTCTAATTGAAAACACGTACAAGCACACAAGAACATGGACAAAGAAAGACTTGGACAACACAAGCGCTCACGTTGTCCAAGTCTTTCTGTGTCCATGTTCTTGTGCGCTTTTACATGTTTACATCTAGGACGCATCAAAATTCGCAACACACCTGTACGGAGTGCCGTCCAAGGTGGTCAGCGGTCACCATGCCTTGTGCTGACTTGCCAAATTGAAAGACCACGCGAAGCTTGCGACTCCAGAAATTCGACGTGACCAGGGTCTCCAAGTCTGTACGCGCGCACTCACACGTCAAGTGCCTGTCACGAGTCCCTGTAAATCCACCCCCAAAATTAGGCATGACGATGACGACTACGTGAGGCAAATCAGCGCCATCATGCTGTGTCACCCATGCTTCGTGGCAGTAGTACCTCTTGAGAGAATACCGCAACAGATGCGACTTATGGCGCATATCAGACAAGAAACTGTCAATGAACAATGTCGCGATATCACCTTCGTCGAAGAATATATGCCGGCCAGTGTGGACGATTGATCGACGCCCGCTCAGCAACCTAAACGCTCCGTCATCTCAGATTCCATTTGGCTAAGTGCGGCCCCGCATCTGGATGGAGCGCGGTTTTTCCTCTAATGCCTTCATCTGATTAGGCAAGGATCCCAGGCAAAGGGCGCACGGAGTCCTGTGCTTTAACGAGAATGGAGTCATTCTCAAGAGCAAGGAGTTCGGACGTCAGACTTCAAGAATGAGCAATAATTGCGCTTAATATTACAGAGGGAAATTAAGAATACTCACGAGCTTTGAATGCGAAAGCACTTTATTTTTAATTTTTATTCCATTTTTATTTTTCCCCTCTTCCTTCCCGATCACACACCTACTCATTAGCATACAGTCGTAAGGCAACACACATACTATGTTCACTTTTGTTCGCCAGGGAGCAGCGCGGTTTTATGGCCTATTGGTCAAATGCTCTCCTCCGCACTGTGAAATTCCTGAGTTCAATTCACCGTACTTTCGGAAGGAATGTAGTTTTTCTTTGGTACCACCGTGACGTCATCTCGGATATTTGGGACTGCAGCCGATGAGCCACGTATTGATTTCGCATTAAGAGCGATGTCTTGTATCCACCCACCGTAGCAGTGCCAACAGAGGGCTTTCATTTTTTTTTCTTGTTCCGTGGGCCACAGATGGTTGCATCGGAGATGATGCGCGGCTACGACGTGAAGGGTATGCAACTGAACGAAGATGGCGACAGGCGGCCCTGGGGAACTACGGCGCAACGTGTCCACCTGACATCCAGCGCCGTTTGTTTGAGCAACACACGCCTGAAGGTAAGCCGCGTTCTTGGATATTGGTCAGCAGCTCTCAATGACAGATACAAGCCCTCCACGCCCACTAGCGCTCCTCTTGAGGACATGCAGCAACATTTCAAAGGGAACGAGGTTGTCAGAGAGCGTACTGAATGAAACCAGAGTTGTGGTGTAGAGTAAATTGTTTGACGGGGTGGGGGTTCGAGACGAATGCGTGTATAGGGTGCATGGCAGCAGAAATGAGCAAAATTTGAACAAAAAGCAGCAGGATGAATTCGTAAAAAAATTATGAGCTTAACGCTCTTCAAGTAGGAGAAAGAAGGGCCATACGGGACACGAATGTGGAAATTTGCACAGTTAATTTTATTGAGACAAATCAAAAAGCAAATAGGAGAATTTTTCTCTAGCGTCCTGGCACTACGCTCATCAAATATGAGAGGCCAGCGGAATAGGGACACAGAAAAATGTATCAAAATTTAAAACAGTTCTGATTTATCGTGTGGTCTCCAGCGTGCGACGGTGCCTACAACACCTTGCTCCGCCTCCTCACGGCACCGCCCATACTGCGCCATTTCGAGTGGACCGCTCCTATCGAGGTCCACACGGACGCCAGCGGTGTTGGCCTCGGCGCCGTACTCGCCCGGCGCAAATCTGGTTACGATGAATACGTAGTTGCCTATGCAAGCCGCACACTTACGAAAGCTGAATCTAATTACTCCGTCAGTGAAAAAGAGTGCTTGGCCATCGTATGGGCCCTTGCCAAATTCTTCCCTTACCTCGGTGGCCGCTCTTTTCACGTTGTGACGGACCATCATGCGCTTTATTGGCTTTCCTCCTTGAAAGACCCATTCGGGAGTCTTGCCAGCTGGGCTCTTCGTCTGCGGGAATATGACATCCGCGTGCTCTATCGCTCCGGCCGCAAGCATCAAGACGATGATGCTCTGTCCCGCTACGTACTTCCAGCCTAGATTGCAGCCGTTCCACCTCTGACGCCTCACCGCCGTCGCTTCACATATGCCACATGCCCTCAGCACAACGTCCCGACCCCTGGATCGCTTCTCTTCTTGACTTTATCTCCAACCCCCCGGCTGATTCTCCGTCAGACATACACCCGCATCCCGCTGCGCTACCACTGGCACGGCATATACACTTTCGTACTTTAATAGGTACGCACCTTCCTCGCCTGTGACCGTCGCAAGATATCTCACCTTTCTGCTGAAGGGTTGCAGCCGCTCCCTTGCCCACCACGCCCTTTCGACCGCATCGGTATTGATTTCTACGGCCCGCTTCCGTACACTGCGGCCGGCAACCGTTGGGCTATCGTTGCGTTTCATCGCCTGAGGAAGTATGCCGAAACGGCCGCCCTTCCGTTTGCCACACAGACATACGTTGCCTCCTTCCTTTTGCAGCGTTTCGTCCTTCGTCACAGTGCACCTCGTGAACTGCTTAGCGGCCGCGGATGCGCCTTTTTGTCCGGTGTCATCAAAGCACTGCTCAACCAGTGCAACATATGGTAGAGAGAGGGTGTGGTTGATGGTCCTTTGCGATCACAAAAATGAATAAGGGAGGGGAAAACCTCAGGTTGCTTGAGCCAACGTTTCGACAAGGGGACTTGTCTTCGTCTGGGCGAAGACTTGGCCCAGACGAAGACAAGTCCCCTTGTCGAAACGTTGGCTCAAGCAACCTGAGGTTTTCCCCTCCCTTGTTCATTTTTGTGATCAGTGCAACATATGTAATTCGCCGAACCGCCTCCGCCTATTACCTGCAGACCAACAGCCTCGCCGAACTATTTAACCGCCCCCTCAGGGACATGCTCTCTATGTACATCGCATCCGACCGCTCGAATTAGGATCTCGTCTTTCCTTATCTTACTTATACATAGAATACCGCTCGGTAGTGCACTACCGGCTTCTCTCCTTTCTTTTTTATGGCCGTTATCCGTCTCCTGCAATAGATACCATTCTGCCTTACCAAACTGATATATCTGAATATACCCCTGTTTCCGAAGCCGCGCAACACACAGAAGACTGTCGCCAAATCGCCCGCTGACTATCCACTGACACCCAGTCTCGCCAGAAATTCCGCCACGACAGAGCTCACACCACATCGCACTTCTCTCCTGCAGCATTATGTGGCTCTGGATACCGTCCAGTACCTCTGAACTGTGCTCGAAACTTCTCGCTAAGTATCACGGCCCCTACCGCGTCCTGTAGAGCACATCCGTTAATTACGTCGTCGATCCCCTCGTGCCGTCTCCCGATCTCCACGGCCGCGGCCGCGAGACACTTCATGTCCAACGCCTCAAGGGTTGCTACAACCCCGCCATCTAATTCGTAGGATGGCTCCTCTTCTCCCCGGGGGGGGGGGGGGGGGGGGGGGGGGGGGCTTGTAAAGAAGAAGGCGCACACTCACGGCAAAGACGAAGATGACCCTACGCTTCAGCCGTATTGCTGTCGCCACGTGTGCCTGTCCTCGACCTGGCTGGCTGACCTCGGACTGTTTTCGCCGCGGCTTCCGTCTTCCCACTTTCTTTCAATAAACCCCGGTCTTACAGCTCTTCTAGTTATTTCACTCTCGTGGTGCGTATCGGTGGTGACTGGTTGCCCTAAGTAGGCGCATTCCCTTACCACTTCAAGCGCCTCGCTGCTTTTCGTAAACTGCTGTTCTCTTCCCAGACTGTTCAACGTTACTTTTGTTTTCTGCATATTAATTTTTAGAACCACCGTTTTGCTTTGCCTGTCTAGGTCATTTGCAATTCGTCCCCTGATTCATTTAGCAAGTAAACGTCATAACAAATCGCAGATTACTAAGGTATTATCAATTTACTCTCATCCGAAGCTGTTCCCAATCCAGGCGTCTGATTATCTCCTGTAAACAAGGGTTGGACAGCATTTGCAATATCGTGACTAAAAACTGAAATTTGGGGGAGTTGGTATGCAGCTGGTAAGCGCTTGTATTGTCTATGTCCCACCGCTGTTGCGCTGCTGCCCTACAACCTTCCACAAAGATCGTGTCTCCCTGTCTAATACCCGTCCTTGCTAGAATTTTATTGCTGACTTTATGGAGGACTATGGTAGCTGTGCAATCGTTATAAATATCTTCCAATATTTTCACATAACACTCTTCCACACTTTGATTCCACAATGCCTGCATGACTGTTGAGGTTTCTACTGAGTCGAATGCTTTCTTGTAATCTATGAACGCTGTATATAACGGCTGGTTATATTTTGCGCATTTCTCATTGTGTGAATATGGTCTATAGTGCAAACCAAAACGCAACATTTTGGTGCTTTGCCATATAGAACACCAATAACAAATAGTAATAACTCAACATGCATTAATCTAGAACGTCAGGTTGACTGAGCTGCATTGTTTCAGAAAATCTGTCCTGCAGTATTTAGCGCATTTTCGACCGCTTTCTCGTTCACCAAGGCTCCCTTCTCAGTTTTTAATGGCAAATGATAACTAGCTCTATCAGGCGGAATTCAAATTCAAATTGCTTTATTTCAGCATTTTTTACGTCGATACTGGGGTTCGTAGACTAAACGCCACACAAACGGCTTGACGAGGTTCACGGCCCCATACGCTTGACACAGGCTGGCGCAGCAGGAAACCGTATACAGCGCACGAATGTACACACACTGCCCGCAAGCAAGCAGGAAAAGAAAATGGAAACCAAAAAGAAGGAAAACAGAAATTCGCGAAGAGATATCAGCTTACACAATAATATTCAGATAACTGGGAAGCAGGAAACGAAGCATTCGCTTTCCGTACTTAGTGCGAGTGCGCTGAACTTGCCACTCTTGCAACATGCGAGTGTCACGCGCTTTTCTTCTCTTTGCGAGACTGGAAACAGCATTAAAGAAATTGTTATTGTACTTTATGGCCGTTTTATAGCGCTTAACAAGGGTCATTCTATGAAGGTCAGGTATTGAGATTAAAGTGGGGTCTTTAAAATGGGGTTCTGTATGACAGCCATGCGGAGATTTAGTTATAGCATGGGGTCCTTTCTTCTTTATCTTATGAAGTTTTGTAATGTTGGTAAAAGTGGTGGTCGCCCACGCTAAATGTCAGTAGTTAATGTGGGACATGAATAAACTATTGTAAATTATGATTTTGATGCTTCTAAGTAAACAAAACTGTAACTTGTTGAGTATGCCGCACACGCGCGAAATGCTGGCTGCAACCAAATCTGTACGCATATTCCAGGTCATATGTTCTTCAAACAGCAAGCCAAGACATTTAATTTGAGACACTATTTCAATTTGAGATGTTCCATATTTCATTTCTAAATTATTGTTAATTCGGCGGTTTTTCGGCCGGAACAGCACGTCTTTTGCTTTAGTTGCGTTAATTGCAAGAGTTTGCAGTGCTCCATAAGAAAAGTCTAGCTAACACAAGGTTGGGATTGTTAACCACGTCAGTAGGACCTCGCCCAGTGAAAAGCAATGTGCTGTCATCCACGTAAATGATGAATTTAGTGGCATTATCTGTGTTAACTACAATATCAACGCAAAAGTGTAGCGGCCCCAGTATGCTTCCTTGTGACACTCCTGCTGTTATATTGCGGTATATGTGAAAGATGACTGACACTTGCTGCTTGCGATGTTGAAGATACGATTGTAATAACTCATGAAAACTTCTAGAAAACAGTAATGGTTCAGTTTTTTATACAAGGTAGTGTGATTAATTCGGTCAAATGCTTTAGGATAGTCCAAAAACACACCCAGAGTGCACTCCTCACGCTCAAAAGATTTCAATATGTCTTCTTTCTGTAACAAAAGTGCATGTTCTGAAGAGAGACCATTCATGAATCCTAACTGATTACTTGTAATTATATGGTGCTTACTGATAAAAGAAGTCATGTGTGTATGTATTAGCTTTCCTAAAGCTGTTGAAAATAAGGGAAGCATGGGTATTAGTCAATCACTAGAAACTATATTTTTATCACCACCTTTGTGTAGTAAAGTCACTTTCACCTGCTGTATCTTTTTGGAAAACTCAACGGAAGGAAGGTTAAAAAATTATGTCTGTAACTTGTTTGACTGGTTTAATTTGCAATCCATCGACATCACGACAATTAGTATTGTTTAGTGATCTAAACACACTCACTACCTCTTCCTCAGCGATAGGAGGTAGGAACGCACTTTCACTAGTCTCACCCCTGTGGTAAAGCATGCAATCTTCGCCATGGTTTCTGGTGTCACAAAGAGATGTAAAATAATCATTAAAATAGGGCGCTAAATCTACACCTGTAACAGCTATGCCGTCTACTGTAATGTCATCAATATCTGTCTTCTCACTATTTTTACGTCCTAAAAGTATATTTAATCGTCTCGACGCAAGATCTGTGTTATTCTTTGCATTATTGTCAAAAAGATTATGTAAGTATTTTCTTCGTCAGCGACAGGCATTGTTGCTCTTGTTGAGGCCGAGAGATGGTCCCAGAAAGAAGATATCATCACACCGTCTCTGAACGAGGCGCACGCATACAGGATGACGTCACTGCACCGATTCGGCGCACGGGCTATCCCACTCCAGCTCTGACTAGTGGGCGAGGCCCGCACGTGAGGAGAAAAACTTGGCTGGTGCTTAGCTAAGATTAAGCCTGGATATGTCGAAGCCAAAAGCTGCGGTGATCCGCGATAAACACGCCCTTGCAGTGAACATCAAACGATGACCTATAGCGTCTTCTCATAAATGCTGCACTGCTTAGTTGTACACGGACAAAGTTTGAATAAAACTTCAGTTGGTAGATTGCGCTTAACCTCAGCGTTTGTCCAGTTTCTTTGTCCGTTTACAACTAAGCAGCGCAGCATTTATGAGAAGATGTTCCAACTAGCCCAGTCCCAAGCACTTCTTGACCTATAGCGCGCGGCAGCGTGCGCCTGTTCAATGGGCAGGCGCGCCTGATATAAGCCTCCTTTTAAATGCGCACGGCTGCGGCGAAAGGTCAAACGGTGGCGAGGAGGAGAAGCGGCGGCGCACATGCGCAGTGGCCTGCGCCGTGCGTGACGTCACTCGTGCTCCGACATACGCCGGCTCACGCGAAGCGCGGTGTTGACTAGCTTAGTGAAGCTTTTCGCTTCAAAAACAGCGCGAGTGTAGTGACGTCCTCTAACGGATCCCGCTCAGTCGGAGCCAAGATGGGATCGCCTGGGCACTAGGCACTCTCTCGCCGCGGCCTCATCTATGCAGCGTGCTGCAGCGCGCTTGGCCTAGAAGGTCATTGCCGCGGCTCTCCACCGGCGCGACGCCATCTGCTCATCCTGCAGCACGCTTCGCCTTCACTAGAGTCACTGCGTGCAGCTAGAAGTTCCGAACGTGTGCCGGTCTTTGTGCACAATGAACGCATACGAACCATCCCGCACAACCAACTTTAATGAAAGGAACTCGGCCGCACAAAAACTAGCGCTCATGCATTCCCACACTTGAGCAGTCTTAAGTGCATCTCCCTAACTTTTTTTCTCTGCTTCGAGAGTGCCATTCTGATGAACCTTGAATTCAGTTGCATACGTGTGGCAGGTCACAGCACGTTAGCATATAGTTAACACGACAGCTGACTTAAAAGTTAGGGTGCGCAAAGTAATCGAATATCGCATTTTACTCCATGTCACGTTATGCCATGCCAACTGAGTGATAGTTAAGGCAACTACCCTATTTCAAATACATCTGCCCTTTTCAACCTTTTTAGATCCTGTCTTCTCGGCACGACGGTGAAGTGTTTTCTCAACAAGACGACCTGGGTAGGGCCAGGACAAAGCATGAAGTACATTGCAATTGAAAGGGTCCGGGCCCTCTTCTACAACGCAAATGTATGAAAAAATGACGAAGTGTGTTGCATAGCACGTGGTTTGAAATTTTTAGCTGGGCGGGAACCAATATAATGGGAGCAAAAGTGTCGTCGCCATTGCTATTGGTGGCTAGCACGAAGGTTCTCGGACTGTGGTAGCAGCGATCATCGGATCTCAAGGCCGGTCAGGCTCTTCTTTTTTCTTGAGGATGTTTTCACCGCGCGATATTCTTGGCACTCTTTTCTACTCCCCTTTGCATCCCCAATTCCTTTATCCACTGAGTGCAGCGCAGCCATTATCTTGGTTAACCTCAACTTCATTTACGGCGTGCTGTAAATTGTTACTTCACACGTTTTCATCTGAATACTAATCTCAATGTTAAGGTGGATTGATTATTTCACTCCTAACTGCTAACTCATCTTTTTCGCTAAATGCACAGACTCGTCGCTGAATAACGTGCTAACAGGTGCACCACTACGATACACCTACGATCTTCGCACGTGCTTGTACCGGTATTGTTTGGCTCATCTCAGAGTTGCTAGAACATAGGACGTATTTTCTCTTTATCAAGTTTTGTATTACATTTTGTAGGTTCAGTGTTCAGTGCGGTAGTGGCAGGACCTAGTGTTTCTGAGCAATCTCCTCTGGGTAAGAAGGGCGCCTCTTTGGTCAGTTTACAGCACTTAGAAACTGAGTTCTGGAGGCTTTCATGGTTCACATGGATGTGCTGAATTTTATTCACAGCTCAGTTCGAACTTTTTCATTGCATTAGAACGGAGCATTACTTCACCTCTCCAGGTGACTGGCAAGGAAGTGCCAACATCTCGGGCCAGGACGGCGACCGATCCAGACTTCGACCTGCTAGCCGAGCTATCAGGTCTACAGATTGCCCTCGCCGCCTTCCGAGCGCTGCCGTCAGAAAAGAGGCTCCTGTCGCCGCCATCTTTGAGCCCGGAGCAGGCATTCTTCGTCTCCCACTGCGCAAAGTGGTGCGCCGCGCACACCCGGCCAGAAAGCACTGACGCAAGTGTGGGGAAAATGCGCTGCGTGGCGCCCCTAGCAAATATGCAGGCGTTCTCGCAGGCATTCAACTGCAGCGAGACGTCACAAATGAACCGACCGCGGAAGTGCCGTCTGTGGTAATGGGTCCTGCCCTCACTGCCCGAACATGCTGCACAAGATCTCTTGTTTAAAACACACTGTGGAGCATGCAACCGCGCCTTAGTGGTAGCATTACATGTCGTGCATGCATAGCAGGGGCACTCTCAATAAATCAGTAAAGACGACGTACAGGTCCACAAGTGTTATTATAAACCGAATCCAAGGTACACATTCGCACTTCAGACTCTCGGTAATCCTACAACAAGTTCAGGATAAAGCATAACTTTTTTGGAAGCCTTTTCTCAGCAGGCCACTTTTACGAAGCAAAATCTGCAAGGTGAACTTCCTGTGCATACAGTAAGCTTCACAGCGCAGTGACAAATGTGAGTGTAGTGAAAGTGATTACGGTCGGAACGAGTGGTTTTTCGACAGTTAATGAAATCGCCTGTAAATATATATTACGTTTGAAAAGCTCACCACGCACGCCTTGTTTTCCGAATGTTCAAACGAACTTGGAGCTCTACAGCTTGTCGCATTCGTTGCAACGGTTGCAGTGAGCACGAGCGCAAGTCGTTCTTGCCACGCAGCCATCACCGACATTGATCGTGGTTCGTGTGTGAACTGTTTTAGAGTACAGCCGTACGTAACCTCCCTGAAAGCTGTGTCGTGCGAAGCGATCCTCGACAGCACGGCCGCTCTCTCTTCCGGCACTACAAAAGCGGCGCCACCATTCCGCGGCTCCTTAGAATGCATCTTGCGACTATGGGTGGCCGGATTACGATGATATGCCGGCGGCATTGTGGAAACCGATGTTCTCTGTGTAAACATCGCGGTGCACATGGCAGCTGCTACTGGTTCAGGAGCGTCTTTTTTTATTATTTTCCGCCGGCTCTGCGGGCCTATATCTTCGATAAATATTTGTGTGACGAATTGAATGAATAAACTTCCCCAGCATGAATCAAAGGCTGAGCCAGAGCAGTAGTGTAACGTTTGGGTTATGGCATGTTATCACAACATCAGCAACTTTTATGTACGAGTAAAACCTATTGTACAAATACAAACACCTTTATTTCAACACCAGGGATGTTAGGGGTACACCAAAAAAGCCTATGACTGGCTTGACAGTGGAGCGCACCCCCGTATACATAAAAACCGGAAGCAACAGAACACGGACAGAACAATAAAAAAGACAACAGTGCATAGGTAAACTTCATATTGAATAAAGATTAGTGAACATCCTCTTGCAATAATACATAACTTAAGTCGGCAGGATTAACACGAAACGCTCAGACACCGAAAAATGGAAAACTATGGCTAACAATCACAAAAGAAAACGGGATAAAGGGGGAAAAAACTTGCAGTAAGGCAAAAAACCGTACCGTTAGGTCCCCAGGGCTCATTGCGCCGATTAAGAAGAGTTGGAATTATGTCGCAGCATTTAATGGCCATAATTAGTACGGAAGAATGGCACATACCAGACGTTGTTGTTACGCGTTGGGTAGTAATTAGCTTTGGGCCGTAAGTTAGCTGTGATATCAAAGAATGCGTCATGATTTTTCCGTTTTCTTTCATATCGTTTACTTAGCAATAAACTATATAGGTCATTAATTGGAGTTACTTTTAATGATGCGAAAAGAGGTTGAGTGCGAGCAGTAAATGGGGCATTTGCAATAATACGAATGACCTTTTTCTGTATTTTCTATAACCTTTATGTATTTAACCATGTTGTTGTACCCCACACCAGATGACAGGTTAGATAGATATAGTGCATTATAAACTAAATATCTGACACTCAGAGGTAGTAAAGAGCGGCCTTTGTATAACATATGCCTGTGCATTTTGCAAGTTTTTTAACCATATTGTCGATGTGTATGTCCCATGATGCACTGCAGTGTCACACCTAGACACTTTACTGACGCCGCGCTATTTCAATGCTTTGAGAACCAAGCGTTAGTATGTTCTAGTTGTTTGTTCTTAGGTCTAAAAAGTACAGCTTTAGTTTTGGTAGCGTTAATTTTCAACAAAGATTCAGTACTCCAATCGACTAGTTTGCGCAGAGTTTCATTAGTGTAAAGTTTCATTAGCGTTTAATGTCAAGTCAGTAAGTGTTCTAGCCCTAAAAAATATGCTGACGTCATCTGCATTTGGCGCTGTTGTCAATGTTCACAATGTCGTTAATATAGATGTTAAACAGTGTAGGCCGAAGAATACTACCTTGCGGCACGCCAGAATGAAGGGATCTAAAGTGCGATGAATTGTTAATTACAACCCGTTGCTGGCGGTGCTCTAAATATGTTATTAAAAGCTGAAGGAATGTGCCGCGAAATCCATAATGCTCAAGTTTAAGAAATAATATTTTGTGATTTATGGAGTCGAATGCTTTGGGAAAATCCACAAAAACCCCGAGAGTTAGTTCTTTTTCTTCAAATGACTCTAATATAATTTCCTTCATGGTTAATAACCCTGTTTCTGTTGATTTTCCTGCGACAAAACCAAACTGGGAAGGTGATATGACTTTGTGTTTGTTAATAAAGCTTGTAATGCGCACTTGTAAAATCTTTTCAAAGCATTTCGAAAAAACAGGCAAGATCGATATAGGTCGGTAGTTGGAGAAATTATTAGCGTCTTCTCCTTTAAAAATGATGGTAATCTTGGCAATCTGTAGCTTTTTCGCGAAAGTTCCTGAGGAAAATGCCAAGTTTATTATGTATTCTAATATTAGTGCAAGTTCGTGGGATGTATACTCGCTGGAAGTATTTGGAGGTCGTCAATGTCCTTATATTTACTATTTTTCAGTGACTGTAGGGCCGACAGAACTTCGTTAGTTGCAACAGGGGTTAAAAACGCGGTTTCGCTAATCTTTTGACTCATGCTGTTGAGGTATTGGTTTGGTTGCGTGCCGTCTGCAATGGACACGAAGAAATTGTTGAAAGCATCTGCTAGTTGAAAACCAGACTTGAGAACCGGACAAGTGAGTGCCATCTGTGACTATTTCATCTACTACAGTCTTCTCTTTTCAGTTCAGCAAATTATTGAGTCGCCCCCAAACAATATCAGAATGCTTTATTACTTCGTCGTTAAATTGGTTACTCAGGTAGTTTCTTTTGGCTTGCCGATTGATACTGTTGGCTTTATTTCTCGAAGCCTTAAACTTCTTAAGATCGTCAATATCTTTTGTTTTTAGAAAGCGCTTAAAAAGCATGTTTTTAATTCGTATCGCCTTTAGGCATTCCTTGGTTATCCACGGCTTACGTGCCTTCGAAGCTGGCACTGTGGTTGTGTATGGAAAAGACAATAGAGCTTCTTATAGGTGGAAATAAAAATACCGTAAGCTTCACCAGCATGGGTTTCCTCGTAGACGCTGCTCCAATTTACTTGCGACAGTTTATCGTAAAATGTTTGTAAAGTAGTGTGGTTTATGTCTTGAATACACGTAGCAAACCTTTGTGCAGGTTTGTTATGGGGAACTGTGAGATTTGTAATTAAATAAATTGGCAGGTGATCACTAAGATCAGCTACCAGTCCACCGGATATTGACAGTTCATCACATGCATTAGTAATGAAGGTGTTTGGTAACGTTGATACTTCGGGCGTAATGCGTGTTGGTTGATTTATGATATTGAAAAATGCGTTGGTCTCTAGTATAGTCTAGAATTCTTGTTGAAGTGTTGACTTTTGTTAGCTTGTGTTGGTACAGAAATGCGCACCATCTAGCGCCAAGCGGAGGAAGCAAGAGCAAGCGCCCTCACCCTGGCATCGTCTCCGCGGGAGGGCGCGAGACCCGAGGGGAGAGAGGGAGAGCGAGCAGAGCGTTCAAGCCGTGTCGACGCGCTCGTCGAGGCAGTCATGTAATCCAGTTAATCCTTCATTAAATGTTGCTGTTTGCAGAATTGGTCGTGTCCATCATGTGCACCAAGGCCGACATGGCGACGAGGATCTATTAGTACAAAGCCAACGCGGACAGGCGAACGGAAAATACCGTAACTCAGCGGCTGATATGGCAACGCCACGTGCTGTACGACCATGAAGACGCAGCGAGTTCAGACGGACTGAGGACAAAGCTGAACAAGGTCAACGACGCGGGAAGAAATCGTATCGGAAAGTTCCCGGCCTCCACGGTGTCAGCAAACGACGTCCCACTCCCGACGACAAAGCGTGACACGCGTTACGAGCGAACAACCGGCATGGCTAAACAAGGTGAAGCGAAGCACTCAACAATCAACGACGAGTACGAGAGTGAAGAAGACCTACACCGAGGTCCGCAACCAAACATGCTTTTCGGCGAAACGTCCACGACCATACGAACTGACAACGAACGGCACAACGACCATACGAACGGCACAACGGAGCCAACTATGCTCGCGACGACAATGCAGATTATGGCACGGCTAATGGAACGACAATTGGTTCAACCGGAAATCCGATGTACGCGGCAGACAGCGAACACACCACACGACGGGTCAGCGAAAGCACTGCGATGTCACGACAATGCCCGATCTCACGGCAAGTCTCTCGACGTTCTCCGGGATGGACAACGAAAGTCCCCGCAGGGGCGTCTGATTCATGCAGACGATGGTGAGTTGCGACACCACGGGTACCTGAGCATCCGCAGGGACATCCCCGCAGGGGGATGATGGTGAGCAGTGTGCCACCACGGACCCGAGCACCCGCGCTTAGCCGTGCGTGGCATCGCCGTGTCCGGGGAAAAGGGGATCCTGGTGGTTGAGCCAATGCCGAGCGTTTGGACCCTTAAGGCCCCTCGGCGGAGGCAACACACCACTTTGGCCCCAGCTTCCTGTAGACGGCACCTCCGGCCTGACCCGACCGGGGGAAATCGGCAGTCGCCTTTTCCTGTCCTCCCCTCTATCTTTCACTTTTCTATCTCTTTCTTACAACTCTCCTGTCTCCTCCTATTTTCTTTGTTTTTTCCTCTTTTTCCTGGCGGCGAGGATTAACCGTGTGTGACCAACTATCCTGAGTTGAGTCATATTAGGTTATAGTTAAGGTGTACAGCTGGCGTGGGCAGGGCTTGCTTGCGAGTTCCTGTCGCGTCCCCTCGTTGGGCTCCATGGTGGGTGGCTGGCACCATGGCCGAACAACACATATTTTTCATGGCTCCCCCTTTTTCCAAACCAGACCGCCCTCACAAAAGAGGGCGGAACGAAGCAACCGCAGAGTTTTTCCAAAAACCAAAATCATTTCCAAAGTTCCACGTTCTTCATTGTGAAGAAGCGGAAAAAACCGCAAGAACGATGTCCCCTTTCTTAGTGTCAAAAAGTCTAACTGATGCCTTGGGTCCCGGGTACAAACTCTCTGAAATGCCTAGTGGTGACCTGCTCCTTGAACTCAGAGACATTGCCCAATATACGAAACTTTCCAACCTAGTATCCATCGGGGAAATCCCTGTATCAATCACAGCACACCGATTTCTCAACACCGTCCGTGGTGTGATATCTGAATCAGATTTCATTCACTTTACCGAGGAAGAAATGCTTGATGGCCTCAGAGAACAGAATGTTGTAAGTGTATATCGAATCAAAATAAGGAAAGACAACAAAGAGATACCTACAAAGCACTTAGTACTGACTTTCAACTCGAGCACACTCCCAGAATCCATAGAAGCAGGCTACCTCAAAATAAATGTCAGGCATTGCATCCCAAATCCACGCCGATGTTTCAAATGTCAAAGGTACACTCTAAACACGGTAACCTTTAGGTAACCTTTGTAAAGGTGCACATTTTCACATTGAAGTATACCTATAATTTAAAAGTTACACAATGTAACCTTTCCACTTTTAACCTTTGTGAAAGTTACAAATGGTAAAGGTTACTTCTTTTTACGCATAGGTTACGTAAATTTTTTAGCGCTGTAACCTTTACAAAGGTATACTTCATTGAGTTAGCCATAGGTTACGTGCTCCAAAATGTGTAACCTTTGTGCGCCACAATGGCTGGCCTAAAAATGGTAAAAATGTCGTTGCAACTTGCTGAAGGTGATGAAATACAGAGCTCTGCTGGATTTCACTTTGAACGGAACAAAAATTGGCCAAAGAAGAGAATGGTTTAGAAAAGGAGAAAAATGACAAACACCGGCATATGATAGGCAAATTTTTCATTGACTCCAACATCTTCAAGACTACAGGAAACACAAAACAACAAAACTTCCCAAATATTGTCTACATTTAAAAAAAAACTAAGGAATGTAACAGATGCAGGTATGTTCAAGGAACCAATTTTGCAAACTTTTTGCAAACAAATATATCACAATAAATGGGCATGCAAGGCACTGAAATATGGGCCCATATTACAGTATTACTGTTGGCATGCCAAACAGAACCACGTTGAACAAGCAACTCAATTAAGCATGCTCAGATGAAGTCTCGCTTCGAGTAGAGCTTGGCTACAGCATATCACTCTTATTGCAATGGAAATTAAAAAATAGGCACTGTAATTCTAATACCAAAAAGAACAAAATAAAAGCTCTATTATTCAAGACCAAGTGCCAAGTCAACTTGTCATTGTGTAAGGGATACAACAGACACAAAATATAAACGGCAAAAATATCAGAGAAGGCAATATTTTGTTCACATATCTTAATTATCACACTTCTAATCACACAATCAGACTTCTAATTATCACAAGATTAAAATGACTATACAATTAGAGATCAAGAAAGGTGGTCCAAGCAGTGCAGATAACACGAGTTCTTTTAAAACATGCGGCCGCATACAAACGTAAACAACAATCAATCGATCTAAACATCTTGGCTAAACAGCAACCACATATATACATGTACCTAACAGCTTTCAGAGGTACGTAACATCAGCAAATTCAGCACAACTTGCCTAGATTATATAAACAAAATCCCTTTGTGACTCCTCCAGTCACTTCATTAACAAAGATGCACAATGACGTGACCAATAACTTGTAACATTAACAGTGCTATAAACCTGACAACACTCGCATAAGTACATCAACTTGTGTACTGCAGTTAAAAAAAAAACTTGCTCAATTTAGCTGTAGAAAATATACTTAAACATATCAGAAAGTGAACAGTTGAAACACATATCTTTTCTGAAAATTAGAACAAATTATTCTTTTTCAAGACCATGAACAAGCTCTTAAGTCGGTTCGTCAGTAGTCCACGTGGCACTGAAGTGTCTGGCAGGGCAATCTTCTACAGCAGGATGAGTATGGCGGAAAATGCCGGTGGATAGTTGAGGTTTTTTATGTAATATGTCACCAGGCAGAAGATGAGGGCACGCTCTAGGTTGCCGTTCCTGATGGAGATCACTTCATTACTACTTCCAGCGTAAACATTCAGCACAGGTATATACATGAGGTGCAGTCACTTGCAACTCTTCAGGCAGTGGGATCTGTGGAATGTTAAATTAGAGCCAGTGAGCAACCATTCATACTTAAAACATGGCTGATATTCTCACCAGAGTGAAACATGGTATACAAAGAACATCGCAGTGCCTAACTGATCGCAGCGCCGCTGCTGCGATTGCTGCGCTGTTGCTTCCGCAATTCTACACGGGATGGCCATTGGTCAAACCACAGCCAACTCGCCCAAATCGCATCCTTAATTAAAAAAGTACCGCCGCGCGTTTTAAGCGTGCTATCTTGTACGTATGCAAAAAAAAAAAAAACGAGCGCACACGCATGCAAACGATCAAGAATTAACGCTGGATTGCCCCCGTATTATCGCACCTAATGACCCCAAGTGACATACGGCAAAAATAGTATAAAACCAATACTCTGGATAACCAAACTTATAGGCACGAAACCCCGCGCAATAGGTGAATGAGGCACTCAAACTACTGTACCAGGTCTCGCTTCGAAGTGGACTCAACGAGGCTTACAAATGAAGCTGCTTTGGCAAACAAAGAAAATACGCACTTTGACAAGCATGAAATAAATGACTTCGCAGGTCCTTACTGTGCATATCGTAAAAAAAGGACACTCACCCAAGTCCGTTATTCTTCCATGAACCCCTGGAACGTGATTGCAGTAGTCGCAACGAATAGCGCTGGGCGCGGAGCTGTCTGTCGAGCACACAACTACGTAGCGTCTACAGTCACATTGAGGTTCGTTGCAGCTGCCGCGCAGCGTACCCCACAGGTCCGTGCTGCTTAGCGACATTACTCCAAACAAACCACTTCATAAACGCCATCAAAAGACGGCGTGGTTCACGAACGGTTCCAACTCTTGGTTCCAAGAACAAAGCAGCCTCCGCAACGCTGCAACGTCCGAGCCTTCCCGCCGTCCAGACTTGCCGGCGTGCCTGCCGGCGTGCAACGATGCCAAGCGTTTTGAAACAGAAGCGCCGCTTTTCATTGGGTGAAGCGCCGGCCGTCTGCGCATGCGCGTCTCACGCATACTGGAGCGGCCGTCATGCCATGTTTTGAGCAGTTCTTTGCCAATTACTCGTTTCTTATAGGCGCCGCCGTTCGTACTGTGGGAGCATTACGTTTTGATTTGTGATATATATTTGCCACCTGAAATGATACAATGGAGGCGTATGTAGAGAGCCACATGAAGAGAAGTCGAATAGCGCACTCGGCGGCCTGCAAATGCGGTTACGTCCGCTGTCGCCTTCCCAGGTGCTGCCCTTCCATATCTCTGCTTTTTTACTATTAATTGCGACTGTTGTTATCGCGTATCGGTTCGAGAAAGATGAGAAATAAGCTCTATGAGAGTCATCGAGAAATTACATGTAATTTGAAATATTTGTTTATTAACGTTTATTCGCGCAATAAAATCGGTACAGACCATGCTTAGAGAAGTAGCACGTTGGGTTTCTTTGCAAAGCTCATCTATAGGAATCGAACATTCAAGATGTGTTCTCATATATATTCAGCCACAAAATACTGCATTTGCATTGCATTCGCAGCCTTCTTTGGTAAATGTGAAGACAGATATCTGATAAGACGCGATTCAATGTGGCTGCGACCCGAAACAGCAGTATCGGGCTCATGCGATAGCTTACGTTGATGTCTCCGGCATATTAAAGCATCTCCCTTGCGGTCGAAACCGCAGCCCCATTAGATCCGAACAGCACATTCCCGCACATAAAGCAGCATACGTCCTCTATATGTGTATATCTCCTGGCTTCACGACGCATATAGGTTACCGTGCTGACCAAAAGTTAACTGCGCAAAGGTTACTTGGCAATTTTTTCATCGTAACCTTTGAAACGGTTGACTTCTGGCCGTTGTAACCTTTGGGCTCCACAAAAATAAAGAAAACGTAATGAAAACATCAAAAAACATCAATTGTAACCTTTGTGACAAAAGTTACTCACGTCCAAAAGTTACTTTATAGGTTACTGTGTTTAGAGTGTACGGTCATGGGTCTCAAAGCTGCCGTGGCCGCGAGACTTGCGCTAAATGGGCCTCAAAAGAACACGCTTCCGAAAACTGTGAAGGAGCAGCACTTCGCTGCGCAAACTGTGAAGGCGATCATCCCGCCTATTCAAGGTCGTGTCCTTCGTGGAAAAATGAGAATGAAATCGTTACAATAAAAACCAAACAGAATATCACATTTAAAGAAGCGCGAAGACTCTTTTACGCAAAGAACAGTTTCAACTTTTCCACAAAAACAAACTTTGCTGATGTGGTGCGCAGGGGCGGCACGCCACACAGCACTCCGGCATCTGCCCAGGCCACTTCCACCGAGGCTATGGCAGGGCCATCTGCGCCCCAGGCAGAGACAGCGAATGCTGCTTTGCCATCCCCAAAGTAGGGAGCGCCGGCTCACGGGTCGGCACCCCGCAGGACTTCCCCCCGTCGGGGGATGTCTGACACCAACACATCCGCGGCTTCCCCGCGGTCCACCAGCACCTATAGTGAGGTGATGGAGGTAACTCCCGATCCGCCCGCTTTGCAGCGGCGGAACCGCTCTCTTGAGCGAAGAATAGACAGGACCCCAATAACGGGCCCAGAAAACAAGTAAATCCCTTCAATCCTCACCCAAAAATATAAACATGACTTTCCTACTTCAATGGAACTGTAGAGGATTGCTCAGGAATTACAATGATATCACACATTTTCTTGGCTCAATGTTTCCTGTAGCTTTATGTTTTCAGGAAACCAACCTCGGTCCACAACATACGAATATCCTGAGACATTATCAAACATTCCGACGCGATCGCGAGCATGCTAACAGACTCTCAGAAGGCGTCGCAATTGTCACTCAGAGCGGCGTCCCTGTTAAAAAAATCAATCTTAACACAAAACTGGAAGCGGTTGCGGTTAGCGTCGTGAGCTACAAAACCATAACTATATGTTCTCTATATCTTCCCCCGCACATAACATTAACAATACAAGATTTAGAAGGCTTGATAAATGAACTACCGGAGCCATTCCTGGTAGTTGGCGATTTTAATGCTCACTCACCGTTCTGGGGAAGCGAACGCTGTGACTCGAGAGGCCAAATAATCGAAGATTTTATCCTCTTAAATAATATCTGTCTTTTAAATACAGGCAAAGCCACATATTGTTGCCCAAGCTCGGGAGGGATGAGCTCTCTTGATCTGGCTTTTTAAAGAGTGGAAAAGAGCCATCATAGTGCCATCCCTGAAACCAAAAAAATCCCCAACATCCCCCAGTAGCTATAGGCCAATAGCCCTTACAAGCTTTCTCGCTAAATCTTTTGAAAGTGTCCTCAATATCAGACTAACTTTTGTCCTCGAATCCCGTGAACTTTTCGACATTCATCAATGCGGCTTTAAAAAGACATGCTCAACAACTGACCATCTAGTTCGTCTTGAAAACACAATCAGAGAAGCTTTTATACACTAACAACACTGTCTAGCACTCTTCTTCGATATGGAGAAAGCGTATGATACAACGTGGAGGTTCGGGATCCTCCGCGACCTAGGGGACCTAGGCATCCGCGGTAGGATGTTAAACTGCCTTAATGACTTCCTCTCTAACCGTTCTTTTCATGTACGACTAGGCTCCACCCTCTCAAGAAACTTCATTCAGGAGAATGGGGTACCTCAAGGTTGTATATTAAGCACGACCTTATTTATCGTAAAAATGAATTCCATAAATAAAATAATCCCCAAGTCCATCATGTATTCTGTCTACGTTGACGATCTCCAAATAGCCTGCACATCCTCAAACATAGTAACATGCGAAAGACAAATACAGTTGACAGTAAACAAACTAACAACATGGGCAGATAAAAACGGTTTCAAGTTTTCCACGCAAAAGTCAGTAGCTGTTCTCTTCTCGCTTAGAAGAGGACTACACACTGATCCCAGCCTGTTCCTGAACGGCGTCACATTGCCAGTAAACGACGGGCACAAATTTTTAGGAATAACATTTGACAAAAAACTCACATTCCTGCCACACATAAACACCCTTAAAAAGAAAACTTCCCGATCCCTGAATATACTAAAAATACTCTCACGAAAACACTGGGTCTCCGATAGGCCATGTCTCTAACAAATTTACCGCACTGTAGTACGCTCTACCTTAGATTATGGATGTATAGTTTATGGGTCAGCCAGACCATCGTACGTTAAACGACTGGATCCAGTCCATAATTTAGGTTTGCGTCTCTCCACAGGTGCATACAGAACGTCACCCATAACCAGTCTCTATGTAGAAGCCAATGAACCATCACTCACAGACAGAAGAGCCATGCTCACATGCTCGTATATTCTAAAGATCCGTTCACTGCAGAAGCATATATGTTATCCAGTCGCCACAAAGTGTCCATCTAGAACACTGTTTAATAACAAACCGCAAGCTACCCGGCCACTACTTTTGCGATTTGAAGAGATATGCCAAAATTTCGGTGCACTAAACACACTGCCAAGCATTGCTAGAAGGCGAGATCCACTGCCGCCATGGTACAAATTCCCTGCAATCTGCGATCTCTGTCTTACACAGTTCCATAAAAAAACAAATTCCACAACAACATATAATACAAGAATTCCTTACACTCCAGCAAAAGTACAGTACTTTCACTGCCTTTTATACGGATGGTTCAAAAACTGATGCTTACGTAGGAAGCGCAGTAGTGCAAGGTAATTGGAATAAAATAGTAAGGCTTCCACTGCCGCCGCGGTGGCTCAGCGGCTATGGTGCTCGGCTGCTGACCCAAAAGACGCGGGTTCGATCCCGGCCGCGGCGGCTAGAATTTCTTTGGAGGAGAAATTCTAGAGGCCCGTGTACTGTGCGATGTCAGTGCACGTTAAAGAACCCCAGGTGGTCGAAATTTCCGGAGCCCTCCACTACGGCGTCTCTCATAGCCTTAGTCGCTTTGGGACGTTAAACCCCATAAACTAAACTAAACTAAGGCTTCCACAGTGTGCATCAGTCTTCACTGCCGAATGTTACGCGATCTGTGTAGCCGTAGAAAAAATAGTAAACAAGAACCTCGAAAACAGTATTATTTACACTGACTCGTTAAGTGTGCTTACAGCCCTTAACTATAGAAATGCAACCACTCCGCTGCTTGGCGATGTCATACACAACATAACAACAGCCATCGCTAGAGGACAAAACATAAGTCTATGCTGGGTACCAAGTCATGTCGGCATAAAAGGCAACGAAAGAGCAGATTTCTGCGCTGCCCAAGCTCGTTGCAAGCAAATAAAAAATGTAAACATGCCGTATAAAGATTGCGTAAATTTAGTACACTTTAAAGCACGACAAAAATCGCAGTCCGTCTGGAATAACGAAATAATAAACTACACTCAGTAAAGCCAGACTTAGGAGAATGGAAGTCATGTGTGCACCAGGAACGTTTTAAAGAAGTTGTTATATGTCGTCTCCGTATAGGCCACACACACCTCACACACAACTTTCTGCTGACTAAACATGAGAAACCAGTTTGTACATGTGGAGATGAAATGACGGTAAATCATATTTTATTTCAATGCTCTAGACTCGAAAAACTGAGGAAAAAGTGCTTTTCACTCTTTTATAATCAATCCATTCCCTTTCATCCCGCGTTACTCATAGGTGAAAATGCAATCGTTGATATGTCCTGTGTTTTTAGATTTTTAACAGAAGCAGGTTGTCTCAACAAACTATAAATCATGACCCAGTGATTCACATGATGTCCCTCAGCCATTTTCTCATTCTTGAGAAAGAGGGCTGAGGTTTTTATTTGATTGGTTGGGATCCTCGACATCCTTGGCCGGCCAAGGATGGACGCTGAGGCTACCTGACCTTTTTATAGCTTTTACCTTTAGCCTTTCTTAAATCTCTTTTTCTCTGTTCTTGGTAGGTAAACTTTTAGGCCCTTTACACCACTGATCACTTTTCTCATTTTATAAATCGCGCAGAAATTATTTCTTATACCTTGTGCTTGGCGCATGATGGCCTTAGTTGCCTATGTGCCATTAAACCCAACACAACACAACACAACGAAAGCCTAGACGAATGGATCACTTCTGTGGAGAGTATGCGCGAAAGATCATCATGGAGCGAGATGGCTATGCTCAACGCTGCCATCTCCAGGCTTCGCGGCCGCGCGTCAGCTTGGCATCGCACGGACGGCATAGGCCTGAAGGAATGGACAACCTGGATAACAGCACTGCGGAAAGAATTCGACAAACAGCCACTGTTCTGCGAGTGGGTCGAAAACGTCAACGCACGGCGACAGAAAGAAGACGAAGCTCTTCCGACTACATGCACAGCCGACTGCAACGCATAAAACGCGGCAAGTACGCCCTCAGCGACGACGACATCTTGGATTGGTTAATTCAGGGTGTACGATCAGAAAACGCAAGACCCATGCTAGCGGCCTTCCACGATCTGAGAAAAGGCAGCGTGTCGGAATTCATCAACTACGCCCGACAATTCGACAGGCGCATGACTACGACGAAAAGCGACGGCACTAGTGCGAAGCCATTCCCACGGACCGAACCGCCAAGGAACGCAGCAGTGAGCGACCATCACGGACCAGGCAAGCACACGCGACTTCCAGCACACACCTGCGCTCGCTGCCTGCAAAGGGGGCACCGCGCCCGGGATTGCGCGAGGCCCGACACACGCTCCGAGGAGAAGACAGCCGCCGCCCGAAGGAAGGAAGAAAAAGCGGCTCAGGAGAAACGAACCAACTGCATCGTGACAGCACGCTCAGAGGGAAACATAATCCTTGTACCGACGAAAATCAACGGCATAGAGACGATGGCCTTATGGGACACGGGATCAACTACGTCACTGGTGTCACTCACGTTCGCACAGGAGCACAACTTCGATATCGTGCCAGACACGGACTGTGTACTGAAAGGCCCATTCGGTGATTCAGCAGCACCTGCTGGAGCTACACAAGGACATATCGCTATCGGGGATGCAAGCGCTACCGTGGATGTGAAAGTGGTCAAAGACTTGGCATATGAAGCCGTCATATAGGTACAGACTGGCGAGAGTGTATCATGTTTGACTACATCCAACGATACACAGATGGAACTCATACGATCGAGTGGATAGCGAAGAACGGCACACAACAAAAACGACGAACCGAAGTCTACCGACAAGACGTTCTGCAACAACCGAAGTTCAACGATCACAGCAGGGCAACCACAACAGCAGTGTGTGGAACTGCCACCAAGAACAACTTCGACAGGCAAGTGAGTCCCAAACTTCCTTCACTGGATGAAGTACGACAGGAGATCTCTCAATGCAACCGACAAACTTTACCGCCGAGGAAACAGAACAAATGAAGTCAGTGCTTATAAAGAACGTTGAAGTCTTTACAAGCCCTGGCAACGAATTGGGTCTGTGCATGCACGCAGAGCACACAATTGACCTCATCGACGACAAACCAGTCCGTATGCAGCCTTATACGACGAGTGCCGTAAACAGAAAATTAATAAAGCAAGAAACTGAGAACTGGCTGAAAAAGGGCATCATCCGCAAGTCCAAGTCTGCATATACCTCGCCTGTGATTGTTGTCGAACAGCCACCGCACAAATCGACACCAAGAAGGATGTGCGTGGACTACCGTTTCCTCAATGCGAAGACTATCAAACGGGCTTACCGAATCGACACACTACTCCGCAAGGTGTCAGGATCGCGACTGTTTTCGAAACTTGACGTGAAGAAAGCGTTCCTGAACGTCCCCATACGCGAAGAGGACATCGAGAAAGCAGCCTTCGTGACCGAAGACGGACACTATGAGCCAACACGCATGATTTTCGGCTTATGCACAGCACCGGTAACTATGCAAAGCATCATGGACGAAGGGCATCAACCACTCATCGACAGCGGACACATCATTGTGTATATGGACGACATATGCATCTTCACGAACGACGTCGAAGAGCACATCCAAACAGTTGTGGGTTTCTAAGTGGACAGAGGCCACCAACCACCGCGGGTTTGAGCTTCGCGCGAGCCAAGGGCCCCGATCAGCCGTCACCACACACACACTGGGACACCGACGCGGTGCACTCAACCTCCGCTGGGAGGAGAGCGATTCACCTCAAAGAAATAGGCCTCAAAGTTCACAAAGGAGACGTTTATTCACGTCGTCCCTCAGCAGTACACACACACTCAATCGTGACCCCGTCCCGGGGGCGCGCGAAGAGCAAGGCTCCGCTGCGCGCACGAAGCGACTGGAGCAATGCGCGCCGCTAGCACGCCGCTGCAGGAGAATGTCCCCGCGGCAGTGCTGTGATCTCCCTCTCGTGTCGACCGTTGGGCCGGTTGCGAGAGAGAGTGGGCAATCAACGCAAGGTACGCCTGTCGGAGGTCACTGGACCCCACTGGACAGGCTCGAGCCGCTGCAGGTCAGAGGACACGTGCGGGCGAGCTCGAGTGTATGCACTGGTCCGAGCGGCAAAGGCCGGCACGGACAAACAGTAGCGTACGCACATTATACTGCTGTCACACGGGCACTTTCGATCGCGATCGAGTCGATCGAAATCGAACTAGATGCAGATCCGGCGTTGCTACACGGCGAATTCAATCTCGATCGACCGCGATCCTGCTCGAGCGCATGGAGCACGATCGAGGGGATGCGTTGACAAGATGGCGGCGCCCTGCTCGTCCGCTTCGGAATAAATACATGTCACCGCTGGATTCTTCGACGCGATAGCTCGCTCAAATGGTAGCGGTTCGCTTTTATTTCGCACACTCTCGCCCACGCGCAGAGGTTTAAGCGATAACTAGCCCCTGTTTTTCAGATAATTTGGCGATTTTCAAGCTCTTAGGCCTAACTAAATGCAGTGTGTTTACCTCGCAAGAGCGGCACCTGGCGAAGCAGTTGTCTTGCTTTTAGTCAGTTGTTACATTTTCTAGTATTTGCAGTTTTTCTTCTTGGAACGAAAAAAAGGCTTGCAATGAACTGACCCTAGCTACCAGTAATTACGGAAGAAAACTTCATCACAGCGTTGATGTGCTTTGGCGCCTTATCACTAGATGGCGCTACCGTTCACGCGTGCACCGAGCGTTGTTTTGCTGCTGTTCGCTATCGAGTCCACTGCTGGTTGCAGCAGAAAGTAATTAAGGTGCTTTTTCTGCTCACAGTTTGATATTTTCACAAGAAAGTTTTATTAACTATTGTTATTATAAATTTATTAAAAATCAATGGTGATGATGATAGTACAAGCAGCGCCATCTCGTATGTAGCATTTCAACTAGTTGATCGTGATCGAGTGGATACGCGTGTAGCAGCTGTCCATCTCGATCGCGCTTGAAACTTCAACCGCGCTCGAGACCGATCGCCATGGAGGAAGGAAAAAGAGAGGAGAGGCCCTTTCCACACAACACCATGGGAGAAAAATGTGGAGGAAATCACGTGGTTTTTTTCGCGATCGGGAGGCCACCTAGTCCGGGCAGCTTAGCAACGGCGTCGTAGTTGCTGCTTGCAAGCCGGGCGGTAGCAGACGACCGCGGCGTAGCAGTTGCGGTGCGGCGTACTTTTCTCAACTGCTCGAGTTTGTTTTTCATCGTGCTCACAAGCTTACGTTGGCGCCGTTCACTCATATCTCAGGCGGAATTCGCTGCAAAACTCTCGTTGTTGCGTGCATTGATTTCAACGTGCTCGACCACGATCGCATGGGCATTTCGTGAACTGCGTCACTGCTCGGAGCCGTCGGGAGACCGCCGCTGCTTACTGAGGAGCACTCGCGCTGTTCGTTTACCAGTGATTCAATACGCCGTGCGCTAGAGAGGTCGTCGGCGTATATTGCGCGGACGTTTCGCGTCCTGTGCGTGCAGTGTGCGTGTGCCATTCGCGCTCCCGTTTCCATCGGCAGTGAAACCTCGTTGCTATTAGGCGTGCTCTTGCAACGCTCTAGTGATCGTCACTGGTGTTAGTGTAACTATTTTCGTTTTTCGCAGTTGCGCTTGTGTGAGCAGCGGGGGCCATGACATCGGTGGAGGGCGATATTTTAGAGGAAGCCGCTGCGCTCGCTTTGCATGCTTGCACGCCCCTGTTATACGCCGCCGGTAAAAATGAAAAGAAAGAGACCCTGCGCTTAAACAATACCTTAGAATTTTTTTTTCTTTAATAAAGGCGAAGGGTTAGTTTTGTTCACTGCATTATCTACATAAAGATACGAATGCACACAGGATGCCGAGAACTTCATTTGTAAAAAACATTTATCTTCTCCCAAAAAAACAACTCGCACGAAAAAACGTGGCTATTTACAATATCTTCACATCATATACAACAACACAAAAGCTTCTGCTCTATAACAAAGTCATCAACTGCAAACAAATGACATTTGTCAAAACTTCAACCCCATACGCAAACCTGCGCTCGGCTGCAGGTCCTTTAAAAAAAAGCACTTTTTATTTTCGCGATACCTTCATTTGAGGAGAATGCAAAGGATTAAAAAGTAAACTGACGTAAAAAGGTCTGTTAATAATGGGGTGAACTGTGCCTAGAATTAAAAGGAGTGCCATACGCCGTGCGACGGTGAAGAATAAATGGGCACTCTTATTTTCGTTTCCACATTTATTTTCGTTTCCATTATTTTCGTTTCCAATAAATAAATAAAACATGTGCCCCCCTCGAACAAAATTTCTGGCTACACCACTGCTCGTGTGGAATTCGCGCGGCTAGGGGCCCGCGTTTCTCGCGTGTGCTTAGTTGTCCTTCGCCCATCGCAGTAATTGAAAGCGACGGTCACTTCCCGTGCTTACAAGAGTTGAGGAACAGGGAGGAGATTTTCGATACCGGACGAATGCCCTTCCCGGGCATCGGTGGCCGTCGTGTGGTTTCGCGCGACGAGGGGCCCACGTTTCTCGCGTGTCCTTCACCTCACCCGGTGAAGGCTAATTTCGAGCGCTGAGCTAAACAAGCAAGTATACCATCGAATGCCGCCTTCAACTTCAGAGTCCCAGGGACGGGCGTTGCCAAAGGGGGGCCAGCGCAGATAACCACCGCAAGATGGGCCACCGCAGTAATTGAAAGCGAAGGTCACTTCCCGCGCTTGCAAGAGCTGAGATAAGTATTTTTCTCGGCTGCTACTAATTGTGACCAGGGCCGAGCAGTTGGAGACGGCGCGGAGACGACGCAGTACGAAGCAGTAACTGAAAGTAGCCGCCTGTCTCACACGGGTATTTCCGCTTTATTAACTTTTCCGCTGACGAACACCGGCATAGGGCGCCCTAAACCGGCCGGTAAGCAGCCAAGCGCCACCAGCGCGGGGATCTGTGCCCCTGCGGTAGCACGCTCCTTCGTTGGCTTTGAAACGCGCGCGCAGTAGTCGAGGGCGGGACTTATGCGATAACGTCAGCCCGGACAAGATGGCGCCGAGCTGGTTTCCGGCTTCACAAAATGTCACGTGACGGCCTCTCCTCTCTTTTTCCTTCCTCCATGCCGATCGCGATCGAAAGTGCCCGTGTGACAGCAGTATTACGCTCTCTCCGAGGGATCTCTCTCTCTGGGCCCCGCTCGGACGGTCGCGCGGTGCGCGGCCGCCAAAGCGGGTCCCGTAATCCCGCCAAAAGGCACCAATGGCAAAGGCCGTTGGGGAGCCGGGGCGGAGCTGTGGCCAAATGACAGTGATTAGTCACCTATCCGCCTCTCCACCGCCTGAGGCGGGAGCAAGGTAAAGAGGAGAAACAACGCGGGAAGCCGGCAGGCCGCGCAAAGGCAACGGCGGAAAGCCAGGATTCCCACACAGTGAACCATGTTTTGAAGAGACTCAGAGACCTCAACCTACGAGTGGACTTTAGAAAGTGTACTTTCGCAGCCGACTCTGTTAGCTTCTTGGGCTACGTCATTTCGCGAAACGGAGTAGCTCTAGACCCACGAAGCACAAGTGCCATAAAGGATTTTGGGCAACCGCATTCGAAGACGGAAGTACGATCATTCCTAGGGCTGACTACGCACTACAGGAAGTACGTCAAAGATTACGCGAAAATAGCTCAACCATTGACCCAACTTACGAAGAAGAATGCACTACTGACGTGGACTGCTGAATGCCAAACAGCCATGGACACGCTGAAACATCGACTGACAGAGGCACCGATATTAGCCAACTTCGACCCAGCACTTCCAACGCAAGTTCACGTTGATGCCTCATACACTGCGTTCGGCGCCGTCCTTTCACAGAAACACCGGGACGAAGTACGCGTAGTGGAATACGCAAGTAAGAAAGTGTCCAACTCAGACAGGCACAAGCACTCGACAGATATGGAGGCAATCGCGGTGCACTGGGCTGTGACAGACAGGTTCTACCCCTACCTGCAAGGCTTGCAACACTTCGAAGTCTACACCGACAACTGGGCGGCGGCGCACATCATGTCCAAGAAAAATCCGCAGCGGCGATTCGCCCGCATCGTGCTCGATTTGATGTCGTACAAATTCACGATCCGGCATACATCGGGCAAGACGAACGTCATCGCTGACGCACTATCAAGAGTCCCAGAAAAGACACACAACGTTTTCGTCCTATTTCGCTCTCCCAATGACGGCACCTGGCGCAACCAATCAAAACAGCCTGCCAGAGCACGTCGCGGAAGTTTGCACTCCATGGTTGCCTGCTCTCTGTAACTTGTTCTTGCTGAGACTGGCAGCGTCGTTTCCATGCCAGAGCCCCTGGTGGTGTATTTTTATTTTACTTGCTTTGCAGAGCTTTTATCTAAGACGAACAAGCTGTTTTTGTTGATCTAATATAAAACACCGTAGGGTGACAAATTGTCTCTATTTATTCACACAATTTGCAGTATATTTACTGTCTGTTCAATCAAGCTCGCGCCAGGTGATGTCATATCCGCTGCTTAAACCCGGCACTGTGTGGGGACACCATCAGGGCCATGAATTTGTTTTTGGGAGGACATTAAAATATTAAAAAACGGAATATACCGACGCTAATACCACCACTGTAACTAAATATATGCGATCAACAGGCAAAACAGTCAACTAAGATTGTGTTTCTGGGCCCTTTTAAATAGGCTCCCCCGCATAGCCTTGTTCCCCCCCCCCCCCCCCCCAACTCAGGAGGAAGGGTGGTCGAGGGTACCCGCGGTGAGCGGCGCGGGATTTGAGTGGTCGCGCGAGCGGGCCCTACAAGGCACAGGAGTCAAGGAAGAGGACGTGGAGGAATGATGCCCCACGGAGGTCAAAGAAGAAGATGACAAACTGACGTGGCAGAAGGTACAGCAGTCAAAGAATTTTCTGTTACCGAGGAGGTGTCTTTTCCCGTACAGCTGGCGCTTCGACTCACATAAATGACCTTGTGGAGGTTGCTCTACGCCACAGCCACGGCATTTCAGATTCTTGGAAAGAGTAGGATCTCGCCGGTAAGGATTCTGGGCAGTAGACGGCCAAACAGAAAAATTAGCCTAATTTGGACTCTCACACACGCGTCCGTTCTTGGCAACGACGAGGCCCACGAGTTAGCCCGAGCGCTCTACTTCCGGGTAGCTGTGGAGCCGCCCGACTGCCGGAACATGGATGAGCGTGTGCAAAATCATACGGAGATTGTTGAAAATTATAGCTTACAGAGAAGACTGGTGCCACCACCGGACAAAAACAATAGGGAGGCAATCGCATGGCGGCGCCTTCATGTTGGGAACTTCGTAAATCCGGTCTGGGAATATCATGTTGAGAGAGATGAGAAACAAAACGATAAGTG
This sequence comes from Amblyomma mixtum, assembly GCF_055824585.1. Taxonomy (NCBI): domain Eukaryota; kingdom Metazoa; phylum Arthropoda; class Arachnida; order Ixodida; family Ixodidae; genus Amblyomma; species Amblyomma mixtum. Next base: position 56,434,858 of record NC_143021.1, on the reverse strand, counting down.
CAAGCACTGTGGGGCGAGAGGGACCCCGAATTGTAGCAAGACATGCACAGTTTTTAGCATCTGCGTTGATGCGAGCACAGAAATGGTCCACGCTTGCTACGTGTCTTTATTTTTGATAGCGAGGAGGGAAATGAAACTGGAAGTGATGATACAACGGGACAGGTTTATTGGATTCCTGCGCCGCAGTTACTGTAACACGTCGTCAGCGAATATTCTCTTTGCACCGAGCTCCATGAGGGTCTCGTGCCTTCGGTTTTCATTTTGTGAGGAAAAAAAGGTCGCATTTCCTCGCGCCCCAGAACTTCAGGAAAGGACATTTTGATACGTGGATTGGACGTAGAAGAAGAAATAGAGCGAAGTCGGTAGAAGTAGAGGACGCTGAAGTGTAGGTCCGTTTTTAGCCTGAGGAGATCATCATCTCGTAAGCGTACGCAGGTCGGGAAGCGTATCCCGCACCTCCACCAGATGTGTAACAGTTGTTACACTGAAAGGGAACTGCAGCGGCTGAACGAGGGCACCGAGAGCTGAGCAAGGGAACGAGGGCACCAGAAAACTGACCTACACTTCAGCGTCGTGTGCTTCTACCGATTGCGCTCTCTTTATTATTCTACCTCTAATACACGTCTCAATATTCGCCACTTGAGAAACGAGCCTGGCATCGTCTTGAGCATGGCTTCTATTCCTTTTGCCACCAGACATAATTATGTCAACTAAAATGCTAATTATTAAATCTGGCACAACCAGCAACCTGATTACGAATATTTTTATATGAAACGGCGTCCAACTCGCGAACAGTCTGGTCCTTATCAGTTTTCCTTTTTTGTTTAAAGCTTCGCATATTTAGGAATTTTTAAAGCTCTCCACTGGGTCTACTTGCCTAGCTATTTTTCAAACAGATCTCAGAAAAAAAACAGCCGCAGTAAAAAAGTAACCCTTGCTTGCTGCTTTCAAACGATATCCGAACAAAAAACTAACATCCTTCCTGCACGGATTCCGCTGTTTTCTTGATCACGCGACCACCGCAGCGGTGCCCTAGTCGTTTGAGCATCCGCCTCGCATTCGGGAGCTGCGGGGTTCCATCCCCAGTGCCGCCGGGTACCCACCGTTGATACAATGAGTACAAACTTTCTCCTGGTCTGGTGCTCGGCTTATTTAGGGTGAAATGCTTGGGAAATGGCTCTTTGACCCCACCTTGGGTAAAAGAAAAACCATGTGTCATGGCGATCTTTGGCCGCAGTTGCCTTTACGCCATAAAAATTAATCATCATGATCATTGATCCAGCGTTCGACACTATAGTCGGAAACAACTTAAGTCTGCAGTGAAGCTTCGCCCACATTCAGCCTCTGCGCACAGAATTCCTCCACGACAAAGAAGTAGTCCGCTGCTTCAACATTTCTTGTTACTTAATCCAGAAGTTTTATCACAACAAAAAAATTATGAGCTCTACAATTCTGATACATGGATTGTCTGATATAGCCAAACATTAAAAAGCTGAATTCGTTTACTGTTGCGATTGGCCAGCGGAGTAATACAAGACGCCGCGGACCGCGGCCCAGTGTTAGCAACTGAGCACTATCTTTTTTTCTTGTATCCTACTATAGTACTGATTATTCGCATAACACTCGTCTTGCATTAATCCAGTGATTTTCGTGTGCAATGACCCCATAATGAAACAAGGAAAAAATTAAATTGACGTGAAATTTTAGAAAACAAGGTAAGCTAGAACTTTCTTTGATTTTTTTTAGCATACGAAATATCTACTTTTTCTGAACAAGAATCATTGTCTCATTTGTGTGAGAATAATTTCTTCTGTACAGAAAATGACACTTTTATTAGCATGGGTGGTTGCGAAGGGCGCCCGATTTTACACACATGTGCGATATGGAGCTCTTCTGTGTTGGACAAAAATTAGCAAACAGGTACGCTGATTTTCTTCAGGCTTAGAATGATAGTTACTGCTCATCTGACACCAGCTGAAATGTACCTAGTGTTTTGTTCTCAGCCCAATTTAGCTCTAGACGCTATGCGACCACTCTGACGTGCACTTACTCGATTTGATTCGGTGCGATTTCACGAGCAGTATAGATTTCTTTTTGGACCTGGAGGTCGAATTTTAGTTTTCGCAATGACTAACCCCGAAGAATTTGTGCTAGAAGCAATGAATCTGCACTAGTCAGCCTATGTTTACCGTCATGCTGTTGAATTCTGGCAGTGCCGCACAGCGCAGGGACCCGCGTCTGTGTGGAGACTAGCTAGAGTCTACTATAAATTCTTATTGTTCGAAACTCTCGATGCCAGCAGCGCACACAGACGAGATGAAGGCGCTTACTGATCGCAGCTATGCTCTGGTTGTGGAAGAAAAAGAAATGCCTCCCTGTGATGATAGAAAGCGCCAATGAGTATCCGCAGTTTTGTTTGTGAGCGTGCTAAAATGCGCTTATTTTCTTGTCGACGCTGAAAATATCCAGGATGAGTGCAGTGATTACCTTTAATCATGGCTACATTGCCCAAAGAAGCACTTTTATGTCATTTTGGTGTGACACGGATGGCACACCATGATACACCATGGTGTAACATAGACATCGGCGAGATATTTACACCTCCATTAGACATCCATTTTAGTACCGTTTACGAAAAATCTACGTACCTACAACATGAAAATTGGGGTCCAGTTCACGTTGTAAGTACGTACTGCAGACATCACGCTCGACATTTATCAGATATTTTTGAACATGTAAGTACGCCCAGTCTACGTAGTCTAGACGTCTATATAAAGAGAATATGACTACATAGATCAATACCCAGGTGAAAATTTCTAACTGGTTCCAGTCCAACTGTTTTAAGGGACACATTTCCAGTTGTTGCAACTGGAAATTTGTTCCTTAAACCAGCTGCGACTGGAACCAGCTGCCATACGAGATGCAGCTGACACCTGTTACAATTCCAGATGGAACGGAGACCTACTGCACCCCAGCCACAGACTTCCCTATGGAGTCGTCGGGACGTCCAAGCACTCCAGCTAGCTCAAATACAGTTGAGTAAGCGAGCACATGGCCATCACGGGAGCCCAAAATACTGCAGATGACTTCCGAGTGCGTCAGTGTTTTATTGCGCTCGGCGCTTTCACTGAATCTTCTCGTTGAGCATAATCGTCAGGTTTACGGCTGCGGTGTCATCGATACTCTTCTGCCGAGCCCAATAAGTCAGGGTTGCTGCTAAAGAGAGCATAATTGTTCACTTTTATAGGTGACAAGAGAATAGCACAGCAACCACAACAAACAAACCCAGTAATTTACGCCACTTTTACCGACGCAAGTCTATGAAGCGTCAAAGGTTGCCCTTGCAGCACTAAAAGGCAGTCGTGCTGAGCGGAGTGTGCTTGCACACGCACTTCGGCACACCATCCGAACGCATGCCCACATTTAGGTAGTAGAGGCCAGTTGCATACATCACCAGCCTTTGTTTCAATACACAGCGAGTTTGGCAAAACAGCCAGACGAGTGAGCATAAAACTATAACGTGCCGATAAATAGTTAGAATTCTTCATTACGAACGCAAAAATAGCATAAAATACACTTCAATGAGTAAACTGAGACTGAGTACGCACCAGGAAAGGTCACGATTCCAGCCGGTGAAAACGACTTGTAGTCCTAATTCGTACTGACGGGTCCACTTCGCCGAGTAGTAAAAGCAAGCAAACTGTCTTCTTCAGCTCCATCAAGGAAAGAACGGTTGAACAATCTCGCCAGCAAGAATAAGGGAATAATTAATTCTGTGTCGAGGTTCTTCAAACACAACGTTCCCACGGAACACGATGAGAAATCGCACACGCCGTGCGCTCTACCACTGCCGCCATGGCTGAACCTAGCCTCGTGCGGAATGTGCGAAACTAACACATATTTTGTATCGTCTCTTTTTTGTACTTAGTAGCAGGCTTTCTGTGGCACAAAAAATAAGTTAATAATTTTTAAATTGTAGCATATTACTTTTTTCACAGCTGCAATCGCCATGCGCAGTTTGCGCTATTATTGATAAAATACGATACGAACTACAACGCGATGGCGGCGTAGACAATACACCGCGCTTTCCCCGCCGCCGCCTGTCCGCGGCACAGAACAGGCATATGGCAGCGCAAGTAGCATGAAGGCAAGATAACCAATTATCATTAGGGTAACGGGCTGGATTCAGAGAGAATGCAAGCACAGTAGAGCTAGAGGATCAGGACAGGTGGGCAGATGAGGTTCGGAAGTTTGCTGGGATAACGGGGCCGCCGCTGGCACAGGGTTAACTGGAGAAATTTTTGGCCTGCAGTGGACATGATTACAGTGTTGACATGATGATAAAAAGCGGGACTCAAGAAGTTTATTCTCAAGAAATATGAGGTCACACATTCAGCAACACAAATGCCTAAGCGTTCCTCAGTTCAACATTCCAATAGTTATCATTATTTCGTGTGAAACAGCGCAACGGCACAAGGCCAGTGTTATAGTTATGTTAACCATCTTGGAGGGCGCCACGGGCTACCCTAGCTGTGTATATAATGACGCAACTAATCTATTAAAAAGGTCATCTTCGTTCGGCTACTGGCGTCGTGCTCGCTTGGCTGGCTGCTGCTCTGCGTGTGCCAGCCGGCGATACAACAGATGGCGACGAGGTAAACAGAAGTGGACGCGAATAATCTACAAGATGAACCTGCTTCCGCCACCGGAATTCCTGCCAGCGCCGGGAAGGCCAGCCATTCCATGGAAGCCGTGGCGAAGGATGTTTGAAAATTATTTGCAGGCCTCGGGGAACAACACCCACCCTGCTGATCGTAGGAAAGCGCTCTTGGTGCACTGCTTGGGCGTGGAAGCCCAGTCAAAAAAAAAACATTGGAACCAATTAGATTTCCAATGGGTTCCAATTGGACGAGTTCAGTTTCCAATTGGAATGGTGTCCCAATTGGATGGTCCAAATGGACTATCCAATTGGACCATTTGGGTTACCAATTGGTTCCAATTGGAATGGTGTTCCAATTGGATGGTCCAAATGGACTATCCAATTGGACCATTTCGGTTTTCAATTGGTGAGCCCAATTGGTCTTACCCATTGCATCCAATTGGTCCGCCGAACTGCACCCAATTTATCCAATGAATGTTTGCATGTTTGACGAAAAAGGTAGAACTAATATGGTACTTACAATAAGAGCCATCAGCAGCTTAGCCTAATAAATTGTACTCATCACCTACACCACCACTGGAGCTGAAATTAAATTAAATATCTGCGCTCTGTGGGCAAGCGCCACCGGCCCCAGCATGAGAGCCTAATAAATTGGGCATATAAGTTGGAGCAGAAGTGTGTTCTCTGGATGTACATATTGAGCTAAGGTATGCTACTAGTGCCTGAATATGCAGTGTTGCTTGTGTGTGATGCATGTGTGTCTGTTGGCTTTGATTTCCATAAAAGCATGTGAATTTCAATTCCGTAGAAAAATGTTGATTGGCACCATGCACAGTGTCTCCCCGCAGTCCTCATAAATCAGTTTTCCTATTGCACATTACAATGTGTTAAGTTGTGGAAATATTCATCCAAGATCCTAGAGCATATTATTCAAACATTTAGCTACCTTTCTCAATGAACGTAACATATTTTGTGAATATTTTCTGGGTCAAATAACTTCCTGGCCTAATGGGTCCAATTGGCTAGTCCAATTGGATCCAATTGGTCGGGGGCTAAAAACACAACTAGAACCAATTGGTTCCAATTGGGAAATCCAATTGGAAGCAATGGGAATGTCCACTTAGTTCCAATTGGAATGTCCAATTGGTTCCAATGCTTTTTTTTTGACTGGGAGGTCAGCGCATTTTCTACGCATTGCGAGAAGAACAGTCGTCAGCGTCAGCAGGAAAACAGCAAGACACAGATGCGGCCGATAAGACAACGACCAAACAGGATGAATTTGACATCGCCATGGTAAAGCTCGAAGAATGTTTTGTTGCCACGACTAATGCCATCGTTGAGCGACAAAGGTTCCGCCAGCGTGCTCAGCTGCCAGGTGAATCCGTGGATGCATTCGTCACAGCTCTTCGAGAGCTTCCTGTTGACTTCGGTACGCAAGTGGAAGAATTCATTCGGGATCAGCTTGTAGAAAAGACGTGTATATAATGAAAAGCTGTGTATATAATGGCGCAACTAATCTATTAAAAAGGTCCTCTTCGTTCGGCTACTGGCGTCGTGCTTGCTTGGCTGGCTGCTGCTCTGCGTGTGCCAGCCGGCGATACAACAGATTTGCGAAGTGGCCCGTCTTTTCTACAAGCTGGTGCCTCGTTCGGCTACTGGCGTCGTGCTTGCTTGGCTGGCTGCTGCTCTGCGTGTGCCAGCCGGCGATACAACAGATTGGCGAAGTGGCCCGTCTTTGGGACCAGCTTGTAGAAAAGACGGGCCATCGAAAGACGGGCCAAAGATGCTCCAAAGCGGTCCCGAAAGGGACCGCTTTGGCGCGTCACACCTTTAGTTGGTTATGTGCTAATGAAAAAAATCTCTGCCTCTCCCGTAAACGAGAGTAGAGTAAGCATGAAATGTTTACGGGCCTAATGTCATCTCGGTGGACACCCGAACCGCACCGTACAGGAAGGGAGGAACGCCACCACCCGTTCAGCGCGTTGCCTTGCCATTTGAACAATGTATTGGTGAGAAGGCGGAGAAGGAGGCGCTCATCCGCCTTCTTAAGGCTAAAACATTTTGACCCCTCCTTTAGCGGCAGCTGCCCACACTGTAGTGCAGTGTCTTCTGACACTTATCACATGGTGTGGGCCTGCCCCTCCAACCCCGCTATTCCCCCCATCCCCAACCCAACCCGGGAGGACTGGGAGGCGACCCTGCTCGGCTGCCACGACTTACAGGCCCAACAAGACTTAGTCGGGCGCGCCCGGGCGGCGGCAACCGCCACTGGGGTCCCATACTAGGGACCTCCACCTAGTGTTTGTAAGGATCGGTCCCTTACGGGCTGATCCAAACATACCTCCTGCTCATTCGTAATAAACGTTTTCACCACCACCACCCATTTGAACGCAAGGTTTTTTGAGAAAAGGAAATGGCGCAGTAATTCTCTGCCATCTCGGTGGACACCCGAACCGCACCGTAAAGGAAGGGAGAAACGCCACCACCCGTTCGGCGCGATGCCTTGCCCTTTGAACGCAGCGCTTCTCCCCCGGGCCCCTGTGCGCCTGCGCGGCTTTGCTTCGATGCGCGAAGCCCCTAAGAGATCACGTATGACAACGAAGTGTAACGTGGCATTTATGTGCTTTTTGCACGCGTTATTAGAAATCGGAAATTATAATTCCGTGCATTATCAAACCCACAGCTCCACTGATATCTTGATAAACATTGAGAAGGCACTGGCAGCAGTTATTTTTTGTCTCGTTTGGAGACCAACCGGCGCTTGCATGCCGGTCGCGTAGGAGGGCTTAGAGAGTCTCGTTAAATCTCGTTAAGTCTCGTACGGTGCCCGGATGTTCTCGTTTCAGAGCCCGGATGACTGGAATTCAGTGCCCGGATGAGTGGATTTCAGTGCCCGGATGACTGGAATTCAGTGCCCGGATGATGGCTCTCGGTCTCGGCGTGACGTCACCACACTGCCGACAACGGGAGCTAAAAGCATTTCATGCTTAAAATCACAATTATGTTTCCCATCCTGCTGTAATTGTCGGTCACTCATTAAAAACCTTTTGCTGCGGTCTGTACCATCAAGTGCGTCTCGTCACACCTCACTGAAGAGAACAATAGACAGATTACTTTCCAAATATTTAACTTTTATGATATCATTTCCCTTTGTTCCCTTGCTCTGCAGGGAACAAAGGAACGACACACTGGCTAACACAAACAAGGTATTTGTGGCTACAACAAAAAAAACTCTGCCTCTCCCATAAACGAGAGTAGAGTAAGCATGAAATGTTTACGGGCCTAATGTCATCTCGGTGGACACCCGAACCGCACCGTACAGGAAGGGAGGAACGCCACCACCCGTTCAGCGCGATGCCTTGCCATTTGAACGCAAGGTTTTTTGAGGAAAGGAAATGGCGCAGTAATTCTCTGCCATCTCGGTGGACACCCGAACCGCACCGTAAAGGAAGGGAGGAACGCCACCACCCGTGGGTGGTGGTGGTGAAAACATTTATTTCGAATGAACTGGAGGTATGTTTGGATCAGCCCGTAAGGGACCGATCCTTACAAACACTAGGTGGAGGTCCCTAGTATGGGACCCCAGTGGCGGTTGCCGCCGCCCGGGCGCGCCCGACTAAGGCTTGTTGGGCCTGTAAGTCGTGGCAGCCGAGCAGGGTCGCCTCCCAGTCCTCCCGGGTTGGGTTGGGGATGGGGGGAATAGCGGGGTTGGAGGGGCAGGCCCACACCATGTGATAAGTGTCAGAAGACACTGCACTACAGTGTGGGCAGCGGCCGCTAAAGGAGGGGTCAAAATGTTTTAGCGCTGCCGGGCACAGCAAAGTATTGGTGAGAAGGCGGAGAAGGAGCCGCTCATCCGCCTTCTTCAGGCCTTTACATGGGCTAGGGTAAAGGCGATGACAATTTTGATAATATGTTGTAATATCTTTGAATGTATAGACCGGATTAAAATCGGGTTCCTGATCGGATGGGGAGGAGAAAACAGCCCGGTGAGAGAGCGCGCGGGCGGCTGCGTCTGCTGCCTCGTTTCCTGCCAACCCCTGATGAGCAGGGGCCCATATGAGGTAACGGTGTGCGGGGTCCGTATCCCGTATGCAATTTTGATATATTCGATAGGCTAGGAAGGGAGTGCAGCCTTGTTCGACGTTCCGACAGGCCCCTCGCGAGTCGGTGATTATGTATTTTGAATTGGAATGTGAGGCCGCGAGAGCAATCGCGACCTCTTCTGCTTGTGTTGCACTGCGAGCTCTAAAAGTTAGGCCGTTAACTGTGTTGCTGTTGTGAACTACCGCGGCCGTGTACCATCCCCCGTGGTGAGGGCCGGAAGCGTCCACGTAGTATACACCTGTTTTGTTGCCATAATATCGGGCTAGCGCTTCCGCTCGTGCCAGGCGCCGACCATTATGGTCTTCATGTGACATGTTTGCTGGAAGAGGCCGCACGTGGAGGGCACGTCTCCACAGTTCCGGGATGCGAAACCTGTCTTCCATTGGAGGGGTGTGTTGGATATGGAGTCGAGCAAGAAGGCGGCGACCCGACTCCGTTAGCGACAAGCGCGTGTACTGGTTTGTAAGGTGCGCCTCCCGGAGCTCCCGGAAAGTATTCACCACCCCAAGAGCCATAAGCCGGCTGTTTGAAGTAGTGATAGGGAGGTCAAGGGCACGTTTAACAATTTTGCGAAGGATGACCTCAAGGGCGTCCTCCTCTTGTTTCCGTAGGTGGAGATAAGGAGTCGAATAGAGAATTCGACTAGTTACGAAGGCGTTTGCCAGCCGCAAGGCATCCTTACTTCGTAACCCTCCGCGTTTGTTGGAAACCCGGCGGACCATGCGGCCCACCTGGTCCCCCACCTTACGGAGTTTGGCCAATGTAGTGTCTGGCCGCCTGTGTTTGTGGATGTAGAGTCCGAGTACCCGTATCTCATCACTTTCGCGTATGGGACCACTCTCAAGAGAGAGAGATATTTTAGTTGTGCACTTCTGTGAGGGGCGGAGGTGCACAAATTCCGATTTTTGAGGGGAACATTGAAGACCGCAGCGGCGGGCGTAGCGGTCTACTATCGTCGCCGCTGTTTGCAGGCTGGTTTCAATGTCTCCTGTGCTGCCCTGCGTGGCCCACAGAGTGATGTCATCAGCGTACAGGGCCTTGCCTTTGCGATGCCTTGCCCTTTGAACGCAGCGCTTCTCCCCCGGGCCCCTGTGCGCCTTTGCTTCGATGCGCGAAGCCCCTAAGAGATCACGTATGACAAATGTAATGTGGCATTTGTGTGCTTTTTGCACGCGTTATTAGAAATCGGAAATTATAATTCCGTGCATTATCAAACCCACAGCTCCACTGATATCTTGATAAACATTGAGAAGGCACTGGCAGCAGTTATTTTTTGTCTCATTTGGAGACCAACCGGCGCTTGCATGCCGGTCGCTTAGGAGGGCTTAGAGAGTCTCGTTAAATCTCGTTGTCTCGTACGGTGCCCGGATGTTCTCGTTTCAGAGCCCGGATGACTGGAATTCAGTGCCCGGATGAGTGGATTTCAGTGCCCGGGTGAGTGGATTTCAGTGCCCGGATGACTGGAATTCAGTGCCCGGATGAGTGGATTTCAGTGCCCGGATGACTGGAATTCAGTGCCCGGATGAGTGGATTTCAGTGCCCGGATGACTGGAATTCAGTGCCCGGATGAGTGGATTTCAGTGCCCGGATGATGGCTCTCGGTCTCGGCGTGACGTCACCACACTGCCGACAACGGGAGCTAAAAGCATTTCATGCTTAAAAATTTGCCGGGGTTTAGCTTTGGTTAAACCTGGTCGGTTGCGTAAGCATCCATAGCGTTCCATTCGGGATCATCACCGGTTGTAGACGATTCGGTTTCGATAGAGGCGCGGTGCGCCCGTCTAGCAGCGTCTTGAGGTGCTGTTCGCGTTCTTCATCTGTCTCCGAAGCCCGTTGTTTCCTGGCTTCGTCAAGCCGACGTAGCCTCCCCTACTGTTTATCAGGCGGCATAAGGACGGAGTTGTTGTTGTGACTGAGAGAAGGATGAAAAGGAAATTGCACGGGCCTGCTACTGGCTCAAGCCAAGCCACCACCGCTGCCACGTGCAGATAGAGGAGAGTTAAAAGATCAGAGGAAGGAGAGAAGAAAGGAAAGACGCGCGTCGCAGCAACAACTGCGTCCGCCGGAGCGGACGCTGCTCAAAAAACAGATAGGCGGCCGAAGCCGCGCTGTTGTTGTTGTTGTGACTGAGAGAAGGATGAAAAGGAAATTGCACGGGCCTGCTACTGGCTCGAGCCAAGCCACCACCGCTGCCACGTGCAGATAGAGGAGAGGTAAGAGATCAGAGGAAAGTGAAATAGGAAAGAAAAGACGCGCGTCGCAGCAACAACTGCGTCCGCCGGAGCGGACGCTGCTGAAAAAATCAGATAAGCGGCCGAAGCCGCGCTCGCCGAAGCGAGGACAGATACTCTTTCAGCGAGCGAACGCATTTTATACCCCCCCCCCCGTTCTCCAGCCTCCTCTCCACACTCCGCAGCTGGCGAGATGGATGGATGGTTGGGTGGATGGATAGGAGCGCCCCCTTTGAAACGGGGTGGTGGCAATTGCCACCATGCTCAGCTTTTCTTTCTTTATTATTTTTGTTTTTTTTCAACTGTGTTGGCAATTCTCATTAAGAATCGCCATCATGTTTACCTACAGTTTCCTACAATTCTAACCTTATGCCTCATCTCTGCTTTTCAGCCACCAATCCTCCAATCGCTTTTTGCTAACTTCCACTGGCGTTCCGACGCGTCGAGAAGCAGCGAGGTCCGAGCTCCGCTTTGGATGGCTATATCGGCGGAAATCTTGCCAATTCACCCAAAATTTTGGTCGGACGAGGTCCGGGAACGTGCGAGGAACTCGGGAAGCCCACCCGCTTCGAGGTAGGACCACCTGTTCGTTTTCTGTGATTCTTAAAAAGTTCGGGCGCCCACGCCGGAACGCTTGGCCTCGTCAGGCCTAGCCTCCAAGCGGCGCCTCCGCCGGGGCGACCGGAAGTGCCGTGACATCATGGACTGGCAACCGGAAACCAGCCAGGGTTGCCAGACAGCGCCTGAAATAAGCCAAGAACAGGGAAATGATGCCATTACCGACCAACAGGAAGCCACAGGCACCTGGTTTCGCCGCCAGGGGCGCAAATACGTGGAGGAAAGGGCAAATATGCCCGAAGCGGAAGAGAAGGGGCGTGCCAAGCCCTATAACAAAGAAGGAAGAGCCATTGCGGAGAGATCCGTTGGCAGAATTAGATCGAAGATCTCCGGAGAGATGTACCGCGTGGTCCTTCGCCCCAAAGGCGGTGCAGATCAGCTGATGAAGAAGGCTGGACCCTTCCTAAGAAAGATTTTGGTGGAGGCGGCTGGCCTGACAGTCCTCCCGGAAGACAAGTTTATCGTGAATGCCAAGAACCAGTCTCTGCTCATCGTGACCCCGTCGCTGGAACGAGCTGAAAAATACGAAAGGATTACTAGTCTCAGAGTGGGACAGCAGGCAGTCGAAGCTACTGCTCATGCGGCCATGCCGGAAGGCGGAAAAGGGGTCATCTACGACATCCCGCTCAGCCTGACAACACAAGATATTCACGAGGGCCTCCAAGAAAACGAGGACATCCGAGGGGCAAGAAGATTAGGAAAGAAGTCAAAGACCGTCTTGATCCTCTTCGAGGGTCCCGAGGTCCCAAGGGAGGTGTGGTTTTTCGGCGTAGCCTATCGCTGCAACCTGTATAGAAAGAAGTTTGATGTATGCTATGCCTGCGGAGAGCTCGGCCACCGCTCGGACGTGTGCCCTGACACCACCAACGTCCGATGCCGGGGATGCAGAGCCAGCAATCCTGAAGAGGGCCACACCTGTGAGCCCAAATGCTTGCTATGTGGAAAGAACCATGTGCTGGGAGACAACCGGTGTAAGAATCTCTACCGGACACCCCACATCATCAAAGTGCGTCAGGCGGAAAAGATCGCCAAAGATGCTGAGGAAAGGAACCAGAAGCAAGGGCAAGTCAGGGGCAGACCACAAGAAAAAGCAAGTCCCCACCAAAGGACGAGCGGAGATGAAAGCCGGTCCTCTAACGGCACACCTCGACCCAGGAGTGCCTCGCAATCCAGAAGCAGGAGCAGAGAGGCGCCACCTCGATCCCAAAGGGAATCAGGACAAAACTCATGGGCGGAGAAGACCAAGTTCCCGGGGAAGAAGACACCGCCAGGCGAGGCGCCGGTAGCAGGTAGGTCGGTTAGCTTCGCGGGTGTGGTCTCCAACCCAAGTAAAACGCTAGAAGCGCGAGTAGATGAGAACGCAGCAGCCATACGGCTACTAAATGAGAAAATAGATAAAATTTCCGAGGCAATTCATGAACTTGCGCAGCAGTTTCAGCAGTTGAAAAAGCCGCAACCGCTACTCAGACCAGCCACCCCGATGGCAATCCGCAAAACAGGTGACCTTAGCGACTCTGCTGAAAACATCTCTGAAGAGATGAGCGTAGACCAAGTTAGGCCTGCCAAACGAAAGCAGGATGAAACGATAACAGTTGAGAGCCAAATTAAAAGGATAGTAGCAAAGGAAAATGAAAAAATGGAGAAGTCATTCGAAGAGCTCGAACAGCACGGGGCCATCCTCGGCGCTAGACTAGAGAACCTCGAGTCGGTAGTGTGCAGACAACTCGAACAGCTGACGAGGCACATCCAAGTCATAGGCCAGGCCTGTAATGTTAACATCCAAATTGATGGCCAATAGCACGTCGAAAATATGGCAATGGAACTGCCGCCATCTTGCCAGGAAACGATCGCTATTGCAACAGTACATCCTCAGCCAGGACTACCCGCCTTTAGCAATTGCAATGCAGGAGACGGGAGGGAACTGGAATATATCGGGATATAAGGGGTACGCTGCTAAGGATGGCAACGACACCAAGGTAGTAACGTATGTTAAAAGCAACATCGCGGTAATCCAACACGACATTGGAAACCAGGAAACGGAGACAGTATGCGTAGAAATTTTAACTGGAAAAAAGAATAGGGGTAGCATATTCCTTCTAAATATTTACAGCCCACCAAAAAAGATGAAAGTAAAATTTGGCCCCATATTTAGAAGGGCAGCTAAACTCGCGGGGAAAAACCCCCTGATCATAATGGGCGATTTCAACGCCCGGCACCAGGAATGGGGTTACGTAAGCAACAACGCCAAGGGTCAAGCCCTACTGGATGATATAGTAGCATCCAATTTCTACATAGCCAATGACATCTCCTGTCCCACGAGGACTGGTAACAGCGTTACAGCGGACACATCTCCCGACCTTACGCTATGTAGGAACGCTGGTATTGTGAAATGGCGGAACCGAGAGGAAGATTTGGGTAGCGATCACTTTCTGCTAGAGCTCGAGCTCAGCAGAAAAGTAAGCGTGAAACCTACAACCTACAGGCAAGAGAAGCTTACGGATTGGTATAAATTCAGAGCTATCAGAGCAGAACATGAGCATAGCGACATCACCTGTATCCAGAACTGGACGGCAACGCTGCTTGAGCATGTAGAAAGGGCAACTGAGGAGGTTCAGGTAGATGACTCCCAAGACAAAATGGACAGCAGGCTCTTCAGCATGTACAAAAGGAAGGAACAGCTAAATAACCAGCTGAAGCACCAAAGGTGGAACAGAAACCTAAGGAGGGAAATAGCTAGACACAATGTAGAATTAGAAAGGTATGCTCGACAGTTGGAATCTCAGAGATGGGATAATAGATGCGAGGAAATGGAGAAAAGCATGGGAAAATCTAGTACATGGCAGTTGCTCAAATTTCTTATAGACCCAAATAAATCTAAGACGGCTATGAGAACTGAGCAAATAAAAGCTAGGTATAAGTTTAATGGCACAGATGAGCAACTTATTGACACGCTCAAGTCACTGTATATTGCTCCCCATGGGGCCGCTCATTATGAGGACTATAAGGGACAACCAAATGAGGAGTTGGATGCCCCCATATTAAGAGCCGAGGTCAGGATGGAACTGCTGAAGCTAAAACGAAGGTCAGCCCCGGGGCTCGACAGAGTAGAAAACAGAATGTTGAGAAATCTGGATGAAGAATCAATAAATAGCCTCACTATAGGTATCTCAACCAAGTGTGGAAAGCAGGCGCTGTCCCCGAGGAGTGGAAGAAGGCCAAGATCACGCTTATACACAAGCGGGGCAAACCTCCGAGCTTGGAGAACCTCAGGCCCATCTCACTAACATCATGTGTAGGGAAACTGCTTGAGAAGGTCATCCTGACCAGACTGACCAAATACATGGAGGATAACGGCCTCTGGCCAGATGAAATGGTCGGATTTAGGCCTGGGCTCACCACCCAAGATACAATGCTAAGGCTCTATGGAGATATAGTAGATCAGCTGGACCTCGGCAACCTGAAGGCGATCGGTATAGATCTTAAGAAGGCCTTTGACAATGTCAGCCATGACGCCATCCTTGATGGGCTAAATGAGATAGCTGTAGGAAAAAACACCTATAACTACATCCGATCGTTCCTAAGGGACAGGACTGCTATCATTACCTTTCAGGGCATCACATCCGATGAGTTCCCCATGGGATGCAGAGGAACCCCACAAGGGGCTGTCCTCTCCCCATTTCTCTTTAATCTGGTAATGAGGGACCTTCCCCGCAAGCTTAGAGAGATAGCAGGCTTAAACATCAGCCTCTACGCAGATGATGTAAATGTCTGGCTAAACAAAGGAGGCGAATCAGAAATTAAAGAAAAGCTACAGAAGGCAGCGGATATCATTAACGAGCATGCGAAATGCGTGGGTCTCAGCTGCTCTCCGCAAAAGTCTGAGCTATTTGTAGCAATGAGCAAGCGCAGTCAAAGGATACCGGCAATCGAGGTTACACTTGAAAATAGAACGATACCAATTGTCGATGAAATAAGAATCCTAGGCATGTATATTAACAGAAAAGGGAAAAACAAAAGTACGCTAGACAAGCTCAAAGCGCAAGCTGAACTTGTCGTCAGAGCCTTCAGAAAGGTATCTAGAAGGGGGGAAGGACTCTCAGAGTCCAGCAAACTAAGACTCACGCAGGCCTTCATCGTTAGCAGGATATGCTACGCAACCCCATTCCTGAAAATAAACAAAACCGAAGAAAAGGCATTAGACACAATCATCAGAAAATGTGTCAAACGAGCGCTAGGGCTGCCCATTTCCACGTCCAATGATATACTGGAGAAAATGGGCCTGCATAACAATTGGAGAGAACTGACTGAAGCGGTTAGAAAATCGCAAATCGAAAGGCTAACATCCACACCCGCAGGAAGGAAATACCTAGAGCTAGCTAAATGGGCAACCGTAGATAGCACAGTGAACACCAGAACAGATCTGGGAAGAGAAATAAGAGAGCATCTTATTATCGCTCCCATACCTAGAAACATGCATCCCATCCACGACAAAGGCAGAAGGAAAAGCAGGGTCGCACAGCTGACTGCTAAGCTAGGCAAGATGCCACAGGGAACCGTGGCCTACACTGATGCCGCGGTAGGCACGCTAGGAGACACCGTCTCCGTAGCCGTCGGGGACTCAGGCAGAACGTTACGCGTTGTAAGACACCTTGACTTAAAACCCCTTGTGGCGGAGGAGGTTGCAATAGCGATCGCTCTAACTCAGCCAGGTACCAAATACGTAGTAAGCGACTGCAAAGCCGCAATTAGAAATTACAGCAAGGGACGCATCCACGAAATGGCGGCTAAATATATCTAAAAGACTTTATCCCAGCCCACAATATTCTAATTATCTGGACCCCAGCCCACTCGGGTCTGGTTGGAAACGAGGCCGCCCACAGGCTCGCCCGCTCTTTACCTCGGGGAGCCGTGGACACCTCATACGAATTCAGCACTAAAGAGGAAACCAATACCTTTAATAGCATCACAGACATTCAGAAAAAGAACAAAAGGATCTATCCTCCTCCGGATAGATCGCTTAGCTCGGCTGAGGCCTATGACTGGAGAAGACTCCAAGCTAGAAACTTCGCATCCCCGCTCTGGAGGAGCTGGACAGGAGGTGACACGAGGGAGGATGCGGAGGTGTGCGATTTCTGCGGGCATACCGCTACACTCGAACACATACTATGGAGATGCCCCAGTGCCCCAGGATATGGCAGAATCAATAATGCAGAGGAATGGGAGACCATACTCAGAAGTGCCGACCTTAGCATACAACGATACGCTACCCGCCTGGCAGCAGAAGCTGCGCGACTATACCGTTGCTAGTCTTCCAGCTGCGACGCTGCCCCTCCCCGGACGCCTGCGTGCGGACCCGGAGGGGCACGGGTCTTCTTCTGGCGGAAATAAAGTTTCTTCACTCACTCACTCACTCCACTGCAGATTTGTTTACATGGCCATTGTTATCTAGAGCGCGGCGAGGGCAGCGCCTCCACTCGGCAGCGGCGCGGCTGCAGCTGTAGTGCGCAGCGCCTCGCGCCGCCCTTCAAGGTCAAACGTGCCTCGCGGCCGCCCCGACGCGAAGGGCTGAAACCAGTCGTAATATTGCTTACGCAATAAAATAACGCCCGCTAGCAACAAAATACGCTCAGGAGTCAAGAACGTTCGATTCCCCAGCACGGTTACGAGCGAAAGTTCGCCCTCGCCAGGGCTAGAGGGATGCTCCGAGGCCGGACGGGACGAGCTGGCGGGAGCATGTTCCCACCACGAGGCCTCGCGCCCACTGGTAAAGAGCGGAGCGTCGCGCGACACGTTCGAAATCGGCGAGAGAGAGAGAGAGAGAAAACTTTATTGTCAGCAATATGTTGGTGAAGCTCTTGGGTACTTCAGCCGCTCCAGGTGGCCGCCAGTTTGAGTCTGTCGGCGAACTCCTGCGCTCTTGCCGTGGCCCTGGACTGAACGCCCGGGTCCGGGCTAGCGAGACCAGCTTCCCATTTTTCAAGTGTGGGAGGTGTGACTAGATCTGCCGGAGGCGGATCCTCCGTGCAGTCCCAGATTATGTGGTCTAAGGTGGCAGGCTCGCCGCACAGCTGGCAGTACGATTTAAATCTGGAAAGATATTGGAATATGTCCACGGTTTAGGCTGCGACCGCGTTTCCAGCCGCCTCGACGTGGTAGCCTGTTCGCGGCTGAGCGAAACGTGCGGAGGCAGGCTCGCTCTAAGCTCCCTGTAATAATTTGTTATGGCATGATATGTAATTAGCGTCTCACCCCTTGGGGCATCAGGGTCCGAGACCCCGTCACCGGCTCGGCTGACAAAACCTCGAGCATACTGGTGAGCGGCTTCGTTCCCTGGAACACCCGCGTGGGCTGGGACCCACACCAGATCCACTTCCTTATAATTTGGCATCGTACGCAGAATTTTGTACGCATGCAGTGGCGGAGATACGTCCCCTCGCGAAGTTGCGAAGGGCTGCATTGGAATCACTGAGAATTGTGTTGGTGCCTTCTCGAACGATCCCTAGTGCTATTGCAGCCTCTTCGGCGACTTCCACTCGGTCCGTGATCATCGTAGCCGCCACCCTGCGGGAGATGTTCACCGCGCTCACAGCGAAAGCGTCTTTGACTGTAATGTTATCATGTGCCGCATCAACATACACGGCACTATCGTCCCCTAGATACTTTTTGCTTAACGTCTTCGCCCTGGCCCTCCTCCGGTTGTCGTGACGGTCCGCTAGCATGTTCTTGGGGATAGGTTTGACCCGAATGCGTTCGCGCATCTCTGTCGGTAAAATTACCTGGCCTGAAGGGTTCTCGCCCTCTATGCCCAATCTTTTCAAAATGTAGAGCCCCGTATCTGTCTGCCTGAGCCGCTGCTCTTGCGATGTAAGTTGTGCCTCAATCAGCTCTTCGAGGGTGTTATGGACCCCAAGAGACAGAAGTCTCGCGGTGGACGCGTTTCTGGGCGGGGGGGGGGTGCCTTATCAGGCAGTTCAGCTTTTCACTCTCTGCTCTCTTGAGATCCAGGTAAGGGGTAGCGTACACGAGCCGACTGACGACGAAAGCCTGAACGAGCCGAAGGGGAAACTCCGAGGCCGGACGGGACGAGTTGGCGGGAGCATGTTCCAGCCACGAGGCCTCGCGCCCACTGGCGAAGAGCGGAGCCGTGCAACACGTTCGAACGCGGCCAAATCTCGAGCCAAAGAGGGCCTCTCCCCCCCGCGCGCGCGCAGCAAACACGCCATTACCGGCGCTCGTGTCGCTTCCAGTGACTTTAGTGTCGCTGCGACGCCGGGCCCTCCCTTGTTACTTAAAGTACAGTGAACTAGAAGTATTGGGTAGTGGAAAAAGCGGAGGGGTGGGCGCACTGGCCGCGTGAAGCCGCGAGCGCAGACTGCCGCTAGGGGCGCTGGCGTGCTCTTCCCGAGGACATGCCCGAGGAGACCGCGCGAGCTCCTGACTCGTTCTTCGCGGTTGGTGCTACGAGTCAGCGTGTTGTGCTTTGCAGATTTCCACAAGTGAAGTTATCGAAAGCGCCGAGTGTGACCATTTTTCTCTTCTATTTTGGATCATGGAAAAGAAGAGGAAGAAAGTTGATACGCATTGCTATGCGCCCGGATGCAAGAGCGGGTATCCCGGTTTTCAAGAATCAGACGGGCGCACATTGTCGCTTTTTGGAGTACCTAAAGACAATGACCGGCGGAAACAATGGGAGAGGAACCTTCACCGCAAAGATAAGCCACTCTCCGAGACGTCAGCCGTATGCGAGAGGCACTTTGAAGCGCATTTTATTTTGCGCGACTATGTGCATTTTATTAATGGTCAGGAGGTAAGAATACCTCGTGGTAAACCTACGCTAACCGACGACGCGGTGCCCACGCTCCTGCCCGATTTGCCGTCCTATCTCTCAAAGGAAATGCGCCAGAAAAGACCGGAGAGAAAACGCGTTGCTGTGTGCCCAACAGCACGCACAAAGAAGGCGCGGTTGTCTCGTTCTGATGTCCACGAGTCGACGCCGGCAGGTGTTATTTCAGATGACAACGACAGCCTCGATGTGACAGTAGCCGAGCATGCTGATCTACAAACGATCGCAAACAGTGTGAGCGTCCCAAATAGGTGGTCAAGAATTGACGCAGCGGACTTCGATGGAGTTCTCTTTGCCACGACAAGCGTGAGCAGAAATCCATTTGCGCTTTTTCACGAAAGAGTGTTGATGTTCACAAGTGACTGCGCAAACGCTGTTACCGCCCGCTTTTACTTACGTGGCAAAGAAAGCAAGGATGTTACTGTACGATCGGTAAAGGAGGCGGAAGAGATGTTTAAAGACGCAGATACTGCTATTCCCTGCAAGGGTGCAATGGACCGAGAAGAGTTTGAGAACAACCACAGTAGGGACATCACATGCCACCTCAAGCAATCTGTTGACATTGCACAAGGCACTGTTTTCAGCCGATCTTGCTCGGGACTAGTAAGCAAAGAAGGTAAGCACTCGTTCACTAGTAAGAAATCAATTAGCACTGTGACAGTGTGCAATTGATCTTTTTCGCCTGTGGAATAACGCATGCTTTGAAACATTTGAAAAAAACCACTCTCAACTTTCTTGTAGGGCAGCTGCCATTCATATCCAAACTTCACCTGTCTTTAAGGCTCATCATTTATATCAGGAATTCCCATGAATATCACATCATAAAGCCATTCTGCCTATCCAAGTACAAACTAGGAATATACTCTCACAAGCTGTTTACAGCACTAACAGGGAACTGCCCATTCGAATTCAACAATGTTGCCTGTGATTTTCATTATTAAAGGTTGTAAGTGAAATATATGTTTGGATTGTAAAAATGATGTTCCAATGCCACAAGCAAATATAAAATCTTGGCTTGTGGCCTTGTCTGCTGTGTCATTTTATTTTTTGAGTATTGTAGTGGACGGTGTGTAACTGTTCTGAAACAGAATGACTACCCCCTTCTAATTTTTTCTTTGTGTTTTAGGTGCCACCTGTGTGCCATGCCGCTATCTAAGGAAAAGCCTACAATCAAGACAGTGCCGGCTCAAGGCAAGAAAGCCTCTGAAGAGGAATATTTCAAAGCACTTGAAGCTTGCCCGGCAAAGGACGAAGTGTCTGGGCTCACATGTGAGCACCCTTCAACAGATGGTTTCCAAGATGAAAACTGAAAGCTCAAAAATCAGTAAAGAAGCCCTTGAGAACAAACTTCAAACACTGTCATCAAAACAGAAAGAGGCTGCTATTCATATGTTTGCAGCAGCTAAACGTAAAGGCATGCAGGGAATGAGCTATACAAAGAGCTGGGTCTTAGAATGCATAATTATGAAGATGAAAGGCCCCAAACTCTATGAGCACATGCGCAAGCAAAATATTCTTGCTCTCCCAACAAGAACAACATTGTCCAATTACTTAAAATCTTATAGGACCGGATTTGGTTTTAACACCAAAATTTTCAGAGTACTCAAGGAAAAAACAAGCACGATGGATCCTTTTAAAAGGCATGGTGGATTGCTTGTTGATGAGATGAAGCTTTCAGAAAACCTTGCAGTTACATCCGGTGCACTGATTGAAGGATTTGTCGACCTAGGCCAGTTTACACCAAGAACTGATAAGCACGTTATATGTGACCATGGGATGGTCATTTGTTTTGTGCCATTTGTTAGGAAGTGGACACAGATCCTGGCTGTATTTCCCACTCATGGAAATGTAAAAGGCAGCTTGCTTGCAAAAATTATGACAGAGGCAGTTATCCTGGCAGAAAATGCAGGATTATTTGTCGACTTCATCACAAGTGATGGGGCGACCTGGAATAGAAACATGTGGTCTTTGATGGGCATTGGAGCATCTCCTTCACTCACAAAGTGCAAAGTGCAGCATCCAGTTGATGCAAGCCGCTCACTTCATTTTGTGTCTGACTTTCCGCACCTCATCAAGTGTCTGAGAAATGGGCTCATGAAGAGTAGCTTCAACACACCAGCAGGCGAGGTAACATAGCTCAACTTTTTCTTTGCATTTCACCTTTTGCTAGCAGCTCTTCTTTACATGCATAGGTTTGTATTAGTGTAAGGTAAAACCATCTATTATTTTGTCTGTATGTTTCTGCTACAGGTCTCCCTCCGTCCACTGCGTAAGGCACTAGAGCTTGACGGCTGCAATGTCACTCTCCAAGCCATGCCGGGAATAACAAGTCGCCATACCAACCCGAATAACTTTGAGAAGATGAGAGTGACTTACGCGTTCCAACTGTTCAGTGACAAGGTGCTGAGTGGCCTTCGACTCTATGAGACGGAGCTGGAACGCTGCTGTGGAAGCATTCAAGCAGTGCTCATCTTCTTTGGGTAAGTTTAAGCTCGCAACTTTTTCTTAGGCGGAACCATCTCATACCTGTAAAAATTACATCGCTGTTTATTTGGGTATAAAGTAGATATAAGAAAATAAATGCTTTCTTTGTGCTTTATTGTTGCAGGATGATCCGAGACGTCATCGAAATAATGACATCCAGATTCCCCAGTCAAGCCCTGCGGCCAGATTCAGCTTCAGAAGAAAAGCTGCTCTCGTTTTTGACGTACATCACCGAATGGGAGCTCCATGCCGGGGGTCGAGGCGGCTTCCTTTCTGCTTCTACTGCAGTTGGCTTGAGAGTAACGGTCGCAAGCACTCTCTCTTTGCTGACTTATCTGACAAAGAATGTTAAGTTCAAGTACCTGATGACTTCAAAGCTGAGTCAGGACCCAATCGAAAATCTGTTCGGTATAGTGAGGCAGTCAAGTGGCTGCAATACCCACCCGACATCCCAGCAGTTTGCAATTACTGTATCCTGTTTAAGTTTTTACGGACTTGCGAGATCAGTTAGCAGTGGAAATGCTGAGCCTGGTATTCTCACAGCCCTCCTTGAGCCAGACATGATTGAAGGCTCCAAGACAGGCAAGACTGGTATGGTTGAGAGCATTCTTAATGATCAGGACATTCCTAGCACACATCAAGAGCAGATCCCTGTACTAGACCACACTTCATATGTGTCTGCAAGAAGCGACGATCGGCTAATTTTCTACATTTGTGGTTATGTGGCCAGAAAGTTTCTGCCGAAGTTAGAGTGTGATGAATGTCACAAATTGCTTCTTACTCAGAAGGAGGATGTGAGTCGTCTTGATGCAGCTCAATACACCAGGCTGCGTGACAATGGTGGCCTGCTGTACCCAACCGGATGGCTTTTTAGGTTTATTCGAAGGTTGGAAAACCTTTTCACCACCACATTCAGCACACAAGAGCTGCATCATGAGAGCGTGATGGATGTTCTCGCTCTTATTAAGAGCAATCAGCAAGACAGGATAGGATGCGGCAGCCATGCACAATCATTGACAGCGCAGGTTGTAGCTTTTTATGTTACCACAAGGCTGCACTTCTTTGTGAAGTCCCTAAACCGGTCCAAAAATAAGAGTCGGGATACTTCAAAATATTTGAAGTTGAGCCGCTGCACATAAGTATGCATATAGTATTGTGTACACTTTGCCATGGAGCTCTTCTCTTGCAGTATTTTTTTTTTTAATTTTTATTGAGACTTTGAATAAACATCTGTCTGCAGGAGGCTCACCCTTCCTAAATGCGCATGTTCATTGCGTGCTTCAATCATGTTGCTGGAGAAATACAGCATTATGCATGCTTTTGGGCCATCGACCTGTTCTGTTTCCAACATGCCTCGGATCTGGTTCAGCAGAGTAAAAAAGAAAACATCAATTTAATTTCAAAGCGCGGTTTGCCACTGCAAAAAAATATGCGGGACGAACGGCGATAATTACGAAAAAAAAAGTTACAAGTAAATGCAAAGCGCTGCATACTCTGGTCTCCGAATCCTGATAATGTTTACATTAATGTTGCACTGACATATTCTGCCTGAAGAAAAATTTAAAGCGGAGTTATAACAGCCCGCGCCGCCGATCTCCTCACTGCGTATTGCTCGCGAACCGCGTCAGCCGCTCGCCGCAGCTGTGCTCGGGAAGTGAGCGCGCGCGCCATCTGGCGAGCTTCTACACAATATGCTTCGCGCCGCGGCCGCCGCTTTTTCCACTACCCAATACTTCTAGTTCACTGTACTTAAAGTAACCAACATGGCTAAGGAGGGTGCATTGCGGGGAAGCGTACCACAGGGGACGAGTATAGCGCGTCCCCACAAGTTTGAATTAGCAGACGTGCGTAAAGGACTGATACTATCCGACTTCGCATTTTTTGCTGTAGCATGGGAAATCAATTTACTACAAACCTGGGATACAACGAACGCAATCCGCATCACCATCAAGTTCCTAATAAGTGGGCTCGACTGTATCTATTTGACAAATACAACATAGCAAATAATCGGTGTTTTACGTTGTCTAGCCAGGTTACAGAAAACCACCACTACACGTCAGATGCATCACAAGGAGCCTTGAAAAGTGAGCATGTTTTAAAGTTTATAGCCTACAAACCCGACGAAATAAATTATCCCAGTTATTAAGTGGCATAAACCATATATATATCTTGAAAAGACAACTTTAAAAGAACTCTGGCAGTACTAGATCACTTCACTTGTCCTTTCCGTTTTCTCGATTGTATTTTGTATTCCGATTGTACCACTAATCTGAATTCAGTGTTGAACTGTATTTTGTTTGAAGCAACAGATACGTTTCATTAACCTTCGTTATCATCGCACTTGTATTTTCATTATTCCTGCCTGCGGGTGAAACTGGTTCTGCAACCGCGCCAAGCTTCATTTGAACACACGTACCTAAGTGTCTTTTCAAAGTAATTATTAAGAGATATAAATTACTAATGCATTCATGTTATTTCTTTTGTTTTCTGTCAATTAAGAGACATGCCGTTTCATTGCTTCTGTCCCTTTATGACAGCCTTTACTGCCGGCTGCCCTCGTCATGTACATAAATGGCACAAATAAAGGCCTTATTATTAATACTATTAGTGCATAAGCACTAATTTGACGAGTACCAACTCCGAGCAAAACCGTCTGTTGTCTGTTTGCATTGTCTGTACACGCAACGCGAGTGCTCCGTCCCGCGGCACTGCTCGCTCATCCCCTTCTGCGTAGCAAAATCCGTCCTTTCGCACTGATTTGAATGTAGTAAACATCTCTAGCTTTTAAGTCACAAGGCATACTTAGGAATGTAGCCAGTTAGTCTGTTCTTTTACGTCAGAATACCAAAGCCGCCAAATGCATCGCCACGATAAAGATCAGATGCCACACATTTTTGCTACTGGATCACAAATTTGACTCTGTGTTTCATGCTCACCAGTGGGATCCTCTTCGAAATTTCACACCAAATATCATGGCCCTTGTCGAATCGTCCTGGCAGTGTCCCTGTAAATTGCATCATAGAGTCGCTTACATCCTTTTCAGACTTGCGTCACATCGCGGCTGAGAAACTTTCCATGCCATCCTCCTCACGATACATTACGACCCACTCCTGCTGCCCTGTCCTCGCCACAGGTTGCCAGGGTGGCTCCTCTTCGTATTGCACCCAGGATGATGACGATGAATGTTTGGCAAATACAGCACCAAAAAGACAAGGACGAAAAGCAAGGTCACATAAAGGAGCGCTGATCTTTCTTTCTTTCCTTGTCTTTTTTTCATTATGTTTGCCAAACACACTCCAAACTGCCAAATCCAGGGACCTCGTGGGGGTGACGATGACAAAGTCTAAGTGCCGTGGTGCTGCCCAAGGTGAGGTCACTGCTATGGTTTGACTGGCTGCCTTAGCATTGCCCGCCGTTTAGCTTTTTGTGTATTACATCCCCAATTTCATCTGTGTACAAACCCCATTGCAGTTTATGTTCAAAACTGCGAGCATGCTCCTTTATTATTTTGTTTGCAACACTAGGAGCGAGCAGATCTATCTTGAATGGTCACAGACAATTCTACATTGTTCAAGATTATGGTGGTTGCTTTGCATGCCATAGCAAAGTCCTTTTTAACCCTCTCATGCATACAGACTTCTTATGAGGACACGTATTTATCCTACTAACAAAATTCTTCCTAACACTTCCAGCATGTCAGTAGCCACATGGTGTCCTCATTCATTCATATTTATTAACAAGTGTGGCCTGAAGCCTGAGGTAAAAGGGAGGTTAGGTAGTAGAATAAATACATGTCCTGAAAGGAGGGGTGACTCTGAAAGGGGCCTGAGCAAAGTTGCGGTATGCCTGGGATACTGAGGCACGCCGTTTCACGAATATTGTCTAGCAAGAATTTTTTAATGCGATTTGTAGAAACCAAGCTTTCTGTATTCAAATGTTGAATTTCTGCATCTTCGTGCTTTTCCTTCTCTCATCACTTGTTGCGCACTGGAAAGTCGGCACTCCTCTGCCAGCCCCAATTCCAGCAGCAGAGCTTCCAACCCACTCGAGCTACGCAGCTTATTGGCTGCAGCCACGGCAGCTGCCCGACACCTGAAGGAATCAAAACCAATAGGCATCTCTCAACTTGTATACGCTGGTGCAAGTGACGGAGGAACATGCGAGCATGATAAAGCCACCGGAAAGGGCTCACTAACTTTTGAGCACGACAGTGGGTTCCCTGCTGCATGTCAAAGAGTATTATTTGGCTCAGATGTTCATGAAAACGCAGTGTAGCAATTGAGAGAGTTGTGCTCTCCTCGGAAGGTGTTTCACAGCCCCTTTAATATGATTACATGGGTCAGCATGAAGTCCGTAATACCTGCAACACTTACAAATGCACCAGTGTAAGGAAGTAGTAGCTCTCACAATATGATGTTTATTCAATGCATTATCACAATAGCTTTGGCGACAAACAAAAACAATTGTTGGTAAGCAACTCACATGAAATGGTATGAAAGTTGCTGCTTCTCCAGCAGCTAAGCACGACGCTGCCAAATTCTGCAACTATACAAAGCAATGCGAGTCAAGTGAATCTCATTTATTCCTTTTTCAAAGACCATTTAGTGCCCTTTTTAATGTTTCCATGAAGTTCTTTCATGTGGAAAGGGTATAAAAGCAAGGCTGTGAAAGTGATGTGGCACAGCAAAACTGTGGTACAGTCAGACCACATAAAAATATTTGAATTAAGCGGGCTTTAGAATTATCCAAAATTGAGGCAAAACAAAGAAAGGTAAGTGCACAACTTCATTCAACCATTCACAGCACTTTCGCGTTCCTACCATTGCACTAAACAAAGCTGTGATCGACTGCTAAATGATTAACTCCTCTCTCAGCAGAAGCTCGTTTAAAATCGTCGCTGTCTCGTGTCATTCCCGGCTTCGACATGCATAAAACATGGCCTGCACTGTTCACTAGAGCTTTTATTCTTCAGCACACGCCGACATATGTCCCTGATGCTAGGCCTGCCCTACACTCTTCTCCATTTTGTGGATGTGGGGCCAAACTAAACAATCTACAGACGCAAAAAAAAACACATCTTTTGAGCAGAGGGAGGCATTGCTGACCAGCGATAACCTGGAGGATTAATGAGCCTGCATCCAACAGGTTCTCAGGGCAGCTCAAGCCAGTGGAGCCCTGGAATAAGCACTCCACCCGTAAGCTCGAACAAGTTCCCTTCCTTTTATTAAAGATTTTCCTCCTCCTCCTCGGCATTCTTAGTGCACGCACAGGTAGCGGTCAAGGTCAGATGTGCCAGGATCGTGGCGCAGCCCTGAAGAGCACGTGCAGAATAGCCTTTGATACGAGCATTGGTCGATCGAAAAGGCGCGACACCAATTAAAATAGCCCGCCCAGTCCACTACCAATGTGCCGCTGCTGCGGTATCGAGAAGTTCAGCGCGGCACGCGATATGTGCATAGAAAATATAGGCAGTCTGCTGAGCAGCACTGCAATTGTTCCAATGCGTGTCTAGAAACTACTGCTACGCACTGCAGCCATCAACAGCTTGGGCTTTATTCTTGCCGCAACCCAGCTAGCTGACACACGCAACATGCGACTTCGGCAGAGCTCAGAAGAGGGTGGGGTGGAAAAGCACTACAGATACACCTGAAAATGCTTGCTTCTCTCACTAGGCTGTGTGTTACAGCACAGCAAACAAACTCTTTCGCATGCTGCCTGGATTACCAAATGCGTTCAGGCACCAATGAAGTGCACATGGTCGCTTCACCGTTGTGGCGTCACCACACCACGATTGTAGTCGGCTGCCGCTGTCTACACGATAGTACATGAACTGATCAAGCATTGCACTGCCAACCTCCAAGGAGCAAAAAATCTGCGGATAATGAGAGAACTCCGCCAGGTGGCATGTCAGCTGCTTGCCCATGCGGTGAAGGACATCAGCCAATGGCGTGCAGAACTAGTTCTTGTCCCCTGCGCTCGCTGGCCGCCGCCGCCAGCCAATTTTGCAATCATTGTCATAGCAACCATTGTCAGAACAATCATTTGGCATAACCTTTCATGGTTCAGATAGAACGTACATGGACAAATCTAGGACCAAAGCTAGCAAATGTCCTTGCAACGCCACTGGCGACGTCGTTTGAAAAAGCCGATGTTGCCGAGCATATCGTGGCGGCTTCTCAAGTGAAGTGAATGCAAGTGAATGCTGCTTGCAGCCAGTGAAAGCAGTTGCAGTTTTCGATTCTCTGCTAAAATTCACATAAAAATACATAAGAATTTACATAACATAATAAAATTTACATAATCGCCTGTACAAATCCTACGAATTATCCAGGATTTCGAATTAACCGAGGAGGAATTAGCAAAAGTCCTTTTTTTTGTAAGCGAAACACAGAATTAGAAAATCAAGAAATAGCAAGAACCATCTGAAAAGCTGAAAAGTCAGAATTACTTCTGAAAATGACACTGAACTGAAAATGAGATTGGGAACAAAAATCATGTGGGTGAAACGCCTGTAAGAGTGCTGCCACCTAAAGGCCGAGTCACACTGCGGAAACAGTCAGCCAACCCGACCGACAAAACAGTGGTTTCGCCGAGTTGGCGATCCTGTCACACCACGGCAACACGAACAATGGGGAAATGTGTCGTTGTCACCCGACAGCATGTGTTGACATCATGTGTGCCACTTGTCCAGAAACTCTCTGTCACACCAGAAAAACCACTTCAATCGCGTTGCCTTGCGCTTCTCCGCTTTTGCTCGCGTGCTCTCCTTTGTGCACAACTGCTGCGTGTGCACAGCTGCCGAAACTGGAGACACCTTGCACTGCTATAGGTACTGGCGGTTTCGCAGAATATCAGACGAACTATGACCGTGCACAGTTGCTGAGGAGCAGCCTTGCTGGTACACTGCGCCATCGATTCTGAATCGGACCGCAAGCCGCCATTGCAGAGAAACCGCATTGGATGATCGACTGGCGGCGAAGGGCGCCTGAGCAAGGCGTTTTCAACAACTTGACGAGAGAGAATTAAACATGGACTACACGTACCTACTTTCTGTGCCATGTGTCTACTTCTACGCATTTCATATTTTGCACGGATATTCCACAATGCATTATCAGCCTGGCCGGTCACAAAAATTCATGCCACAATCTCGGCAGATTCATCGAGCTTGTTTCGCACTGTCAGAGTACTAAAAAAAGGTATAATTAATGGATCATTCTTGCAGTGAAATGGGAACCTAGTAAAATTATTGTGATTGCTATATTCAAGAAAAAAATCCAGCACTGCTTCCATGTTCATCTCAAGTTCAAAAATAGCAGGACAGGCAACTCGCACTCACCTGTGAAATCGGTCTAAACTAGCGACCTCTTGAAACAAAGATTTTTTCAGATCACACTATTGATATTTTGGGTATGTTATATCCATGGAAAGTGCCTCTCTTCAATCATCGTGATCAGGTCACTTTACTGGCGGCACGGGAAAGACGGCGACATGTTCACGCGAGCAACTGGCACACTCGTATGCCGGCTCCTGCTCGGGTGGTTCTCGCACACAAACCCGTCAAGAAACTGCTGGAGCTCGCGGCCGAGGCAGTCCCTACACAAGGCACAAGGCATTCCTTTTGGCTCCTTACAGAGCCAGAAGTGTACGCTTGCTCACAAGAAAGCGACAGGGATCGTAAGAAACGTGCTTCTCCACAGCGGCCGCATCCCCCAGCCGACGGTGGCCACGGTAGCTTTGCCATCTGTATGCGCCCACCTACAAGACACCGTACTGTGGCAGACAGCACTGCAACGAAAGGAAACGCTCTTTTTTTGCACTTTGCAAACGACGTTTACAAGCCCAAAAGGCAGAAAAGCGGTGAATCACCACCAAGTGCTTGTTTT
Organism: Amblyomma mixtum; assembly: GCF_055824585.1. Classification (NCBI taxonomy): domain Eukaryota; kingdom Metazoa; phylum Arthropoda; class Arachnida; order Ixodida; family Ixodidae; genus Amblyomma; species Amblyomma mixtum. The sequence goes on along the minus strand of NC_143021.1, from coordinate 56,405,032 downwards.
GGGTTGGTGCGGTGTCTCCAGGAAATTTGCCCGGGCAGTGAACAGGGCCAACCGCATCCACAAACGCTGTTTGCTTATTAATGCGAACGCATTGCTAGGCTATGTCGGCCGCTTTCTGCCTTCAAAACCGTGTCCGCAGTGATTGTGGGAAACTATAAAGAGATATCGTCTCAAAAGTGGTTATGATCGAAGGATGGATGGATGGAATAAACTTTAATATCCAACAGATAAGGTGATCTACCCACTCCCCGACACGCAGGTCAGGGGGCGGGCGCCGCTGCCTGAGATTCAGGCTGGGAGGTCTTGGGTCCCAGCAACCTCTTCAGTCAGTTGGATGAGCAGGAGCTGGAGCTCAAGGTCCGAGCTGCGCAGCAGGGTCTCCCAGGTGTCTCTACTGTCTATACTGTGCATTCCCCCGGGAGAGTACGACCATTCCCATATTATGTGGTCGAGCGTCCCTCTCACTCCACAAAGATTACATTTATCGCTCCTGGCCTTGGGGAACGTGTGAGGATGCGGTGCAAAAGTTTTGGTGCCAAACGGATCATTACTAAATTAATTAGAGCCGAAAAAGTGACCAAAAGTGGGCGTGGTGGGGCCGGGAGTAGCATGAAATATGAATCGGCAGAAGTGCGGTGCCACGTGACACACTATGTGATGTACCACGTGACTGGAAAGGTGGGTGGGGCCAACGCGGGCATGAAATTTGAAATGCACGGCACTGAATTTGAATGTCCTTCCCTTACGGGGCGGTTCAGGTGTCCACCGATATGTGAGACAGATACTGCGCTATTTCCTTTCCTCGAAAACCAATTTACCGATTTTTACCCAAATGAATACCCAGGTGAAACGATGGGGGCTTTGGAGTTAAGTGAAATCTAATCAACAACAAACTACAGAAATGCCAGTAGTAAATTAAGATGAATTAATGTGCATTAGAATGAATTAAGGTGAATTATGTAAGGTGAATTAATGTGGGTATAATGCGGCTTAATGACACATAGGAATGAATTAAAGATGAGTTAGACTAAATCAATTTTGAATTAAGCATGAAATAAATTGATCTATTCCAAATGGAATTAATTAAGAGTGAATCAAATGGATTAATTGTGCTGAAATTGTTAATTGATCCAATTAAGCATGGCTTAAATGAATTGTGAATTAAATATGAACTGATTATAGAGTAAGGTACATCAACTGCGGTTTAAGGTGAATTATGTGATTCGATTGTCAGACGAGCAACTAGAGGCAAAGAGGAGCAATTAGAGGCGTCAATGCTTTCGCATTGCTCCAATGCAGTCTCCGCAGTGCCCTCCAATGTTCTGCTCTGGTTCCCGCAAGCTGTCACACCGAGGCACCAGCACAGCAACCTGTCTCGTTTCTCTGCCATTCGTTCAATGTGACAAGACGTTGAGGGACAAGTTGATTAGGCGACTTGTTGACGGCTCACTTGCAAACGTGTTTGGCTGATGTCATTGTGTTTCCGCAGTGTGACACGGGCTTAAGTGTCAAGGTGCGCTTGCGTATATTCGCAGCCTCCTTTTTTTTTTCAAATGAAGCCAAACTTTCACTGACGCATTTAACATGAGGCGTTCACGATCATAGCTAATGTAGATTACTTGGCTTCAAAAGTCAACAGCACACAGAAGTAAGGTGCAGCTGCTAAACTGCAGCCTGTATGCAGAGCCTGATGGTCACCTACATCTTTTCATCTCTGCAACTTTTGAATGTTGTGCATATGTGAGAGGTGAAATATTCGTGTTGTTCAGGGTTAGTGGGTAACCCTAGCGGACGTTCACGCAGCAGAGAAAGGTGAACAAGAGGAGGCAAACACAGCAACAAAGGCGTGAAATCTGCGCTTTTACTGCTTGTTTTTTTTTTGCCTTCTGTCAAGGCAACGAGACCAAAGCATAAGTAGTGGCCAAGGGAGACAATGTGACCGAACAAAATGAGCCTCTCCAACAAGGCAGGAGCTCTGTTCCCATGGTGCACCACCAGCTCTTTCAGTTGCCACACCGGATGGCAGCAGCAAGTAGGGAAGAGCAGCAAGGCACAATCCCCTTCCTCAGAACACACTGACTAGCTTCATTCACCAAAGGAAAACAGATCACACACTAAATATGAGCACGGGCTCCAAAGGCACCAAATGCTAAAAAGGACAAAAGCTGCCAAGGAACAGCAAAAACTGAGTACCTCTGCCTACCGCAGCAACGCGTGCTCCTGAGCACACATCAGCTGAGGAGGAAAAAAACGGGAACACTTCATTGAGTCTCCAACACTTGGCTAACAACACCCCACCAGCAGAATGCTGGTCCACCCGCTGCTGCTTGGGATGGTGGCCATTATCACAAAGTCACCATGCACCGTGGGCAAATCAAGGTGGCCTGTCACTCCCATTTATACGCTGCATTTGAAAGGGAACCCACTCACCATTCTTCACATTAACAATGTCAGTGAAATGTGTGGTCAACAACTGTAATCCAGGATAAGCCATCAAGTTATGGAGATTTAACATGCACAGTGTTTCACTTGCGCACCTTATTCTTCAGTGGCATAATTGCTAAGAAAAAGGACAGGTGGGTTTGTTGTTTGCTCATGACAGCCTAAGTCTCCACCCTGTGCATTTGCCCAAGGAAATCAAATAAAAACACAGTAGAACCACACTGACACGTGCCCGGTTCATGCTCAAAATACGTTCTTGGATTACACAATTTCCCAGTAACTAGGCCTAAAATTTTGATAAATTCTGGTCCTATAATACAGAGACCAACACCAGACGTGTAAGTGTATGAATGAGCCAAAAACAGGAGAATGCGACTTAAGGACTTATATGCTGTGGCAGTCACCCACCTGCAGTGCCTACATGCAAAGGGGCGAAGCATAAAAAAAAAGAAGAAGAAACACCAACTGTGCGCCAGCATACGAGCGGGCTGCTGCCACAGGGACACGGCGTGAGGAGGAGAAATGCAGGAGCTCCTTCGCAGTGCCTAAGGGCAAAGGAGCGAAACATTTGAGAACTACGATGTGAGAACGCAAGGTCTGCATGGTGGTGGAGAAAAAAAAACGGAGTGGATACTTAGCTCCGCGTTATGAGCATGACGCAATAGCTTTAACAGGCTAATGCCCCTGCAAGTGGAATTGGTCATTCTCTCTTTAATATTCACATATCCCTGGGTCTTCATACCGCTCCTGCAGAGTGGCACAGCGGTTAAGCAACAGGCATTGTGAAGGCAGGCGCTGTTACTGGTGGGGCTTGGGCGACTCAGGTCGGTCTTTTCGAGCAACCACTCACAACCAATCATGACTGCCGCAGTGAGCAGTTTGTGATGATGTAAAATGGCCACATAGGCGAGTAACCTAGGTCGTGTTGCTCCTAGGTTACTCGCCCATGTGGCCCACCTGTGTTGCTTCTCTGGGGATTTTTCACCCATGCCCGACGTCAGGTGTTCCGCTGAACGGGACCCATAAAGTTATCGTGTTAGAAATTTTACTGCCAATGCCCAGGGGCTATTTGGGAATGCGGTGTAAAGAGTAAGAATGCCACAGCAGCTTACCTACACTGCACTGCAGTGCACTTGTGCATCCGAAAACAAGGAAGAGACCTCAACTGCTTTCACGATTGCTGTCGACTGACCAGATGCTCTGTGAAGTTTCTTCTCTCCCAAGAACAACGCAAATGCGCATTTGCAAACTGAATTCTGGAAGCACTAGCAAAGGTTTGGTTCAGGCCTTCTGCCAAGTAATGCCAAAGATATTGTTATGAAGTGAAAGTGTGAATAAATATTCGCCTTTCTACCTCATTCAACAGTTGTGTTTTTAAGAATTTTAGGTGCCCTGGATCGTACATTTCCCCTATAATGCGCATTTTTCTCCACACTTTCTTTTTTTTAAACATGTCAACGAGATTCTACTGTATCCAACACAAATACTGCTTGTTTTGACTGAAGCTGAAACAAGTACCTTATGGATTGTACATTGCGAAACAGATGAAAGGCAAAAAAAGAAGATGAGTGCATGTCTGTGTTGCCTTTTACTTTCGTATTTCGTCTGCTCTGCGCAGTACCACCCACAGTGAAGTATTAGTACCAACTTGCTGACCCATCTATGCTGAACTGGTGCATGCCCAATTCATGCAAAGTGCTCATTATAACCCAAAATCATGGCAAGAAAGCAAGCCCAGACTGCCAAGACCAAAGAGTCCAAGACCGCAGAGAGAGCATCCATAAGCTTGCTCCATCCTCCACAGCCACGCTATGACGCAATACGGGCATTTTCCGGCCCAGTCACATAATTGATGAAGACCAGCTCAGAAATGCAATTCCCATTCAGGTATTATACATGCATAGGCCATAGTTAAGCTGAAATGAATTTTCTACGGTTGCTGGGCCAAGTGTCCCTGCCAGTGTGCATGACGTTTGCTCATCCAAATTATTCCTTCAATTTGCTGAGAAATCTTGTTGGTCGGTGCATTCCAAAAACGCTGGCCTCGCTTTCTCATTCCCCGAGTGACCACACCAGCCGAGGGCTTTGCAAAACTGAGTGTGGTAGCTGAGAATGCAGGGCACATAAACTATCAAAGAAAAAAGAAAAAAAACTTTTCCAAATGCCAGCAGCCTCTTGCAGCAGGAGGCCACACACAGACACAGCGCTCTCCACCTTTCTGCAGATGCACATTTTGGGTGCTGTGTGGGCCTCGTTTTGGGGGGACTCCTAGCTGTGGAATGCGTTTCCCGAGTGGCCGGTGGTGGTGGTGGTGCAGTCCCCCCTGGCCACTGCAGCAGCAGCAGTGCGGACAGCAGCCCTCTCATCACAGCTGGCGGGTGGCAGAGCGACCATCACCGCCCACCAAGTGGAGGGCCCCTGCTGGGCTGAAACAGAACACAGGCACCATCAGAACGCACCTAACAGTCTGCAGTGCCACTACATGACACACAATGCTCAACGAGAACCAATGCTACACTCAGCGAATGGTTTGGTTTAGTTTATGGGGTTTAACGTCCCGAGGCGACTAAGGCTATGAGAGACACCGTAGTGGAGGGCTCCGGAAATTTATACCACCTGGGGTTCTTTAACGTGCACTGACATCGCACAGTACACGGGCCTCTGGAATTTCTCCTCCAAAGAAATTCAACCGCCGTGGCCGGGATCGAACCCGCGTCTTTCGGGTCAGCAGCCGAGCACCATAACCACTGAGCCACCACGGCAGCTACACTCAGCGAATGTTTGTCTTGTCAATGAGGGTGTAGCGATGCGCGCGGCTGACAGAGGCAGAATCTCGAAAAGGACGAAGTGGCTGGCACATGCAACAGAGAACGCTCGGGACCTTGGCCTCGGCCGGACACTGCCGCCATCGCTCTGCCGCGATCTCTTCGGAAGCCGTCTAATAAACGTGGCCGCGGTCACCTCCTGGGTGACCTTCACGTCGACCTCTACAAGGGGAAGGCTATAGAGATGGAGCATCCGCAACTATTAATGTGATCTATTTTCCGTTTTCTAGGGTGGGCCTACCTCCAAAATTTTCGGAGTCCTTTAGAATTTTGGCTGGGGGGCCAACTTTCAAATGCTATCACATTTTTTTCTTCCCAAATGTGGCTAGGAAGGCCCCCAAAATTTATCATTCTGCCAAATAGTTGACAGTGCACCGTGCAGCCTCTTGCATTGCGGTACCTTCACTCCGCAACTGGTGCAGCTGGCGCCATCTGTGGAAGCTTCTCATAACAACAAGTGCCCAGTAAATAACTCTGAACATTTTTTCCTTGCCTTTCAACAAGGAAAGTTGGTAGTTCTGCAAGAAATACACCTTCGATAACAAATACTGACAATATATTATCTTTCAAGGCAAAATTATGAGGGGTGTTCAAGTTAAACTGGGACTTTCGTCTGCATCTTTCGCAATAGTATAACGCAAGAAATAGGCTTTATTTCTCGATGTATTCCGCAACTACACTGAAACAATTTCCCTGGTGTTTCGCCAGCAATCCAATGCCAGTAGCGCAGAAAGACTAGTCAGTGTGGCACAGCCATGACTGGACAGCATGCTTCACTGCGTCATCACAGCTCAAGTGGCGACCCTCGAGTAACTCTTTCAGTGGCCCAAACAGATGGAAATCACTCCAGACAGGGTCTGCCCTGTGGAGAGTGTGCGGTACCTCCCAGCCCAGTTCCTGCAATGTGCATGTCGTGCCAGGCGCAGTACGTGGCATGCACTGTGCTGCAGGAACAGGTCTCCCTTGGTGACCTGGTCTGGTGCGCGCTCACTGTGTACTCAGCCATCTTACTCAGCACATGGCTTCCATTTCTCACAGACTATGGGCCACCATGTGGCAAGAGCAGAGATACGTCCCACGTGTAAATGACTAACAAGAAGTGGCAGGGTCCCTTGTAAGGATGACTAGAAGGAAAAAAGCTGAATGCCCCTGTTTAAAGGGCAGCTCCAGCACTTTTTTGAGAAGTTTGCGATATTCAAGGATTCAAATCTATATAGGCCGTACGTAAAGCATGCCAATTGTTTTTGCACTACCATTTAAAATAGTGACGTAATCGACGATTGAATTTTACGCTTCTCACTGCACCGGAGGAGTGCAGGAAAACTCACCGTGACGTCATGGAAGGTATGATTTCAATTACCGCTGTCGTCAGCCACACCCTGCCCTGGCTCGTTAGACACTGCCAAACAGCTCTCGGCAGGGTTCGCTTTCGGTGACGTTGGTTTTTTTCCTTCAAAGCAGGCGTTCGTGCGTTGTAAATGTACAGTCAGGCCAGAATGAAACGCGAACAAGCATATTCAGTAATTTTCCACTTTTCAGCGAAATATTCCTTTACAACCTGTTAATAAATACATACTTCGACAGACCTTTCACCCTTGAATATGAATCAGGCTAGTTGTGCACTGGAGCTCAAAGTACACAAGTAAGATATTTTGTTTTGATGACAGGCGCTGTTCGCGTTTCATTCCGGTCTGACTGTACCAATACGTTCGATGACATCATCATGCACCCCTCACTTGGCATTGTGCACAGCGGAGAAGCTTGAAGGGCATCTGGATTTTAATCGGTGATTACGTCACGAATTCAAGTGCTAAACCAAAAAGACTTCGCATGCTTTACCTGCAAATTTCACACATTCAACCCTCTTAACGCTCGTTGGTTTCTAAAGCCTATGCAGCTTCCCTTTAAGTACTAAAAAAGGAGTAGAGGCATCAGATTTCTGGATACCTAAATTTTTTTTTCTCTGAAGTGATGCACTGGACAATAATATAAATGAGCCGGAACGTGCACGGTAGCTGAGTAATTTATAAGTGATTTTTTTTTTCTCGTGCCGTTTCGATTTCAAAAGCCGAATGGCGGCTGTGACATACCTGGCACAGTGGTTCAGTGGTTACGGCACTCAGCTACTGAGCCAGAGTTCCCGGGCTCGAACCTCGCCGCAGCAGCCATGTTTCGATGGAGGCGAAACGCAAGAGGTGCCCGTGTTCTGTGGGATGTCAGTGCACGTTAAAGATCCTCAGGTGGTCGAAATTATTCCGGAAACCTCCACTACCGCACCCCTTTCTCTCTTTCCTCTTTCACTCCCACCTTCCTCCCTTCCCTTATGGTGTGGTTCAGGTGTCCACCAAGATGTGTGAGACAGTTGCTGCGCCATTTCGTTTTCTCAAAAATCAATTTACCAATTTCAATTTTTCTGTTTGAAAATTGCAATATATACCTATCGCTCCTTGTTCATTTTTTGTCATTCAAACTTTTGAGCAGGCGTGCATAAGAGTTGATGTGAATAAAAAAACAAACAACACAAGGACCACACTGCAGTTTTTGTATGCCTCATATGACCAGCACGCATCTTCTGTGTCAAAACCTATGTTCTATGTTGGCGCAATCCACGGGAGTTCTTATGTTTTCTAATGTGCTGCGCATCATTCCAAAGAAAGAAAACGCAACTAAAATTTAGTGTGTCCAGTTTTTTTAAAGAGTAAGTAGGGCAATATTTGGCTGCATAAGAAAAGGGGATGTGCTTTGGCTCCATAGCTTCCACTACACTGCCAGAGAAAGTTGTTGCAGAGTACAGGTATGTGTTATTATTATTAGTATTATTCACAATACTGTGAGCCTTTCTCAGGCTCTGACAGGAGTGGAACAATGCAATAAAGGACAGGCATGGTGTTCCGAAGCACTAAAACAAGAAATACAGGACACTTAAATCACGTCCTCAGAAGAGTGCAGAACTGCGGACTCAAACAATAAATGACGCATGATAAAAATAATTGGTTAACAAGATTACAACAGTCACTTTTTTTCAAAAAAAGATTCAACGCCAGCAACAAAATCATCCAGTGGCAAATCATTCATATACTGGTAGGGCAGGTTATTCCACACTTCTACGGCTCGAGGGAAAAATGAAAATTTAAACAGATCACACCTTGCAGCAAACGGCCTAATGCACGTGTCGTGGTTGGTTCGTTTGGAGCGGTGGTGAGGTGGCTTTAAGTAAGTTTCTTTATCTATGTTGACACAATCATGATACAGCAGGAAAAGAAATTTTATGCAGGCAGTCTGGCGCCGGCATTCTAATGTCAAGATGCTCGACCTGGTGTGCAAAAGAGACACTGTTGAAACAAGAGTGACGGGAATATATGAAACGGAGAGCTATGTATTGAATTCTTTCTAGTTTCTTATTGAGACATGATTGGTGGGGGTTCCAAACTATGGCGCTATTTATTTATTTATTTATTTATTTATTTGTGTGGTACCCTCAGGGTACAAAGTACATTTCAGAGGGGAAGGGCAGTTGATAACAAGAAAAAAGTAAACAAAGCACAATTCATACAAAACTATAGAACAACTGAGGCAAGATAAACAGAAGTGAGCAAAATTAACTCGGAACAGATTAATAAAATAGTTTAAGAACAATACTAGTAGGTGGAGAACACGACACTACAATAAAATACAAAAGCGATCATTATGTAATCAGAGTGGTAAGTATTCTTCTAAATTGAGTTGAATCAGTGATGCTAGTTAATGATGCGGGTAGGGAATTCCATTCTTTAGAGGTTAGCGGAAAATAGGATTGCACACATGTCACTGTGTTACAATGAGGCACTGTGACCTTTTGTTGATGATCATGACAGTGAGAAATGAATGGTGCTGGTTGAATCCATCGAGAGCGAAGTTGAAAATTGGAGTAGAAAATCTTATGGAATAGGCAGATGCGGAAGTGCTTACGGCGGGTAGCTAGTGGCAGGAGGTTTAAAGACCTTTTCATTTGGGTGACGCTAGATGTACAATGGTAATTGCCTAAAATGAATCTAGTTGCACGATTCTGGACAGTTTCCAGAACCTGTGTCAGTGAAACTTGTCCAGGGTCCCATATGGATGAAGCGTATTCCATTTGCAGTCGTACGTAGGTCGTGTATAATAATGATTTTAACGAAGATGGAGCAAGTGTAAAATTTCTTCGGAGATAACCTAGCGTTTTGTTTGTTTTAGATGCTATATGTTCGATATGAAGTTTCCAGGACAGGGTGTTAGTTATATGTATGCCAAGATACCGGAACGATCTTATGCTTTCAAGGGGATGATTGTGAAGAAAATAAAGAGGACAAGTAGTATTTGAACACGAAACTCTCATAGATTTGCATTTTTTAATATTTAGTTCCATTTTCCAATTATGACACCTAGTATGTTATTAAGATCGACCTGGAGAGAGCGAATATCGTTATCGAATATCGGAATCGTTAGTTATTTTACGGTAAATCACGCAGTCGTCGGCAAAGAAACAAATCCTAGAGTTAACAGTAGCAGGCAGGTCATTAATATAAATAAGAAAACAGTAAAGGGCCAAGGACAGATCCTTGAGGAACCCCAGAACCAACTGGCACGGCAGAAGAATTAGTGTCATTAGCATGCACAAACTGAAGGCGAGAAAAAAGAAACGCGCGAATCCAGTACAGAACAGAAGGTTAAATATTTAGAATGCTGAGTTTATATAGAAGTAATGAATGGTTAACTTTATCGAATGCCTTAGCGAAGTCAAGAAATATGCAGTCTGTGGAAAACGCGGAGTCTAAGTAGAAGTGCAGATCATTAGTAAAGGAAAGTAATTGAGTTTCACAGGAGAAACCTTTCCGAAAGCCATGCTGAGTAAGAGAAAAGAAGCTATTATCTTCAAGAAAATTAACAAGGTCAGTGAAAATTATATGTTCCATTATTGTGCACGGTATTGATGTGAGAGAGATGGGTCGATAGTTAGACGGGTTCTGTTTGTCACCGGCTTTATGTACAGGTATGACCTTAGCAGTTTTCCAGTCCTCGGGTAGTACGCCATCATGGTACGACTGTGAGAATATGCTTTCCAAAATGATAGAGGTATATTCAACAGTATTCCGAAGAAATTTGCTATTAATGCCATCGATTCCGCTAGAAGATGTTTGTTTTAAATTATTAATGATCGGTATAATGCCATGAGAGTCAAACACAATAGACGATATGCGAAATTGCTTGGCGGTCTGGCAACACCGCGCCCACAACTTCCGGTTTCCATCTTGGCGCGGTCGAGCTCGTCGAGCTGGTGCATCGTTTGCTATGTGTACTTTCTTCTTGCGAGTGGAATTTCAACAGGCAAGCTTCAGCTGCTGCGTTGTTTTCACAGCTGATCTTCGACCAAATGTAGGTGCTTTCAATAAGCGCCAGCTTACTCCTACCGCATCCTCAGCTTCGCTTGAAGTCTGGCGCTGATGATCGCAATAATCCGCACTCGAAAGTGGGTTGGAAAGTCGAACCGTGACCGTGTGCTGTTGTCGTTTTAATGCTCGCATTAAAGCACCAGTTCAAGCATCACGCATTATCATGGCTATTTTATTCCCAGGTGGACGCGAATTCATCTGGTAGGGTAGCGAGCGGTTATTTTGCGGTGAGTGCGCACGTGTGTTGACAAACTTCTGTGACAGTGCGAAATTTCGTTCGCGCCGACGCCAGGAGCTTCGTGTATTGCAGTATAATCACACAGGACCCTCGACCAGCTGCGTAATTCGATTCAGGAGAGCAAGCTGCCGGGCTAGTTGGTGAAGCATGTTAAATTGAATTCAGCGCAAAAATACAGACCTATATATCCCTATATATCCCCGGTACTTCAGCATGAATAAACAGTTGGTAGTTAGCGCTCGTGAACGTCTCAGTGTGTCTCTCTTTGTCCCTTGTCTGTATTTTTGCGCTGAATTCAATTTAACGTAATTCGATTCCTTTACTGTAATGTGCAATGCGCATCCGCGGTTTTCAACGTCACCGTTTCAGAGCCCGGCGTCGGTTGATTTTCGCCACAATTCGTTGAAACCGCGTCCTGCTTAAGACGCAGTCAGTCGACATTAACAAGAGGAAAGTAGGCGTGCACATATAATTCAAAATATTGTAAGCAAAGACGCAGCTTTTTTTTTTTTTTTTTTTTTCAAATAAGCACTGAGCCACCGCGGCGGCTTGATTAGAGAACGATGCTACAGCTGTAGGTGCATATGCACAGACTCAATACGCTGGTCAAGCTGTGTGTGCAGGGGCGAAATTAGCATGTTCGGTTGCTTCCGAAACTTAATTAGCTTACTCCCAAACTTGGACAAATGGCTTTGTTGCGAAGCAAGCTGTTGGAGCTTGCCACAACGATAATAAAATCTGATGGCCTGAAGCGTTTTCAGAACACTGTTGCACGTACTTTCTAGCTTAGACATGCGTCCCTCCTTCATAATCAAGTAGCTATATTATTCGCTTCTTTTTTTTTTTAGATTTTCGTCACCGCAGATATCGAAGGTATAGGAATCCTCAAGAAATAAACCATTCGCACCTCAGTTTTTATACGTAGGGTGTATCAATTGCTTCACAGACTCCTTAACGCGCATAACATATGCGTATATGGTCCAGAGAGTTTGCTCGCCCTTCTAAAACTAATTGAACACGGGAAAAACTTAACTGAACACGTAGCAAACTAAGCAGTAATCGGCATATGGTTCTTCGAGTGAACTTATTTCGCCACGGCACAAGCGATTGGCCCGCTCAAAAAAATTACCTTCTCTATTACGTTGTTCAAGTATGCGTGTATATATATTCACGCCCGACCGGAGAGTTGATAAATGCACGAAATCGGCTTCTAATTTTGATCAGAGACAACAAAGGCTTTGGTCGTTATCTTAATTTAAACGCAAATCACCTCGAGAGATTTGTCAAAAATCAGCGCAGAAAGCGAAAGCTGCGCTCTGATCCGCGTGCTGACACATGATACCTCGCATGGCGTTTTGTGTTATTAAAACGTTGGGACGGAGTAAAAAAATAGAAAAGTGGAAAGCTTGAACACACCTAGTTCTGGCACGCATCGTAGTGTCTTTTCACAGTGGAGACGGTAGCGCCACACTGCATCGGCATTTTACTTTTCAAACGAAGCGCAGCCGTTTTAACCCAACGCTGGGCAGCGGTTTCGTTTTCTGTACCGTGCCAACATGGAGGACTTAGTTCTCGGAGCGCCGAGAGATGGCGCTGCGCATTTCGCATATCGTCTATTGGATCCATACAGTAGTAGTTACACGATTGGAGTTTGGGATAGTGGCGATCAACGGATGAGGAAGAAAATGATTGGACAAAAGAGTCATTTAGTGAAGTGGCACAAAGATGGTCCGGAATGGGATTTCCAGTTGGTGAAAGTAATGACACTTTGTCGTTAGTGCTAGGTTTTATTATGCTCCAGAAGCGTTTAGGATTAGACTTTAATTACTCAAGAATTGGTCTGACTAATGTCTTATATGCCTTTAGCTTTACATGTGATGGTGCAGTTGATAGTTTTCGCTCCAATTCACTGTTGGACCTATACGCTGCAGCTGACATACTTTCACACTTTCCGCTTGTGTGTGGACTTACATCACACTTCAATAGCGCTCAGTAAGTGAATCCCAGTGGCAACAACTTGCCCAAGTGCAGATAAAGGTCACTACCAGTGGACATCAATGTGGCATCACAGCCTCCGACACTCGTGACACGTCAGGATTAGATCTTGGTGCGCCTTTGTTTTCAGGTCTTATTTTTTGTTCCAGAATTTGGGGGCTGAATATCAGGTACATATCAGGTTTTTCAGCAAAAACTTCCGAGATTCGTGCTTTTTCGGGTCACTGTTTATGGAAGACAATGATTTGCAAGTGCCTGTTTCTGTGCGGGACATGAATTTCCAAAGGTTTTCAAAAACCATGATGAAATGCCAAATTGCATAGAAAATGCCAAGTTGCTGGTTGGTTTATTGGGGTTGAACGTCCCAAAGCGACTCTGGCTACGGTGTCCCTACACCGTAGTGAAGGGCTCTGGAATAATTTCCACCACCTGGGGTTCTCTAACGTGCACTGACATCGCACAGTACACGGGCCTCTAGAATTTCACCTCCAAAGAAATTCGGCCACTGCGGTGTGGATCGAACCGGCGTCTTTCGGGTCGGCAGCCAAGCGCCATAACCACTGAGCCACCACGGCGGGACAAAATGCCAAGTTGCATAGAAAAACTCTTTATCATATTAGGTTTTTTTCTCCTCATACATTGCAATTATTTCTTCCCGTACACTAACAATGTCCTATGCAACACTTCTGTGTCTGTGCAAGACGTTTGCCTTTGTACAGTGCAAGAACATTTCCTGAACATCACAGCAGCCATTAAAAACACCAAAAAACCATGAAGTAGAATGCCAGCAGCGTGGACAGCACTTGAGCACAGGAGTTCTGGCTTCCCACATATAATACGGACTTTTTGAATTATCCACAAATAAGGTGGTGCAATCAATAACAAGCGTTAAAAGAGGTTTAAATAGCCAGTCAACCAAAAGCACACCTCTGGAGCACAAATAACATACCTGGTAAGTTTTTTGTGGTGTCTTCAGCTCTGTGCAATGAAAAACATACTCTTTCTAGAAGGCCAATTTTTGGGTAGAAACTGGGTTTAACCTCATTTGTATGAAATCTGTTTGGTGTGCAAGAATTTGGTAAATTTGAGTTTTACCTTAAAAAAAAATGGTCGTACATATACCGCATCTATCCTTCTGAACATCAGGCAATTGAAATTCAATAACCAAGGAGGTAATTATTACTTCACATGGATTTGAAATTCCCACACCTTGTGTCCTCCCCTTTTTCACGATGCTGCTGTAATGCCCGTATTTACTCCATCAAGTGCCACTGAGTGAAATCCTAAAACTAGGCCATCAGAGCCATTTTGGCAAACACCGTTTCCACAAAAAAGCTAAAGCTGTCCAGTCATGCGCGCAGTGTTCCCACCTGTTTTAGACTTTCGCACTCTCAAGGAAAGCCATCAGGTTCATTCATCGTCGATATGATCGCTATTCTTCACCTTCTTGTGCCTTGTCCGCTTTGAGTCTAACCCCCTTGAATCTAACCCCTTTGTATATTTTTTCTGTGTAATAAACTTGACTTGACTATTGTCCATACGCCATGAGGTGGATTCACTGAAGTTCTTGCCCTGCATCGTCAATTCACTTTATCATGTCACACCTAATGTCTATCTTACCCCTGATATTCCCCAATCAACCAGGAGCCATCACAGCTCTAATGTTAAGCCATACTTCGCCCATACTAATAATTTCAAACACAGCTTGTTTCCTCGTACTATCGAACATTGGCACTTAATTCCTGGCATAATGCGATCTCTTCCACTAAACTCATTTTCAACAGCTATCGGTGCCACATGATGTTTTCTTTGTGTTGTGTTCATTGTACATTGCTTCAATTTATTAGTTACTGCCTGTCGCATTGTTCGCGCTATGTATTCAACCATGTTAGATGTAATCTTTTTGTGTGTGTACTGTACATTGCCATTTTTCCAAATTGTTAACCCCACTCATGCAATAGCTCCTAATAGGGGCTGCAGCATGTAAAAATGAATAAATAAACAGGTAAGAAAATATATCTAGGTGAAAAAAAAAAGAAGAAAGAAGAGCCCGCAGAGAGAGAGAGTCGGCTGACCAGTGGTGGCTCCTGGTGTGGCTGCAGCTCCTCTTCCAGCTGCCCGGGGTCCTCGTGCAGCAGCAGGTTGTCACGCGACGGGTTGGCTGCATCACCCAGCCTGAACGCCAGGGCTAAGGATGCAACGAGTGCGCTGCACCCTTACTCTGCCCCACGTGCTTTGTGACAAATGCAGAGACACTGGCAAGTTCAGGCACACTGCCCCTACATCACTGTCCATGCGCCATGCACATGTCAGGATGCATGCAACTTTTGTCTCAGTGCTGTGCTCTGGAAGTACAACAAGTGATGTGTTAATGCTGATAAAAAAACACACTTGTTTCATCATGAAACACCTCACATGACCAGACAGGGCAAAAATTAGCGCTAGCGTCATGTGTCAAGCCTGTTTTTAAAATTGTAAAACTAAAGGCGCCAAAAAACCACACACACACACACACCAGACAAGAGAACGGGACAGAGTGCCACTCACAACTAGTTTATTTTGCAGAACCCAGATACATATATACACTTGGCCAGCGCCTGCGCAAGCAGCAAAATTACATATCAATGAGATAACAAATGCTCTAAAAACTTTTTTTTCCACCTGTTACAGAGATACAGAAGTTTCGCTAACACACTAACTGCCTTTTCTTCTTCTGTATCTCTGAAACTTCAAAAATTCACGAAACTTCCGTATCTCTGTATCAGGTGGAAAAAAAGTATTTAGTGGGTTCATTATCACATTGATGCGTAATTTTGTTCCTTGTGCAGGCGATGGCTAAGTGTATATATGTATCTGGGTTCTGCAAAATAAACTAGTTGTGAGTGGCGCTCTGTCCCGTTGTCTTGTCTGGTGTGTGTGTGTGTGTGGTTTTTTGGCGCCTTTAGTTTTACAATGAATTACCAACTAGCCCAGCAAGACGTTCCCTTAAGCTGCTTTCAAAAATTGCAGCACATCGTAAGTGAAACACCCGGTACATTCGTAAGCACACTGAGGAGAGAAACAGGTGCCCCGTAACAATATGACCCGGTGGCAGCAGTCCACACTATCTGGCGGAGGTGGGGGAAAAGGATACATCTGGCGGAAGTGGCACTTCTTGGTCCGGTGGAACAGCCTGGCCAGCTGGGCAAACTTGCGCCGAGACGCTGCACCAGGGGAGAGGAGGGATCTCAACAACAGCGGCAGCCCATCGGATGAGAGGAGTTCACACACAGTGACGAGAAAGGTGCGTGTGCTCCAGTGCACAAGTGAGTGTGGCCGCACGTGCTCACTCCTGCTACCCATGATGGCAGAAAAACCACCACCCTTCGTTCCCAGTGGCCACCACCTACGATACCGACTACAAAGGGAAGAACAGCTGCCTGCCTGGTGTACGAGACAGCGGAACATACTGCAGGCCCCCACCTAGGACCAAGCAGCAGGGGTTACAATGTACCACAACCACCCAATTCTAGCACATTCTCGATTCTGACAAGCACAGAAGACACAAAAGTTTTGCTGAAGGTAGAAGCATCATTAACACTTTAAGGGGGGACAGGGGTCTCAAAACTGACCTTTCTATTTGTGGCTAGAATCTCATGAAATTTTGCACACAGATGTGTTTTTCTCTTCTCATTCCTAGTATGTAGTCATAACTGAGGTGCTGGTCTTAGACCAAAAGTTATCTTAAATTCTAGAGTGTAATTAGGCAATTTCTTATGCAGCTTATGTGATTTGATAGCCAGAGAGTTCCCATACCCGATGACATTTTTCGTTTTTCTCTAAAGGCATGTCATCCTGACATACTAAGTCAAGAGTAAATGGTCACAGTATTTGACACTGCAATTTGTTAAGCTAATTGTAAATTGCTGTTTATACATGGCCTAAACAAAAAAAGTAAGAATGTCATCAGGTATGGGAATTCGCTGGCTATCAATTCATGTAACTGACAGCAACAAAATGTAGTGAGAAAGTTCATTAAAGCTGAGTAAGAAATTACCTGATGACATTCTAGGCTTTGTAAGATCTAAGACCACCAGCTCAATTATGATTACATATTTGGAATCGGAAGAGAAAAACGCATCTGTGTGTAAAATTTCACAACATTCTTGCAAGAAATAAAAAAGTTAGTTTTAAGACCCTTGTCCCCTCTTAAAGGGGCTGCGAAACACTGCTTGGGGGGATACCGGCTATACTTCAGGTGGGTTCTTTATGTCACACAGATGCTGACCTAAAAAGAATTACGGGAATCGATGCACAGGAACGGGAGTTATTCAGTGAAGAAATTTCAAAATACAAGCAAACAAAACGCTGCCCTCAACTCGATTTTGGCGGGGCTTCCCACTCCTATTTCACTCTCCCAATGACGGCACCTGGCGCAACCAATCAAAACAGCCAGCCAGAGCACGTCGCGGAAGTTTGTACTCCATGGTTGCTTGCTCTCTGTAACTCGTTCTTGCTGAGACTGGCAGCGTCGTTTCTTTTGCCAGAGCGCCCCTGGTGGTGTATTTTTATTTTACTTGCTTTGCAGGGCTCTTATCTAAGACAGACAAGTTGTTTTTGTTGATCTAATATAAAACGCAGACAGGTGACAAAATGTGTCTCTATTTATTCACACAATTTGCAGTATATTTACTGTTTGTCCGATCATCAAGCTCGCGCCAGGTGATGTCATATCCGCTGCTAAAAACCCGCCACTGTGTGGCGACACCATCAGAGCCATGAAGTTGTTTTTGGGATGACAACAAAATATTAAAAAACGGAATGTACGCGGTATAACCGACGCAAATAGCACCATTATAACTCACTGTATGCAATCAACAGGCAAAACAGTTAACTAAGATTGTGTTTCTGGGCCCCTTTAAGGCCCTTTGTACACAAATGTGTGCACAGCGAACTCGAAGCTCTTTTTGAGACTGGGCTGCAACCAGCAATGATTTCTTGGTTTTGGGTGAATTTAGCACCATTCATGTCACACACGGGTTGGCTTTCTGTGCCACATAGTGAATGTAATAAATAATGTTCTACAAAACACTGAGCTGGATGGCACATCGTCAGCCATTTTCATACACATTTTTCGATCAGCAAAAAACGATTTTCCTCCTCAATTTCAACATCAAAGTGCATATTCAAAATCAAAACTTATTCCGTGATACCTTTGATGTTTGAGTTAAAAGACCTGGAATTTTGATGCTGCTATTTTTAACCACTGGAACATTTTGAACAAAATTTCGCACATCCCTGTGAAAAATAATAAATGAGTGGCGTCTTGTGCTGGAAAAGAAATAAATTTTTTTTAGTGAGGTCTGAACAGGCTATAATATTTTATTTTTGATGGAAACGAAAAATGGCGCCTTTTTGCTCTCTTTTCTGCTGTCTTTGCCACACACCAAATCACCCTCTATGCTGTCACAGAGACGAACCTTGACAGACACCCACTCTCGGTTTTGAAGAGCAAATATGTACCTTACACAATGAACGATGATGAGGCAAACAGCGAAAACCTAATAATAAAAACGCAAAGAGGCTTAACAGTCAACAACAAGTGTGATGGCACTGTGGTTGCTCCTGGAGTGATTTCAGTTTATCATGTCTGATTGTAAGGGGCATGAAATCTCCATTTTTGTGAAGATAGATATATGTGCATTAGAGCTGGGTAAACATGGTATGCCAGAAAAATCAGATACTGGAGCACAAAACTTGGGCAGCACATTTAGGCACTGTAGAGCACAGAACTTGAGTCTGCCGACTAAAAATCAATGCACGAGCCATTGATTCATGATGACCAGCCTGACTACACCCACTGCAGGGCAAAGGCTTCTCTCATGTCTCTACCATTAACCCTGTCCTTTGCCAGTTCCGCCCAACGTATCCCCGCGAACTTCTCAATCTCATCCGCCCACCTAACTTTCTGCCGCCACTGCGGTCACTGACCACTAAGTTTCTATACACAAAGTGTAACGAGGAAGAAGTTCCTATTCAGGCGAAGACGACAACGAACTTCTGACCGTTGTATTGAGCGGCATTACCATTGCTTTGTGTGTGTGCTCTCGCTGCTCGACCTCTCTGTCTACGGACCGCCGGCGCTCAGTACCCCTAACCATCCCAGTACCCATCTTACATTTGGTGGAGTCGCCGGGTAAAAATATCCATCGTGGAGCTGCGTAGCCGTACTCTTCCCACGCTTGAAAGGCCAGAAGACGTCCAACATCAATCTATGCAAGCGGGCCCAGCTCTGATATGCGCCGCCTCCCTTCGCCAGCGAGATCCAGCTATCTTCAGCGGAGCCCATGAGAATGACGTGGAAGACTGGCTCGCGTCATACGAACGAGTGAGCCTGTACAATAGATGGGACGACGATATGAAGTTGAACAACGCAATTTTTTATCTAACGGGGGTCGCTAACCTCTGGTATCGGAACCATGAGGGAGACATCTGAACATGGGCAGCCTTCAAAACGAAGCTAGTACAGCCCCCACCGTCATCCTATCCTACAATGTACGTGCCTGTGGAAGCGTCGGCACCTTCCTTGCTACCAGCTCGATGAGCAAGCAATCCGTGGCGCACAAGTGACAACCGTCCTGTATACTACACTTGCGGAGTGGCTGGCCACGTCACGCGCTACTGTCGTCGCCATCTCCAAGCGCCAGCACCACGCGCGCAATCTTCGGGGTACTGGCCTCCAACCCGTTAATATTCTGAGCCTGTCGACCAAACGCCAAGTCGTCCTTTCTCCCCTGATCCTTCAGCCCTCTCCAGCCGCCGCTCCCCTTCGCCACGACACCGCTCTATCTCCCCCATGCGACGTTGCCCTAATTCTCCTCAGCAGGAAAACTAGGCACCGCAATTCCGGAGGCAAGAACTGCGCCCCCGTCGAAATTTCGAAGACCTGATCAATCACCTGCGAACCTTATTGATGTTTTTGTTGAGGGCGTGTCTGCAATGGCTCTGATAGCCACCGGTGCAGCGATTTCGGTGATGGACGAAAAGTTATGTACTTCTTTAAAGAAAGATAAGACGCCAGTTTCTGGACTCACGCTGCGCCCGGCCAGCGCACAACCGATTAGGCCGTTAGCAGCATGCACCGCTCGAGTTTGAATCCAGGACACACTATACTCCATCGAGTTCGTCGTGCTGCCTTCTTGCTCGCATTCTTTAATTTTAGGGTGGGATTTCCTGTCGTGTCACGAAGCTGTCATCGACTGCGCTCGCGCAGAAGTTGGGTTCTCCGCTTTTCTCGATGTCTCGCCAGATGCTGCTCCTTCTGTTCCCTGCGCTAAAGCCGTCGTCACCGAAGACATCGTCCTTCCTCCCAGCTCCACTGCGCTTGTAAGCATCTCTTGTGACTCTGTTTGTGATGACGTTGTTCTCTTCACGCCGGCCTGCACTTTCCTGCGCCGCAAGTCCCTCCCGCTGCCCTACGCTGTGCTCACTATTTCTGCTGGCCTCTCTGTGCTATGGGTCTCTAACCCGTTTTCCTTCCCTACTGCTTTGCGCCATGGCGAATGTGTCGCCATGTCTCGCCAAATAAGCATAGCAAAAGGAGCGTTCAATGCGTGTGATGCCAATGTGCTAACAACTGCTGGGTTCACAGCCATGAAGAGTGCTCAGTGTCATGAATTGGCATTTGACACTTCGGGGATCCTAGTTGGTAACAGGATGGAAAAATGGGCATGGGCAAGGCATGCAGTGTGAAGGCGATACAACTAATGGCCGTTACGGGTAACAGTCTGGATTCCAAACAATGGCAAGCGTAGCAAGGGATGGCAGCGTGTGAGGTGGGCGGATGAGATGAGATTAGTCTGTGGGGATAACGTGGCCGAAGTTGCCACAGGACAGAGTTAATTGGAGAGATATGCGAGAGGCCTTTCTCCTGAAGTGGTCGTAGTCAGGCTGGTGACAAGAGCCATAAACAGTGTCACTTTCCATTAGTAATGCTGTCAGCAGTTTGACCCAAGACCTTTTCCCCATGCATTTCGCCCCAGAAGAGCCGAGCACCAGGCCGGGGGAAGTCTTGTACCCACTGGAAAACCGGTTTGGGCACACGGCGACATCGAGGATTGGACCCAGCACCTCCCGAATGCGAGGTGGATGCTCGTACCTTTGCCCATGTTTTTGAGCCGCTCGCGGAAGGCTGCGTCTGTCTCCTCCGTGTGGGGCAGGCTGGCCCAGGGCTCATCCTCTGCCCCAGCATCAGCAGGCCGCCCTGGACCACGAGAAGGAAGATGAGGTGAGATGCTGCACTGCTCTCAGAGACAGTGCATTACAAGACAGATCCTTTCCTCTTCTGGAGACTGAAGAAGCGGAAGGCATGTGAAGCAACAAGAGGTTCCCTGGTCAGGAGATTATTCAAACACTGTGGCTGACACCATCACAAGCCACAGTATGCCCCTGAACACTCATGACTAAGAATGCCATGAGTGAAATCCCAGGGCAGCACCACACCAATCCAGTGCAATGGTACTGCTTCAGGTCCACTCCTCCTTATCCAGGTTTTTTCACTTGCCAATCATGCATGCCACATTGATGCCCGCTCTTATTATCCCTTTCAGGCGCTTTGTACACAATTGCGTAAGCAGCAAACACAGCTTTTTCTGAGAAACTGGAGCACTTAACAGTGATTTCATTATTTCAGCCAAATTGAGCACCCTTCTTGTTGCAAATGAGTTATTTCTTGGTACCATGTAGCAAATGCAGTGAATAATATTCCACATAAGAGTGAGCTAGGTAGCACTTTGTCCACCGTTTTTGTGCAGACATATTTTGCCGTGAGTGAAAACATCGATTGGTTTTGCTCAATTTCGAATGTGATGTGAATCTTCGAAACACAAATTCATTCCACGATCCCTGGGGTGTTTACCTGACACACGAGAACATTTGGATGCTATTATTTCTAACAAATCTAACACTGTACGGAATTCTCCACATCATTGTAAAAACCTACCTGCTGGTCTTTCACATTCGAAAACTAACAAATTCCCTTTCTTGAGGCCTAAATATATTACTTAGGTGAAAAAAATAATTGATTTCAGTCAAAACAAAAAGGCGATTGAAAGGGTTAAAAGCCACCTCCAGCAACTTTTCTACACTGTCTACTCAGTCACGCCATTGTACTGCAGCACACTGTTTCACTGTCGCGTCTCGCTCTTTCATTAGCTCCAGCATGTGCAGCAAGGTGCTCACTTGGAAACTCACTAAACCTAGGCGCCTGGGCAGCTTCCTGCACTCAAGGTAGCTTTGCACCTCAGGGGCAGTCTACTGCTGTTTCTTCTCACTAGACTCACCGCTGTTCTTTGGTGTCACAGTGTTTTGCCACCTTAGCACTTATACTGACATCTAGCTGTTTGGCATTAATATTATGTTCATACATGCATGCCTATTATCTAATCCAATTGCAATTGCATTTGCAATAGATACAAACAGATAGCGTAACGGCTATGATCAATTCTATTGGTCTAGAATCTCTTCAGACAAGGCGCACTGAAGCAAGGTTGAAATTTTTGTACCTAATATATAATAATCTGATTAGAATAAACCCCCATGATTATATTACTCCTGTTTCACGAGCAAGTACGCGTTATAACCATGGAAAAATGCTGCAAGAATTTCGTGCATACTCTAATACATTTCAACAATCATTTTTTGTCAAATCGATTACAGTGTGGAATGAATGGCCAAAGCGTGTAGTGAACAGTCCAAATGTAAAAATGTTTGTTGATAATTTGACAGCCTTCTGTACGTGAAGCCCTCGTCTTTGTGGCTTCTTTTTTCGCATCATCTGATTGCTCTTGCATGACGCTCGTGCATATCTTGTTTTTTATTTGTATCTGTGCTCACTCCTGCTTGGAGTCAAGTGGCTCTGCAGTATTAAATAAATAAATAAATGTACAGCGTTTTTCTCTTATATCTCAATGGAAAGTTTACATCTACCCATAGACCTGGATGACCCACACAGGTAGAACTGTTGCTACAACTTTGAAAACATTTGCCCACCTAAAGCTTATATAAGCCTCAGACGCTTGCCATGTCATGCATCCTCAATCTTTGTAACCGCAGAAAAACGCAATGGCTTGCAAGAGCCGCTGATCAACCCCATGTGCCTTAATTTCCATCTCTTCCAGCCTGACAGGCACTCCAAAACAAAAATGTACAGGAATTCACAGGATGTGTTTGCATTACCAGTACTGGCTGCACATTTCGCTTTTACGTTGACCACCTTCGTGTTAGATCTCTGAATTTCATTTTGCCATTTCTTTTTTTTTTCCGACGATGTATGGGTGGGAAGGGTGGAAATTTTGTTTCTTCTAGGTTTGCGTGAATAAATAGATCAAAGCTGCAAATTAAGCCCACGGAAATAAAAATACGCATAGACTATTTGCTTTCGCCGATCACTACGTATCTCTCCGCCGATGGCAGAGCGGCAAGCCGCCACAAGACTGGCTGAAAGGTTGGTCAACTCCTCCCACCGTATGCAGGGAATTAAAAAAAAGGTGAGAGCCCAACGTGAATTCAATTTAAATGAGGGAAATCGGCTGCACAGGGCAATAATTCGAAGTTTCCGAGAATGCTAGGAATGTGTAGATAGGGTTTCAGAGGCAAAAATACGACTTCAGATTCCTCTTCAGTGCACCTTTATGAAATTCAGCTTTCTTTTTTTTTTGGATGAGAAAATGATGGAGCAGTTTGCACCTCTACACTAGTACACGTAGCTACCCCTCAGCCTTCCCGCGTACACTGCTGAGAGTGTGCAAGTCAAACTGCCAAAGGAGCACGCACCATCGTCGGGGACCAGGCCGCCGGCGCTGCGTTCCATCTCCTGGCTCTGGATGTCTGCAGGGAAGAAGAAGAAGAAGAACATGCAGAGATGCAGCAGCAGCAGCTGCCTTGGTGCTCTCACCCTGGTTGAGGGTGCGGATGAAGTCGCGGTTGCTCTGCAGCTGCCGCACAAACTCCTGGTTCTGCAGCAGGATGGCCATGCGCTCGTCCTCCAGCAGCTGCGCCTCCGCCCCAGACAGGTGGCGCTGCTGCCGCGCATTCTCCGCCATGCGCTGCTGCAGCACACTCAGCTGCTGCTGCTGCTGCTCGCCCTGCCGACACCACAAACACATGCTCGTTCACGCATCTTTCCATCATTACACGGTAGCATGAAAGAAAATGTCGACAGCGGTACTTTGCAGAGGCGTGCGAGTATCAAGACTTTGGTTGCAAACCAAATGTAAAGATAAAAACTGGTTGAGGAACAAAGTGAATATTTTCAAATAATTTTGAATATCAGCACAATAGCCGGTTCATTTTTGTCCCGGCTGCACTTTGATGACTGTGCTTTAGGTTGTAATCTTTGGCCCCTCGACTGTCACGTGGTTTTTGGCATATATTGTGCTGGGCTTTCCTCAAAAATAAATGGCTGTTAGTCAGTGCCCGTCCTGTTGTGAGTGTTTCTTCTCTTGTCTCCGTCTATTTTCGCACTGGTCATTTCAAATCATGTCCCACCAACTAGCCCAATCGGCAATTTTGACAATAACTACCTGAGACTAAAGACAGGCGCTTTTCCACAGAACACAGCTGTGAAAAGAAACAGCTATTAGAAACGTATCGGAAAAAATTTTTATTTTTTTTGCCATTGCTAGCATTACAACCCCGAAAACATTCAAAAATGACAAAGTTTCCTGTTGATCTCAGCATGCATGTAAACATCGTGGCATTTCTCAACGGCACTTTTCAGTCACTGCAAGTTGCACTTGTTAGGTCAATTATTTTTTTCTCTACTCACAGAACTGCCAACATGCTGCAAGTGCCCTAATGCCAGGCCTTGCATCAAGCAGCTAACAGCCATCAGGAGCTACTGTGGCTGGCTATAAATACAGCGGGGAATAAGATGATCGGGCGTTGACAATAAGAGACAGAGCAAGCCAGAATACGGACCAACCCGCAGACTTCGTTTCATAATAAGGGAGTAATTACTCAGGCTTTGTTTCATAGTGAACATTTTCTCACTGCACAAAGCCGGCGTTAGAAATAATACCTTGGAGTAAGCCCAAGTAACTGTATCTCGCACAGCGTGGCACAGTTTCGTTTCCACACCTTCAGACTACAACGGAATTCGGAGCAACCGCACGGTTTCCAGCAGGGTCGTACCGATATGCAAAGCCTAAGCCTCGCTGAGAACACGAGATCTGTTGAAACCTTCGTATCCAGCACCTGTCTTCAGGCATCACAATGAAGTATGAAAAGGACCATCCCATTCGCACTTTAGCCCTATCTGCCATTCTCCATCCTGTTGCATTTTGATGTGCTGCACCGTGCCTCTGCAATAGCAACATATCATGCCAACATCTATTTTTGTTATCTAAGCATCAGGTCTAACTGCCATATCAGACTTTTTTTATTTTAATTTGACACCATTTGCTATCAACAGAATGGCACCCAGGTTATGTCTGAAAAATGTTTATTACTCTGAGTACAGCATCATTCCCGCTTCCTTATTCAATGTCTGGCAGGTCTTACGGAATAGATTCGGCACTCATGAGGAGTAAAAGAAAAATGTGCACAATACATGTTTGTTTTGTGCAAAAGCACTTGTTTTTAATGTGACCGACCAGCATTCATATTCAGAACTACTTGACTTGGTTCGTGACTAAAAATTTGATATTCGCACACCTCTACCAAGAAACATATGCACCACATAAAACTACAAAATAACTGAGAAGAATCTAGTTTAGGTGTAACCCTGGTAATGACTGTGACTGCTTTTCAAAAATTTCCCAAAGCCACTCTAACTTCACCTCAAGACTGCTAGCTGGCATGTAGTGCTGACAGTACAGCTGCCAATTTCACCACTAACTGCATATACCAGTCCTCTGGTGACTGGATTGGAAACAAAATGCTTAATTCAACATGCATGCATGCAAATTTCCCCCATTTCCAAATTCACATCCCCTGTTCTTCCCAATTCCTTTGAAAGAGGGTTAGCCAATTCATTCAACCCATCCCCATCACTCAATGCCTGGTCCAGGGCCTGTAATAAATAAATAAATATTTCATACAAATACACACGAAGATATAAGCACTCAGAAGTAAAAAAAGAAAACAAAAAAACAGGCAAACATTGTGGAGTGTACGTACACATTGAAGTGGGACCTCAATAAAACGAACATGGTGTGTCATGCATGAGCTGCACATGCCATGACATGCGCTGTCCCATGGAGAGCACCCAAGGAAGGGCCCATGAAATGTGGGGAAAGGAAGGTGAGGCAGGATGGCACCGTGAGGAAGTACACGCAAAAGAACACCCTGACACATGCTTCTTCTCTGACCAGCCAGGGGTGCAGGGAGGTTTTTTTCTCTCTCAAGCGAGGGCTGCATGCTGGGGGAACCAACTTATACAGGGGGTCAACTTCTACATGGTGACATATGGCTGCTGCTCCTGCATGCTATGCATGCTATGCTATGGTCAAATGTTTAGGCGAATCCCCCTAGGTGGAGTAGATTTGCAATAAGGGAGTAATTACTCGTTGACACCCACCCGAGCGGAGCCATAAGGCTACAAAGGAAAGCTATACAGCTTTCTCAGAAACTTCGTAGTTAAAGAAAAATTCGTCCTGGTCCGGGGATCGAACCTGGGACCACCGCTTCACCGGAGCAGTCGCTCTACCAACAGTTTCTGAGAAAGCTGTATAGCTTTCCTCTGTAGCCGTATGGCTGCGCTCGGGTGGATGTCAATGAGTGATTACTCCCTTAATACATGCTATGCTATGCATGCTATGCTGCATGCTATGGGCCACAAGGCACACCCCAGGGGAAGGCTGGTGGGGCAGAGTGCATGCCCTCCCTGAAAGTGGCCCAGAAGTGGGGCAACCACCTGTGTTGGGGGAGGAGGAGGGCTGCTGGGCCTGGGGTGGGGCCGGCCAAGCCGCAGGAACCCAGGCGGCAGGGGCCCCAGCAGGGGTGGCTTCCAGGCACGCACCTCCTCCAGAGAGGGAGGGACCGACCCCCTGCACCACCAGGGGACACCCTTCTTCACGGGGAGGAAAGAAGAATGCCACACCCCGACCACAACTGCGAGACTTCGCTTTTCTTCAGGGGTGCCTGCTGCCCCAGCTCCAGGAAGGTGAGCCACCACAGTGGGAACAGGCGGCAGTGAAAGCACACTGTGCACAGTGGCACTGCTTAAAGGTGCACTGAAGAGGAATCTACACTCATATTTTTACCACTGGAACTTCATCTACACATTCCAAGCGTTCCTGGAAACTTCGAACTATTGCCCTGTGCGGCCCATTTCCCTAATTTATATCGGATTAACGTCGGGCTCCCGACTTTTTTTTTTTGTCACCTAATTCCCCGCAAACGGTGGGAGGAGTTGACCAACCTTTCACCCAGTCCTGTGGCGGCTTGTCGCTCTGCCATCAGCAGAGTGATACGTAGTCATCGACGAAAGCAAAGAGTCCGCACGTATTTTTATTTCCGTGGGCCTAATTTTCAGCAATGTAGTCTCTGACTAGACTAATTTATTCACAGAAACCTAAAAGAAACAAAATAAAATGAAAGCAAAGTCGGCACACGACTGCCTGAAAGGCATTCCATGAGTTGGTCGACTCCTCCCACCGTATGCGGAGAATTAAAAATATAAAGGCGGGAGCCAGACGTTAATCCGATTTAATTAGGGAAATCGGCCACACAAGGCAATAAGTCAAAGTTTCTAAGAATGCTTGGAACGTGCAGATTGAGTTCCCGCAGCAAAGAGACGAGTTCAGATTCCTCTCCACTGCACCTTTAAGTGTTGCCCACACAACTTCCGGGGACTGAGCGCAATGACCCTGGCATTCGGTTTCCTTTGGAAGCTTCAGCAACACTCATTATCGTTCCATGATTGTCAACACGACGAAATCGCAAAGCAGTGGAGACACTGCTGATGGTTAGCAAGGATCAAAAGGTACGCATGCACCTTAGGTGCGTTCCCCATGGACAAACTGTGGAGATGGGAAATGCAGTTTTTCCCAATGAGATTGGAGGACCCAGTGACTTTGAAGCTCCAGGACTAGTACAGAGGATGACTCGCAAGGATTAACTTGACTTGACAGTTGGACACAATACTGCATCACTTGCATCTCAACAGAAAGATACAGACGACTGGAAGACACCCGGCGACACCAACAAAGAGCTGACTCAAGAGATGCAGAAATTGCCAAGTTTTCAGGCCAAGTCAACCTCCAAGCAGCATGGCAGGCAAGGACTCCGGGCCCCAGCAAGCAGCACATTTGCCCTCCAAGCAATGACAAGGACGACTTCAGCCCCCAGCGACTGGAGTAGTCACCCATGGCCACAGGTAAGTGTCAACAAATCCAAGGACCATCCAACCTTTCCAGGCATCCACAAGTGACAAATGTACGTGCCGCATAAATTGCTCATTCTGCCCACACCTCCGCACGGTCTCAAGGTGGAGCTACTTTCCTGGATGCAGGCTTTTAACTCCACACTGAGCACCCTACGGTGGCAGCACCACCTTTAACGCATCAAGTAGCCTTAATTAAAACATGTTGTGACGAGGTGTCTCGAAAATTTTACAGCAAATCAATGAGTGACCTATGGTCCACATAGCTGTTGTTTCCGATTTCTTTAATTGATGCTTTTTTCTAATAGCCACCGTAGTGGCTGAGTGGTTATGGCACGCACTCAGCTGCTGAGCTGAAAGACATGGGTTCGATCCCGGGCGCGGCGGTCGAATTTTGATCGACGTGAAATACTAGGCACCTGTGTACTGTGCGATGTCAGTGCACATTAAAGAATCCCAGCTGGTCGAAATTTCTGAAGCCCTCCACTACGGTATCTCTCATAGACTGAGCTGCTTTGGGACGTTAAACCCCCATAAACATCAACATAAACATTTTCTAATATTTGCCCGATTTGGCACAGAAATGCTCTTTTTCACTAGCTTTGTGGTTCTTTACTTCAGCAAATTAAGCAGCTAGAACTGCCCAAACTTTATGCTATATTTTACACAAACTTATCTATGAAGCAACACAAAGTTCACTGACCTACCTTATAGAAGGAAAGAAAACAAGAAGAAGTTTACAAGGTGATAAAAAGAAAATGACATTTTCGAACTTGAAGACAAAT
The DNA here is from genome assembly GCF_055824585.1 of Amblyomma mixtum. Lineage (NCBI taxonomy): Eukaryota > Metazoa > Arthropoda > Arachnida > Ixodida > Ixodidae > Amblyomma > Amblyomma mixtum. Next base: position 56,375,975 of record NC_143021.1, on the reverse strand, counting down.
GACGACAAATTAAAGTTGGTCTGAATCGATAGATTACACCACACTAACAACAATGCAGAGACCACTCTCATCAAAACAGAAAAGGAAAAAAATATGAAAAACAGAAATCAGCACCCCCAGCCATTCACACAAGCAACTGCAGTAGCATAGAACTGCAAAAATCAGCCAACTAGGCTTCAGTTATTTTTCCATAACATGGGAACTAATGTCAGATATGCTGAAACTAACTGAATTTCTGAAAACAGGAGGAACAACTACATACACACACACCCAATTCTATTATTATGCTACAGGCCCATGTACTGTGCGATGTCGGTGTACGTAAAAAAAACCCAAGTGGTTGAAATTTCCGGAGCCCTTCACTGCGGCGTCCCTCGTAGCCCGAGTCGCTTTGGGACGTTAAACCCCATAAACCAAACCAAACCAATTCCATTATACTATCACTAATAATAAAAATTTTTTTTTTAAGACCAACATCTCCCCTTGAGAGGGCAAACTGGCAACATTTTTTCTAAGCAGAAAGGTGGCCATCTTCCCGAGAAAAGAGCAAATTAGATTCCCAAAATCTTTCCCCATTCAAACTGCCCATGGAATTTTTTCACGTCGATGTCATTTTTATGATGTCGCTGTTCGAGCCGACCAGAGTGAGAATACCAAGCCAGCGTTATGTGACATGACACCTGCCAACTGCTCTGACAGCTGGCACAGGCATGGCCATAAGTAATCGGAGCACGCTATTGCATTCGAGATGCAATCACGCTTTCTCCATTGGTAATGAAGAAGCGTTGTTTGTCTACAAGAAAGCCCACCAACCTTTGCTACCAGCATGTGCGCACCACTGCTGGAAATTTCGATTAGGTGACGCATGAAAAATATTCGAAGACAGTTGCGTGTTCTGTTTACTTCTGTCCGCGCCTGTACATCTCAGGCTGGATCGCAGTTCCTGACATGTATCAGTGCTCTCACGTTTGGTATTATTCCGTGTTCAGGCACAGCCCACCAGCACTGTAAGTTCTGTCATTGATGAATCAGTGTCTCGTGCACATGTGGACATCACCAGGATGCTGGTATTGACCAAACAAACCACACAGCAAGGCAGCGGAGTGATCTGAGGCTTCAGTGCGACCTGTCAACAGTGTGGTCTTTGCGAGCGATGAATTAGTTTACTGTACGGCTTTGAATATGCTCTCATTGTTGTTTTCACTGGTGACTGTGTGGGGAGGGGAAAGCGAAGATTTGTTGTTGGACTTGTTTATGCACTGAGCCCAAGCAGTTCAGCGTTCGTGCGTGTCAGTGGTTATTAAATTAAAGAACAGGAGTGGAAAACACAGCCTGGCACTGAACCTACATCCCTACAGTGGATAAAAAGGACTTCCTGAAGTTTCATTTATTTCACGATTATTACTTGCCTGGCACTGGCCAGTGCTAGGCAATTAGTAATAATCTCGAAATAAAAGAAGTCAGGAAAAAAGAACCTGCTGCCTCTCGGCATCGGTCCGTTTGCATCAGCGCACATCTCTTTCTTCATGAGTAATGTGAGAGAACAAATCCGACAATTCCCAAAGTTGCGAATGATGCAATGCATATAGCGCCCTGTCTGAGTGCATTTTGTGGTGTGCTTGTCGTTTCGGAAACAACCTGAGATTATTTGTAATCATACAACGGTGTACAAGGAGCGTATGCTGTGCTTGTCTGTTCGTCATGGGAGGAAAGAATATTTCGTTCTCCTGCAGTCCCAATTGGGAATAAATTTCACCACTTCTCGTACTGCAGCTAATGCATATTCATTAGTGTTTCTTCCCTGGTATCCTGATGAATCTGTTGCAGGCTTATCTTTGGTTTCTCTCTTTCGCAGTCACGCGCATCTCGTTCTCTGCGCTGTGCACATCAGTGGCTAGGCAATGACAACAACATTCATCCTCTATATGAAGTGGTGCTGATGGATTGGTAGTGAACAGCTATTTCTGACTCACTATAGCAACAGTGATATTCTGTCTTGGAGCCCATCACCTAAAGCATGTGGCTTCAGACTACTGGGTTCTTTTCAGAAGAGAAACAATGTATGCTGTGCCATAATTCACTAAAACAGAGCAGTATTTCCATGCGCCTCTAAATTCTCCGAGAGAGATTATCTTGGAACGTACCTCATATGGGTACCAACCTCTCGCACCATGCATTTAAAAATATTTTAAAAAATCGACCAAACCATAGAGGCCAAGGCGTAGTTGCTGGTATCCACAAGTGGTGGAGCCCTGTGTGCTTCACTTCTGCACGCTTTTATACAATTTTCTTGCCATTCAGTGCTCTGCTACCTGTAACAATTATATATTTGCTATCGCGCGATGCTAGCCCAGCAATGTAGAGTAGCTTGACTTAGTATTCCACCTTAGTGTCCCTTTATACTCCTCAAGTTCCAAGCAAAATTTCTGCAACATTCTGTGGGACACACAAGGGCATTGGGAAATCACACACATCAATGGGCGTATTCCAGGGATCTCTCCCATGGTGGGTGGTGGTGGTTTTGCCGCTCGCCAGTCCGCCTGGCCGCCCACGTCTAACAATCGCCGCCCACCACACAATAAGGTGATGGCTGGTGAAGAGAAGGGCTAACTTGGTAGTGTACAGTGTGCAAGACTGTCCTGCTTAGCATACTTGCACCCTTGATGGTAACCACTGATGTGACATCGCATCACTACTGTGGCGGAAGCTGCTCAAACAATGGCAGTTATGAGGGCGTTTGCCAAGAAGATGGGCCTCAAGGAAAAGCTTGCCCCCCGTCTCATCGATGTTGAGACTGCTGGTGTGCCGCACAGACGCCACGGCAGCAACTGAAAATGACCGACTGCTGGTCGACATTAAACAAATAAAGTGCACCTACATATGTGTATTTGTGGGAATTTCACTGTGCCTGAATTTTTCTTCTTTCGGATCGTCAATAATAGCAAATTTGTACCAGTTGGTTAAGCTGTATTACCGGATAGCGCATACTTTTCCTGCATCCCCGTGAACAATGTATTAACAGGGTTTCACTGTACACTAAATTAAGTTTGAGCTACTATCAAAAAATTTGGAGGACATTTCAGCTTAGTCTTTAAGAGTGAAACAGGACAGTGTGTTGTAGCGTTGCTAAGGAGTCCACAGAACAGAATGTCATCACTGTTGAGCACAACCCCTTGCCCAAAGTAAAGGAAATAACGCCTGTCTCATATCTCAGTGGACACCCGAACCACGCAGTAAGGGAAGGAATATGAAATGAAAATTGGTTTTAAGGAAACAACAATTTCTCAGACACCTGAACCCCCCCCTCCTGTAGAAGGAAAATGAAATGAAAATTGGTTTTAAGGAAAGGAAATACTCATATCTTGGTGTGCCCCCCAAAGGAATGGACACCAGAGTATATGTCTCTCAAACAACATTCTAAGACAACATCCCTAGTCACTAGACGTGCCTTTATTCATTCCTAACCATCGACATCGAACTGGCACGCTTGCCTCACACTCCAGAGGCCCTGGTTCAATTCCCCAACTCGGCCAATTTCCTATTCGATTTTATTTATTAATTAATGCATCTGGGATTTTTCGCTCACGGCCAATGCCACTGATGATGAAATTGGCTTTTCTGTGACACGGGGCCATTAATGCTGTGGCGTTAAAACTAGACAGTATCAACCATACAGTCAACTACCAGTTGTACCTGCAGCTACCAACGTGGTTCTTCACGAGTCACAACTGCACTAGTGCTGCCTGGGGGAAGAGTTTTGCATGACGCCTGCCCACTGGGAACCTGGGACGCCAGTGACTTCACCCACTGCACAGGTAAGACCCATCAGGGCTGCAAGGCATGGCCTGAGGGCCCATCGCATCATGAAGAGAGGAAAAAAATGATGGACGACTGAGCACTGTTAGGTGACACGAAAATTACGTTCACTACTGCTTTGGTTCTGGTTCAAGGCTTGGTTTTCAAGGTCAAGCAGGCTTCACACACAAGATTGGCGAAATCCGTGAGTGGAGGAGACCTTAGTGCAGTAAAAAAAGGCACCGGGCGAACATGTGCCACTGCCTATAACCAGCTGCCCAAGGCCAGTGACATGGCAGCTGCCATGCTCCCAGCAGTCCAGACTGGAAGCATCTGGGAATTAAGGGGCCCAAGGGTAGATTAGGCCATGCCAATCATGGCATTAATCAATTATCATTTGCGAGAACAGAAAACTGGGCAAGTTGAAACGGATTCATCTTAAAGCAGCACAAAACACAGGACGTAGCGGAAGAAAGAAGCGACGACACGAGCGCAATCTAACAACTCATTTTTTTTTCTTTTCTTTTTGGAAACGACCAGTGGTTTTTTTGTGGGAAACTGTGCATTCGTACCTTGCGTGGTCGTCCCGGCACTCGATCTTCTTCCTTACTGCACTGCGGACTCTGCTCAGCTTATTCTTCGCTGTAAAAACCACTTTCACCCCAAATCTCGACCCTACCTTATTCAAACGGTGTGAGATTCCATGTACGTACGGAATCCCTACGGTTCTTGTAAGCGTGCCGTCTTTTTGTTTTGCTAGACTATCACCCCTAGTCAATATCCTCTCGGATATTTGAGCCAGAGCCACATCCGGGTAACCAGCGTCCCTCAGCCTCTGAACCTGTCCCTGGAAGCTAGTCTAAAGGAAGCTAACCCTCCCAGTTGTTAGTTACGCTCGTGTCGTCTCTTGTTTCTTCCACTACGTCCTGTGTTTCGCGCTACTTCAAGATGGACCTATCGTTTGCCTTGCCACGGACTCTGAGAGCAGAGGCTGCCAGGAGGAAGCAGCAGGCCAGACAATTCTGCGACTTTTCCAGAACCTTCAGGTCACCTAACATTTCCCCAATTGGCTGGATTCTATAACAGGCAGACATTGTCCCTTTGTGAGGGCAGTCAGGACTGAGCACACACATGCTCCAAGTTACATGCGCCACAACTTCGCTCCTTCATCCCTCAAACTGCTATTGTACAAGACATTAATACGTCCAAAAGTAGAATGTGCCGCATCCATCTGGGACCCTCATCATGAAAACCTTACTCATTCACTAGAAATGGTCCCACATAACGCAGCCCACTTCATTCTCACCAACTATAACAGGACCGCTAGCATATCTTCAATGAAATCAAACCTTAATCTGCCATCCTTAGCATCACGTCACAAAATGTTTTGCACCTGCCTATTCCATAAGATCTTTCATCATCCACACCTGTGCAGTGAATTCATCTCTCCCCCGCATCACCTATCATCAAGATCAGATTGTGCCTACAAAGTTGGTGTCCCATTTTGCAGAACTAACGCTTTCTTTCAGTCACTTTTACCTCGAACAGCAGCAGAGTGGAATCACCTTTCCGCACCAACAGCAACCATCAAAGATTACCAGCTTTTAAAGAGTGCCTTAGCTAACATTGTATGATTAGTTTGAGACAGAAATGGTAATAGCGCTACAGCAAGACGTATACAAGAAATACTGACACAGGACGTGCGCTAACTTCATCTGAGTTTATTTACTGCAAAGCCAGCAAATATATAGAAAATTTGAGGCATATGCAAAAAACCGGTACAAAAAAGCATCAACAAAACCGTTCAAGATAAGATATCTCAGTCTTGAAAAGGCGGACCGAAGTATCACTAACACAATCTAATCCCTTCTTTTTAATGCGGAACGGTTCCAAAAGCTCCCAAGCCTTCATATCTCCACTCCTGCCCAGAATCTTTATCTCCCGAAGCCGTGGCTCACACTTCTTGCACTGCTGGCATCTTTTTTGAACTTTTTTGACAATAGCCCCATTTCGTTTATTGCATTGTTGTGTTTTGTTTTTTTCCTGTAACCACTCCCCTCTCCAATGACAATGGCCCTGAGGGTATATGAAGTAAATAAATAAATAAGTGATTCGACCCAGAGATGAAAAGAGAGCATAACACTTGCCCCTGGGTAGTGGCCACAGCAGCAGCAGCAGCAGCGGCAGCGCACGTGGCCTGCTGGTAGGAGGGGGGCGGGGTGGGGGCGGCCGGTGGTGGGGAGTAGTGCGGGGGTGCCTCGGCGTTCTCCGTGGCCTCCAGCTCGGTGCGCAGCCGCTCGTTGTCGTTGTCCGTGGCCATGGCCAGCAGCTGGTCGATGCTGGCATCCACCCCGCCCCCGTTGGCCCGCAGCACCGCCTCGATCACCACGGGCTCCATCTCGGGGAACATGCTGCGGAAGTCACGCATCGCCTGCACACAGGGCAGGAGAAGCATACACTGCTGCAATTCACTGCTGCTTCTCCTCTATGATAATCCATCCACGTCTGAACAGCCCCCTACACAAGTACAGTGGGTTCAAACCACAGCATGCCACCACAACCCACAGGTTTTGAAGCGAAAAGCTTCACTAGGCTAGTCAACACTGCGCTTCGCGTGAGCCACACTACAGATCTGACACTTCTGCGCATGCGTGAAACCGAGTGACGTCACGCACGGCGCAGACACTCGCCATGGAAGGAAAAGAAGAAGCAACAGTCGGACGGCGCAGAAACAGGCAGAAGTGCCAGTGCGACCAAGGTCTTTATGGCAGACTTTGTGAACAATCCGTTCGGCACATGTGTGACGTTTGTGAAAGACCACCCCATTTGTGGGATCTTAAGCCAGTAAGTGATGGCAGACATTGAGCTTAGCATCTGTTCAGTTGAGTGAAACCATGGGTAGGGTGTGTGCCTCATGTAGGGCACCTTTAGTCAAAGAGAAAGACCCTCTGTTCAGCATCTGACCTCTCGCCACAGCCGTGCGCAGCGCGCATTTCAAAGCAGGGGTATATAAGGCGCGCTTGCCCATAGAACAGGCGCAGACACCCGCCATGGAAGGAGAAGAAGAAGCAACAGTCGGACGGCGCAGAAACACCGATCCAGAAGTGGTAGCTTGGAAGTTGGCTTTTCGCTTCGAGATATCCAGGCTTAACCTTAGCTAAACCACAGCCAATTTTTTTTGTAATGGAAACAGACGCCCCGCAGCTAGCCACTCAGTTTTTTTCAGGGGGCTTGGAAGAGAGGCTACTCAACTGCCATTTCCAAGTGAAAACCAGGTCAAATACTAGCTCTGCCCAGAAAGCATCCAACCAAGCTTCGATATGGTCTGGCTCACACTTCATCTGGACGTCTGCTAGATGGGATGTCCTAAGGCAGCACTGGGCCGTGCACTGTGCGATTAAGCTTACTTGGTCACATTATCTGCATAAAATTCATCTGTGCTACATCCCAAACAAACTCTGAAAGCTCAAACATTTCTTCGAACATTTTTGAAGGATGACTGCCCAACGTGAAAGCAGAACTTGAGAAAAACACGTCAAATCAAGCCAAGCCTTCACTTTGAAGGCAGTGCTTTTCTGGACATAAACGAGAACACCGTACACACTTTTTTATTAATCTTCATAACACATCTTTCCTAGAGGAGCTGCTGTCATAATGATGCTGTCACTTCATGCACTGCACTAGGATGGACATGCACTCATCTGGACGCAACATGCTTCCTGGATGAAAATGGAGACTCGACATACTTCTGTCAGGGGTAACCATTTGGAAAAACACTTTTACAGCTTATTTTCCAGCTGGAGTGACATTTTCCAGCTGGAAATTAAAGAGAATCTGGCTGAAGCTAACTGGAATTGTAAATTTAACATCTTGAAGCAAGTACTCTTCCTAGCTGGACAAGATTTCAGTAATCCAGCTGGAAACGCGAGCTTTCTTTTACCTGGGTTGTGAGCCCATGGCAATCAAACGATACTTAGCCCTTCTCCATGTGACACCCCCCTCCCTCTCGGAGGCTTCGTGATCAGCCACAGGCCTTTTGAGACGTTGTTTTCTAACTGAAGTCTTGGATGCAAAATTTGCTACAAATGCTTCCCCATACTACACACTGGGGACTAGCAGCCAACCCAATTACCAGATGGCATCATACTCCCTAGGCCTGGAGTGTAAACTGTGTCACCAATTTCTTCCAATTATAAAGGATCTGACAATTTTGCTTCCAAAACATAATTTAAATATCCCTTTGGATGTCCCAAACTTTTGCCTGTGTGCAGGGAAATGTGTAATATGGAGAAAATTCTATAATTCCAAAGCGCAGAAAAAACTTGCGAGCTTTCATTGCTCAAGTATATGTGTATGTGCGCTGACAGCACTTCTTCGAGACGGTAATAAACGTTTTAGCACCATGTCACTGCCAATCCTCAAAAAGGCAAGGTTTGTGTCAAGCCTCTCAGATACATGCAGAAATAAAATAAATATTGCCGCGACTGGGTTTCGAACTCGCAGCCACATGAACAGATCAGCTTTGATAGCCACTGCACGAGAGCACAATGATATTGCCGCAGCCAATCGCGTCTCGTGTTAAACTGCCATACTTTCGCGCTGTGCCCGTCGCCATCAACTTCCTTCATGCGCAAATTCATGAAATGAAAGGAAAAAAGCATAACTGGTTCCCCAGGTCAGTGGATACTTCAATCACGCTTTGAGATATGTGGCAGCAGTGAGAGAGAGACGTGCATCGTATGCATTTGCATGGAGAATGTTTTGGCAGATACATGGTACTGCAGCAATAGGCTGCACGAGCGTTCATTGGGTTCACTGGCGCTGACATTGACACTCTGTTGATTTTTAGGAACGCAGAGGCGCATAAATGGCTGCCTGGGTCAGTGGACACTTCAATCACGCTTTCAAGTGCATGGTGGTGGTGTCCACCAGGAAAAACCTAATTTTTCACAGTATTTTGTGCTTAGCAATGCTATACCACCAGAAATTTAAACCCAGGTGAAGGAATGCTCACGTTTCCAGCTGGATTATTGAAACAGAAATCTTGTCCAGCTAGGAACAGCTCTTGCTTCCAGATGTTAAATTTACACTCCCAGCTAGCTCCAGCTGGATTTTCTGCAACTTCAAGCTGGAAAATTTCACTGCACCTGGAAAGCCAGCTGGAAAAGTGCTTTTTCAAATGGCTACCCCTGAAAAAAGTCTGTCGAGTCTCCATTTTCATCCGAGGAGCACATTGAGTCTAGTAGGTACACATTGTTTGATTGTTTACAAGGACCCTCAAGCATAAGTATTACTTGGAAATCATATTTTGGAACCAAAATTGGCAGATCCTGTGCTTCACCACCTGCTGAAATGCAGATGTATCCGCCAGCTTTCTTTGACCGCGCTGAAGAGGAGTTATATGACACGACTTTGACCCCACTCACCAGATGGCAGCACAGGTTCTGAATGTAGCCGAGAAAAAGCTTTTTAGGCCACTAACTCCCTTCTTCTGTGACTGCCATGCCTGTGATCGTGCTATCCAGCATATTAGATAATTTTTCCCCTGCCTAGCCCCAGGGGATTATACAAAGCACCTGCAAAGTGGCGGCCGACTGCTTCCGCAATCTGCAGCACAAGCAGCCTGTCCCTGAGTCAGAGCGCACCACGCAGCAGAGAGTCCTTGTACAGTTACCCAGGGTGGAGGGCACACACACACCAAGAAGAAAAAAAAAAAGAGAAATCCAGAAACTTTTTTTTTTTTTTCAAAATGAGCCATATCCGCCTTTACAGAAGCTGAGAAAAATGCGGACGTTTTTTATCCATAGCAGCACACTGGAAGTTGATAGGGAATATGCTTTAAAATGCTAGTTATATCAGGTATATTTAATTTTGGTAGTTTTTCAAAGGAAAGATCTATGGGCGAACATATAATTTTTACTTAAATTCAATGTCTGACTTTGGCTCATTTTGAAAAAGAAAACTGCCTCAAATGCTGTTCAAATGGCTGTGATTCAGTTTCTGAAAATCACTGTTTTCACTAGGCCGTAATAAACCACGGCTAGCCTTGAGAATTGAGAGCCTACTAAGTAGTACTGGAGAGCAATGGCTTTGTGCCATGGGGAGCCCTGCTGCCTGAAGCCAGGGTAGGAACATGTCTGGCAGCTCTTTGGAAGTACCCAGGGTCGTCAAAGGGGCACGCTGGTTCACAATAAACACCCCTAGAAAGAACGCACTGCAAGCAGCAAGGGAGAAGACACCGGAGGAGTGACCAGCCAAAGGGCACACAGTGCGAGAGCTGACCTGCCTGCACTTGTGCCAGCTTGAAAAGTGGCTGCAGCCACGGGAGCAGTACACACCAGGTGAAGTATGGAGAAAAAAATTGGTGTGGTTTAGCTCTGGTTAAACCTGGTTGGTTGCGAAAGCAATAGAAGCAGTAGAGCAACTAGATTCAGATATAGACTCTTCGTCAGTGACTTCCATGGCAAGACTCCTCGAGGAGCGCGGCACAACCGGCTCCTCCTGGCTGCGGTGGAGAGAGCAAGCTGATGTCACGCGTTGCCATAGCAACGTTACACCATCTGTTAGGCGCGGCGGCAGCTCCTCGAGGAGCAGGGGGGTCCACGGACCACGCAATGAGCGGTTAGACTTGGCGTAGTATTGCTTTCGCAATAAAATGGTGAAAAAATTACCGGGGTCACTTTAAGGAGCCTGCTTGCATGCAATGCGAAAGCACTGCAAATCAATTTTAAGTTTATTTTACATCCAGGGTTGCATCCAGGGGTACTGTTTATGCTGCATAAACAGTACCCCTGGATGTAATGTCTCAGCTGGAGACCTACACTGGCAGAAAGATATGAAGAATGAGCACTCAATCGAGCTGACAGTGGCCGAGTCTAAGGGTTACACCACAGCCCTGGCTGACCCCCGCAAGGATGGGGGATGTGTGGCACCTGTCTGAACTCCAGCTGGGTGATGGGTGGTTGCCGGGGTGGGCTGCGGTTGGGCGCCGACAGGCGCCCCCCCTCCGGAGCCACTTCAGCTGGGCTTGTCATGGCCACGCCTGCGCAGATGACAGAGGGGCCAAGTACTGCAACAAAAGCACTCCAGTGGGCACTACACTCTGTTTGTTTGCTTGCTTGCAAGGACCCTCAGGCGAGAGTATTACACGGAGGAGAGGGCTCAAGGGCAACTACTGATGCATGCGAGAACAGAATACAGCTCAGGAATACGATGGAGCAACTCGTAAGATACTTGACGCATGTAATAACAAAATCCACATAATGTATTCATGGTGACACACAGCGCAAAAGACGAGGAACCAGAGTAAGAAAGACACAGGACAAGCGCTGACTTGCACCATGTGTGTCACCATGAATCTTTACCAACTAGCCCAGTTGAATGCCTTGCTAAAGCACATAATGCAACAACATGTAATCTGAAATCAGTGCTGCTTCAATACTACAAATATCAAAACAACAAGTTCACTTCGGTTGGAATGAGCAATGGCAAGCTGTTCCGGTCCATTATTGTACAGGGAATGAATGGCTTCCCGTAGGGTTAACAGCAACACTGCGTTTTATTGTGTTACCATGGCAATGGCATCGGAAGATTGAAGCAGGTGCCATCGTGGATGATGAAGTAAGTTAGCAGTTATTTAGGTAAGGCAGAAACTGTGAAGCCGTAGATATCTACACAAGTGTACAGCACTCATTCTGCCGAGCGGTGGACATAAACGGTGGACGCTGATGCATGTGTCTACAAGCATACGGCATGTCTCATCTATCCACTGCCCACATGGCACAAAAAGGTGCCCCGTGCTAGAAACGTATCTAGAGAGGCACCCTCAGTAAGAACATCCAATAAAACACTTTCTTAATCTCGATCAGGTTAGGCCTTGTAATGTACCACACCCGTGGTGATATAATAATCGAATTCTTTGTTTTTCCAGATCTTTCCTTGCTTTATATTTTTATAATCTGTTTAAATTTTATCCACTGTTGTTTGTACATAGCGATTCTTTTTTGTAAGTTTGCAACAGGAGGCCCCCTGTGCAGCCTTTGGCTTTGGGACCTCCTCCTGTATTTAACAAATGTGTGTACGCACTGTTTGTTCGTTTGAATAAACTGATTCTGATTCTAATAGTAACACCATCCGGTTCTCTGAACAAAATCATATGCTACGAATGAAAGAAAACACTAATTATGGAAAACAAACTGCTTTTTCAGTGCGCTAGCACTAAGGCTTCCACTCTGCCTTAAAGCCGTTGTAGTTTGTTTGCTGTCCACAACCTGCCCACTGGATTGTAGACAGCCTGCCAGGTGTGCGTGTGTACGTGTGTGTGTGTGCGTGTGTGGGCGTGCGCGCGCACGCACGTGCATGCATGCGTGCGTGCATTCATGTGTGTGTGCATGCGTGTGCATGTGTGTGTGTGTACACACACATACAATGCCCATACTGGAGTGCCCTATACGACTTCGAGACTTATTCTGCAGTATTGGCATGCCGGAAACGCTTGCAACGCACTACATTTTGCTTGTCCTGAATTCAAGAAGCTTGTCAAAAAGCTAGGAGGTTGCCACATTGTAACCACACCATACCACCCAAGCACCAATGGACTCGCTGATAGGTTTATTTGTCACTGAACTCCCAGTTTTGAAAGGTGCAACACAGCAACACTCTGGAGTTGACAGCACAAACATTTTTACTGGCACAGCACAGCACCCCACAAGCTGCAACAAAGGAAACACCGGCCAACTTGTTCTTAGGCAGGCGAATCTGCACGAGGCTTGATGCTGCCAGGCCTGCCATCGAAATCAGAAAGGCAACAACAGCTCTCAACAAAAAGCCCAAACAAAAAAATTCAACGCGCAAGGCAATGTCCTCGTATAGAACTGCCAGGGATATGCACAGTAGGTTCAGAGAACAATACTTTGGCTGTCTGGACCAGTGCTGTTCAAGGCTAGGTCCGGATGAGTTGACATGTGTATATCTGGCGTTGTCAACAAGATCAAATTTTTCACAATTGGCAAGACACTGCTCACAGCCTAGCAGACGGATTTTTCCTTGACCTGGGTTAGCCTGCCAGTAGTGCCAACGTTCAGCTGTCAGCAGTGCCACTCGAGGCAACAAGTGGTTCCTCCAATTTAGAGTGGCACTACCTGTCGGAAATCATCGCCAACCGGCCAGATACAATGCCCGCTAGTATCTAAGCCCGGACTGCCCATTTACGGGGGAACGCTGCTTCGAAATGGCCCAAAAATGGCCAAAAAAATTTATTTCTTTGATAACTGCTGTATCCATTTGTATTCCCTGTTTCTTACACTGTCCCCAAAGTTTCAATGCAGATGTTAACCAGACAGTACTCTTTAAAAAGTTGCTTCGTGAAATGTGACGGCTGTGCACTGCGGAGAAACACTCTAATAACAGCTGTTTCTCTTTCGGTTACAGTTGCCTGCCTAGATACTCACCTCGAGGAGCAGATTTCTTCGCGACTGTGTTATCTATTTTGAACCCATTTGTTTTGTTCCACTCCTAGGTCAATATTCCTTGTTATTCCAACTTGTGGCTTTTAATTTTTTTGTATGAAATTTAATTCTCACTCTAAATATGCCAGCGGACACTGCATCGCAAAAATTAAAAACCAAATTCGTGCTTTGCAAAAAAAAAAATTCTAAGAATGCCTGCACCATTGCACATCAGTAGGAACGCAATGAATGTCGAACCAGCCACTGCCATATATTCTTAATTCTGAAGCATTTTTCACAAGATTCAGAGCAAAAACATCCATTAAAAACAATTTTCTAGAGGTATAACAGGCATTTTTATTATTTATTACGAAATTATGTAAATTCATTTTATTACTATAATAAAATTATTTGTAATGTGCTCGAAAAATTTCATGTAGATACATCAAGAAAAAACTTGCGGCCTCCTGAACTGCATTCTTAAGGAAGTAAATGGAGATAGCAATTGGAAGTTGGCCCACCTCCAAACGTTCCAAACAATCCCCAAAATTTTGGAAGTAGGCCCACCACAGAAAATAAATTTATATGGATTACTTTGGTTACAGGCGCGAAAAAAGACACAACACAAGACAGAAAGACAGGACAAAGCGCCACTCACAACTGATTTATTCCAAGAAAACATGCACAAATATATGCCGTCTGACATGCAAGAATACTATCATCTTCAAAGTTGATATGATAGTGAACTGGTGAAAAAATTGCTCCCAGCCTTGTACAAAGATATGGATGTGTCACTGACGCACATGCTTCCTTTTTTGCAATAAAAAAAGCTTCGATTAGTTCCCTAGTTTCTGTGTCTTTGCTTTTTGACAGAATTCGTGCACAAGAAAAACATGGCTCACAAGAGCGTGACGGGCAGGACCTTATATGCTTAGGCATATTCGGGCCTTCTTTATTTCACTGAACCTTTCTTTCATGTTCCCTGATTCGCTCGTTAACGCGGCGCCCAGTCTGCCCTGTATAGGAGCGGCCGCACGAGAGGGGAATTTCATACACAACTCCTTCGGCGCACTTCATGAACGATCGCCCATGTGTCGTGCCGCACCCTCTCTCTTCTGTTCGTCCTCTTTCAATACGAAAGCAAAGGCTTCCGAGCTTTTCAGGGGCTGAAAACACAAGCGGAACACCGTGCCTGCTCGCGACCTTTTTCAAATTGTGGGCTAACTTGTGTACGCAGGGCACCACCACAGGTCGCACCACCTCTTTACGAGGGACATCTTCCCCCAGCTCTCACAGCCTTACTCTTCATCTTCTGCAGCAGTCTTTCAGCAACAGCCGTTACGACCGAACCAGGGAACCCAGCTGAAGATGGCCTGGTCTATTGGTTTTGAGAACTTAGATGCATCTTGTGACAGCATGATTTTTCAAGGAGGGCAGATTGGAGGCAAAGTGAAGCAATCCCCATTTTTATTAGCTTGGAATGAGCAGAATCATATGGCAGAAGCCCCTTTTTTGCACGCGGAGCATACGCCCAACAAACCTGTTCCCCACAGAACTCAATATTCAGATTCAAAAACTGTAGAACATTACCTTCAGGAATTTCACATGTAAAACTTAAGCCATTTCCATGTTGTCGAAATAAGGATAAAAACATCTTGCACACTTTTTTTGAAGTTCAAACTTCCGTCCTTAGTAAAAATGATTAAAAAATCGTCCACATATCTGAACACTTTAAAAACGTTACTAGTCGGTAAAACCTGGTGCAAAACTTGATCCATTTATGACAGAAAAATATCACACAAAGCGGGTGCAACGCAAGAGCCTATACATATGCCACCTTTTTTCACCCGTTCACTATCATATCAACTTTGAAGATGACAGTAATCTTTGCATGTAAGACGGCATATATTTATGCATGTTTTCTTGGAATAAGTCAGTTGTGAGTGGCGCTTCGTCCCGTCTTTCTGTCTTGTGTTCTGTCTTTTTTCGCGCCTGTAACCAAAGATGAACAGTTACCAACTTGCCCCAGCAACACGTTCTGTTAAGTTATATGGATTAGTGGGTGGATTAATGTTCAGCTGTATTAGTGGCAGATTAGTGGGGGGTTATTGCAATACATTAATGTGGAAGAGTGGGTTGGGTTAGTGTAATCACATATTATAATCCAATTAAAGGTACCACAACATTTTAGTGTTCAGATTTTCAAATCTGGTGGTGCTGATGATGTCATGACCCTCTCGAACAGTAGGGGGATTTCGTTAGAGAAATCCAGTAGCTTTGCCAGAAAACAACCTAAATACATAAATAGCGCCTGTCCTGTGTGTGTCTTCTTCTTGTGTGCATGTTCCTGTGCGCTTAAATTCATTTAAAAAAAAAACCTATATACTATCGCATTGAAACAATTTTTGCTGAATACAGGAGAGCTGTTGCACATGCAAGACTTATAAAACTTGTAAAAAAGAAGCACAGGAAGTTCACTGAATTCATTAGGACTAAGGGTACTTCATTATTGGCCCGTTTTAAAGCATTTCAGAATTCTTTGAACAAAGAACTCAAGACAGCCAGGACGACTTACCACAATAACTTTTTTGATAAGGAACTGTCTAATTGTCCTAAAGAAAAATGGAGGCACCTTAATATACTTTTCAATAGAATTACTCATCCAAATAACATGACAAGTTTAACCGTTGATTGCACTAACCTAAGTGGGTCTCGTTTGGCCGGTGCTATTAATAAATTTTTTACCACCGTTGGCAGTCGATATCACAGCCCTGACTTCTCAAGATTTCTGGGTGATAGAATTTCACAATCACTCATCTTTGAACCTACAGATGAAAATGAAGTGCACTCCATTCTAAAAGATTTGAGAGACACAAGCTTAGACTCTTGCGATCTCCAGAGTCGCCAATAAAGTATGTTCTGCCTTCAATAGTTCTCAGCTTGACGCATATACATGTATATAACACGGCGCTGACTACAGCCCACTTTCCTGCTGACATGAAACTTGATAGGGCGG
This sequence comes from Amblyomma mixtum, assembly GCF_055824585.1. NCBI lineage: Eukaryota > Metazoa > Arthropoda > Arachnida > Ixodida > Ixodidae > Amblyomma > Amblyomma mixtum. Next base: position 56,359,718 of record NC_143021.1, on the reverse strand, counting down.
CGGGAGATAGAAATAATTTAGATAGAAGGGAGATAGAAAGGAGATAGAAATAATTCAAGTAATTGCAGGCCCGTATCTGTCTTACCTTTCTTCTCCAGGGGGCTAGAATGCGTAGTTCATCATCGAACTCATAATTTGCTTCTAAAGCACTTTATTATAAATTTGATGCAACAGTAGCTTGGTTTGGGCTAGTTGGTAACAGTTCTTCGAAAACATAGCGCAAAAAGGACACGGACGACACAGAAGTGGACAGGACAGGCGCTATTCCTGTCCTGTCCACTTCTGTGTCGTCCGTGTCCTTTTTGCACTATGTTTTCAAAGAACTGTTATAAATGACTGCCAGTATGGGTTTACCAAGAACAAATCAACGGAACATGCATTACTTGATCAAAAAGAATACATATTAGGTAATACTGAATACCAGAAGCTCACTCTTGGAATCTTCGTAGATTTCAGCAAGGCGTTTGATACCCTTAATCATAATACCCTCTTTGCTAAACTTGAACATAATGGTATACGTGGCCATGCCCTCAACCTTTTGAAGTCATATATGTTCTCACGTTCACAATATGTTGTCATCAATAATTGCCACTCTACAAATTTCAAATGGCATGCCACAGGCTAGACTCTTGGGTCCTATACTTTTTAACATATATATATAAATGATATCATTAATATAAACAACTAGATAAAATTTACTATTTATGCTGATGACACCAGTTTGTTTTGCTCTTTTACTGATATTAATCAATTAACCAATTCAGCGAACACAGTATTGACTGCTCTGGGGGAATGGTCATCCTCAAACCTCTTGACAGTAAACAAGCAAAAAACAAAGCCGATAATATTTCATGCCAAGGGCAAGCTGGTAGGGAATGCACCACCTATCTTTTTCAGTGGCACACAAATTGAATATGTTCAATTATTCACATCACTTGGCGTAGATTTTACCCCTTCATTGTCATGGATGCTCACAAAAACAAGGTCTGCATCAAGCTTTCTAAATTCATAGGTATCGTCTCTCGCAATAAATACATCTTACCTACAAAAACAAAACTTGGCCTTTACTATGCATTCTTTTTCTCATACTTAGGGTATTGTTATTTGGTATGGGGAAATACCACAGTGTCCAATTTGCAAAAGCCTTTTCTTGAACAGAAGAAAATGCTACCAGTCATTACAAATTCCTGCTATGATGCCCCAACTCGTCTCATTTGAATAAAATACAAAATAATTCCAGTTCCTAGGTTGTTTGAGTACAGGTCTGCCTGTTTCTACTAAAAGCAGACGGCAAGAAATGACCTCTTTTTGTCCCGTATTGTGCAGCTGGTGCCACACAACCCGCCGTACACCACTAGAAACACTGAAATGTTTTCAGTGCCCAGATGTAGAATAAACCATGCTTTTGCTATGCTGAAATATATACTACCAAGATGTTTGAACTCTTCTCTTTATAACAATATAAACACAATGTCTTTTCGTGCACTTCGTGAAACTTTTATTGCTTAGGCTGTATTAGTAGTGAAATACATATGTTGACCATTACTATTTTTTTTTCTCCTCTTTGTTTAATATATTTACCCCCCTACCTGCATTACACCACAATCTGTTTTGTTTAAAACGTGAACTGTCATTTGTATGCCACATGAACTGCCGCAGCTGTCATCGTCGATTTTTTCGGGTGACGAAGCCGTCAAGCGGTTATTGTGAATCGCTTTTATTTTGTCACCCACACTCTCTGTGAGGCAAAAGCGAAAATAAACATTCATTCATTCATGTATTGACGTGCGTGCATAGACCTCACCGTCATGGCTGATTAGGCCGCTGCTTGCCATCCTCCCCCCTCTCCATAGACAGACACTTATTAATTGCCACTTCGCTCACGATGATGCCTGGCCAAGTAACTTGGGGTGCAGAAGCAAAGTAGGTATGGAAGTTAGTCCAGTACTTGAATATGCTTGTTGTGTCTGGGACCCTCGGCTGCTGGTAGATATTCACAAGATTGAAAGGATCCAGAAATTGGCCGTGCGATTTGTTAATGCCAACTACTCCAGAAACTTCGGCGTCTCCGCTGCAAAGATTGACCTTGGACGGGAATCACTCCAGCAGCGAAGGAAACTTCTTAGACTAAAATTTCTCCACAGTGTCTTTCACAATAAGACTGGTATTAACAGGGAGCATTACCTGCGACATCCCGATTATGTCTCACCGCGTCTTGATCATGCCTTTAAAATTAAAGAGATCAGGTGTAAAACGAACTTCTTCAAGATGTCCTTCTTCCGCCAAAACAATTCCCAAATGGAATAAACTCCCACATGAGATTGCTACCATTACCTCCACTGATAGTTCTTTTTTCCTCACTGCGAAAAATGCATTGTAATTAGGCCCTTGTTTCTTCAATGATTGTAAAAGTGTTCCCTGTCTGCTTGTTTGATTGTAAATTCAGTTGCTTGCCTATCTTCTTTTTATCTGCATTTCCTGCTTTTTCGACTGTGTTTGAGTCGTCTTCCCCCCCCCTGCAATGCCTCACGGTGCTGTGGGTACTGTAATAGATAAATAAATAAAACTGTCTCGAAAAGAAACAGTAGTTTTCTGACAGGTAGCGAAGAATTGGAGAGGAATTATACTTAGGGCAGGCAGTGACTACAGATGTGTTAGGAAAATAAGAATTGGGTCGAACACTGCATCTGCACGCAGGCACTCTCGGGTGATGAATAGCAGCTTCCCAGCATTAATCGAGATGAAAACATACAACACCTGTATCTTACTAGTGCTCACCTATGGAGCAGAAACTTTGAAGGTAATGAAAAGGGCTGAACTTAAATTTAAATTGAGCACAGTGCAGTATGCTATAAAAAAGAAAAGTATAGATGCAACACTGACCCTTTCTGGCCCCGATTAAAACTGTTCAATATGAAAAATTGATATGTACAGGAGGAGGATAATCTAAAAAAGATAAGAAAATCAAAATTCCATTGGTTCTTATCAGCATTTTTGCAGGATTCCAAATGGAATTGATGGGACATAGTGGGTGTGAAGTGCTTAGTTTTGCAATTTCTTTGAACTGCTTTGAAACCGAGCTAGTCTTTGCCGAAGTAGAGGTGTGTGAGTCACAGCTCTTACTAAGAACAGGTGAGAACAACATCACACATAGCTTGTACCTCTGTTGTTATTTTTCCAACATCCAGATTTCCAGCCTCGAGCCTTTCTGCAGTGACTAAAAATTCATAATGCGAAATTTTGCACTCGCCACGATGGCTCAGTGATAAGGCGCTCGTCTACCGAGCCGGAGTACCTGGGTTCGAGCCCGACCGTGGCAGCCGCGTTTCGATGGAGGCGAAACGCAAGAGGCGGCCGTGTGCTGTGCGATGTCAGTGCACGTTAAAAGATCCCCAGGTGGTCGAAATTATTCCAGAGACCTCCACTATGGCACCTCTTTCTCTCTTTCTTCTTTCACTCCCACCTTCCTCCCTTCCCTTACGGCGCAGTTCAGGTGTCCACCGAGATATGTGAGACAGATACTGTGCCATTTCTTTTTTACAAAAACCAATTTACCAATTCACCAATTTTTAAATTCTGCAAGATTGAGTCGAAGCGGACATTTTTTTGAAGTACTCGTATGGTGAAGGTTCGCCTTTCAAGGGGAGTTCATATTCATGATTCCTGCCTTGTTCAGTAGCATCAAGCTGCAGCCACAAAACGGATTTTACCTGAACATGAGCCATTGGACGAGTTGATTAGCTTTTCAAAGGTTGAAAGTTGAATGGCTTTAAATGTAGTTGAACTACCACTTGGTTTTGCACCGTGTCAGCAGGTTCCAATTTGTTGCCATGGGCGATAGTCCATAGAGGTTCAATGTTTTCGTGTAATGTTTTCTTCGTCTTTGGGTTCATGTGATGATGGAATGCTATTTATTTTTTCCTGATTGGATGAATCGACTCTCCAACACGTATGGAAGGCTGCTCTTGAAACTTGTTCCTTTCCGCAGGAAAAGTGCTTGTGCTGAGTGTAGACATGTTCTTTGGAGGAAAAAAAACATTTATTATTACACACAGATTCAGGAAGAATCGATGTTTACATGACACAAGCCGACACAAGTAACTCAAATATGACCAAGCTGCCTATTTTACGATAGGGCCTCCAGGTCCCATTGATTCCATTTAGAATTAATATTGTTTTAGCACCTGAGACACGTTTTGCCAAAAGAATTTGTTTTGAAGGAGTAATGCGAGGCTTATCTGTACCTTTCCACATGATCAGAGAAAAATATTGCTGGCAGTGTAGCAATGCTAGCCAAGAAATACTGCATTAAGGCAGGTTTCTGCTGGTGTTGGCATGATTGAAAGTGTGTTTCCTTTCCTTTCGTGACTCACGCACAGATGGAAGTCGATGAAGACGATGACGTGCAATGCAAGTGCGTTGCAGTTTAACACAATACATGATCAGCTGTGGCGATAGCATAGTGCTCTCGAGCAGTGGCCAGCGAAATTGATCCGTTCATACTACCGTGGGTTTGAAACCCAGTTGCAACAATAATATTTATTTTATTTCTCCACGTTGGGCAAGGTCACCCTCATTCAAAGTCTCATTTACTTCCAACCGTTTCCCACATCAAGTGACTAATTTAAAGAGGCTTCACCACATGCCCGCATTCTCCAGGTCACAAGGCCAACAGTGCTTTTGCACTAAAACAAAAAATTGCTGGCCTAAAGTGCGGTGAGGCTAAAGCCTTAAGCGCGGTGTTGCTGCTCGTGTCACTGAAGTGTGGTTAAGATGTTAGGCTTCGCCTCTAAGAATGGAACGCAACAGCATCTTGCAACGCTGCCAGGGAGTCCAAAGAACACCATCGCCCATTCGGCTGTACGCCTTGCTTGTCGGTAATTGGTTTTTGAGGAAAGGAAATGTATCTCTCTTGCATATCTCGGTGGACACCTGAACCTCGCTGTAAGGGGAAGGAAGGAAGACGGGAGTGAACGAAGACACCATATTCACTAGATGCACCTTTGTTCATTCCAAACTGTCGAGCTGGCATATGGCAGAGTGGTTAGTGTGCTCGTCTCGCGCTCCGTAGACCCTGGTAACTCAATCAATTTCCTACTCGGTTTTATTTATTTATCTGGCCTGACTAGAAAGGTTAATTAGGCTAAATGCTTAACTATTATTACTCAATTAGTCATTAATTATCATAGGATGCCTTAAATTGCGTTCTGATATCATTCAAATGACATCGATTAAGTATCGATTAAGTAATGATTGGCATATGCATATATAAGGGACGTAACCAAAACGCAAACATATCTGCTGACATGGTTGCTGACACGGTTGCTAACGACAGTATGATGAATTGAAGGCTTTCGCCTTAAAAATGGTTTTCTTTCCCCTACACGATGCAAGGAAGGAAGTGGTGGCAAGCAAACGTGTGACCATTCGCAGTTTTTACATCTCCTTCCTACTACCACAATATGTAAGTTGGGTAAAAGGCCGCTAACATATGCTGATGAAGTTCTGAATCTCCTAGAGTATGAGTGAAAGCAGAATTTCGGCTTGTTGCTCAGCGCTTTCTTCGTAAAGAATTATCCCCATTATTTTTAGGAAAAATAAACTTGTATTCAGAATGCAAACCAAGCCTTCCCTGTCATTTTCAACATATACCTGTACAGACCATGAGAGCAGGACACATTCAAAGTGATTATGCACAGCATGCAGGTCATAAGAGCTGTCATTGCAGGTCCACACTCTTTCAGTTGGAGGTTGAATACAATTGAATTTTGCCCCATCAGTCTGTGCTGATTGATAATTATGTAGTTCATTTCACTGCAAAAGATGCATTCATCCCGAAAGGTTACACCTCAGCAACAAAGTGCATATAATGTTCAACAGAATGAGTGTAGTACAGCATACATTTTTGTTTTGCCATTGCACGGGACAAGCATGAGCACGGCTAGAACACACAGAAATCTTGCATTAAACTTCACGCATCACTTCATATTTTGCTCCTTTTGAATACCATGTGCCTTAATTAAAAGGCACGCACGCAGCAAAACTTCTTACAGACAGCATAATGCTCGTGTACGGGGAGCAGCGAGCATGTGTATACACAATACACAGACAAGGGTTTTCTCCACTGCGCGACGCATGACCGCAATGATGCCCCATCCGCGCGTCTACGCAGTTAAGCTGCTCAAGATATCAACGTATGAGAGAGACTAATTTAATTAAAGACATACCTCCCAACAGAGCGCGTGGAACAGCGCACATATCAGCGACCCAAAATAGATCCAGTTTTTCCGGCAGGAAGGAATGGCATTCAAAGGCCGGGAAAGCCGGTAGCTGAGATGTAAAGGAGCAGCTAGATATCGAGCTGCTAGCGTATTTTTCTTACGGCGGCGGCTCTGATGACGCACGTCAAGTCTGACTGTCGGCGATCGCGTTCAGATTACAATCAGTGCATTTATTTCGCCCTGCCACGAAGTTGTGAACGCGGCTGACGCCGGGTACTAGGTCAGTTCGCCTCAAGGAGCTGTCACACGAAGCGAGGTGACGGCCAACCTCCTCCCGAAAGCCGTCCGGCCAGAAAGCACTGCATGCCGCGGATTCCGACCGAGAGGCATTATCAGCGGTGGGAAAAGCGAAAGTATCCAAGGCAGCAAGATCTCCCTCCAGCAGCGTCCACGACTACCTCGGGGAAACACCCGTGTGCGCCGAAGAGTGCGGAACTCACCGCGCTGATGACGGCAGATGCCGGGGGTATTCCGCCTCACGCCGGTCCTATCCGCGCGCCCTACTGCGCCGCACAGCCATCAGCAGCGTCCGGATGCGGATTTAATCAGCTGCGCAGCCGGTCAGCCTCGGGAACTGCTGCTGAACCAAAGCGAGATGCCTCAGATCAGCGTTGATGCGGCGAAACCAACGTTACGGGGGAGGAGGGCCGACCTAGTATCATCAGCCCCGCCGGCCGCCGACCTCGACGCATACGCGGAGCTTCGCCGAACGCCGCTAGGTGGCAATACATATAAGACATATATCAAAGAGATGTGAAGCTCAGTGAAGTTTCGCTACCATATCTTATCTTATTTTATTTTATTTTCTGAAACTGAAAAAACGGAGGGCAGCTGCAAGTACTGCGCTTCATAGTGAGGAGCACTTCCACGCGCGTCGTCTGCTGCAGTCTGGAACGGCATCCATAGCGGTTCATGTATGGTGGTGGGAGACTTGTATTCGCACCGAGGACGTAATTCCTGTTCGAGCGGCATTCCCTCTGACCGCGATCAAGAACAGCCCACCCTCCTGTAAGTGCTCGTGCATTCCTTTCACCCGCTTTCTGAAAAAGATCGCAGGAGCTATCCATCGAAGCACTCGGGTGATGCACCCTTCTCTTCCCGTCTGCCGTGTTCAGCTCCTCTGCTTTGTCATGTTTTACAGCCAGTGTTGTCTTTTAGTCGATGAGCGGACGCGTTCAGCGCGGCGCATACAACCCCATAGTACAAGTCTTGGTGGTGCGAAAAGGCTCCGTGAAATACCGAACAATGTTCGCAAGTGCCTTCCACGTACGTACTCCCCGGTGGAGTGCACTGAGCGCGGACTCCATCGGGCACTATCGCCTTTCGATTCTTTTTTTATTTCGAGAAGTCTGCCATGAGGTAAGGGATAGTGGAATGTAGGAGTATAGAAAGTTAAAGGAAGGTTTGGATTGGTTTATGGGGTTTAACGTCCCAAAGCGACTAAGTTAAAGGAAGGGATGGAGAGTTTCGGCGAGGTATACTAGGCTGCCGGTGAACTGATTGTCCATAGTCCACTTCATATTGTCACCTTCGTGGTTCCACCGCAGGCCCACCTCCCTGAGGAGCCGTTTTGAGGCACGAGATGGTGGTGGTCAAAACTTTACTTTGCACAGTGTAATAATTGGGACAGGAGCCATGGGCCCGCACGGCCCCACTGCACTCAAACGTTCATGCCTCGGAGGGATATATCGTGATGCTGGCAGCCCGGCCTGTGCCGACGGCTTCCGGCTCCTCGGAGCGCAGCAGGGTCCCCCAAGCCTCCAAACTGGTAAGGTGCCCCACGCCCTAGCTGCGGTGGGAGGGTCCGCCGGGCAGTGGAACAGGTCCAGGGTAGCTCTGGGTTGCAGGGGAGTAGCCAGGGGGGGGGGGGGGGGGGGGGGGGGGGGGGGGCTTATATGGGGCTTCAGCTCCCTCCACCCCCCCCCCCCCCCCCCCCCGAATTTTTTCGAATTCACCGACCGCAGCATAGCCCAAGTATACATATATCGCGACTTCTGCTATCATAGTTTTCTTCTTGCCTGGATGGTCTGTCTTTCCGTGTGTAATAAGTTTACTACCTGTGATTGCGCAAGATATTTGCCTTGTTTGACGCGCTTTATAAAGTGACTTTTGCTTAGATACGTAGATTTAATGAAGACATACGTGTATTTAAATATCTTGTTGCGAGGTTCTGTGTACACCGTACCACGGCCGCTCAATGGTGTGACCGTACCATAGCCTCCCGTACATAAAGTGACTTTGTTTCCAGTGACACTTTTTTCCTTAAATTCATCAAGTTGTAACTTCGCATTTCTAATACTCCGTTTTATCTTCGCACTTCTAATGGTATTTTGCAGAACTCCTCGTTTATTCATGTGCTCGCTGTTCCGACTAAAATTTCTGTGCAATTACTCACAATGCATGACCGGTGACAGCTGCTGCTGCGCAGTACACTGGAACAGAGCTGACAGCGTCGTTGAGATTTTTGCTGGCCGTTGCATCTCAGCGGCATCATGCACTGCATTGCTGGCTTCGGACTGATTGTAGACTTCGTGTAATATTTTCTTTGCTTATTAAATACACAAAAACATGGAATCGTTGATACCAGTGGCTGCCACGATTTTTAAGACACACGAATGCATTCTTTTATTTTAAAAAATACATATTTCACTTGTCTAGACAGTGCGTAGCGCTACCTAATACACAATGACATTACCAATATGGCAATACAGTTATTATTCTTGCGTTCCCCGAATTCCACGAGGAGGCCGCGCTGCAACATGAGCCGGGCCCCCCCACCGAACAAAATTTCTGGCTACGCCACTGCTGGATTGGTGGTAGAGGGTACAGTAGAGGCTTGTGTGGTAGCGTGAACTAGAGTTACTGTATCGCGTGTTGCGCAAATAAATGCGCGCGGTAGAATGCTTCTCCCAGCTTAAACGGGCGCATTGTTCGAGCTGAAATTTCGCAGAGAAGTGGCATTTGGTCGGCAGAATTGTTTTATACCACGTTTGTTTGTTGGCCAAACTAATTTTTCAGCAAGTTAAGTTTTCTGTGACCATTAAAAGATTAGTTGAAAGAGCATCTTCAAACCTCCCGAACCTCGCTCGATTGCTGAATCTTCACGGCCAACAAACGAGATGACGCCACCGGTGCGATCGCCGACAGAACAGCTTGATTTCCTTCGCGTCGCCGCAGACGATGTGGCTATCCGACTTATTCTGTTCGAATCAGGTAAGTACCCCAAGCAAACATAGTATGAAACAATTCTGCCGACCAAATGCCACTTCTCTGCGAAATTTCAGCTCGAACAATGCGCCCGTTTAGCTGGAGAAGCAGTCTACCGCGCGCGTTTATTTGCGCAACACGCGGTATGTGCTACCAAAGGTACATGCAGTAACTCTAGCGTGAACGTTTGGAGGCGCCTCCTGATGATAACTATTTGTTTCAATGCACTATTACTGGTATCAAAAACTCTTCTTTCGTACCGACGGGAATTTTTTCGGCGAAATTTTTTATGACACACATGTTTCCAAATCGAGCTGTACTGATAAAAGATGAAAAAAATAACCGCCTGTACCTATTTTTTTTCGTATTCATTTTCTACGCATAATCCGGTCATGGGGCTATCTCCCCCGGGACTACATCTTTCCCGGGACATAGCCGTGGATATATCTGCACTATTCAGAATATACCGAAGCGTTAAAGGCTGCGTATAAGGTTGTACAATGGCGGCCTCTTCGGCGTCCTCAGATGGTGATGGAGGATATGTGAAGGTTTGGTTTGGTTTAAACTCAGGCTATGAGGGACGCCGTAGTGAAGGGCTCCAGAAATTTCGACCACCTAGGTTCTTTTAACGTGTAGACATCGCACAGTACACGGACCTCTAGAATTTCGCCTTCATCGAAATTCAGCCGCCGCGACCGGGATCGAGCCCGCGTATTTCGGGTCAGCAACCGAGCGCCGTAACCACTGAGCCACCGCGGCGGGACGATATGTGAAGGTTGGCAATGGGTTGTAGAGAGGGGTTGGCGATGCATGTTCCTACCGCGTCCTCGCCTGTGTATGCGATTGCGGCGTCCACCCACGCGGCATATCCAGTCCGGTGCCTGTTCGTGGAGCGCCAGTGCGCGAGCTCCGCGGCGGTGTTCGTTGAAGCTTAATAAGTATATATAGTTTCCGGTACGTGAGTGGGACAGCTAGGGACCTGGAGCAGTGTGGGATCCGTTGCCGGTACGTGGATGGCGAGGGAATGTAGGGCGTGTGTTAATTAAGCTAGAAGCCTCTACGGCGCCAGTAGCTCCTTTCGCCCTTTTCGCCGCGTCCGTCAGAAGTCAGGGGGGTTGAGAATGATGACAGCGCGTCGCGCGCTTCGGACGCTGTTCAAGGCCGTGGGAAATGGGGAGTAATACCGCGAACAGCCTTGACAGTGTCGCAAAGGGCCGACGACTTCTCAAACCAGGGTCGGCGACTTCTCAAACCACCCGACTGTCGAGCTAAGCGGTGGGGTTCTGTTTACTGGCACCAGTGACAGTAAAGCCGATGCCGGGCGCCTCCATCGGTTGCAAGTTTAGCGAGATGCATGCGAACCCGCGCGCCCTGCATGCATGTTCCAGGAAACGCGGCCGGGTCCGCCGAGTCAGGCTCTGGCGAGCCATGGGCTCCGCCCACTTGTATGTATGGTGTCATTACACTGTTATTGGTCCCAATCGGGCGAGAGCAAATTTACTAAAGCTCCGCCCAATTATCGAAAGGTTTAAAACCAGCTGCAAACAAAGAGTTTAGGAAGGAGTGCGCCGAGTCTCCATATCGGCCGCTTTTAAACAGTCTTTCTTTTAAACCACCTTTTTCTCTTACTGCTTTTTGCTCTCGTCTCTACTAAATCAGTTTTGTGTGTCAACAAGTTGGAACTGCTGCCCCAACCGGCAACGTGTAGCCGGACGAAGACGCGAAGTGCTCTTCGTACAGCTAACCGCATACGATCGTCCACCAACGTGCCATCGTTATTCGTCGCATCGACGGGCATCTGACGAGCTGTCACAAACCCCCGCTTTTACGGTCAACAGAGGCGCGGGATCCCCTTTACGGTTACCCGTCGCCCCTCTATGAAGTTTGAGCACACAGTTAAAAGTTAAAGCGGCCGGTCAACCCATGAAGCACGTGTGTCTGTGTCGGATTGAGGAATACGTTCAGAAAGTCATCATTCTTTCAAAAAATTGGATATTTATAGCTGGTAGTTCAAATCGCTGCATAAATAATCGAACAAACAAGCAATAAACCCGACAATGAACAAACACCGCGATAAAAGCAGAAGATAACGATAGCGAAGTAAATATTACAGATATAGTAAGTAGGGGCAAGAGTTGCACTGGCCAAAACGTAAAATACTAAGCCAGATCAAGGTTTAAACAAAAGGCAAAAATAATGTTCAATTGACCGACAGTGTTTAGCAAAACAAAAAGGAGTTCTCAAAACTTTCTTGTTCGATGGAGCGTCGTATAATTGCAGAGTTCAGTAGCGGCGGTCGAGCCAGAGGAGGAAGAACGAGGAGTTCATCGCGGGCTCGGCGAAGAAAAAAACAACACTTTCCCCGAGCGAACGGCCGCGTGAGAGTGGCCGAGAGGCTGCATCTCCCCAGAGCGCACTGGCGAGGGCGGGCTGCGGTCTGCCCTTTTATCCCCTCGTCGGGTTGCACGGCGCCCCACCGCGCGCTGGCCGGTCGCTGCCCCGGAGAATCATGTCGAGGCATGCTAGGAGGAGCGGAGAGATCCCGTAGTTTCCGCTGTTCAGAGGAGCGGGGAGATCTCGTATCTTCCGCTCTACAAGAGAGGCAGCTTGTGACACAAGCCCAATCCGGCCTGCCGACTTCTACGGGAAAACTTAAGTGTCTGCCGGTGGTGGCTGGGGGACCTCGATAAGCTCTCCCATCGTGTTGTGTAGGCCCAGTTGCAGGAGTTTTTCATATGAGGTGTTTATAGGCAGGTGTCCAGGGAGCCGGTAGAGAAAGCGGCTGAGTACGAAGGCATGAATGAGACGACATGCTCCTCCTTCATGCCCTCGTATACGTGATGTCCAGAAACTCGGCGAATAGAAAGATCTAGCGTAGCGGAGACTGCCACGACCCAACTTGAGACCCGCGATGATAACGGTGGCGGATTCAACAGCGGAAATTTCGAAAGGTCGTTTGACCCCCAAGATGACCCCACCAAAAAGAATGACTAGCTGGGGAAATGGTCGATGGAGCTCTTCCCACGTTTCGGCTCGGTGCCAACGACCTTCCCTTCTAGAAGCGACCGACGATACGACAAGGGAAGAAAGGAATTCACCTCGTCTGAGAAGACCCGGAACGAATCAGAGGAAGCCAGCGCAGCTGCGGCCGCGGCGCCATCATGCTCCACCTGTGTTCGATGGACGCGAGCTGCCAACAGTATGGTTGCCTCGCAGTGCGACAGAGCTGCAGACTTACGTTTCCTCCTCGCCAGTTCCCACGGGTAGACTCTACAACAGGTGTCTTCGTTTGCTGTGTTGTGTGGTGCCGATCTTTGTGTCACGATGAATTGCCGCCTGGTAAAAGGGCGGAGCCTTGGGCTATTTAACCTGCGACCAAAGTGAGCACGAAAGCTCTGAACCTTGGGTAATAGGTTCATCCAGTAGCTCTGAACCTTGGGTAATAGGTTCATCCAGTGGCTCTGGGCCTTGGGTAACAGGCTCATCCAGTCGCTCGACGCTTTGAACTCTTAATTTTTGTTTCTTTGCTTTTCTGCCTTTCTTTATGTAAATAAGTGTCTTTAAAAAAGTGCCATTAAACCTGCTTGTTTTCGTATCCCCAACCTTCGAAGCTTCAGACCATTCCTCATCCCGGACGAGCCCCCAGGGAGACGCAACTACTGGCCATGCTACCCGAGCCGTAACAAGACACACTAGAGTAGACGTATACCGGCTTACCGGCTGCTCACGTCCCAACGGTTGTGCTTACTGACACGCTCATACATGGCGAGCCAGTCTTCGACTCGACGTCATGCAGTCATGCCACAGCATGGCTGGCCGGATCCATGCCACTGCACGTACGCAGCCTGCGTCCGGTAAGCCGGTATACGCCTACGTCTTCGCTACGATCTCTAATTAGGTGTGAGATCGCAGCCGTGGTCCGCTTAAGTTTTGCGGATGGTGATTACATTTTCACTTACAGTGGCCATTTTCCGCATTTAGTCGTTGTGTGTTTGTCAGTGTCTGTCTGCCTGACAGACAGACACTGACAGTGCAAAAGGGCCGGGGTTTGAATCCCGGTGCCACGCAATTGTCTACTGGGTTCTAAAAAAAATCCGCATGCGGATGAAATTGCACCACCAGGCCTGGAGTGCGGCCTGATCTCGGTGACAGGACCGACAATGAACTTCCTCACCAGAACAGGATTTGGCCACCCTTGGCCGCAACTACAGTAAACTTTCTAGTTCACTATAGCTGCAACCTTCTATGAACAAACCAATTAACCCTCGGCCGACAGGGTTAATTGGAGAGACATGGGAGAGGCCTTTGACCTACAGTGGGCGTAGTCAAGCTGATAATGATGATGATGGTGATGTCTGCTTGAAGCCGGTTTCGACGCAGGCTACTCACCGACCCACCGCGTGGTGGGCAATCTGCCCAGGTACTTATGCTGTCACGGTGTTGGTGACAAGGAATCGACCCGACAGCTTGGCAGCACGTCCTGCAGAAGGGGAACCAGCGAACTTCAATGTCCTTCGGTCCGAACTCCACCAGTGTCAACGAGCCTGAGCGCCACCTTGCATTCCTCCCTTCTTAAAAAACGCGCGCAGACAAGCACACATAAACGCACAAGAAAAGTTCTAAGAAGCTGGAGGGTCACCGGAGCAAAAGACAGCTTCAGGCGTAAACAATGGATGTATGGGGTAGTCGACATCTTCTCTGAGTCGGGAGTGTCTCGTCCGGGAGTACCTCGTAGTTATCGTAAGTCGCTGACGCGCCGACTTTATAGGGACCGAAATAGCGACAGATGAGGTTTTCGGACACGCCTCTCCGCCGAACGGGTGTCCACACCCACACCTGGTCGCCGGGATAGTGGAAGACTTACCTGTGCCGAAGGTTTTACCGGCGCGACTGTTTACCTTGTTGCTGTGCAATGTAGATTCGCGCTAGCTGACGAGTCTGCGCAACGTTTTCGGCAAACTGCTCAGCGTCAGCAGAGAGTTGGTCATCGGTTGCGCAAGGGAACATAGCGTCAAGCATCGCCTGAACCTCCCAGCCGTTGAGGAGGCGAAACGATGTGAAACCTGTAGTCTCTTGGACTGCTGCTACCACCACCACCATCAGCCTGGCTATACCCACTGCAGGCTAAAGGCCTCTCCCGTGTCTCGCCAATTAATCCGGTCCTTTGCCAGCTGCGGCCACCATATCCCCGCCAACTTCTTAATCGCATCCGCCCACCTAACTTTCTGCCGCCCCCTGCTCCGCTTGCCTTCTCTTCGAATCCACTCCGTTACCCTGAAGGACCAGCGGTTATCTTTCCTGCGCATTATATGCCCTGCCCAAGCCCATTTCTTCCTCTTGATAAGATGTCATTAACCCACGTTTGTTCCCTCACCCAGTCTACCCGCTTCCTCTTAACGTTACACTTATTTTTGTTTCCATAGCTCGCTGCGTTGTCCTTAACTTAGACTGAGCACTTTTCGTTAGCCTCCACGTTTCTGCCCCGCAGGTCAGTAGCGGTAAGATACAGCTGTTGTATACTTTCCTCTTTAGGGATATTGGTAAACTGTCACTCATGATCTGAGAGAACCTGCGATATGCGCTCACTCCTTTCTTATTCTAGTTATTTCCCTCTCATGATCCGGATCAGCGGCCACTGTATACGTATTCCCTTACCACTTCCAGCACCTCGCTACCAATTGCTAACTGCTGTTTCCTAGTCATACTCTTGAACATTACTTTGGTCTTCTGCATGTTAATTTTAAGACCTACCGCTCTGCTCTGCCTGTCTAACTAACATGCTTTGCAGTTCATGTCCTGGGTGACTTAGCAAGGCAATGACATCAGCGAATCGCAAATTACTTAGGCATTCTCCATTTACTTTTATCCCCAACTGTTCCCAATCCAGGCCTCGGAAGACCTCCCGTAAGCAGGCAGTGAATGACATTGGCGAGATTATGTCTCCCTGCCTGACACCCTACCTTATTGGAATTTTATTGTTGACTTTACTAAGTACTACGGTAGCTGTGCAGTAGTTATATATATCTTCCAGTATTTTCACATGTCTCTTCTACACCCTGATTGCGCGGTGCCTGCATGACTGCTGAAGTTTGCTGTGGCATGACTGCATGACGTCGAGTCGAAGACTGGCTCGCCATGTATGAGCGTGTCAGTAAGCACAACCGTTGGGACGCGACCCTCATGCGTGCTAACGTGATCTTCTACTTGGCGGGCACAGCACGTGTCTGGTTTGAGACGCATGAGGAAAATATCACCTCTTGGAAGACCTGTAAACAAAAGCTCCGGGGCTTGTTTGGCCAGCCAATTGGACGCACGCTGGGCGCTAAAAAAGGCCTTGCTTCGCGAGCACAGCCGTCTACCGAGTCATACCTCCCCTACATCCAGGGCATCCTCGCTCTTTTGCCGTAAAGTGGACAGCGCCATGTCAGAGACCGACAAGGTGGGCCACACCCAACAGGGCATCGCTGATGACGCTTTCAACCTTCTCCTGTGGAAAGATTGCGCACAGGTCGACTCCGTCCTCCAGGTATGCCTGCAGTTTGAGCAAGCTAAACACCGCCGTATTGCTCCTCGTTTCGACCGCCTTCCGAACACGGCGGCGCCATCCTCTTGCGAAGACCTGCCAACACTGCAACAGCCGTCCCATCCTGCCAATTTAACTGGAATTGTACGCAGAGAACTGGAAGCTGTGACTCCCGTCGCGCTTCAGCCGGCCGACGCTACGATTGCGCTGATCTAGGCCGTCGTTCCCCCGGAGTTTGCGAACGTGGGCCTCAATTTTGGCCTGCCCTCTGCGTCGCACTGTTCTCCAGCCACCGCTCCACTGGTTGCTGCTGCTTCAGCGACTCCGACCATCTGCGTTACCGCTACCGCAATTCTGCGGATTGGCCCACCTCGGACGACTAACCAATCACTTCACCTGTTCGCGTATCGGCCACATTTCCCGCCACTGCCGCAGCCGTTGGTTTTCGCCACCTCAACTTTGCTCTAATTATGATCGCTGCGCCGACTGTGAACCACGCCAGATATCTTCCCGTGTTGAGTTTCCGCACGCCTTCTACACTCCGACCCCGCGAAGGTCCAGCCGCTCCCGTTCTCCGCAATTTCGACGATCGTCCACTCCATCCTTACCTGCAGCTCTCACTCGGAAAACTAACCAATGCAGCTTCCGGAGGTGACGCTGCATTGATGACCCGGCCCGAAAATCCTCTCCCAACCCTCGCTCCTCGCCACAAACTTCTCGATATCTGCGTGGATGGTGCACCAGTTAGCGCTCTGATTGACACTAGCTGGCGCCCAAATGTCTGTCTCCAGCTCCTCCTTTCGCCGTCGTCGGAAGAAGGTTGTGGCACCTGCTGTTTCCTCAGCCGTTCGTGTCGCCGACGGAAGTGCTGCTGCCGTTGTTGGACTGTGCACTGCGCGTGTTTGCATTGCCGGTAGTAGTACACCTGTCCTGTTCACTGTCCTCGGCCACTGCCCCCACGATGTTATCCTCGGCACTGAATTTTCAACGATGCACGCGGCGCTAATTGAATGCTGCACTGGCCTTCTTCGTTTGGACTTGCCGCTCTGCTCTGAAAGCGCCGATACCAAATCGCCCCGCTTACATGCCGCTGAATTCACTCGCCTGCCTCGCGAAGGTGCTGTCTATGTTCCAATGTCACTGTTTCCCGCCGTTCCTGATGGCGCCTAAGTCACGCGCCCAATCAGGACGTTGTCCTCCAACGTAAGGTTATCCTTCCACATAGCGTCCTGACCGTCATTGGCAACCGCCCCTACCTTCCGATTCTGCCTCTCCCGAAGTTTTACCCTGTGGCACCTCACCCGCTGAACTGGTTCCTTTGGCCCAATGCACAGTTTCTGCTCTCACAGCTCAGCCTCGCTCTGGTCGCCATGCCCTTCCCCGCTCGGCCGCTTCACGCCCGGACTCTACTTCTGCAATGATAGCGGCGGATTTGCCACCTGACCACACCAGCGCCCTCTGCCCCTTTTAGTTTCCAACAGTGACGTCTACGATTCCAGGAATCGCCATATCGGCCAAACTACTGTCGTGACCCATCGCATGAATACGGGCGATGCCAGCCCCGTGCACAGAAGGCCCTATCGTGGTCCCCTTCCGGAGCGCCATGTCATCCAAACAGAGGTGGACAAGATGCTGGTGAACAACATTATCGAGCCTTCTAGCAGCCCTTGGACATCCCCTGTGGTGTCGGCCAAGAAGAAAGATGGTAGTTGGCACTTCTGTGTCGACTATCGCCATTTTAATTCATAATTAAATAGTTCTAAGGCGCGAAAAACACACAAGAGACATAGGAAGGTGACAGGATGAAGTGCCAACGTCCAACTGGTTTTATTGCATGCATGAAACGTACTTATACAGCTTGTCGTCACATGCGCAGGTGGGTAACCTAAAGCAAAAGCAATGATACTAATTCTAGGGAGTTGATAGAAGCGCTTTTTATCAAAAAGAAAGGCAACTTGTGCGTAAGCGACACATCAGTTGTATTGTTTGATTTGAAGCAGCGCAAGGCCGAAAGCCAAAGAGGAGAGCAGGGAAAGAAACGGACAACTCTGTGCTCTTTCTCTGCTCGCTTCTTTGGCTTTCGGCCTTGCGCTGCTTCAAATCAAACAATGAATAACCAACTCGCCCATCAGCTCGTGCTTTCAAGTTGTATTGTATAACGGTTAAAAGAAATTCCTGGAGCGCGCCTTATTATGTCGTTCCTGAGCTTTAGGTGACCCACCTGTGCATGTGGCGACAAGCTGTATAAGTACGTTTCATGCATGCAATAAAATCAGTTGATAGTTGGCGCTTCGTCCTGTCACCTTCCTATGTGTCTTGTCTGTATTTTGCGCCTTAAAATTATTTAATTATGGACCAATACCAACAATTTTTTTTGATAGCCCAGCAGCAAGTGCTCAGCCATTTTAAAAAGGTGACAAAGAAAGATGTCTATCCTCTTCCGACAATGGGTGACGCCCTCGACTGTCTACACGGTGCTACATATATTTTTCTTCGAGTGAGCTCCGTTCCTGCTACCCGCAGATTGCTGCTGACGATTAAGAAGTTTGCGGTGACCGCAGCTGGCGAAAGGCAGTTGAGGAGACATGGAAGAGGCCTTTGGCCTGCAATGGTCGTAGTCAGGCTGATGATGATGACGATGACGACGATTATAATATTTTACTTTCAGTTGCAGCATCAATTCGGAGTCCTTTCAATCGAACATTTGATCTTGATGTTCAGTTCAGTTTTTATTCCAGTCATGTACAGTGGCTGAATAGGCAGCAAAAAACCCTTTGGACGAGGCTTGGCAAAAAGCTCCCCTCTCTCATAGCAGTTCGACGTGGCGATGGCACGTTACAGTAAGAAAAATGACTAAAAAGGAAAAGAAGACATGGATATGCAATACACACATTACCATCACAGTAACTCGCCAGCACGGTCTCTGTGCAGTTTACACACGTATACAAATTCAGTGAGTTGCTTGATCACATCGGCGTGTCTTTTTTTTTTTTTGTGGCCGGAATTTGTTCATAACCTTGTAGGAACACATTTTTGATGCTGTTGTATGAGGTGGAGCGAGTGGATAGGTTTGTGCAAGTGTCTCTATTCAAATATGTGGCTAATACATGTCTTCATATCTGAAACCCGTACCGTATTTTCCGGTGTATAAGACGCACCCGCCATATATGTAGGCTCTCATCGAAAAAGTTGACGCGCCCGTGTATAGGACGCACTCCAATTTACCCAGTTAGGCTAGCGAGCCTTAATTAAATACGCTTGTGCGACCATCGCGCAATGCACCGTACCTGTGACAAGTTCTTAGGCAGCGCTAAGTGATCGAAAAAGGCAACACTCGCGCCATACCCGCTCACGTTCAGCAAAAAAGAAAAAAAATGAAAGAACTCTCCTCATGTCCATAACAACATTTCATTTCTACTTAAAACCTTCGAAGTCTTCATCATTGGATGCGCTGTCAAAAAGTTCGCCCATTTCTGGAGGCAACGCGGCTGAAACATTCTCTTCGCACTACCACGGAGCAAACAAAGTTGCAAAGGATGGCTAAAAAAAAGAACGCCGGCTTGTCTTGTCTTAACAATGGCGATAAGCGCAATTGTCGCCATCTTTTGGCATTTCACATTACTTTTGCTTGGGGCCTCTGAGACCTTGTTTATGATCACAGAAGTCGCCATCCCCGCCGTTTCATGATAAAGTTTTTGCGAGGACAAGGCACATACCAGTGTTCATGGTGCTTTGTATTATGAAGAATGGTATTCTTTGTCGGTTAGCTAGGTCCGTTAGAAATGCAGTGTGACCGAGTACCTGAGAATTGTATATATGAATCACTCGGTATTGATCAAGGAACCTTGCATTCATGATGCGGTATTTTGAAAATAATGACCTTGCATGTGCTAGACACGGAGCACATGTTGTTGCCCTCAGGACATTTTTTTGCAGTATTAAGACCTCAATATTAGTTTGTGTTGTTGTTCCCCAGACCATATGACAATACTTAACACGCGATTCAAACAGAGAATGGTAGAGTGAAAATTTAGTTTTAGTTGGTAGCACTTCAATTTCAAAACAAAGAGACGCCGACCAGTAAAATGAAAAAAATATATTTGACGTTTCGGCGCCCAGAACGGGGCCTTGTTCACCTAGTTGGTAGCACCTACCTGAATTTTCGCGGTATGCCGACAGCGCGGGCCAGTTTGCCCTCCAATTGCTCGATGCGATCATCCCCTAAGAGGAATTCATTAAATGTAACGCCAAGTGTCTTCTGTAACATTAGTTATTAGTTATATTAGTTATACAACATTATTTATAAAATTAGTTATAAAGACTACGTAATGTAATGCCTCCCTATGTAATGCCCAGCCGGGTTCCTAGGGTACTAAAATAAATAAGTTATTTCAATTATACTACCCCCTAATTCTTGGTCTGTATCTGCTGCGCATTTCTCATTCCTTGCCCTGAAAAATTCCTGTAAAATATTGCTTTGGTTTTGCACAAGTTTGTCGATAAATATTTTTCCAGTCCAGGAGTTAAGTTTTCCCACAACCCGGTCGTCCCTGTCAGCTATAACGCTAGCGTTGGTAGCGGACAGAAATGGAGTTGCGTTGTGAGCATAAATTACATATTTCATTTCGGGATCAGTCTACTCTAAATCATTAATGTACTCACTAATAGAGGACCAAGAATACTTCCTTGTGGTACACCACGCTTTGTTTCATTAAACACTGAGCGATGATTATCCATGGAAACATACTGATGTCGGTCAGTCAAATAGCTAGAGATTGAGGACAACGCTTCGTCACGAACACCGTGTACAGAATGTTTCAGAACTCTCGCCATTAAACCTCTGCAATGCTTTGGAGAAATTATTTATATTCCTTGAGTCATTAGTTTACACTCTACATTATTTACAATTATTTCCTTTGTCTTCAGGAGGGACATTTCAGTTGACTACTTGGGTCTAAATCCAAACTGTTTAGCTGTTATTACATTATAGTTGTCGAGGAAATTATAAAGTCGTGAATGTATTACCCGTATTACTTTTTGTAGGCTCTTGGAAAAATGTGCAATATGGATACTGGTCTATAGATGTTGAGTTCGTTTAGGCTCTTAGAAAAATGTGCAATATGGACACTGCTCTATAGCTGTTGAGTTCGCTTTTGGAACTGCCTTTATACAGAACTGTTACTTTTGCTGTCTTGAAATCTGAGGGGAAAACGCCAGCATTCATAGAAAAAATATAGAAATAGATAAAAATTATTGCAGGTATTGGCACGCGTTTGGTTCCTTATAGCGCGACCAGTTGATACGCCTTGTAGCAGATAGGAAGTTTACAAGCGCTTCAGTTGATGACGTCACACACTATATATAGACCAGGACACGATACTGTAATAAGGGAGTAATTACTCATTGATGTCCACCCGAGCGCAGCCAGCGGCTACAAAGGAAAGCTGTACAGCTTTCTCAGCAACTTCGTTGTTAAAGAAAAGTTCGTCCTGGTCCGGGGTTCAAACCACCCAAGCAACCACCGATATCCTTCGGACGGCCGACAGAGGTCTATTTCGGATGTTCTGTACGTCCGCTGAACATCCGCAAACAGCCGGTAGACGTCCGTCGGCCGTCCAAAAGGTGGCCAAAGGTATACGGTTCGCCCGCCGACGGACGTCCAGTTGAGTACGTCCATTGGCGGATCTTTCTCGAATATTCGCATATATGGTGCATGCGTGCTTTTTTCACTCCGCGCAATGCAATAAAACCAAAAACAATTTGATGCATAGCACGCATATTTTATTGTGGTTGATGATACGTCAGCACAGCAATGGGTTACATTCGGAAAATTTCTTAAATGTGGCTCTTCAAATGTGGCAAGCTTGGGATACACATCCGTAATCTTCCCACCCACAGGATTTCTGAAATAAAAAAGAACGCGGCAAACATCAGTCATGTGAAACAAATGGCACAATGCAGTAGCCCAAGTAAAAACATTGGAACCAATTAACAGAAGTGTTTAATGCTGCAAGTATAACAGACAATGCACTTTAACACCTCAAAGGCAATAACAGCTCTCACTTTTCCACACCATATTTGACAATGTATCTGTTATTTATTTATTTTCATGGGCCTTAGGGCACTAACCTGCGCAGCACTGTACGCGACTGTGCACAGAAAGCCGCAAAGCTTCCGTTGCGAACCACTGCGACCTCACGTGCTTCCTATGGTCTGCCTTTCGCGCGTTGTCACTCTTTATATAGGCACAGTGAACATAGCGATGCCTTAAAAATTAACAAGATGCGAAAACACTCCGTCCCGCAACTTTGAAGAGGAGTGGGAATTAGTCGCGCGAGTTGAGGGCTCCCGCAGCTGTGTGATGTAGGCTCCCGAAAGTGTGAGAACAGCACACACTTGGGGAAGCCATCTCCTCGCGCTTACTGCTCCCACTGTCCTGTGAACGAATATTATATGAGCATGCTGCTTTGTCCTAGAAGCAAAGTTCCAAGAAGTGTACTGGATACATACCTTCGTAGGCAATCACATGTGCACTAAGCCTTCTTTACACCAAGGTCGACGCAGTACGGGATTCCGGTGTTCCAGAAGAGCTTCAGGCACTTCCAGTATCTTTCGAATTGCTTAATGTTACATACAACTTTCGTCCACAGACCGAACAAAGCCACATTTTATAATAACAGAGCTATAAAGATCTGCGCTACAACACTACGCGACATATCAACAACAGCGCTACGGAGCCGTACTGATGGATTGGATTGGTCTGACCGCGAACTGACATCTATGATGATGGTGATAGCAGAATGCACGGGAGTTTTGATGCTTACGAATGGTTTCAATGGCAAGTTTAGCTAGCAAAATAGTGGACATGTCGCGTAACTCCTCTAATTTGGAGAAGTTTTATAAATATAAAACTAGTCATTGAGTTCTTGCAAAATTCTGCAACACCTGCTTCTCCTCATATAAATTTAGCTCGTTGGCGGCTCTTGCACTGCAGGTAGGAGTGGAATCGTACCAATTTACAAACGTCTTCGCGTCAAACCCTCCAACTGATGCAAATAAAACAGTATACATACACGAAAGACTCGAATTTTCTGTGAAATAAAAAACGTCCATACTCATGGCCTGGGAAAATACTCGACCTTACATCCTTCGGACGTCCACCTCGTCTCTCATGCGGATATACAAAAGTGGACACTGTCCGTACGTCCGGCGGATGTACGAATACGGATATCCGAAATCGGATTGTGTTCGTACGTCCGATGGACGTCCGATCTCGGCAAAGGACGTTCGGATCTAGCCTGTACATCCGACGGATATCTGTGGTTGCTTGGGCAGGAACCATCGCTTCACCGGAGCAGTCTCTTTACCCATTGTGCTAACCGGGACGGCAAGCTTATGGTAGGGCGAGAGCGAATTAATCAATAACTCGAAGTGGGAACACTGTTGGTAAAATGTTTAGGGGATTCCCCTAAACATTTGACGAACACGATACTCTCGCACCAGGACCAGTTTGTGCGTACTCTCAAACCCAGACAACAGGCGCCATTTTCCTCTGGGCTGCCGAAACTCTACGAAGTGCCATTTCGCCATGCACAACAAGCGTGCTTTGTAACCTCCCAGAGTGCTTAAACATTCCCGTGCCATCCTCCTGGAGGTACAAGAAGTCGTCTGGGCGCCACTGCATTGGCTGCGCTTCCATTAAAAGGCAGAGGAAAAGAAACAGCTGGGTGGCGGAGCGCCGTGCGCAACGTGTGTCCAGAGCTCTGCCGCTGCGGAGTCTTCAGCCGGCATCGTGTTAAAAATGCCGGCCTGTATCAAATATGGATTGCTGCTGTGTATAGAAGGAAATGCGAGACAAGTACGAGAGCACGAGTTGGTGCTGTGTTTGAAACGGTCGACCTAACTGCGTGGCCATCGCAGTACGTTCAGCATTCAGTGACCGCCTTATGGGAACATGTTGGTACGCTCGGAGCCTTCGGGACGGGGTGAATAAACGTCTCCTTAGCGGAGTTGGGAGTCTGTTTTCTTGCTGTCAGTCGCTGTGCTGCCCTCCTCTCCGCAGAGGTTGCGTGCGCCGCACCGATGCCCGTGCAGCCCGAAGGTACAGCGTTCATTTTCACTGTTTACACACTAGCAGCATCCATTTATGTGGCCGCCCTGACATAGCGCGGCGGCTTCCAGTATGACCGATAGAATCCCTTATAAAAATGGTATATAGACAGTCTATAGACTTCTTATTGACTCTATGGACTTCCTATAGATATTGCTTTTTGCCTATTCATAGTGTATAAACCGACTATAGACAAAAGTCTACTAAAAGTGTATGGCCATAAATCTATAGATTGTCTATAGACTGTCTATGCCATTTGTATTGCCTACAGACTGTTCTCCAGGATTTGTCTATAGACAGTCTATAGATTTTATAGACTGCAGTCTATAGACACTCTACAGACTGTCTAAAACTTTTTTTGTAAGGGATCCTATGAATTAGGTCCAGTGGGGCGATCCTCCGTGAGCCCATTTTGTTAGTAGGAGGGCTCAAGGGCTGTTAAGCGGGTAACGCTTCGTCAGGGTTCCTCGAATTTCCGCATACCGCCGATTCCCTTCTATCGCGGCTATGCACGTCCGTAATTGGTAGCTCGCAACCAGTGCAAGCCTCGGAGCTTGGGTTTTGAGGTAGCGGCTTGACAAGACATATCAGGCTCGCTATCAGTACACGCATTCCCGCATTACCGCGCACAGGGCACGCATGCAGATGAACAGTTCGCAGCAATGCTCGCTGCGTTACCCCGCGTCGACGTTTGGTTCGGTCGTATGCGGTGTAACGACCCAAAACGACTCGGGCTATGAGGGACGCCTCATCGTTTCGAGGTCTTCCAAAGCATGGTTTGGGAAAATCGCACGCGAAGTTGTTGCACTCACCGGAGGCATGTGCCCCGGTTGTGGACAACGGGCCTGCAAAAGCCATCGCCAGTAGACATAACGGCCTCGCCGAAAGACGCAGCATAATAAACTCGATCACTGCAAATTATGCCTTCAGTTATGGCGTCGTTGCAGCGTTTACGAAGTGCCATTTAGCCACTGCTCCCGTGTGCGCCCTTTGTTGTGTCGCCTCGTATGGCAGCCCGGAAGTTCGCGGTCAAGAGATGGCGCCACAGCATTTTCAAAATGGCGGCGCTCAAATTTATTCCGTGCTTTGGTCTATTTGGCTATTTGTCGAGTTGGCTTTGTTCGATTTGTTAGTATCAACTGTTCTATAAACACACGCCGCAAACACGCTTCAGGAATTCTCGTGTAAAAACAACGCCATTCTCTACTCCTTTTTTCCTCTCGCAGTGTGCGAGTGGAACAAACTTGATCCAGTAATTGCACAACAGAGCTCGCCTGATAAGTTTACCCAGCTTGTAGAAGAAGCACTACTTTGGCAAAACGCAGTGTAAAATATTTTATGATATCTGTGTCGTTATTACATTGATCACATTGCTTTCAGTGTTTGCTGCTTCATTTCTTGCATGTATTTTATGATCCTAGTTTTACAAATTGTGTACTTACCATTGTTGTATGTATTTTGAAACACAGTAATATAGGGAACTAGAATAGTATTCTAGTTCACTGTACACAGCAAGTATTCTGTGTTGCCTCTTCAATTCCTTGTACATATCCTTAGACACGTCCTGTAATAATGTGACCAGTCGATTGTGCCGCTCTGTCTCTGGGTTTATTTTTTGTTACCAATGCTGTAAAAAAAATTTTCTTGTACCCACCCCTGTTACAATCCCTCTGGGTATTGACAGTATATTTAAATAAATAAAATATAGATGGCGCAGTAGGCACACCGATTGTGTAACTCAGCCGTTGTCTTCTTTTTTGGACTTGTCGGCCAACCCGGTTCTCTTAAATCAAATGCGAAGGCCTTTCATTGCCTCGACTTGTGCAGCCTTTCTTCTACAGCGTTCATGATTTGCGCTGGTGTGCGCTTGGATCCTTCGCAGGTCCACCAGCATGTCCGGGGGCCTGCGGTCTGTGCAGGAGATCCGTATCCGTACCACTTCCAGCGTCCTTGGGAACCGCCAGGAGGCGCGTGTCGGGGGCCCCTCTGGGATGTTCTCTCTCTCTCTCTCTCAAGGCTGAAACAACAGTGGGACAGATGTGCAGTTTGCTTGCTATGCGACGCGATGGAGACGGGGCTGCGTGCAGTTCTTTTTACCACCTGGAGCGTATATCGCAAGGGTTCATCACGCGGTTGAGCCTCGCCGTAAGGGAAGGGAGGAAGGTGGGAATGAAAGAAGAAAGAGAGAAAGAGGTGCCGCAGTGGAGGTCTCCGGAATATTTTCGACCACCTGGGGATCTTTAACGTGCGAGTGCACGTTAAAGATCCCCAGTTGGTCGAAATTATTCCGGAGACCTCCACTACGGCACCTCTTTCTCTCTTTCTTCTTTCACTCCCACCTTCCCTTACGGCGCGGTTCAGGTGTCCGCCGATATATGTGGGGCAGATACTGCGCCATTTCCTTTCCTCAAAAAACCAATTTACCAATTTTTTATCGCCATTTGGCGTCAGTTGCGACGATAGGAAATGGGGAAGGTTCAAGCGCATGGCGCCATGCAGCACTCTTCTGATTGCTGCAGGGTTGTGTTGGCCAGTGCCGCTGCCGCAAAGGCTCCCGAAGTTGTTATCCTTTCGAATGGAAGTTATTCTTTGAAATAGGTTAGCGCCAAACAAGACGAGCACAAGGCGAGAGAACGGAGCTTCTTCTGTGTCGTGTCGTCGTTCTATCGCCTCGTTTTCGTCTTGTTTGGGCCTCATCTGCTTCAAAGAATGTCTAACCAACTAGCCCAGGGCCAAGTTTTACGAAAGGAAGTTAGATACCGTGTTGACCCGGAGGACTCCTTTCATGATCACTGCGGATACCAAAGACAGCGGAATGTTCGCGTTTATAAGTGGCATGGGATGCGTGTCGGTCGTCCGCCGCGGGCTACGACAACAGCAAGCCGCAGCCGATCGCAGAGGGGCTCTATTGGGAGGGATGCTCAGATTAAGCGTTGCAAAACCCTGGAGTGCCTCATGCAGCGGAGGGTGAACGAGTCGAATTCAGAATGCCACTACGGGAACCGGGCTGTCAGTAAAACCTCGTTCCAGGCATGCAAGACGTTTCCGCGCATGCTTCGTTCCTTGTAGTTAGTCCAGCTGGAACTAGGCGGTGGCTTTTTCTGCCCGGTGGTGGCCTTGACCCCGGGCGCAGCGGCCCCGTACCGGTGCCTCTTCAGCGGCTACCCCTTCTTCAACCGGATACAGTCACGTGTCATGGACGACGTAAGTACGCACTCCGGCCGCTGCTGCGTTTTTGGCCGCTCAATGCCCCACAGATGCAGTCCTTTTAACGAGATCTTAACGACTGGTGTGGTTCAGCAGGATGCGTTGTTGGGCACGTTGGTTCACATTGCTTTAGAAAGATGGGATGCGCACATGAGACAATCAAAAGAAAGAAGACGGGACGGGCGCAGACTAGCAACTGAGGTTTATTCAAGGAATCGACATTTATACATAAGCATGTCAGCACTGGCAACAAAGGGCATCAAGGCAGATAGGGCGGATAAAAAACACCAAGTGGATTCAGGTCATCATGTTTTCGAGGAAACGTGTCTCTCTATTATAAAGTTTGATTGACGTGTCAATGATGCAGTGTTTTCCTTTCTTTTTGATGAAATATGCCTCGAGAAGTTCCCGTGCTTTATCGTTACGGCACTTGTGTAGAATCTTGACTTGTGTCAGGAGAGGCATGCATTTGTGTTGCAGGCAATGTAACGGCAAGTGACGCTGCTCCTTGCTTTCAATGGGCCTTTCGTGCTCACGAGTGCGGATATTGATACAGCGGCCTGTCTGCCCTGTGTAAGTTGCTAGTAACTGCGCCCGTCCCGTCTTCTTTCTTGTGCGCATTCCATCTTTCCAATGCAGACTGGTCAAGCTGACCGGAATTGGGTGGAGGAAAACACGATACTAGGAGTAGAGCATGTGAATTCCGGAGTGAATTCCGAGGTAACGCAAGCGTAGCACGGGTTGCCAGTCAGGTGAGCGGAGTCTACATCGGTAGGAAGTGGTCGCAGCGGACACACGAAGGTGCTACATAATTGCAGGGATATGGAAGATGATTTTTTCGTGCAGTGGACGTGGTTAGGCTGCTGCTGTTGTTGATAATCATGATGACCCTGAAATAAATGGCTCAACTGCAGATGGTCAAGGTCTTAGGTAGCATCGAACATTGCTGTAATGCTGTGAAATGGTTGCGCAAGAACGTTACATATTACATTGGAATGTTATGAGAAGTAATATGGTATGCTCTTCCGTAAACTTTAGTTTCACGTTCAAACTATATAATCAATCTGCTGATGATGTGTTTTTATTGTGTTTTAACTACAAAACAACGTTGCAGATCATCCAACCATTATGTTGGAAACATTCAGGAATGCGCTGTATTTTTCGCAAAGCTACGACACAAGCACAAACAACGACAGCTTCACTGGATGGATGGAGGGCATGCAACTATCAACTGGTTTACTTCGACGCTGTGCATATTTGTTTTGGTTTTCTTGCGTGCTTGGTACGCGCATATCAGACATGCGCATTTCCGTTGCTGGTTTCGTTTTCCTTTCTCCCCGGCTATTGCCGCTGCTCGTTAAAAAATTCACGAGGGCACTGAATACTAAATATGTGCATTAAATGCGAAAGCGTTGTTTCTTAGCTTTTGTTTCCTTCTTGTTTTTATGTACTTAATTTTTCTCTTCCTTTCTAATGACGCAGCTACTAATTAGCGTGCAGTCGTAGGGCAGTGCACACGCTAGGTTCGCCAAGAACCAACGCGGTTCACCTTTCCGATTCGTCCAGTGTGTATTTCTTTCCTGAATTAAGGCAATAAGGAACATATAGTTTTGTGGCTTATAAGTTGCGTGCTCGCCTGACAATCTGAAAGTCCTATAGGTTCGATTCCCTGCAGCTTGGCAAAAAATTTCATTTTTCTTTGATACCACTGTGACGTCCTCTAATCGTTTCGTTGACCAATTTTGCGGTCGACGACGGCAACGCTGGCTTGCAATGAGCCATACAATGTTTTCCAATTAAAGCGCCACAGAAAATATGTTCGAGCTTGTCTTTAAAATGCTTGCACTATGTAGAGTACAGGCTACCGAGCGTTCATGCCGTTAACGAGGCCACAAAAGTGAGCGGGAAATTTGCAATACATTTCCGGCTTTCGCACCTCGCGACGACGCGTCAAGCCTGGCATACGACGCCACGTCGTGCAAGTAAGCCACGTCAGCAGCCGGGGGTTATCATTGGTTCACAGCGCCGCATTCCTCCAGATGTCAAATTACCCCTGTCGTCAGCCACACCCTGCCCTGACTCGTTAGACGCTGCCAAACAACTCTCGGTAGCGTTTGACCTTCGGTGGCATTGCTTTTGTGCGTTGGAAATGTACCGATACCTTCGATGACGTCATCATGCACCCCCCCCCCCCCCTTGTCGTTGTGCGTTGCGGAGAAGCTTGAAGGGCATCCGGATTTTAATAAGCGATTACTTCACTATTTCAAGTGCTAGCCGAAAAATACTTCGCATGCTCTACTTGCAAGTTTCACACATTCGGCCCTCTTAAGCTCGTTGATTTCTAATACCTATGCAGTTTCCCCTTAAAAGTTGCCGTCAACGGCAGCGGCAGTGGATGTCAGCCAGTCCGAACGGGGTCTCGCGCTGCGCGATGACCATGCCCATTTTATTCTTTGCAGCATACTCAGTTACCATCAAGGCTTGAGGCGTTAGCAAGAGGAATGGTTATAGCCTATAGGAGCATAACAATGCACTGAAGTTGTGAAACGACGCAACATTTGCCTACAGAGGGAAGGGGCGCAGCATGAAGTATATGTTTCCAGGGGTTGAACTTGCCGATTTGACGATTCCGCTCACTTCAGAAACAGCTTTGAAAAGAATTAAGTGGTGGCGCTTCCCCAACGGAAGTTTTGCAACGTTATCATACGCCCCAGCGGCTTCCCCTTACAAAAAAAGTTTTAGACAGTCTATAGAGTGTCTATAGACTTCTGCTTATAAAGTCTATAGGTTCATGGTTGAAAAACAGCGCACACAAGACTAGACACAAGAGTAAAGGCGACGACAGGACAAGCGCTGAACTCACAACTAAGGCTTTATTGCGAAAACGTGGGTATATAAGGAAGGCATATTACATGAAAATAAAATTGAACAAACAAAACTATGACAATGATAAAACTAGCGTGCGCCCGAAGCCCAAAATCTGCCAAGAAACGTGATCTCGTTATCACTTAAAGCAACCGAAGGTTTGCTAACGCAGCCCCGTTGCTCCGTTGCGATGAAGTATGCTTCTGCTACTTCCCGCGTGGTTTGATCTCTGTGAGAATACAACACCTTTGCTTGGCTTAACAAAGCTTTACTCTTGGCTTTACTCTTGTGTCTAGTCTTGTGTGCGCTGTTTTTCAACCATGAACCTATACCAACTCGCCCAACTTAACGTTCTACAAAGTCTATAGACTGTAGACAAATCCTGGACAAATAGACAAATCCTAGAGGGCAGTCTATAGGCAATACAAATGTCATAAACAGTCTATAGGCAATGTATAGATCTATGGCCATACACTTTTAGTAGACTTTTGTCTATAGACAGCCTATAGACTATGAATAGACAAAAAGCAATATCTATAGGAAGTCAATAGAGTCAATAAGAAATCTATGGGCTGTCTATAGACCATTTTTATAAGGGTCCGTTTATGTTTATTTTTTCCCCGAGCCTCGTTCCGCGCAAGCGAGCAACGGCAGCGAGCGTGTGGAGGCAATTCGTTCGCTCTGGTCTCCGCGACAGCTCGTGGAAGTTGGACGGTGAACTCGGGCCGTCCGCGAGCGCCCGTCCAACTCTGAGCGACAGATTTCTTCATTCCCCGAATGAAATGAGCTCGAAAATGGACTCCGGAATTGCAGAGTGCCGGTTTCAAAGACGCCCATGTTCACCGGCGCAGATGACATCGCAGGCAACGCACGGCATCCTTCTGCAGAATGTGAGGGCAGCCCCCGGAGTCGAACCTTCTCCGCCCGCCTTTCATTTTCTCGCTACACGCCCCGTAGACCGCGGGGAAATGGGCCAACAGCCCGGAAGCAAGCCGCATAGAAACGCACTAAATGAAGAGGAAGTCTAACATGGCTTGCTTTACTTCCTCCTCCGTTACTGGCGGGATGTGCCATTGCTGTGCTCTACTGCCTCCCTCAGTAACATTCTGACTACATTCGCTACTGTATAGATTCGTGTAAAACTCTTCGGCTACTCTAAATATCTTATCCGTATTGCTAGTGACATTGCGCTCCTTTCCTCTTACCGCATACATCTCGTTTTTACCTATGCCTAATTTTCTCTTGACTGCTTTCAGTCTACCTCCGTTCTTTAGAGCATGCTCGATTTTCTCCACCTTAAACCTCCTTATGTCACTACCTTGCGCTTAGTTATTTACTGCGATATTCGATAACTGCATGATCTAGCGCGGGTAATTCAAACACCCCACAGCGATCCCACAGTACACCAGTGATGACGTTCCTACACAATTCCTCATTGCTGTACAGGGGCTTGAGTCGGAGAATGTATGCAATATTCGTATGGAGTGCGCAAGCACGGCGTACCCATGTATACAGAATTTATCTTTCTCTGCTCAACATTCATGGATCCCTGGGAGTGTTCAACTTATGTTAAGGACAACGCAGCGAGCTATGGAAATAAAAACGATATGTGCAACGTTAAGAGACCGGAAGCGGGTGGAGTGCGTGAGGGAACAAACGCGGGTTAATGACATCCTAGTCGAAATCAAGAGGAAGAAATGGGCTTGGGCCCGGCATGTAATCCGAAGGCAAGATAACCCCTGGTCCTTAAGGAGTGGATTCCAAAAGAAGGCAAGCGCAGCAGGGGGCGGCAGAAAGTTAGGTGGGCGGATGAGATTAAGAAGTTTGCGGGAGTGGCCGCGGCTGGCGAAGGACAGGGTTAATTGGAGAGACATGGGAGAGGCCTCTGCCCTGCAGTGGTAGTAGTCAGTCTGATGATGATGATAGTGATGGAGTCCTCTGACCACTGCTGGAGCAGTGGAGCAGCCGTTTAGCAGTGCGCCACTGGCCCGAGATGGCAAATACTGCCACCACTGTATTTTGTTCGATCCAGGTTGCTCCCGGACAGACAAAAGCTAGACGATCTTGCTAGGCTCTGAACCTCCGTATTAGTGCCTTCGCACTAAAAACCGTGAGAAGGTACAGGACTCTTGATTAAATGTACTCAAGCTCTTTTTTTTATGCACCCGGGTTCGAACACGACCTCGGCGGCCACGTTTCGATGGAGGCGGAACGAAAAAGGCGTCCGCGTGCAGCGCGATGTCAGTGCACTTTAAGGATTCCCAAGTGGTTGAAATTGCTCCGGAGACATTCACTACGGCACCTCTTTCTTTCTTTCTTTCTTCCTTTCTTTCTTTCTTTCTTTCTTTCTTTCTTTCTTTCTTTCTTTCTTTCTTTCTTTCTTTCTTCTTTCTTTCTCCCTTTCTTTCTTTCTTTCTTCTTCCTTTCTTTCTTTCTTTCTTTCCTTCTTTCCTTCTTTCTTTCTTTATTTCTTCCTTTCTTTCTTTCTTTCTTTCTTTCTTTTTTTTTCTGTCTTTCTCTCTGCCTTTCTTTCTTTCTTCCTTTCTTTTTTTTCTGTCTTTCTCTCTACCTTTCTCTCTTTCTTTCTCTCTTTCTTTCTTTCGTTCTTACTTTCTTTCTTACTTTCTTTCCTTCTTTCCTTCTTCCTTTCTTTATTTCTTTCTTTCTTTCTTCCTTTCTTCCTTTCTTTCTTTCTTCTTTCTTTCTCCCTTCCTTTCTTTCTTTCTTTCTTTCTTCTTCCTTTCTTTCTTCCTTTCTTTCTTTCTTTCTTTCCTTCTTTCCTTCTTTCTTTCTTTATTTCTTTCTTTCTTTCTTTCTTTTTTTTCTGTCTTTCTCTCTGCCTTTCTTTCTTTCTTCCTTTCTTTTTTTTCTGTCTTTCTCTCTACCTTTCTCTTTCTTTCTCTCTTTCTTTCTTTCGTTCTTACTTTCTTTCTTTCTTACTTTCTTTCTTCCTTTCTTTTTTCTTTCTTTCTTCCTTTCTTTCTTTCTTCATTTCTTTCTCTCTTTCTTTCCTTCCTTCCTTTCTTTCTTTCTTTCTTCCTTTCTTTCTCTCTTTCTTTCTTTCCTTCCTTTCTTTCTTTCTTTCTTTCTTTCTTTCCTTCTTTCCTTCTGTCTTTCTCTCTGCCTTTCTTTCTTTCTTCCTTTCTTTTTTTTTCTGTCTTTCTCTCTACCTTTCTCTCTTTCTTTCTCTCTTTCTTTCTTTCGTTCTTACTTTCTCTCTTTCTTTCTCTCTTTCTTTCTTTCGTTCTTACTTTCTTTCTTTCTTACTTTCTTTCTTTCTTCCTTTCTTTTTTCTTTCTTTCTTCCTTTCTTTCTCTCTTTCTTTCTTTCCTTCTTTCTTTCTTTCTTTCTTTCTTTCCTTCTTTCTTTCTTCCTTTCTTCCTTTCTTTCTTTCTTTCTTTCTTCTTTCTTTCTCCCTTTCTTTCTTTCTTTCTTCTTCCTTTCTTTCTTCCTTTCTTTGTTTCTTTTTTCCTTCTTTCCTTCTTTCCTTCTTTATTTCTTCCTTTCTTTCTTTCTTTCTTTTTTTTCTGTCTTTCTCTCTGCCTTTCTTTCTTTCTTCTTTTCTTTTTTTTCTGTCTTTCTGTCTACCTTTCTCTCTTTCTTTCTCTCTTCCTTTCTTTCGTTCTTACTTTCTTTCTTTCTTCCTTTCTTTTTTCTTTCTTTCTTCCTTTCTTTCTCTCCTTCTTTCTTTCCTTCCTTTCTTTCTTTCTTTCTCTCTTTCTTTCCTTCTTTCTTTCTTGCTTTCTTTCTGTCTTTCCTTCTTTCTTTCTTCCTCTCTTTCTTTCCTCTTTGTTTCTTTCTTTCCTTTTTGTTTCTTCCTTTCTTCCTTCCTTTCTTTCTTTCACACCCACCTTCCTCCCTTCCCTTACGGCGCGGTTTAGGTGTACGCCCAAATATGTGAGACAGATACTCCGCCGTTTCCTTCCCTCAAAAAAC
The DNA here is from genome assembly GCF_055824585.1 of Amblyomma mixtum. Classification (NCBI taxonomy): domain Eukaryota; kingdom Metazoa; phylum Arthropoda; class Arachnida; order Ixodida; family Ixodidae; genus Amblyomma; species Amblyomma mixtum. The sequence goes on along the minus strand of NC_143021.1, from coordinate 56,325,589 downwards.
CAATTTCCCAATGTATCTTCTTTGTGTAGTGTAATCCAGGGCTTACTTCTGAAGTTGGAAGATGCGCCCCGCAGAGGCTCTTGGCTGTGTGACAGACTAGAAAGCAAGCTCGAAGGCGTATGCAGAGAGCCGCTCGCGGCACAGAATTCGCATTCCCAACGCCGTTCTGTGCGTTCAGCCAATCTGTCCGTGCGGTCATCCACTCTGCTTTCACTGACGCTAGCGAATCTGGGGCCTGGGAGAAAGGAAGTGTAGGACGCATGCAAGCGAAGCAGCCTCGGACGAGACGTTTCTGCTGTAAGACTGCCCATTCACCCTCTGTGAAGTGAGCGGCGGCGAGCCCGCGCGCAAAAAAATACATCTCCAAAAGAAAAAACCAACTCCAAAGAAGACAAAGCCCGCCGAGTTTGTTTGGAGGCATTCAGCGAGGCACGGGAGGGTGTGGCTGGAGGCAGCGGTAATTTGAAATCATACACGTCACAGTGATTTGTTGGTTGGTTATTGGGGTTTACCGTCCCAAAGCGACTAAGCCTATGAGAGACGCCGTAGTGGAGGGCTCCGGAAATTTCGACCACCTGGGGTTCTTTAACGTGCACTGACATCGCACAGTACACGGGCCTCCAGAATTTCTCCTCCAAAGAAATTCTAGCCGCCGCGGCCGGGATCGAACCCGCGTCTTTCGGGTCAGCAGCCGAGCACCATAGCCACTGAGCCACCGCGGCGGCACACGTCACAGTGAACTTCCCTGCGCAGTGCTTTGATGACAAGCGCAAAATTCGATTTCGTCAGTATTTTAACCTCTAGTGCAGAAACACTTGGCATGCTTCCCCCATGTCATCATCATAATCATCATCAGCCTGACTACGCCCACTGCAGGGCAAAGGCCTCTCCCATGTCTCTCCAATTAACCCTGTCCTTTGCTAGTTGCCGCCACTGTATCCCCGCAAACTTCTTAATCTCATCCGCCCACCTAACTTTCTGCCGCCCCCTGCTACGCTTGCCTTCTCTTGGAATCCACTCCGTTACCCTTAATAAGGACCAGCGGTTATCTTGCCGTTGCATTACATGCCCTGCCCAGGCCCATTTCTTCCTCTTGATTTCGACTAGGACGTCATTAACCCGTGTTTTTTCCCTCACCCACTCCGCCCTCTTCCGATGTCTTAACGTTACACCTATCATTCTATTGCGAAATCAATACTGCTTGCGCTTTTGTGCCATCGATGGAGGCTCATCCTTCGCTCCGGCGCAGCTGCGGAGCGCTACCACGTGACCGCGTGACGTCACGACAAGATGAGAGCTGGGGGCCCAACTCGTCTCATCGATGGAGGCTCATCCTTTGCTCCGGCGCAGCTGCCGAGTGAGGGCGCTCGCTAGACTGGGATAAAACGGGGCTGCGGCTGTGCTCCTCGCAGTGCTGTGCTATGTCGGAGGATGCGCACAAGGCGAGGCTGGAACGGTGTGCCGCGGCCAAGCGACGGCGCCGTGCCGAAGAAACAGACGAAGAAAGGGAACAACCGTTGGCGAAGCAACGTGCGTATGCTGCAGAATGGCGAGCCCGCCGGCTTGCTGCGGGTGCATCTACAAGTTCAGAGTCAAGTTTAAACGAGGGTAGTTTCATGGGCGCTCTTAATGCGGAAGAAGAATCTATGAGTAGTGCGGAGCGATATAATCAGAAGAGAAGAAAACACCGTGCGGAAGAGACGCCGGACCAGAAAGAGGAGCGGCTTGCTAAAAGAAGAGTGCAGTATACAGCCAAGAAGAAAGAGCAGCGCACTGTGGTCATTCGAGACGGTGACATCGTGGCTCAGCGACGTGAAGAACAAGAGAAAAGAGTTGGGGAGTTCGAGTCTGCTACGCGTGAATTCGAGAAACGAAACTACCAGCAGAACCAAGCGCAGCCAGGTGTTATTGCTTTCGCAATCAGCCAGGTTTAACCAAGCTAAGCCTTTAGCCAATTTTTCTTTCCATAGCTAGCTGCGTTGTTCAAAACTTAAGCTGGACCCTCTTTGTTAGCCTCCACGTTTCTTCCCCTTAGGTGAGTACCGGTAAGATACAGCTCTTGAGCAATGTTGGTAAACTGCCACTCATGATCTGAGAGTAGTAGATTTGAAACAGGGGGGTAATTCCCGAGGAGTGACGCAGTGTGGTCGCAGGTGCTGCGCAGCGACGCGCCGCTGGTGGTGAGCGCCCCGACGGGTTCGGGCAAGACGGCCGTCCTCGAGCTGGCCCTGGTGCGCCTGCTGAGCGGAGGGAAACAGCGAGGGGAAGGCGGCGGCGGCCCAAGGGCACTCTACGGTACGCCACCGGCTGTGACCCCCCTCCCAGCAGAAGAACATTATCCTGTCTGGTCCAAGGGCGGAGGTCGTGGCCGCCATTTTGCAAAGCTGGGCGGCGTGGGCTGCGAGCAAGACGTCCGCAGAACTTTTTCCAGGGGGGTGCACCCGATGGCCGGGTAGGGGGGAGGCGGTAGGTTAGCACCAAAAAGGAACTATTTGTAGTCTGAACTGCGAACATGAAACAAAAATTAGCAGCAGCAAATCAGTGCTAGGCTTGGAGAACAAACATTAGAATTTATTAATGAACAAAGAATTGAACTCGATAAGCAAAATCCGATAAGTTAATATGGCCTAAGCGTGCTAATCAAGCTGTGTAGTTGTTTTCTATTAGTGCATAAATAATATCCGTAATTCCAGTGGTTGACCGAAGCGTGGCCTTGTGGTAGAGCATCCGCCTCGCATTTGGGAGGTGCTGAGTTCGATCCCCAGTGCCGCCGGGTACCCACCGGTTTTCTTTAATGGGTACAAGATTTCCCCTGGCCTGGTGCTCGGCTCTTCTAGGGTGAAATGCTTGGGAAAAGGGTCTTAGACCAAACAGTTGCCTTGACGGATGAGTGATAAGTTCCCCCGCCAAGCAACCATAAGTCCGCTTCGTGCGGCGTAAGCCTAATTTGGGGCCTTTTTTTTTCTATGTTGAGGTTTGGCCTTTGCTGTGGAGCAGTGCCACTGAGCTCACGTTAGAGCGAACTCACTTCGTCGAGCTCTCGACACTCCGTTGACCCCGTCAACTCTCCGCTGTGTGTTCGAAACTTGTTTTGTCCCCGAAAGGGCGCAGCGGGATTAGCGGAGCCTCCTCCAATGCACACCCCTGAAGAAGCCGGGCGCCGGGCCGGGGGTGGCTTGTACCCATTTTTACCGGTGGGTGTCCGGCGGTGGGTTTCGAACCAACCACCTCCCGCAGCCGAAGCGGACGCCCAGACCACTAGGCCACTACCGAAGCGTGGCCTTGTGGTAGAGCATCCGCCTCGCATTCGGGAGGTGCTGGGTTCGATCCCCAGTGCCGCCGGGTACCCACCGGTTTTCTTTAATGGGTACAAGATTTCCCCTGGCCTGGTGCTCGGCTCTTCTAGGGTGAAATGCTTGGGAAAAGGGTTTGAGACCAAACAGTTGCCTTGGCGGATGAGTGATAAGTTCCCCTGCCAAGCAACCATAAGTCCACCTCGTGCGGCTTAAGCCCAATTTGTGGCCCTTTCTTTAGGACTTCTTCCAAACGTACACCCCTAATGAAAGCCAAGCGCCAGGCCGGGGGACGCTTGTACCCTTTTGACCGGTACAACCACTAGGCCTAGTGGTTTGAGCGCCCGTCTCGGCTGCGGGAGGTGGGTGGTTCGAAACCAACCCACCGCCGGGCACCCACCGGTCAAAAGGGTACAAGCATCCCCCGGCCTGGCGCTCGGCTTCCTTTAGGGGTGTACGTTTGGGAGAAGTACACCCCTAAAGCGTGGCCTTGTGGTAGAGCATCCGCCTCGCATTCGGGAGGTGCTGGGTTCGATCCCCAGTGCCGCCGGGTACCCACCCGTTTTCTTTAATGGGTACAAGATTTCCCCTGGCCTGGTGCTCGGCTCTTCTAGGGTGAAATGCTTGGGAAAAGGGTCTTAGACCAAACAGTTGCCTTGACGGATGAGTGATAAGTTCCCCCGCCAAGCAACCATAAGTCCGCCTCGTGCGGCATAAGCCCAATTTGTGGCCCTTTTTTTTTAGGACTTCTTCCAAACGTACACCCCTAAAGGAAGCCGAGCGCCAGGCCGGCGGACGCTTGTACCCTTTTGACCGGTGGGTGCCCGGCGGTGGGTTTCGAACCACCCACCTCCCGAAGCCGAGACGGGCGCTCAAACCACTAGGCCCCCTTGACCCCTCTTCCGGACGCCCATGGCTGCGAGGAGCGAGATGAATAGTGCGGTCGGACCGACGCGTGCAATCAGGAAACGAAGTAAAGATAAATGGAAACGACCGGCGTTAGCTGGGGGAAGCTGGAAAGGGCGATTTTCCTCGCAGCGACGGAGAAAAAGTTTAAGGGGTACAGACGCAGAATTTCGAACGCTAACAAAAATTTGTTTCACGAGAGTAAGGAATTGCCTTCATACTGGTGAACAGCGCAAAAAAGGCGGGACAACAACAAGACAAGCGCTGGCTATCAACTGGGTTTATTGAAGGACGGAAGGGTATATATACAAAAACATAATAAAAAGAAGTAAGAAGATAGTGTGAAAAGGCACTTCCGTGGCACTTAGCAACAGGGAATTGGCTTACATCACTTCACATCTGACATAAGTTTTGATTTTCACGGCCCTTTTCACACTATCTTCTTACTTCTTTGTGTTATGTTTTTGTATATATACCCTTCCGTCCTTCAATAAACCCAGTTGATAGTCAGCGCTTGTCTTGTTGTTGTCCCGCCTTTTTTGCGCTGTTCACCAGTATGAATGCATACCAACTCGCCCAGATCTCAGCCTTAGTAAATAAGGAATTGCCTTCACGCGAGTTTCAGTCGCAGGAGCTGAGTGTCTCATCATAAATGTAATTTTGAATGTTGGCCAAGCAGCCGCTTCGACTTTTCCACCCGCTCGAATGGCGTCAAGGGGAGCCTCAAATATTGTGACATCATCAAATATTGTCACGTCACTAAACATTCGGTGCCTCCCAGCGGCGCCGGTTTCACGCTGATTTCTCAAGTACGCTGCGACCAACTCGGGAGTTTCTAACGCGTATCCTTGAGGCTATGTCTGCAGAAAAGTCTTTTTCGGACATCCGGCCAGCGACGCAACGCATGCTCCGGTTCTCCAGGGCTGTGTTTATCTGCTGGTGTGGCCTTTGGGCGTCCGCCCGTGCAGTGGCCCCGCTGAAGGCGCTGTGCCGCGAGCGTCTGTCCGACTGGAGCCCCAAGCTGTCCGGTCTGGGCGTGAGCTGCGCCGAGTACACGGGAGACACGGACGACGACCGGGAGCCCCCGCTGGGAGCCCAGGTGCTGCTCACCACGCCGGTGAGTGGCGATCGATGAACTCACGGGACGGTGACGAGTGCGTGACGCGAACGTGAAGGGAAAGTAATTTTTAGCAGCCACCCTTTGGCAGTTTTGTTTATTCCAATGCAGCCACGGAGTCAGTTATTATAGGCTGAACGTCTTGGATTAACAAGGTGGGCTAGTTGGTGTGCATCAGACATAACTTCACCAGCGAAAGCACGAGACACCTGGAGAAGAAGAAGACAGGACAACGCTGGACGAACAACTGAAGTTTATTCGAGAAACGGCCAACCTGTATCAGACAGACTAAAAAAAAAGTCTGTCTGATACGCATGCGTCTTCTGGTGACCTAGGTTGGCCGTCTGTAGATTAAACTTCAGTTGTTTGTCCAGCGTTGTCCTGTCTTCTTCTTCTCTAGGTGTCTCGTACTTTCGCTGGTGAAGTTATGTCTTGGATTAAGTCATATGTGTTGGCCTTATCGCCCTGTCAAGGATCCCTTCGTCGTATTGCCTCAGAATGTTCATTGTTGAGCCATCTTGGGATGATGCCCAAAGAAGAACCACGAAGTCGGAATTGCAGCGAAAAGTTCGTCTGTTAGAGGTCACCCATGTCGGCATTGACCCGAGTACAAATTTCCGTGGCAGCGCGTTCGGGCACGCGTGTCAGTTGTCTTTTTTTTTCTGTCCCGTCGACTCCTCTCTCTGGGGACGTCCGCCAGGCACAGTTGTCTTCCCCACTTCCTCATATTTCGCACAGGGGAGGAACGGGCACCTGGAGTTTCTGGAAACGCGCGGCGCCGAGTTTCTTAATTCACCCCGCATCCCGCGTTCGGGACGGAATCAGACGTCCTTCCGAGGGCCCAACTAGCTCCTTCGCCAACGGCTGTGTGGTGTGCAGCGCCCGCCGCTTGGAACGCCGCGTGCACGGCCTAAGAAATATTTCTTACGAATTCACAGAACTGCATGCGGGTGCTTTCTCACGGTGCAGCGCCTGCTTTCAAGATGCGCATTGGATGCATCACCCACACACTTCTGCCATGCACACATAAAAATCGCAATCATCTCAATTTTTGCGCACGACTGTACGCACGCACAGGGGCGCGCGTGGCGCCCGTTTTGACAACACGTCTGCAGGAACCACTTTGCCCGACCTAGGGAGGGTAGCGAGCGATGCAGCCGCACGCACCAGAGAGAAAATTCAGGGGGCACTTTGGCTCTCTAAAGACTGCTAGACGAAAGCATTTCCTGGCACACTGTTTTTTTTTCTTCATATTTTGTTTGTATTTTATTTTTTATTTTTGTTTCTTTCCCTATCCTTTCTTTTCTGTTTTTTGTTTTGTTTATTTCATTTACGAGAGCCATGCATTCACTAGATGCACCTTTATTCGTGCCCAAACTCTGAGCCTTCATGGCGGAGTGGTAGCGTCTCCACTTCAAATTCCAAAGGCCCCGGTTCGATTCCCAGCCTCGACAGAGTATTCTTTTAAGTAGTGACTCCGAAACGCGGACACACTTGCTAACATTCCTCGGCCACGACAGTGTGAGGCATTAAAACACGATCCAAGAAGCACACCTCTTCGCGCGAAAGCAGTCACATGATCGTCAGAGCTGAGCAAAAACCTTGTCTGTGCAATCTGCATCTTGCCTGTGTATCGCTCGTTGCCATAGCAAGTGTAACGCCAGTGCGGCAAGAATTTGGCCCGGGCGACCCCCGAAATTTGACCTTGGACGATTTGGACAAAAAGTGATAATTGGGCATGCACGACTCGATAGCGACCTCCAAATTTGACCCGGGCCATTTCCGAAAATTTGTTCGGGGCCACCGCCGCGAAGGTTGTTCCCAGCTTTGAGATTTGCGCCATCTCGTTGTCATGGTGTCGGTTGGGGCGTCACCATTTACATACGTCACTGCTCTTTCGCACGTCGCACATCGGTTCGTAAGTGGAGTTAAATCCCGGCTAATTTTTTCCTCCTTAGTACAAGCATGTGGTTCTGCGCCGCCTCTAAGCGACAAAGATTGCCCCCATGCCTGCCGCATCCGGAGATGCTGTCATCTGGCTCCAATCGCCCTATTTTGCCGCGTCAAAGTGCTGCTGTCGTGGACCCTATAGAACGTCGCTGTGAAGTTTGAGCACGAAGGCCTCACTTTCGCTGGCTCTTCACGTGCCGAGCCCCAAAACGGTGGGCGCCTTATAAAAATGGTCTACAGACAGTCTATGGACTTCTTATTGGCTCTATTGACTTCCTATAGATATTCCTTTTTGTGTATTCATTGTCTATGAACTGTCTATAGACAGGAGTCTACTAAAAGTGTATGGCCATAATTATATAGATTGTCTATAGACTGTCTCTGGCATTTGTATTGCTTATAGACTTTTGTCTATGGACAGTGTATAGACTTTATAGACAGAAGTCTATAGACACTCTATAGACTGTCTAAAACTTCTTTTGTAAGGGGCGGGCGGACACTGTACCCAATCGTAGCAGCCATGTTTGGAGACATCTCATTTCCGGGTGCCGGCCTCGCGCGTCGGCTCTTATCAAGAGCTGACCGCCAGTTCACCATTAAACACCAATGCTCGCCTACCGCAGCCTACGCTGCCTCGACGGCGTCCTCCGCGCCCTCAAGCTCGACAATGGACAGGAGGTGGGGGGGTGGGGGGGAGGGGGTGTCCATAACTGCCAGGGTATGTGATCATGCGCGAAGTCAACCTGACGGGACGCTCCCTCCTCGGCGCTGCTTTCCTCCGTCTAGGGACTTTATCCCTTTCAGGCGCCATTTTTCTTTTGACTGAACTCAATTATTTTTTCACCTAAGTCATATATTCAGGCCTCAAGGAAGGGAATTTGTTAGTTTTCGAACGTGAAAGACCAGCAGGTAAGATTTCACAGCGATGTGGAGAATTCCGTACAAAGTGTCAGATTTGTTATAAATATAGTGACATCGAAATGCTCTCTTGTGTCAGTGTCACCCACACTTCGCGCACTTTTACGTGGGAAGCTCCCAGACACCCTTAAAGCGTGTGGGGGTAGCGGTCTCGGACTCAAAGGAGATGCCCTCGACTCAGCGTGGCAAGCTCAGCGGAGACCAGCTACCAAGTGACAAGAGGTTTTTGGGCGTTCGGTGCCCAGCTTTCGCTGGTCGCAAGCCAGAGAATGGGTCGGAGCCAAAGGTTCACGAACAAAACAAAGTTTATACAGCTAAGAGACGATACAGAGGATTTCACAATCACTAGTACAAACATACACACAGTGATTATCAAAGCAATGCAACTCGTGCAAAATTAAACTCGAGAGAGAGAATACTACAATGGCAATATTGCACCTAAAGTGCACTAACACAAGAGAGAGAGGTAAACAAACAAAACACAATTTGTTCACCGGGCACTGCGGCAGTCCGACGACCAGAGTTCCACGACGATGCCGTCCCGCTGACTGGCGAACGTTGCCTCGTTGGTCCGATGCTGGCCTAGTGGTGTTTTCCCGGGAGTCGAACGGGCGCGCTTCGATGAAGCTTAAACGGCGGTCCGGACTGACTGATAGCGGTCAACGCCTTCTTTTATAGGCTCGCTTCCCCGTCTGTTTGTTGTACGCGCCAAAGTAGGCTCGCACATACACGCAGTATCTCCCGTATGGTTTCCCTTCCTTTCTCTCGCCGGCCGCGCGTCCCCATTGGTCAGAGTACGGGGGTCGCATCTCGAAGTTTCGAGCGTGTTCTCGCGTGGCGCCGTCACCGACGTCCGAGTGCAGAGGAGGGGGACATGTCTTAGCGCACGCAAGGCTTCCCCCTCTTCCCCCGGTTATCATTAGAAACGACTCGCACGTTCTAGAGAAATCGGCGTGGATGACTCATTCCCTCGGCGCACGCCGCGTCGGTGAGCGGTGGTGGAGGGGAGAGGGAGCTGCGCCAGCCACGGACACAGGCTAGGCGCTCCGCGGGGGTTTCCTCCTCCCCCGTTCGGGTCGCGCCGGCGAGAGGCGTCCGCGCGGCGCTGATTTTGCTTCTTTGTTTCCAAAATTGCGCCGAATTTTGTGACAGTCAGGTGAACACCGAAGGGATCGTGGAATCGCTTTGTGTTTCGAAGAATCACATTACGCTTAAACTTGAGCAAAAACAATCGATGTTTTCACTAGCGGCAAAATTTGTCTGCACAAAAACAGCGGACAAAGGACTACCTAGCTCACTCTTATGTGAAATATTATTTACTGCATTCTCTGCACGGTACAAAAAAGCAACTTATTTGCAACAAGAAGGATGCTCAATTTGACTGGAATGATGAAATCACTGTTAAATGCTCCAGTTTCCCAGAAAAATCGGTAAGTTTGCCACTTACACAATTGTGTACAAAGCGCCTGAAAGGGATAGGGAGCGAGTGCCTTATAAAACTCGGCCATGAGTGTGGCCGAGAGAAACTCTCCCGTTTTCTCTTTAGGTTGTACAAACCGTAAATAATCCCAGTCGTCTTCTTTCCCCCCTTCGTTGCTCCTATGCGAATGTCCTATGCTTTTCAGCTGTTTACCTCAGGGGCTTTAAGAGTCTAGGCCCACAAATTATAAAACAAGACAAAACATTCCCCAGGGCTACTTGGTTGCGCTGACTGTTGGCTTCCTTGGTACGTGTACCTCCACAAGACACTTGGAGAAACGCTGCTGCAATACAGAATTTTTTCAGGCTTCTATTCACAACCTGCGGAGAATGTCTTGCTTTCTTGCATTTATAGATTAATACTTATTGTGTTTGCTGTCCGGCTACATTCGTATTCTTTGCTTTCGCATTAATTATAGCTGGAGGTCCTTTGCTAGCTTCCGAAGAGTTTCCCTCAGTTTCACACCCGAATTGTACGATCGCGATTTTTTTTTGCAATGTTTTAAGATTTTTGCCGCTCATATTATGACTCCCTCGAGAACATGATCATTGAGTACCAGAGTGCACATACTAGCAACTTTTTATAGCGGGAAAATAAAGAGCAGCTTGTATTTTAATCAGTCAGCATTTCGCAAGCAAAAGCGATATATTGTATCTAAGTGTGTATGCAAAACGCGGTGCAAAAATGGGGAGAAAATAAGTCTGTTAGTTGCGTCTGACGAGTTTGCGTAGCTGTTAGCGCAGCCAACAAAACACGTCTGCGTTTCAGCTGACATAATCACGCACAACACCACCTAATTTAAGAGCATCAAAGCAAACTCCACAGAAACTAACGAGACTCCAATGCGCCATCTGCCGACGAGGGAAGCGCCGAGAGGTGGCGCCACCCGTCCAGCTGTCCGGTAGAGCAATTCAGGATGGAAGCGAACAGCCACGAAAGCCAAGTAGCATAGAGGATATTTTCCTCTTGTTTCTTTTTTTTTAAGTCTGGGGGTAGTGACAGCTGATCCGGATCATGAGAGGGAAATAACTAGAAGGATGAGAATGGAATGGAGCGCATATGGCAGGTTCTCTCAGATCATGAATGGCAGTTTACCAATATCCCTCAAGAGAAAAGCATACAGCAGCTGTATCCTACCGGTACTCACCTATGGGGCAGAAACGTGGAGGCTAACAAAGAGGGTTCAGCTTAAGTTAAGGACAACGCAGCGGGCTATGGGAAGGAAAATAATGATAGGTGTAACGGGCGGAGTGGGAGTGGAAACAAAGCCGGGTTAATCACATCCTAGTTGAAATCAAGAGGAAGATGTGGGCTTGGGCAGGGCATGTAATACGGAGGCAAGATAACCGCTGGTCCTTAAGGGTAACGGAGTGGATTCCAAGAGAAGGCAAACGTAGCAGGGGGCGGCAGAAAATTAGGTGGGCGGACGAGATTAAGAAATTTGCGGGAATACAGTAGCCTCGACTGGCGAAGGACATAATAGGAGAGACATGGGAGAGGCATTTGCCCTGCAGTGGGCGTAGTCAGGCTAGTGATGATGATTATGAATCGATAAAAAAGCAGAAGAAACAGCAACTACCTGCTGCCGATGGAATACGAACCCACGGCCTCCGAATTTCGAATCCGATGCTCTGCCAACTGACCTTCGCCGGCGACTGTCCAATCTCCTGCTTTAAGGGTATTTATCTGCAGTGTTACCTAACCTTGACAGTGTTCACGAGCGCCACCCTCCTCCAAAGCAGCGGGCGTATTACGTCCAGTGTCACAGCGAGTGGCACATGAAACGTGATCGAACGCGGCAGCTGTGCGAGAACCCTTTTGCGCTACCTACGTTCGCCGCTATGGACGAGAAAAATGCGGCACAAACACACTAATAATAATAATGCATTTAATGCAGTAGAAACATGAAATATAGCTGATAGTGCACATAAACAAAACACAAAGTAAATACGCACAGCAGGTATACGCAGCAATAGAACACGCTTGGTGCACAAAACAGCATAATGCACATAATGTAAAAACATGTAGTTCGAAATATTTCATCTCACACCATTCTGTCGCAGGAAATCTTGAAAAGAGGGTAAGTACAGCCTTTGTCAAAAGTTTGGAGCCCAGGGGCTTTGCTTCTGAAGCACATTGGCTGGTTCGTAATGCATCCCCAGCGCTCCAAATTTGCTGAAGGTAAGAAGATTTCTGGTCCTGCCTCCTCCAATTGGTAGGACTACCACGAATGTTACAGGAGTCCCACTGCGAGGCTTAGAAGCAAACCCCCTGGGCTCTAAACTTTTGACAAAGACTGTATCTGTTACATGCGATGGCAGGGCCTGCAGAGAATGAGTGGTGCCTAGCGTCAAGAGATGGGCGACACGTTAGCGATTTTGCTCTGTCAGTGCGGTCACGGCACGGGGAACATTGCAGGGGTGGTGGCAAATAGAAGTCAACCGGGAGATTGGGACGCAGTTCATGTGATGAGGTTAGGTGGGAAAATTGCGTCGACGTGATGTAGCATGTCACATTGTTTTAAAGGGCAGCTGAACCGTTCTTCGAGAATTCAACGTTATTTAAGGATTCAATTCTATGCTGCGTGTAGGTAACGCATGCATTTCAAGTGACGGCATAATCTCTGAACTCTGAAGTCTTTTCACAGCGTAGGATATGTGGGGGGGTGGGAATCTCGGAGATGACGTTACAGACGTTGAGATTTTAAATTTCCTTTTTTTTCACCCATACCCTTCGATGCGGCGTCGTAATTCTCCAAACAACACGCGTCTCAGCGTTTCAGATGTACCGCCATCCCAGATGCCGTCTGTGCTGTCGGGCGTTTTATTGGTGCGGGCGAGGCAATTTTATTTTTGTTCTTTTTAATTTCTCATCATAAATTTTGTCAGACGGCACCGACGAGCGGGTTGTTGCGTGGGCGAGAGAAGATCCCGGATTATCCCAGTCATATAAGAACAGGAACTTATATGACTGAACTTAAATGACTGACTGACTGAACTTATATGAATTATATGGTTCCTGTACATGTAAATATAAGAACCGACTGTCTTGTGACTTGCCTTTTGACACATGCGACCGCATACCCCTTTTTGGATAACATCGGATATCTCGTTGCACACCCTTGAGAACAGAAACAACTTCATAGGCCTTTTAGAAAAAATAACCACAACAATCTTGATTGTGTTCAGAAAATCATTAGCTTGGCACTTGCTGTACACATACAAGATCATCGATCATGTCCCAACCAACACGTGAGTTCTCTACCGCGGCTGTAGCCGGAGGCACCTGAGGTTCCGCGTTCACACTGGTCGGTGAATCTCTGGCCGAACCACCCGATTCAACTTGACCGTGTTCACTGGGAAACTCATAGCTTCTTTATGGTTTCCAAAAATCTGCCAACCGGTTTACCATTGTTCGGTTACGGGGTAGCGTAGCACCTCCGTGCGTTCGTACCACGAAAGTCCATGCGGTAGCTACCAGACCAACTACAGGGGACTTGGTTTTCATGTTCGCAAACTACGCAGTATCACCGACCTCCAGTTGGACGAGATTCCCAGTGCGGTGTTATGATATCGCGCCAGCAATTTTCTGTCCGAATGGTCTTTAGCTGCAAATCACACGACCGTTTCTGTACGGGGCCCGGCAGCTGTGGTGTCATAGGGACACAAGGCGTCCAACCATTAGGATATCGGCAGGGCAGGGGTCTTTGGATTTCAATAACGGGTGATTTGTCGTTTGCACCATCCGTTCTGCTTTCCCACAGGGTCGCGGGTGCCACGGAAGTGGTCGGTGGCTGAAATCGCGGTGCACTCTGTGAACACGAGTAAGCCCACATGGCAGTGGGGCAGGGCATGCTGGCCGTGTTTGAGAGGCGACCACTAAGTATACGGACTCCTGTCAACAGAGGCATATTCCCACCGGAAAGCCCATTAACACAGGACCCGGCGCCAGAAAATGGCTTCGTTCGTATAGTGCGCCGTAAGCAGGCGAACCGTGGCCACTGTGCACATTACATGCGAATGCAACCTCGCAGGAGAAGTGGGACGTGTGCACCCGGCGCTGGCCCGAGGCCGTGCGCCCCGAGCTGGTGCTGGTGGACGAGGTGAGTGAGGAGCAGCCCCCGAGGAGCGGTGCGTGGACTCCGAGTGCGCGCAGGTGCAGACCGTGGCGGAGGCTGGCCGGGGCGCGGTGCTCGAGGCGGTGCTCAGCCGGGCCAAGCGAGGACGGCCCCGCCTCGTCGCCGTCTGCGGATGCGTCCAGAACGCCGACGACGTGAGTGGACACACGTCTGTTGCGGGGGTTTTCTCTCGAGCGATGTTGATCAACTGCCGTTCGTGATCGGAGAGAACCTGCCATATGCGCTCCACCCCATCGTTATTCTAGTTATTTCCCTCTCGTGATCCGGATCAGTGGCCACTACCTGCCCTAAGTAGACGTATTCCCTTACCACTTCCAGGACTCTCTGCCAACTGTAAACTTCCGTTGCCTTCCGAGTAGGCTAAGCGCAACTTAACCGTGCCATCTCTTTTTTTTGTCTTTCCTTCTGTCCTTTGCAGCCACTCCTCTCTATCACTTAACAGCGCTAGAATTACGGGGGCCCGTTACAGTTACAGGGCCCGTTAAAATTGGCTGTGGTTTAGCTCTGGTTAAACCTGGAGTGACCCGATAGCTGCAGCTGGCCCAGTGGAACTCGCTGAGTCGAATTGTAGAGTCAGTCTTTCGCCGCTGCGTTTCGCTGGGCGTTCCTTCTTCACCTTCGTCCCTGGACGTGGATTCACAGTTACTGCGTCCTTTCCTCACATTCGCTTTCTCCATTAACCGACAGCTCGCTTCCGGAAGACTGGAAACTAAGCAAGGTAGTGCCAGTATTCAAATCAGGAAACCGCTCAAATCCGTCCAACTATCGCCCAATTTCATTAACGTGCATTGCATGTAAGCTCATGGAACACATTATATACTCTCAAGTCACCAGCCACCTTCACAATAACTCATTTTTCTTTTCTAAGCAGCATGGCTTCCGCCCCGGTCTTTCATGCGAGACACAACTTTTTGAATTCACTACTGACCTTCATTTGCATTTGGAATCATTATTTCAAACCGATGTCATATTTTTAGACTTTTCAAAAGCGTTCGATCGCGTCCCGCACCGACGTCTTATGTCAAAACTTTCTTGCCTCAATATTGATCCCCTCACACTGTCATGGATTAACTGTTTCCTCACTAACCGGTTTCAATATACCGTCATCGGCGGTTATCATTCAGCAACTCATGAAGTGATTTCAGGCGTGCCGCAGGGTTCTGTGCTTGGGCCCCTGCTCTTTCTCATATTTATCAATGATCTCCCATCCGGCATATCTTCGTCCATTCGTCTATTCGCTGACGACTGTGTGTTATATCGTCGCATTTCCTCTCACGACGACCAGATTATCCTACAAAATGACCTACAAAAAATAGATAATTGGTGTTCCGAATGGTTGATGGAGCTGAACATCACTAAATGCAAATTTATGCAAATTTCACGCAAGCATTCCAATATTACGTATCCTTATTCTCTTCAATCAACTATCCTTTCGCAGGTTGAATCATATAAGTACTTAGGTGTCACAATCAGCAGCAAACTGACGTGGGAAAAACACATCACTCAACTCGTTGCTGATACATCAAAAACATTGGGTTTTTTTAGAAGGTCACTTTCACTGTCTCCGCAATCAATCCGTAAACTAGCATACGAGACTTTCATTCGCACTAAACTTGAGTACGCATCAGCAATTTGGTCTCCTCACCAGGCTTACTTAATTAACACCATTGAATCCATTCAGAATCGTGCGGCAAGCTTCATTACTTCAGATTACGATTTTCACCACAGCATTACCGCTATCAAGTCATCCATCGCTATCAGCCCACTAGCCCTTAGACGCAAAGTTTCTCGCTTATGTTTATTGCACAAATTATATCACAATTTTCCTAACCTAAGCGAGTCCCTTCTAGTCCCTCCTGTGCGCACGTCATCCCGTTTATTCAACTCCATGAGCATCCAACGTTTACACGGATCAACTAATGCCTTTAACAAATCTTTTTTGCCAGCCGCTATTCAAGGCTGGAATGGGCTTCCAGAATCGGTTGTCATTGAAAGCGATCCAGAAAGGTTTAAAGAACGTCTGATGTGTTATCTTGCTGTATAAATGGTTTCATTTCCCTTTCGTGACTTTATTTCTCTTTACGCTTTTGTTGTGTGTGTGTTTTCTTGTTTGTTCTTTTTTTTAATTCTTTTTTTCCCCACCAATGTGAGTCATGATGAATGTACTACTCCCCCCCCCCTTATGTAATACCCCCTCCCACGGGCCTTTAAGGGTCTAATAAATGATGATGATGATGATGATTACGGCCCTTCTTTCTGTTTCTTCTTTCGCTCCCACTTCCTCTCTTCCTCCATAAACGGATGACGGGTGTCCACCGAGACATGCACAGCTGCAGCCACGGGCATACGGCCGAGGTGCGACCACTCTCGAAGAGGCGAAGTGACTGGCGCTGTTGCTTCAAAAAAATATGGAGCATTTTTCGACCGCGATGTCGCCTCCGGGTTGCTTGGCACTCGTCAAACACGTGAGGGCATCGACAGCTGCGAAGATGACCTGCCAAAGTCCCTTCTAGCTGGCTTCCAGGTCTGCCAATAACAACGAATGGCTGAGTTTGGCCAACTTGATTTCGTCGGCAAGAGAAAGGGAGCCGTAATAGACGCCCGTATTCGCTAACTTTCCCGTGGACAGTTTTGGGTTAATATCGCTTGAGGGAGGCCGTCATTGCACAGAAGTCAGATGTGTTGTGTGCTGTGCGTTAGCGTTCGGCCAGAGCTAAATATAGCCATATTTTCTGAACAAGCGCATTTTTCAGCGGCAAGCAGTTTAATGAACGCTACCTGCTCGCATGTCACAAGCTTCCATCATGACTATTCATGTTAGCGCAGATACCCCTTCGGGGCGCTTGTAGTTTTCTGCCGTGCACTGTCAACTAGGAAGACTTGACTACTCGGTGTGCGATAAGGAAAAGCATGAAAGCCAAGATGTCCTTAGTCATCGGAAGACAAGAGCATACTCATCAGTATGCGTATTATATAAAGATATCGCATGGTATTCCAAAGTTGCCTCAAAATTAGAGGTCGTGCCCAAGAAAGTTGGGCCTGTACACAAAAGAAACGAGCCATTCACCCTAATGATGGTATCTAGCTGGTTGCGCGAAATTGTTAACCGGTTTTACAAGAACAGGATAGAATAGCGTCACGGAAGAGGAGACAAGAGAAGGACACACACCAGCGCTGGTGTTTGTCCTTCCCTTGTCTCGTCTTCCGTTGCGCTGTTTTATCCAATTCTTCAAACATGTACCAACCAGCCCGTATTTCGCCTCTTCTCGATTTTACAAGCCCGCATCTCACGCCTTTGCGCCCCTCCGCGGGCGCTATTATCCAAGTACTCTTGCACTTACTGAATGCGGGGTTTAACGTCCCGAACCTGCACTAGGGCTGTGTGAGAGACGCCGCAGGGGAGGGCTCCATGTCCATTTAAAGGGCACGAATGTCTTTTGCGTTTCGCCTCCATCGAAATGTGCTGCCGAGGTCGGGATTCGGTCCCGTGACCTTGGGATCAGCGGCCTAATTCAGTGTCGGTGCTGAAAAGCAGTGACGACATGCCTATCGCCGAGGCGCTCTTCGCGCTCGCTCTTTTCTCTTTCCGCTTCTTCGGGCGCACGAGGCAGACATGACCACTCCAGGAAAAGGAATAGCCCTTATAAAAATGTTCTATAGACAGTCTATAGACTTCTTATTGATTGTATTGGCTTCTATAGATATTGCTTTTTGTCTGTTCATAGTCTTTAGACTGTCTATAGAGAAAAGTCTACTAAAAGTGTACGGCCATAAATCTATAGATCGTCTATAGACTGTACAATAAAAACTGATGGGCGCATTGGTCTGACATGATTTCTTGTGAAACAGCGCAACGGCACAAGGCCAGAGGACAAGGAAGGACGATACACAGCGCTGACTAACAACAGAATGTTTATTCAGTAAGCCATGCTTATAAAGGCGCCAGCGACGTTGGCCTGACATGAATTCTTGTGAAACAGCACAACGGCACAAGGCCAGAGGGGCCTTGACCTCTGGCCTTGTGCCGTTGCGCTGTTTCACAAGAAATCATGTCTATAGACTGTCTATGCCATTTATATTGCCTATACACTGCTCTCTAGGATTTGTCTCTAGACACCGTATAGACTTTATAGACAGAAGTCTTTAGACACTCTATAGACTGTCTAAAACGTTTTTTGTAAGGGAGAAACTGTCGGATTTTCCTAGAAAAATAACGGGTGGAGGCAGCCGCTAGTTGCTAACAACGAAATCGCGATGCACTCGCGATAAGTTGCACGTCGTATCCGGGGTTTGTGACATTTGTACGCGTCAAGCATATCGCGTGCTAGCCGCAATGGTCGGCCGACATGATGCTACGTCAGACTCATATCGGCTACCGAACCATTTAATCCCTTTTGCGGAAGCGCCATGGTGGTAAAGGCGCTCGGCTACTGGGCCGGAGGACCCGGGTTCGAACCCGGCCTTGCTTCGATGGAGGGGAAATGGAAAAGGCGCCCGCATCCTGTGTGATGTCAGTGTATATTAAAAATCCCCAGATGGTCGAAATTTTTTTGGGGCCCTCCACTACTAACCCGCCGCGGAGGCTCAGTGGTAAGGCGCTCGTCTACCGAGCCGGAGTACCCGGGTTCGAACCCAACCACAGCGGCCACGTTTCGATGGAGGCGCAACGCAAGAGGCGCCCGTGTACTGTGCGATGTCAGTGCACCTTAAAGATCCCCAGGTGGTCGAAACTTCCGGAGCCCCCCACTACGGCGTCCCTCATAGCCCGAGTCGCTTCGGGACGTTAAGCCCCAATAAACGAAACGAAACCTAAACCATCATCAATTCAAACACCCGATTTTCTCGTCTCCCTATGACTGCGCGTATCGGCTCGAACGTGACGCGGCGGGAACCGTTTTACAGAGCTGACCCTGAGCCGAGCTTCAGTGTAATCTGACGGCGATTGGCGCCTAGGAAGAGGGGTGGCTGAGTGGACGTCGTGGTGTTGGTATGAGTGACTAAATCAGTCTATAGGCGCAGACACCGGAGCAATCGCGGGCCGAGCTAAGAGGTGGAGGAGCTGGTTCGGCCGCGTGCGCAATGACGCCACAACCGCACTATAAAAAAACAGACTGGGCATCGGCCTCATATGGACACTGCTACCCAAAGAAGCTGGCTAGTTTTTCCTACTTGTTTTTAATCGAGTCAGCGCTTTTCGCGGACCACACGATTCGTTGTCGGACTGCAGATATTGCAACGCTGCTGTCCAGGGCTTGGTATTTTTGCCGAAAGGTAAGCGTGTACACACTCAGCAAAATGTTCACCGCTTAGGATACCAGGTAGGGCTACCACACGCGCATCTGAAAGCCCGATTATTGACCAGAGATTAGTTCACCTTGCGTTAGCATTCCAAAGAAAGATTATACTCGTTATACCAAGTGTTTAGGGAAACCCGCCTCTAATTTTTAACAATATACTTTGAGTTGTAACGATGGCTTCTGCGACACAGTAATTCCAGTCAGGACAGCAGCTTGGGCATGTTGGTTATTCATTCTTGATGGAACAGCGCAAAACATCGGGACAAGAGACAAGCGCTGACTTACAACTGGTTTTTATTTCGAAGAAACATTGCTTCTTATACCTTCTTCACCCTCTCAAAAAGCACATGCGTCGCAACCATATCGTTCAAGCGTCCACAAAAAAGCATAAGACAAATAATCACAGATATTTATAATCACATTTTTAACATGTCAAATTCTTTCTTAGTCAAAGCAACAGACGGCGTGCTGACACAATCGTCGCGCAGACTAGCTATCGAAGCTGCCTCGATTATTTCCCTGACTAACTGGTCTTTGTGATTAGCCAAAGCTTTGCATTTTTGGAAAACCGGTGCACAACTAGTTGAAGGGCAATCTCTGCAATGGATTCCCAGGTTCCTGCAAGCTTGCTCGAAATTATTTTTGTGTTCTAGCAGCCTTTCATTCATGCACCTGCCAGTCTGCCCAATGTACTGTTTACCGCAAGTCACTGGCAACGAATAAACAAGGCCTTCGGTGCACTCCACAAAGGGGGTTCGATGCTTTATCGTGCATCCCTGCTTCTTTTTGGTCGGATCGGAGTTGACTCGTCTGCACAGACTTTTGAGTTTATTAGGAGCTGTCATCACTACATTCACGCCAGCTTTTCGACCTATGCCTTTCAGGCGATGGGAAATATTGTGAAGATACGGAATTGCTACTACCGGCCAGAGCGGAGAAAGCGCCAATGCCCTTCCAATCGGCTCACTCTAAGCTGACAAAGAGGGCTATTGTGAACTTGTGCTTCACGAATGCCTTGAAGAAATCCTGTGTTCACAAAATGAATGTGAGCTTTCTTCGCCAGGCGGAATGGCTTGGCAACTCGGGTTACCCCTCGCACCTGTTGGTATCTGTTGCCAAGCAGATGAAAAAGCACCTGATGCAGGCTAGGCCCGAGCAGCAAGATGATGCACAGAAACAGAAAGAAAGGAGGCCGGTAGTAGCAATTCCGTATCTTCACAATATTTCCCATCGCCTGAAAGGCATAGGTCGAAAAGCTGGCGTGAATGTAGTGATGACTGCTCCTAATAAACTCAAAAGTCTGTGCAGACGAGTCAACTCCGATCCGACCAAAAAGAAGCAGGGATGCACGATAAAGCATCGAACCCCCTTTGTGGAGTGCACCGAAGGCCTTGTTTATTCGTTGCCAGTGACTTGCGGTAAACAGTACATTGGGCAGACTGGCAGGCTGCTAGAACACAAAAATAATTTCGAGCAAGCTTGCAGGAACCTGGGAATCCATTGCAGAGATTGCCCTTCAACTAGTTGTGCACCGGTTTTCCAAAAATGCAAAGCTTTGGCTAATCTCAAAGACCAGTTAGTCAGGGAAATAATCGAGGCAGCTTCGATAGCTAGTCTGCGCGACGATTGTGTCAGCACGCCGTCTGTTGCTTTGACTAAGAAAGAATTTGACATGTTAAAAATGTGATTATAAATATCTGTGATTATTTGTCTTATGCTTTTTTGTGGACGCTTGAACGATATGGTTGCGACGCATGTGCTTTTTGAGAGGGTGAAGAAGGTATAAGAAGCAATGTTTCTTCGAAATAAAAACCAGTTGTAAGTCAGCGCTTGTCTCTTGTCCCGATGTTTTGCGCTGTTCCATCAAGAAGAGTAATTCCAGTGTGGGTGCACATGAAAACAACATTGGAATACTGTTAACTAGTAAGGTAGTTAACTAATTTTTGATATTTACTTATTTAAATACTGCAGTTAGGCGCATGTTTGTAATTAGAGATTTGTAGCGGGCCGCTATAATAGCCATATCATTGGATTTTCGAGGATGTGATTTGCCCTGCTTCAAAAATTTCCGCCAACACAGCGCCAAAAGGCGCTTGCCTTCGAAAAACGCGCCTCTTCGGCGAGCGCAAAACTTCTCCGGCACACGTCACTCCGGGCGCACTTGCCACGTGACCTTCTCCTCTCCCACAGCAGCACGGGCGGGACAGAGTGACGTCACTGGGGGGCGGAGCTGTTTGGCGCTGGAGGCGCGCTTTTCGACTGCACCCCGCTTCGACCCTTGGCGCATACGTCAACAGGGCACGCCCCAGTAAAAAGGCTGCTCCAGATTGCCCATTCACCTCATCGGGGTAGGGGAGCCTAGGAACGCGCGGGAAGATGTCGCCCTAATCGGATGCGGGCACCAAGTTTTTAAAAATTATTCGTAAATTGTTGGGTAACGCAGAGCTTTTGAATTGACTCAAATGCTCACAAAGGCCATCGTCTACATATTTTTCGCTTTAGAATATGACCGTAAGAACGATTCAAGGGTATTTTTAATAACCCGAGTGATATGGCATGAAGTCACATAGACAGTTATCCCCTATAATAATGGTCTATAGACTTCTTATTGACTCTATTGACTTCCTATAGATATTGCTTTTTGTCTATTCATAGTCTATATACTGTCTATAGACAAGTCTATAAAAGTGTATGGTCATAAATCTATAGATTGTCTATAGACATTCTATAGCGTTTGTATTGCCTGTAGACCGTTCTCTAGGATGTATCAGATGTGGCTATCAAGCAAGCGGCCTGATAACATGTCAACGCCCCTTCTTCCTTTCCCTTTCCCTCGCTGCAGCCGCAGCTATAAATCTATGCGCAATAAAGGACCGGGCGTCTTTTCTGGCCTAGCTACTGATGTGTCGCGTCTCTGCATGAAGCGATCGATACATGGTGTCAGAAGTGGCCCGGTGTGCCCTGCTGGATTATTCAAGCAGCCGAAGCAATGGACATCGTGACACCGCCGGGACCACTGCAGTTGACTGGGAATGTCAGAAGAAACTGGCTAATATTCAAGCAGAAGCTGCAACTGTTCCTGACAGCGACGTCGACCGCCACCCCAAAGTCAGCAGCAGTCAAAGCAGCGATCCTTCTAAGCGCTGCCGGCGACGAGGCACTGGACATCTACAACAACTTCAGCTACGCGAAAGATGAGTGCAAAGATGATTACGACACGCTGCTCAAGAAATTTGACAGTTACTTCGACGGAAAAGAAAACGAAGTCTACGAGAGGCATGTATTTCGTATGCGGGTACAAGGTGAGTCCGAGCCATTTGAGCCCTTTGCACGAGACCTCAGAACGCAAGCTAAGCTCTGCAATTTTGGTGGCCTTGAAGAATCCATGGTACGAGACCAGATTGTTTTCGGCACTAATAGTACCCCGCTCAGAGAAAAAATGCTACGAGATAAGAGTCTCACATTGCAGAAAGCAGAAGAGATGTGTAAGGCAGCGGAGACTGCCGCGCAGCAAAATGCTACCTGGTCCAAAGGCGACGTCCACGTTGACTACGCCGTAAGAAACCAGCCTGGTAAAGAAAGGCGGATTCGATGCAAGCAGTGCAACCAGGCGCACGCGCCGCGACAGTGTCCAGCTTACGGGAAGCGCTGCTACACTTGCAAAAGAATGAATCATTTCTCGTTGTGCTGCAGAAGTCGCCAAGTCAACCAAGTACAGGAAGAGGTGGAAAGCGATGAAAACTTCCAAGTTTTGGACGTCAGCATATGTAGTGTCAACAGGCAAGCAGGGCTAGATTGGACAATGCACGGCCAGATTCCCGGATGCGTCATCAGTTTCAAAGTTGACACGGGCTCCCAGGCAAACCTTCTTCCCCTCAGCATCTTTCGACGCATCTGCAGTACAACGCCCCTGCGCAAGAGTACAGCGGTTCTTACTGCCTACAATGGCAGCGTTATCAAGCACGTGGGTGTCGCCACAGCATCACTGCTCCTGAACAAAGCGAAGCACGAGACGAATTTTTTTTATCGTGAAAAAAGGCCGACAAGCAATCCTTGGCTTTAACACATGCCTGCAATTTGGCCTCATTCCATCAGTTGTCGATGCCGTTAACATGCAGGATGGGCATGAAACACCAGAGCAAACGGCCCCGCACCTTTTCAGTGGAACCGGCTGCGTCAAACGACACTACAAGATGGTCCTGCGGCCCGGTGCGGTTCCAGTCGTACAACCAGCTAGGAGGGTACCCTTCTCCCTAAGGGAACCACTACGTGAAGAGCTCAACCGCATGGAGAAGGCGTCCATCATCAAAAGGGTAGACGAGCCCACCGAATGGGTGAGTCCCTTGGTCATAGTTCGCAAAAAGAATGGAAGCCTCCGGGTGTGCATGGACCCAAGAGAAATTAACAAGCACATCATGCGTGAGCACTACCCTATGCCCGGACGTGAAGACATTGAGTGCGAATTGTCAGGGGCGCGACTGTTTTCCCGCCTTGACGCAAACTCCGGCTTCCACCAAATACCGTTAGATGAGGCCACGTCGCGAATATGCACGTTTGCGACTCCGTTCGGCCGCTACAGATTCCTTCGGCTCCCTTTCGGTATTTCGTCTGCTAGTGAGGTCTTCCAGAAGACGCTCGCAGAGATCTTCGACGGCCTGCCAGGGGTTCATGTATATGTTGACGACGTGCTAATCTGTGGCAACAGCAAACAGCAGCATGATGAGCGCTTGCGAGCAGCACTGAGAAGGGCAGAGGAAGCTGGTCTTACGTTCAACCGTGAGAAGTGTGCCTTCGGTGTGAAGGAAATAACATTTCTTGGAGACGTCATCAGTGAACATGGCATACTGCCGAGTTCTGATCTAATTTCAAGCATTCAAGCTATGCCACACCCGAATGACAAAAGTGCAGTACGCAGAATGCTTGGAGTCGTTAACTATTTCCGCAAGTACGTGCCTCGACTGAGCGATAAAACGTCCCTACTTCGCAGCTTGGTGAAGGAGAACGTAGTTTTTGACTGGAGTTCGGCTCATGAGCGTGAGTGGAAAGAGGTCTGCGAAGCATTAACAACGCCTCCTGTGCTGGCCTTCTTCGACGCGAAGAAAGAAACCAAAATTTCGGCTGACGCATCTGGGCTAGGGTTAGGCGCAGCATTGTTGCAGAAGCATGGCAGTGAGTGGCGCCCAGTCATGTACGCTTCGCGAGCACTCACCGATAGCGAAACACGGTACTCGCAAATCGAGAAAGAAACCCTGGGCATTGTTTTCGCATGTGAAAAGTTTCACCAGCTGGTATATGGCCGCAAGATTGTCATTGAAACGGATCACAGACCTTTGCTGGCAATCGCGAAAAAGGCAATCGGAGATATGCCACCAAGGCTGCAGCGTTTCTTTATTCGTCTTCTTCGTTATGACTACGAACTCCAGTTTGTTCCGGGCAAGGACCTGCTGTTGGCGGACATGCTGTCCCGTGCTCCTGCCGTCCTTGCCGTCCTGGAGTCAACCGAAGACGTCGACGTTCATGCTGTACAGGTCCTCTCAAGCATAGTAAGCACACCAACAAAACGGCGCCTGCAAAGTGAGACTTTAGCGGATCCATACTTGAGCAAAGTCTTGGAGCAGGTGGCACAAGGAACTAAGATTGAAGGAGAGTTAAAGCCATTTGCAGCAGAACTATCGGAAATTGATGGAATACTGCTGAAAGGATGCAAAATTGTCGTACCGAAGACAATGAGAGTGGAGATGCTGCAGAAGTTGCACGCGGGACATCTTGGGCTGAATAAAAGTAAAGCCAGAGCTCGGGGCCTGATCTTCTGGCCAGGAATGGGCAGTGCCATTGAAACGCTCATTCGCAAATGCAGCGCATGCCAAAAGTACGCCTACAAGCAAGCTTCTGAGCCTTTTATTTTGTGGCCAACACCCAAGGTGCCATGGCACCGGGTGGGAATCGACCTTTTTCATTTCGCTGGTGACATGTACGTAGTGGTGTTTGATGCGCATTCAAACTTTCCAGACGTTGAGAAACTCGCCGTCACCACTGCGCGCGAAGTCGTTACAAAGGTTGCGTCTATTTTTGCGCGGTACGGAATTCCTGCCCAAGTGTGTACCGACAACGGACCTCAGTTTGCTTCCCAAGAGTTCGCGGAGTTTGCACGGCGCTATGACTTTGTCCATATTACTTCGAGCCCTGAATTTCCGCGGTCGAATGGTTTGGCCGAGAAAGGAGTACAAATAGTCAAGCGCATTATGAAGAAAACTGCAGAGTCTCGTGACGACTTCTGGATGGGTCTTTTATCATATCGCGCGTCCCCATTAGAGGACGGACAATCACCGGGAGAATTGTTGCAGGGTCGTCGGCTGCGCACTACTCTGCCTGAATGCAGCGTCGAACAGGAGCGCCCGGTAGTCAAGCACCGCCAGTCGTCCAAGGGCAAACTACTGCCTCCACTGCAGCAAGGAGACACGGTGCGGGTTCGTGACGACCGCCAATGGTCGCGCAAAGCGATGGTTCTCCAGAAGGTGGCTCCACGATCCCACATCGTGAGAATGGACAACGACCGTCTTCTAAGGCGTAATAGGCAACATCTGCTGCGAACCCAAGAGCACTACAACGTCATCGATGACAGCGACGACGACGTGGACATCCGCTCCGAGGCTCCAAGAACTTCAAGTCCTGGTACCGCCGATGAACAGGGTGAGCCACGTGATGGACTTGCCACAAGCACTCGGCTCACAGCATCAGGTGCAGCTGGTGGATCAAGCATGGACTTGCCACGTGATGGACTTGCCACAAGCACGCAGCTCACAGCATCAGGTGCAGCTGCTGGATCAACCATGCCAGCCATTCCACGCAGGACAACCCGGCCACGCATGGAACCTAAACGGCTAACTTATGATCACAAGTTTCGGCAAATTTCTTAGAGCATTGTCAAAACTGATCTTTTCACAGAGGAAAGAAGATGTATCAGATGTGGCTATCAAGCAAGCGGCCTGATAACATGTCAACGCCCCTTCTTCCTTTCCCTTTCCCTCGCTGCAGCCGCAGCTATAAATCTATGCGCAATAAAGGACCGGGCGTCTTTTCTGGCCTAGCCTACTGATGTGTCGCGTCTCTGCATGAAGCGATCGATACATAGGATTTGTCTATAGACAGTCTATAGACTTTATAGACACAAGTTTATAGGCATTCTATAGACTGTCTAGAGCTTTTTCTTGTAAGGGATTAGCCTCCCCTCTGTATCGGGGTGGTGGGGATTTCTCCTAGTCACTAATTCCTAGCATGCTCAATATCTTCGGATTAACTGCCCGTTTCTAAACTGCTCTCTCGATCTTCTCCACAAATCCTGCACTCGTCTCATACTTGTGTCTACTTGTTGAAAGTGTTCCCCAACCGCAGCGGCTTAACACGGCGTTCTGTTTCGCAGCTTGCTGCCTGGCTGGGACCGGATGCTAGACACCACTCGTGAGTCACCTCCCTGCCTCCGGCTGCGTCGTCGTCTTTCCGACGCAGAGGCCGTAACAGGGCGCATCTCACTTCAACGCTCCACCTTTGGGGCGATAGCCTTGAATGCCTCATACTGTCGTTAGCAGCCGTGTCGGCAAATGTGTCCACGTTTCGGCGTCACTACTTGAAAAGAAGTCGAGGCCGGGAATCGGACCAGGCCCTTCGGCATTTGAAGCGGAGACGCTACCACTGCGCCACAGCGGCATTTTTTTCCTTCATTGCCTGGCTTTGGCACACAACATACAACAAAGGCTCAAGGTTTGAACATGAATAAAGGTGCATCTAGTGAATGCATGGCTCTCGTAATTGAAATAAAAATACGAAACGGAAAATAAAAACAATAAAAATTAGAAAGGAACACAATAAGCAATAAAATAAAAATATGAAAAATAAAATAAAAACAAAAATAAGAAAGGAAACAAAGATAAAAATAAAATAAGATAGAAACAATAAAAATAGGAAAAGAAACAGAAATAAAAATACATTGAAAAAATTAAATGAAAAACATAAAATATGAAAATAAAGACATAAAAAACTGCGCCAGAAAACGCTTTCGCCTTGCAGCACTTTAGAGAGCCAAAGTGCCCCCTGAATTTTTTGGAGTATGTGTAACGCAGTGAGGGGCTCCGCTGGCCGAGCTGGGCCGCTCGCTCGGAGGAGTGTCCGGAGCACAGCTCTGAGCGTATTGCGCGAGCACGAAACGGCGACCACTTCGGGAACAGAGAGGCGTAGCTTTGTGCGAGCGTAGCGCTGGGGCCACCGTATTTACTAACGCCAAAGCATTACATGCCTCACCGGCTGCAAAACCGGCTGCTTTTTTGTCCAGCAGCAGTGGTTCCAAACACTTTCTTAAAACACATGCATCTACAGAATAAATGCTAGACATGAGCGCCGTGTCTATAGCATTTCTTCTCTCGTTACATGGCTTACGAGGCTTTAACGTCCCAAAGTGACTCAAGGCGACTAGGGACGCCGTAGTGAAGGGCTCTGGGAGTTTCAATCACTTGGGGTTCTTTAACGCTTACATCGCACAGTACACCGGCCTCTAGAATTTCGCCTTCGTCGAAATGCGGCCGCCGCGGCCGGAACCGAACTCGCGTCTTTCGGGTCAGCAGCCGAGCGCCGTAACCGCTGAGCCACCGCGGCAGCTATCATTTCTAATTCTTTGGATGCACATGTTAGCGCTGTTATTTTTTAATTTTTATTTTCAGAATCACATTGTACCAACTCACCCAGAAAGAGGTTTTAATGAAGCTCAGATGACGTCACCGGGATCTCGCATGACGTCAGCTGTAGGACAAAAAATAAATGGGCGTCCAGAAACGCGCTGACGTAATGGTCAAAGAAAATAAAACACCTTCTTTGGGAGGGGGGGGGGGAATGATCCGAGGACCTTTTTCCTGTGAACGTCTTTTTAGCGCACAGCCTATCGAACGAGAAGAGTACGCGTTGCATAACAATGGATGCAAAGAAATGAGCGTGATGTGTCGTGAAAGGAGTGGAGTGAATGTCCGTCGCCCTGCACGGGAGAGCTTCGGTGAAAGTACAGCCCGAGTCTGTGCAGGTTCCCGCCCAGTGCCCGGCCAGTTCCCCTGCGGAGGCTGGTGCTGGGCTACCCGTGCAACACCAGCGACTTCCGCTTCGACATGGCGCTCTCCTACAAGCTGGCCGCCGTCATCAACGCCCACGCGGCCGGAAAGCCCGCGCTCGTGGTCAGTCGCTCCCGCCGCACATACGGGCACAGATCACCGTACTCTGTTCGCAAGTGCAGCAGTTTCTATATTGTTCCGGCGAAAAGTAGAAAAGGTACAAAACCAAAACTTAGTACTTGGGCTTGAAACGACTACAGCGGTCATTATACTTTCCTTTTATAAGAAAGCCGCTATTGTGGGGAACACGCGCGAAATATTGCACTGCTTTCGCCGAAATATGTTTCAGAAAGGCTGCTTAACTACACTTAAAAATCAAGAGCCTTCTTTACGATTGCTTAAAGAAAGGGAATGCGATACCGTTTAGCTGTTTGGTTTTGCCGTCTAGTAATTGCAATGTCGTTCCTGCGGTTAAAGTGTGTGTCTTTCGCCATCACTACTTTATTTATACAGAAACACAGAGAACCACTTAAGGCCTCCCATGCGGCCTCCCTATCAGTGAGCTCCCGGTATTGGAACGCTCGGAGTCGCACCGCCGCACAGATACCATCGCGTCCCGCCAATGCTTGAAACCAGATCTCCCCGCCGTTTTCACATAATACCACCGTTTTGTGCCAAAACTGCTAATCCACCGACTACCGACTATGACTAACCATGTCAGGTAGGGCAGCTGCCAAATTCTGTGGGTAGGCCATGTAAGAAATTTGGGCGGGCCAAGTGCCTAAATGTTTTGACATATGACAACACCAAAATATTCGAAGGTGGGTCAAGCGCCACATTTTGTTGCGAAAGCAACACTACCCCAGCCAGCTCGGCTTGTCGCGTGGTCGCACTTCAGCCGTATGCCGTGGCCCACGAAAGACCTTTAGCCGCCGCTGCCTAGCAACGCTCACTCCACCAGATGAGCTCCGCTGGGGTAGCGGGAGAGGAGGGGTCGCGTCGCGGGTGTGTGTGTGTGTGTGTGTATGTGTGTGTGTGTGTGCGTGCGTGCGTGCGTGTGTGTGTGTGTGCGTGTGCGTGTGCGTGTGCGTGTGCGTGTGCGTGTGTGTGTGTGTGTGTGTGTGTGTGTGTGTGTGTGTGTGTGCGCTTCGCCTCAGTGGATTCTAGTCGTTATGGAGAGCGCGAAAGAGAGGCAGCAACGAAAGAACGAAGCGAGGAAGAGACATCGCGCTCAGTTGCTTTCGCAATTCAACTAGGGTTAACCAGAGCTAAACCACCATAAATTTTTCTGATGGGCTAAGTGGGAAATGTTTTGGTGAGTCAACCCCATACTTTACGGATAGGCCAACAGCCAAATTTCTTGCAGGTGGGCTAGCGCCGAGGTTTTTTTTTTTTTTTTGGGGGGGGGGGGGGGAGGGGGGCGAACTGCGAACTTTTGGAGGTGGGCCAACTGCCATACTTTAGGCGTTTTTTGAAGGTTTGCCAGCTGTCAAATTTTCGGGGTGGGCCCAATGGCAAATATTGGTGTGGGTCAAGGGGTCCGCCAACAGCCAAACCTTGGCGGTGGGCTAAATGTCAAATTCTTGCAGGTGGCTACTCCCAAATTTTGTGGGTGGCCCACCTGGCAAATTTTTGATGTGGACCAAGTGCCATATTTTGTCGGTCTGTCAAGTGGCCCACTTTTTGGATGTCGGCCAACAGCGAAATTTTTGGGGTCCCTTGAAATTTCAAGTTTGAAAATGTTCTCTGACAAGTGCCAAATTTTGAAAGTCGTTCAGAATTTCAAATTTGGCGGTGATCTCTTATCAGTTTCTGTGGGTTCACGTGGTCCTCATGACGTCATCTTCCAATTCACAATCAGGGAATTTCGTTATGTAGATACTTGGTGGCTTTTGCAAGACGAGACCCTAAATGCTTCTCAACGACATTGAAAAATCTATATTATCAATTAAAGGACTTTCAACGCCAAATGACCAAGACAGTGCGGGCGACCATATTCGGCTCTATATGGTGCTACTGTGTTAAACCGTCTCCTAGCGTATTTGTGGCAGAAAACATTTTTTTGCTGTATAGCCACCATTTAAGTTCGCAAATTATAGCTACACCGAGTCGGAAAACTTTTTAGAAATAAAATTGCTTGTGCATGGCAATGCCATTTTTTACATAAGTAAGATACATTGCGTTTTCAGATATAACGACCTGAAATGAATTTGTTTAAATGCTTCTCAAAGTTGAAAAACCGCAAAATGTACAAAACGGTGCGCATAAAAATGTTTCGGGAAGGGAAAACAAAAATCATGGGAAAAAATTCGATACGAGAAAAGCGAGGAAAGACTATTTAAATTTCGGCTTTAGTCTGTACATGAGGGTGAATTGCTGGGCTGGTTGGTTCATAATGTTGTCAGGGTGGAACCAGCGGAACACAGACGCAGGACAAGAAAAAAGGAGGAACACACAGTCCAGCGGTGTGGTGTGCGTTCCTCTTTTTCTCTTGTCATGCGTCTGTGTTCCGCTGGTTCCACCCTGGCAATACTCTGTACATCCTCTTCATTGCAGAGCAAGCAGCCGCCGGAGCTCAGAATACTCAGAACCACTCTACTGTGCTGCAGGTGGATGGTTCTGATGTTTGGGATTTGAAATGTCACTTGCCGTGTTCATCCGCGTTCACACACTCGAAACGCTTTGGCCTCCAAGTACGATGTGAGCCACTGAACGACCAGTTGGATCGTCTCGACCTCTTTCTCCTATGAGCACTGCCACGAAAGAGCCGACTCCGTATCGCTCGCTGCATACAGCACAATCCTTCAGAATAATTTTAACGTCGCTTGCTATTTGACCGCAACGTGGGCGTCCTGCCAGAAGCTCGCGTTCGGATGTTACCGTTACGAGCTCTGTGCTGTTTACGTGAAGAAACTCTAGTCGGTTGGTTGGTTTATGGGGTTTAACGTCCCAAAGCGACTGAGGCTATGAGAGACGCCGTAGTGGAGGGCTCCGGAAATTTCGACCACCTGGGGTTCTTTAACGTGCACTGACATCGCACAGTACACGGGCCTCTAGAATCTCTCCTCCAAAGAAATTCAACCGCCGCGGCCGGGATAGAACCCGCGTCTTTCGGGACAGCAGCCGAGCACCATGACCACTGAGCCACCGCGGCGGCTGGAACTCTAGTCAGTGTGCTCTACCTAGAAGAGGCGCCCACAGCGCTTCCCGTGACTGAGGGACGGGAAGCGAGGCTGCAAAGATCCTCGATCAGCATCCGCAGTTACCCCTCGAGTTATGATGCCCCTGTTACGCTATGGCTTCGTTTTTATGAATCTGAACAGTGCCCTTGAGCAGACTTCTATAATGGCGAAGCATCAAGCTTTCATCAACCTCAGCTGCGCTAAGCTCACGTCGTACTCGGCGACCCAAGTGTTTCAAATGCCTAAAGATGTCAAGGCAGAAAGCTGGGTTAGTCGGTGGTTCATGATCGATTAAAAAGACTATACTGGGACAAATGGATCGATATACTATCAGAGCGAATGTGAACTGAAAATTTTTACTTCGACAGGAGGTACAGGTGCCCACAAAAGTTTTCGGCAGGCGAAAATTGCAACAAAACCTAATTGATGAGCAGCCAAAGCACGCAGCCTTGAAGCGAAGTGTGTGCTTTGTAGTTCCCCCTTATAAAAATGGTCTATAGACAGTCTATAGACTTCTT
The DNA here is from genome assembly GCF_055824585.1 of Amblyomma mixtum. NCBI lineage: Eukaryota > Metazoa > Arthropoda > Arachnida > Ixodida > Ixodidae > Amblyomma > Amblyomma mixtum. The sequence continues at coordinate 56,293,701 of NC_143021.1, read as the reverse complement.
ATTGACTCTGTTGACTTCCTATACATATTACTTTTTGTCTATTCATAGCCTATAGACTGCCTATCTATAGACTGTCTATAGACAAAAGTCTACTAGAAGTGTATGGCCATACATCTATAGATTGTCTATAAACTGTCTATAGCACTTGTATTGCCTATAGACTGTTGTCTAGGATTTGTCTATAGAGAGTCTATAGACATTATAGACAGAAATGTATAGACACTCATAGACTGTCTAAAACTTTTTTAAGGGCCAGGGCGACCTGCACCATGCGTCCCTCTGTGCGTGGTTGCGCTTCTAGTCAGCGAGGAAATTTATGCATTTCGTGATTTTGGCGTTCGGAAAACTTTTGTGGACACCTGTACATAAATGGATTTCCGTGGCACATGCGCGTGCATGATTATAACAGAGCATGCAACAAAAAAGGCAGTCCCGCAGGTGGCAAACTCTGTTTTTGGGATGGGGCAAGAGAAGGCGTGCTGGCCTTGGCTGCTAATGTGGTAGGCCTCGCATATTTCCCGATGTAACTTCGTGCCTCACCTACACCAAGCACAGACGTGGCACCAAATGCTGGCACGGGCCCGCAACGCTTACAGTGTTTGTTGTACAGTGTTGTTACAAAGTGGGACTTTTATCCCATCTACTCCAGCAGCGACACAATTCGATAGACTTGGAATTATTCTATAGTAGGTGTCCTTGGTACAAGCATAATAGATTCGAGTTGCTTCTCTGATATTAGACTGCATTTTTTTTCTTGAGCCCCTTCACACGAGCCTATGGTAATGAAATTTCTGTTCATTTCTTGAGCAACTTCCGTTACGGGAACACGAACGCTGTCTTTGTAAATTTTTATGATGCCTTGTTGGTGACGCCTTCTACCCATCACTTTCTTGATGATGTGCCATACTTTCCTAGAATTGTTTTGAACATTCATGAACCTATTTTCATAATATGTGTTCTTCGCCTCTCTTAAATCGGAATTCAAATGATTTGTAAGCTTCCTGAACTGCACGAGTACGCTTGAATCATTGCACCTGATACATTCGTGGTACTTTTTGTTCTTTTGCCTTATTCTCTTGTATAATTCACGAGTGTTCCATGGGTTCTTTATTTTCTTGCTCCTTGCTTCGCGTTCCTGCAATGGGAAGGCCGCATTATAACATCTAGAAAACTTCTTCAAGATGGCGTTATAGGCCAGATTGGCGTTGGTTTCTTCATACTATACATCTCCCCAAAATTCTAGCTCAATGAGCGTTTTAAATCTCTGAAGGCTCTCCGGGTTAATTGCACGTTACATAAACATTCTAGGATGTATATCGTTTTCTATTGCTGAAGAAGTGAGGCAAAAAACTGGCATGTGATTACTAATATCATTGATTATAACACCAGAAGTAGCATATCTGCATCTACGAAGGTAGCTCAGTTGCGAATAATCCTGGAGGGCAGTCGTATGGCATTAGTACAGGCATGAAAATTCAGGACATTTTGAAATTATTGTACTTCTGCATTGCTTGATATTGTATCGATATTAACATCACCAAGGATTAGGGTGGACGAAATTGCGGACTGAAGCAGAAAGAGTTCATCATGTAGGAAATTTAAAAATTTTGATATATTACCCGCTGGCGGTCTGTATAAAGCGCCAATTGCAAAATTTGAGACCCTGACTAAAACGGCTTTGAATGTCGTCATCCAGCCTTGTCCATTCATCTATAGCTTGGAGGTGCAAACAGTCCACCAAATAGAAAGCAACACCTCCACCTCTCTTGCCCTGTCTACTTAAACTCATGCATTTGTAGCCGTCTATGTGGGGTGGTACATCCGTTTCAGAGAGCTAGGTTTCAGTTAGTGTTATGGCATGAAATTTCATTCCGAGAGAACCAAGAGGTATTTCGAAGTCATCTATCTTGTTTTGATACTTATGGTGTTTAAATGCAGTGCTGTGAATTCTCTCCTGAAATTTTGAAATCTTGATTTAAAATTTTTCGCGTAATAATAACAGCAGTGTACATCCGTATCCTAAACCATGGCTAGGGCCATTGCTGATGTCTTTCTTTATGCCTTGATTCAGTTTGAAATTTTTTCAACATCAGACAAGCTGGTGATGCGTACGTCAGCTTCTTCGTCCTAGCTTCCTTGCCAGTATTCATCCGCCACGAGTCCACACGAACTTCCCGCGCATTTTCTTCTTTTAAATGATTGCAGAGCGAAGCAGCTCCTTGCTGAAGGTGGTTTAATGCTCGTTTATGTATACTGGTTTGCTGTCTCCAGCGTATTCCAGATCTTCTGTGTTGAGCTCCTGTTTTCTTGCCTTTTGCAGGATTTTATCCTCCTTTGTATGTTGCACAAAGCGCAGGACAATGTTTTTTTCTCGCGTTTTAAACGTAGGCACTCGGTGGCAAATGTCTATGTCTGAATCTGCGATTGGCTCACCCAGTAAGGTCCCCATTTTCTTAACAACGCCGCATAAATCTCCGCTTTCTGGAACACCCAGTCTCTCCAGATTGTTCGACCTCTGGTATTGCCCCAGTTCTTCTAGCTTCCCACTTAGTCTATTGTTCTCTGCTCCTAGTTCTTCATTCTCTTTGTGTGAATCCTGAAGCTCTTCGCGCAGCTCTTTCATTTCTGTCCGGAGTTCATTTACTACATCGCAGGTGTCGCTACAATATTTGACGCTTTCCTTTAGTGTCCTCAGGTCAGCTCTGAGTTCGCGTTTCATATCTTCCACAGATTTCTTGAGGTCTTTCACTTCCTTACTCATAACAGCGCGTTATCGCAGCACAAATCACTCAATGGCACACTTAAACCTCAGTGAAAAAAGCAATGTACAAAAAAAAATAGAAGAAATGATGCTGTATTCGGCAGCAGTGCGCAGTCAGTATCTTATTTACAGAATTATCAGAAACATGACACTTTCTCACCTGTATAGAGCACAGAGCGGTTAGGTCCGTCTCTTATGCGTATCGCAGCCGAACTGAAGCTCGATGGTGTAGGCAGGGTCAATTTATAGCTGAAACGGCGTAAACCTTCATGCGTAAACCATACTTCACCTGAACATTCGACAAAAACCTGTAAAACTGCGGTTTGTAGCTTTCAGCATTCTCAAAAACAATAAAATCACCCACATACCTAAAACGTTTTACTGCACGTTTTTTTTCTTTTTCATGCGTGCTACTTGACTACAGCTACAAAATTTCCTGCCGAAACCCCGCTGTCGTTTTGAAATCTGATCACTATCCAACTTTCATTGCGCTCTTTTACTGCATCTTACAGTCGTTGCGTCTAACAGTCATTGTTAACAAGACACCATGCACCTTGCACAGCTAGGCCTAGCAGTTTGAAAATAGTCAACACGTCCAAAAGCGAATGAATGAATGGTTGTCGATTTTGGCTTATGTACAGGTGAGAATGCGCAAATTTTGTCCTGTTTTGCTTCGCCGAAGTACGCTTTTAGAATTAACCCCTACAAAAAAAAGTTTTAGACAATCTATCGAGTGTATATAGACTTCTGCCTATAAAGTCTATAGACTGTCTATAGACAAATCCTAGAGAGCAGTGTATAGGAAATACAAATGCCATAGACAGTCCATAGACAATCTATATATTTATGGCCATACAGTACACTTTTAGTAGATTTTTCTCTACAGACAGTGTATAGACTATGAATAGACAAAAAGCAATATCTACAGGAAGTCAATAGAGTCAATAAGAAGTCTATAGGCTGGCTATAGACCATTTTTATAAGGGAATCAACCAGCGGCCTACAGCACAACCCAACTGAACGCCACCACTTACAGCCATTTGTAGCATTGATTAATGCAGCGGTGGCGCTGTGTTTGATCCAAAACGCCCTCGCTGAACGCCGCCAAGTTGTCAACCCTCTGAACGCAGGCCTTGCAAAGGAAGGAACGCCAACTCGGAAAAAACTGCGACTGTACTGTAGCAACACAGCGCTTGCAGCAACCTGGCACGCGCACCGCTGGTTTAGGCACACGCTCGCTGTCTCCTCGACTCGCGCTCTTTTCAACAGCTCTTTTATTTTTTTAAAATCTCTATCTGTTGCTAGCCTGTCTTGCCCAAGGACATATGGTGGAACAGAACGACGATGCAAGCAAGCATGGACGCTCTTTAGTCCTCGGCTTTCTATATCACCTTCGCAAGAAAAACATAGAAGCGGTAGACACACAATGCCTCCTTAAACTTGGCGTGCACAACACTCTCACAGAGTTGATCGCGGCCCACAAGACAGCTCAAATCCACCGCCTCGCACATACCGTTCATAGTCGCCATATTCTAAACCGGATACATAGAAATTTACCGTATGGGCGACTCTCTCTACCCCACACCCCTTCCTGCAAGTATCTATAGTCGCCTAGAGGTCAAACCCCTGCCAAAGAATATGGTGCCTGGAAGACATGACACACGCCGGGGCCTTAAAGCCCAAGCCCTAGACACAACGTACACGGATGACACCCACTCAGTCTGTGTAGACACCGCCAAATGTAATAGCAGCAACTACATAGCATGTGCTACCACTCCTCATGCTACCATGCTCAACGCAGCCACGACGCGGGTTTCGTCTTCCACTTGTGCAGTAGTTGCGATAGCGCTGGTCATCGCTCACCCTGCCACTCGCACAGTCCTCAGCGACTCCAAAAACGTCATCCGCAGTTGTTGCAACAACTCCGGTTACGCTGCCGCGGCACACACTCAGGCCTCCCAGGAAACGAAACGGTCAACAACATATATCCGGAGAACTAACTATCCGGGCAAGAGCAGACGCGTTCCCAAATCACGGGGCCAGCTCAGCGAGGGACCATACACTCACTTTTAATGAAATCACGACTTTCTATCAAAGAAGCAAATTGGAATATCCCCTTCCCAACCCCACGCTCACGCAAGAGCAAGCAACCACTCTCAGGCAGCTCCAAACGCACATATTCCCATGCCCCGCAGTACTAGCCAAAATTCATCCAGATATATACTCTGCAGAATACAAAAGCTGCGGAGAGTATGCTAACCTTAACTACACCATGTAGGCCTGCAGTAAGAACCCTTTCAGCGGAATAACCACAGAGGAGCCGTGGGAGGCCGCGCTACGCAGCTCAGACCTGACCAGGTCGTCGAGATCCAAGAGACCAAGGCCACCAGGCGACAGTAGTCCGCCTGCGCCAGAAGGGAGCCTTCCTCTTCGAAGACTCTATAAATAAAGTTCATTCTCTCTCTACCCTGCCGCTGCACGCATCTTCAAAGACTGCGTCCCTCCACGACAGATCAGTCTAGTCTGGTTCCTGCTCGTGCTGGGAACGAGGGAGTTGACTACCCACTTTGACGTTTTACGAACCGCGCGGCCGACGCGCCCTCGCCCCGGACGCCCCAGCGGGGGCTCCGCAGACCTCCGCTGAAGTTACCAACCTACGCAGATAACAACGCCGAATACACCCATCCTCCATCCTGACTTCGACAGAGCAAAAGCAACCCTGCTCCGTCGATTATAAGCTGATTCCCTTCTCAGTCACTCCCCTAGCACCGCCTCACTTCTTATGGGGATGCGTGAAACAACCGCCTCCACACGTCTTACTGACAGCTCCCACTGAAGAGGGATGAAATGGACTGATGACAACCGCGGACAAATCGCAACAAGTGGCTCTCACTTTGTGGGCCCCAGTCAGTCGCCTCCCTCCTTGAAGGCCGCGCCGCCCCACTATGCTTGACTTGTTCCAGTTATGGCAATAAAGTTCATTCACTCACTCCACTCTCTGTATTCATTCACTCACTCCACTCTCTGTGGAGTGAGTGAAAAAACACCACCATCACCAAGCGCCATCTGTCGCAGTGTTAACATTGTTCCACTTGGCGAGGTTTGGCACATAACTGCCGGATTCCATTGTTCGAGTGTTTCTGTCGACAAGCTGCGCTTGTTTCCCTTGGTGCAGTTCTGCTCGACGCGGAAGGGCGCAGTGCAGGCGGCCACCGTGCTTGCCGCCACCCTGGGGCCTCCTCCCCGGCAACCGCCTGCGGCCGCCGACATCGGGGACGCCAAGCTCCGCGGTGAGTCCCTCTCCCGGACCACTCGGGAATTCGGGCGGAATCTGAATGTGACGCATTCACCTCCCCCTGTTACACCTCTCTCTGAAAACAACGTGTGGTCGGAGCAGCAAGTGGGCACGCCCAACAGTTCCCTTTTTGACCCGGTCTCCTGGCTGTGCGGAGCGTCGCGGAGTTGTCAGTCGACACGCATTTTGTGCCTGAAATTGTGCACTAGCGACCAGGTCTAAATACGCGGCGCTCCTCAGTACGCGACTGGCAAGTGGAGAAATAATCTCCGGCGTCCGGAAAGAAAAAAACCGGCCCAGGGGGGAGTAAAGACAACTTTAGTCCTCAGAACCGCTTGTTAGTCCCTAAATTTGCATACGACACTCTTCTTGCCACAAATACGCGCCGTGCGCAAACTAAACGGGCTAACTGCCGAGAAAGAGACTAACGGTGGGCGAATCGCAGCATAGCAGCACGCCAAAATCGCGCGAGAAGACCCCGACTGCAATAGTAGTCGATTTTTGAAGCGCAGGGTGCGGTCTAAGGCCAGTGAGAGCACCGGCGCTGCCTCTGACGAAGCGGATAGACTCTTTTGCGTGAGAAAAAGGCTTCGTGCAAACGAAACCGCTGGCAGCTGTGCAAGAGCATAAACAAATACTACGAGCGTCAATACGTGTCGAATGTGAGTTGTAAAGGTTAGGGTTGAGCAAGTACACGTAGTTTCATATCGTTGCCGTTTGTTGACGAGCTGATGTGATGCTGTGCAAGTATCGGCGCCACTCAGCGAATCGGTGAGTGGCCAGCAGCCAATTCCCTGTCACCGCTGTCCGCCAGTAACAAAAAACGAAGTGAACCATCGCCTTCTATATTTGTTTTCAAGGGGTACAATGTGCAGCTGCCAGTTGCAAGAAATAAGACCACCTTATACGCTCGAACTTCACTCGAAATCTTCACTCGAACTGGTCAAACGTGACTTTTCGCTCCAAAAAGGTAGGGCAACAGTTCCATGTGCCTGAAACAGCAACTACATAACGGGATATTTTTGTCTGGGTGCTTTCGCAGATAGGACTTGCCTGAATATTGAGTTAACGAAGTGGATAGCTCAGAGAAAATGAGACAAGCTACTTGAGGTCACCGGGGCGTCGGTTACCGAGGGGCTGAGCAGTCCATAAGCCAAAATACGTGCTACAGCGCATTCAACCGGATTCTGCTCGGCGGCATAATACAGTGTCTCGCATCGTCGCAGCACATGTCTTCCACATGCATATGTCTACCCATCGTCTATGCGAGATGAGTGCCACCCAGTGTGTACGTGGTCTCATCTATAACCCAGACCAACCCAAGCATTTCACTGTGTTATGACAAAAGCACCCTCCACAAGCACCCTAACTCTCATTTTCCTTTCCCTTTTCCCCTTCCCCAGTGTGGAGTGGCAGGCCAGGGTCGTCTTACCACCGGCGGACCTCTCCTCTATTCCTTCCATTAAATTACTTTCTCTCTCGCTCTCTCTCGCATCGTTGCTGCCGTGTGTCAAAAATTGGGGTGACTGCCCAGTTTCCAGCGGAGAGAGCTGCTCGTTTCTCTCAGGATGACTGGGGCGCCCCGTGTGGTCGACTTTTTTTTCCGTCTTGGAAAACCGGGCAATTCGGAGGGACGCTTATGCTAAGACACTTCCAGGAGGGTTGAAATTCGGGCCAGCTGGTACATTGTAAACGGAAAAAAACCAGTCACACAAGACGAAGGACAAGGAAGTGTACACACCAGTCGTTGTGGTGTGTACACTCTTCATGTCCGGTCGTCTTGTGTGACTGGGTTTTTTTTTTCGTGTACAATTCCAGGAAAAAGAAGTCCTCTACCCACGGTGACAGCTGCACCGGGAGGCTTTGCTGCGTGCTTATGGGAGCGGTCACAGAACTGGGTCACAAATTATCGCAGTCTGCCCAACTTCATCCTCCACTGGAAAAAAAAAAATCTACTCCCGCTCGCCTACAGTTGACCCTGTTGATTTCCATGATGTCCGTATATTAATAACACTCTGGCCTGGTCGAGTATGACGAGACCATAACCCACATTCTTTGGGACTGCCCTGCCTACAGCGCCAAAAGGCAGTCTCTCAGCCGTGCGCTCGAGCGTCTGGATCCACGGCCACTGACGGAAATGAAGATTCTCGGCCACTGGCCGCGGCGATCGTCGGCGGTGAAGGCCTCCACGGTACTGCTCCGCTTCTTGTGAACTTCTGGCCTGCATGATAGGCTGTGACTTTAACAAACGCTGACTTTCCATGTGACTTCAATTTTCTGCTACTGTCCTTTCTCTTTCATTTGTTTATCCCCTCACCCCCTTCCCCCCGTGTAGGGTAGCAAACCGATTATTCTTCTGGTTAACCTCCCTGCCTTTACTTGTATACCCCCCGCAGACTTCGCCCATCCACAGGCCTCTGTGGTAACCCCTGCTACGCTTGACCTCTCTTGGAATCCACTCTGCTACTCCAAGGAGCCATCGCATCCCGTCCACACCTTTTGCTTAGTCTTGAGCGCTATAATCATCATCATCGCTATCACCGAATATCACTATCGCTAACTATCGTCATCACTATCATGATCATCGCTGTCACCAACTATCATCATCACTATCACTATATTTTAGCACTATTACTATCGGCAGCTATCAATATCACTATATCTGCCTCTAGCACTAACTGCCACTAACAGTAGCTGTCATGAGCACTATATATCGCTATTTTTTACTATCCATTTACTATCACTGCTATCATTATGTAAATGTTGCTTATCAACTTTTACTCCATTTTAATTACCCTACAACTTGTGATTGACAGTTCGTGCGGACACCTTTGAGAACAGCTTCCTTCTGCATCTTCCTTCCACGCCACTTATGAGCCAAGAAAGGCTTTCGCCTTAAAATATCGATTAGAACGGCCGTCTTATTTGCCGCGTCCTCCGTTGGAGGCGGCACCGCGGACAAATTTAAGTACGCCTGGGCCGATAGGCTGCCGCGGTATGATTCCAAAGAGACTTCGCTCACCGAAAAATGAGCTTTTATGAGCTAAAAGAAAAAAGACGCAGAATGAAATACAGGTGTCTCCACTTTCGGCCGTATTCGCAAACAGACTGCGGTGACGTTAAAGCAGTTTTGATGCGACAGCATTGGAGTTGTCGCGTCAAAACATGCCGTTGTCTGGTGTGTCGAAATTCGCGTATTGGTCAAAAGAGATCGCGCGACCTTTTGACGTCATCACAATCGGCCCTGATTAGTCACTATGATTGGTCGACGAAGGTCATGTGATCTTGAGACGTCATCACAACCTGCCCACTGGGTTCTGAGTCTCCTAGCTTCTCGAAAGCAGCCCAGATAGATTCGAAATAAAAACTGAGACCAATAAGTGATTCATACAAATGTCAGCGTCGTCACAGCATAGCGAATATCGGCTACTGCAGGTAGTAGTCCGAATATAGCGGTTGATGGACTGACAGTTGCAAAGAAACTGACGCAAGCACACACAGAAAATGGAACAGAAGCTGTGGCGGACATGAAATGTAATGCTATGGCGTAGCACTCGCACGGATCACTGAGGCCATGCCAGGTGGTGGTGAACACGGAATCTTTTACGGCCTAGACGTCACAAGTCCGAATCGAATGGTGGGGAAATTTCCAAGCGCAATTTTCTCAGCAGTCTTCTGATTCCGGATAAGCACCAACTTAGTCAGAAAGAGCCATTTTCAGTAAGCGCTGCAACTGGATGGAGCCGGGTGATCCGTAGCTCGCTGCGTTGTTCTCAATCCCGCAGAGACCCGTAGACATGAACTGCTCTAGACGCATGTCAGCACCCCGCAGAATTTCGCTGTGGCGGGTGCGTCATCAGCCTGGGCGTAGTCAGGCTGGTGATGATGATGATGGGTGCGTGCATCGCTGGTGCTCCCCAGCATCCGGTTCCAACTGAGGTACCCGCATTTCTTAGACCACAGGCGGGCAATTTGTCTGCTACGCGTTCCAGCAGCAGAGGCCGAGGGCCGAGTGTGTGTCTCTTGCTTCGTCCTGGCAGGATTTAACAGCGCACACAGGACGAGAACACAGAAAAGAAGCGGCAAGACACGACCGCTGACTATCAGCTCTTTTCTGTGCCCCCGTCCTGTGTGGGCCGTTCAATCCTGCCATGCACCAACTAGCTCAACTCTCCGTACTTTTATAGTTTGCTTCGTCCTGTTCGCTGTGTGCGCAAAACATTTCCATAAGTACGAGAAAATATACTGGCGGAATATTCGCACCAAGCAAAGCAACTCATTCATTTCGGTTGACGCTATGTTCATCGCAAATTTAGCTGGCGCCATAACTGACGCTCCATGAGGGACCGTCTTCTGCCCACGAGGGTCAAGCCGCATCTCTCGTGCGCAATGCGAGAACTTTTATTTTCCTTGAAGATCCTCATTTTGGGGTACTGCATACGGGGTGTGGATAACATAGAAGCTACACTTCCACATAACTGCAGCGTAAAAAAAAGACGAGCACAAAGGAAGAAACACCTTTTCTTCCTTTGTGCTCCTCTTTTTTACGCTGCAGTGATGTGGAAGCAAAGTAACCAAATTGCCCAAAAGCTCGTTTTGCTATAGAAGCTACAATTTTTGTTTTTCGTGATGGCATATACCCGATGTTACTTCATTTAGGCGTGTTGATAGGCAGGTGGTGGTTGCGGGGAAAGTCGTTCCAGTGGCAACTGTTCGGAGAAAAGGGACCGTGAAAGGCACGCTGGCGTCAAACTTTGGACGGGTAACCAATGCGGTGAGACGCGCGTGGTGCAGGTGGGCGACATGGTTCCTGTCTTAGCGTGGATGAATGAAATCTGTGAAATAGAGACACACTAGCAAGCAGAGCAGACATTTGGGCTAGTTGGTGTCAATTCATGGTGCAACAACAGCGCAAACTTAGAGAACACAGAACAAGAAGGGAGACACTACTTAGTGTCTCCCCTAAGAGCGTGGCAAAAAGGTACGACGTTAGGGGGGTGTTCTCGGCACCAAAGAAGCTCGCTGCTATTTGCTCACAAGTGGACCAAACACTGGCGGCTGGTACCCACAAGAATCGGAAGGCTTGTACAACTAAACATGTGTCGCCTCGCATTCCTTGTAAAAATGGTGTTGTTTATCGATTGCCACTGTTTTTGCGGTAAAGAGTATATCGGGCAAACGGGGCGCTGTGTAAACGTCAGGCTCTTTGAGCACCGCAACTTACTCGGCAGTGACTCGCGAGACAACCTACCCGCACACTTCCGGGTTTGCAAATGCACTCCCCTTTTCCGGGAAACTAATGTGCTTTATCGCCACCAAGACAAGGTGACCAGGGAGCTGATGGAAGCCTTCTTTATTCGTAAAAACGGCAAACGGTGCGTCAGCGAACCTGCAGCGGCCCTATCAGATATGGAATTCAGATACTTGAACAACCGGGTGCACACGAGCGCCGCTTTTGTTTAGATGTCTCTTTCACGCCATGCACGTAATCTATTTCCCCGTGGTTATGACGTAAGCAGTTTGAGGTGGTTACTGTATATACTCTGTTCCGTTTTTCCCATAAACCTTAGTTGCGAGTCAGCGCTTGCCGCGTTTCCGCTCTTGCTCTGTGTTCTCTGTCTAGGTTTGCGCTGTTGTTCCACCATGAACACACTATAGCAATGCGGCGAGTGGTGTGCCCTTGGATGCGCGCAGAGCTGGTGCATCGCTCGGCCGTGGGCTGGCACCACGCGGGCCTTGCGGCGGCCGACCGGGCGGCGCTCGAGTCGCTGTTCCGCGCGGGGGCACTGCGGGCGCTGGTGAGCACCAGCACGCTGGCCGTGGGCGTCAACCTGCCCGCGCGCCTGGTGGTCGTGCGGGGCACCACCACGTACGTGGGGCGCGCCCAGCTCTACCCGGACCTGGTGCTCGACCAGATGCTCGGGAGGGCCGGAAGGCCGCAGGTGGGTCCGGTGCACGTACCTTCATGCCCAAACGGTGCGTCACGTCTATAGGGTGGGCCGCTTGCGCATATAGGAAGCGAGCCTTTCAGTCACGCAAGGGAAGAGTTTATTTTATTTATTCATTTGCAGAATACTGCAGACCGAATCGGTCCAAGCAGGAGAGGGTACATACATTGTTTAGTAAGTACTATGCCTCAGGATCAGCAACAATGGTGAAGTTACAAACTACAAGAAAAGATAATAATAAAAATAAACAAGGTTACAGAGCAAATACGCTATGTGAGAGTACATGCCCCGAACACAGGCACATAGACAAAGAAGCACACTATGCACTTTATTAAATAATCATTTCTAACCATACACTAAGATATATAGGCTCTCAAACGGTTGAAGACAGGAGAGGTGAAACATAGGCAGAGAATTCCGGTGGGACATTGTTTTCGGGAAAAATGAATATTTGTAGAAATTCGTGGGGGCAAATATTTGCCTGGTAGTATGACTATGTTTATGTTGTGAAGGTATCGGACATGGGGGAACCACTTGTGCTGACTGGCCCTTAATTTCTTCCGCTGCACGCGCACAGTACGACACCTGTGGCAGTTGTAACGCCGAATCCTGGCCGATATTTGTTGTCTCCAGTGTACGGTTCACCGGCGCCCCAGAGAGAACGGAACGACCGAGAGTGAAATCCAGCTCTCTTGTGTGTCTGCTCCACCGACCTGTCTTTTAGCACCATTCCTTGTTCATGAATTCAGATCACCAACAGGTCAAGCGTGAACCGGAGGTCATCGGGATACCTTGACTAACCCCTCAGGGCTTTTATACTCTTATTACAAAAATTTTATCCGTATGGTGCATACACCATCATATTCTTGAAAACTGCTCCTGAGCAGTTTTTGCGCACTGTAAATCCTAACGTAATGTTGCTGTGCCAGTGCTATAGCCACGGAGAATGAATAGCACTTGGCGTAGTCTCTCGCTGACAAATTCGGGAATGAGTTCCCTCTTAAACTTGCTGGCTTCTGCTTCAGCACTTATCCGCATCGAATTCCGTCCCGGAAAACACTTGTCAGGCCGCTTCTTCGGTCGCCACCACGTGAAGATATCGACCCATTACAAGGGCAAGCCAGCCTTGACGCCTCGATCACGTGGGTGGTCAGGATTCCCGCGATGTGCACGCTCTTTCAACTGTATGACATTTGACTAAGCCCAGTCGTTTCCATGATGCAAAAGCCTTGCATCATGCAGCATTTACGGCACTGACCGATATTTGTTGAAAGGTACAAGGTTCCCGCCACCTTACTCAGCTCGACCACTTAAAACCAAGCCATGTTGATTGAAGGTTTCCGAGGGTTGCCGTACTTGTAGGTCGTTTTCCGATGCGTGTATCCTAAGAAGCCGTTAATTATGTCGGCAAGTAACCGAGGGCGCCCGCATTATGTTCAATAGAAATTATAAAGGCCGTTCCGGCAAAAGTCAGCCAACGGAAACCTGTTACCAAAACCCGCGCAGCTGGATTCATCCGCTCAGGCGGGCACTGGAAATAGTTGGTGCCATAAGTCTAGAACACAAGACGTGCGTCCATTAGGGGCGTTTTGGCGGACGAGCTCAGAAATTGGATTGCAGGGCCGTATTCTGTATGGTGCCGATTTTATAATGGCCTAGGAGGGTAGATGTGTAGGCCAGTTGGTGAGACATGAAGGAGCTAGACACCGCAGCGGACACGGGACATGTGTCGCCCTGTGTCGTCTTCTTTCTCTGTCCCGTGTCCGCTGCGGTGTCTAGCTCCTTTATAATGGCCATTTCGCGTCTGCGCGGTCCTGTGTTATTGGCCGCTCGGATATACCCGTTGCTTTCAAGTGTCTGTGGGAAGCAACCCGGCCAATGGGTAGAAGGCGACCAGACCTCACCGTTTGCAGCAGCCAATGGCAGCCTGTGGGCAGGTCCGGTCGCCTCCTGTTGGCCCAGCACTGCGATGCACGTCAGAAGCGGCTGCATACAGCAGTCAATGCCAGCCAATAGTAAGGTGCTGTTGCCAATCACCCAATGGCCGGGTCGCTTTCCACTGTCGCTTGAAAGCCATGAGTACGCCTGAGTGACCAATTACAGAGGAGCAGATGGACGCGAAATGGCCATTCTAAAATGGACAGCTGTTAGAATACGACCCCAGAGTCTCCTTTGCTGGCATGCCCGAAATTTGCACAGCTCGCTTATATGGGGCTTCAGAATACACCCAGTAGAGTGCCGGAGTACCACTTGTGCTGACTGGCCCTTAATTTCTTCCGCTGCACGCGCACAGTACGACACCTGTGGCACGGCCGTCATCATGACCAAGGCGTCGCTCAAGGTGAGCCCTCTCTCCCAGGTGGTGATTCCCCTCCACCGAGGGGAGATCACGTGGTCGCGCCTTTCAGTTCTGCACTTCCCTGGTGCCGGAGGCTGTCTTCAGGCTCTGTCGAGGACGAGAGCAGCTTGGTCCGAGTTGTTTGCAAACCGCAGCTCCAACATTTGTCGCGTCAAGGACACTGCTACACGCCGCGCTAAAATTCACGTTTCTAAAATATGATCGCTTGCATAAGCAATTACCTCTCACCGAAGGTAATCGCTTCTCATTACAGTTGCTTTCGAAAATTTATGCAATTATGTTTCAACTTCGCATACAAACGATCTTGCAAGTGCATAAATGTACCGTGCATCGACTCGCTTCGACCGCAGCTAATGGCGGTCGTTGTCCCATCGCTCTTGGCCGCGCTCTACTCTTAAGATAGTGCCGCCGCGGTGGCTCAGTGGTTACGGTGCTCGGCTGCTGACCCGAAAGACGCGGGGTCGATCCCGGCCGCGACTGTATAATTTCTATGGAGGCGAAATTCTGGAGGCCCGTGTACTGTGCGATGTCAGTGCACGTTAAAGAACCCCAGGTGGTCGAAATTTCCGGAGCCCTCCACTACGGCATCCCTCATAGCCTGAGTCGCTTTGGGACGTTAAACAGCAATAAACCATAAACCAACCAGCTCTCAAGATAGTGCCACTGCTGCGCTCTTTCCTTTCAATGCCCACACCCTTCCGCGGCCCCGCTGAAGTAACCTCATAATGGAGGCGGCCGCGCACTTCCCCCCCCATTCTCATCAGTTAATGGTAATCAGATTTCTTACAAGGCACTGCGTGACTGCAGTGCCTGCGGGGCGCATCTAGCGAGTGCCATCACTCGTCTAGCATGGATAAACGCAGCACAGTGGAGAAGGCGCTCCCCGTAAGCTGGACCCTGCTCAGAAGTACTTCCGGTGCCTGTCGGAAGCCTATGCGCCTTCACTGGGAAATTGCTGTCGCGTGTTGGACAGCCTATCGAAGCGCCTCTTGATATGATTATACCGAGGCTCAAAAGGGTTGAAAATTGGGCGAGTTGGTACGAATTCATACTCGTGTGGCACCACAGGGACAGAGACAGAGTGACAACAACACAAGTGCTCACTAACAACTGACAAAGTTTATTAAAAGCACAAAAAATATATAGACGAAACCTATGGTTACATGCACAGTCATAACACGGTTACAAAGGTTACAGGCAAGAACACACGTTAAATCACGACGAATCTACCTGTTATCATGGTTTAGTGTTATTTGAAGATAATCAACCTCGGCGTCAAGCAGTAGCAAGGATGGCAAACTCACGCATACATCTGCCGACTTCCTTACGCGGAAGGCCTCCATAATCTCCCGGGAAGTCTTATCTTTATGCTTCCAGAGAACGCGCGTTTCCTTGAACAATGGGGCACACTTGTGGCTTTTTACATGCTTAGCCAGGTGCGTCCCCGAACCCCCGTCAAGGGACCTGGCGTGCTCCTGGAGGCGTACATTCAGACAGCGTCCAGTCTGCCCCGTGTAGTGTCGACCGCATGTTAGGGGAATGGAATAGACCACACCGCAAGCACAGTCCACAAACGGGTTGGAGTGCTTCACCCCACAAGCGTTCCTTCTCTCCCGCGGTGCGTCACACCTCTCAATGGCGGCACATATCCGCCCTACCTTATTCTTGGCTGAAAACACCAAGTCCACCTCATGCTGATGTCCATTATACATACCCCACAAAACCACTTTTTCCAAAATATGAAATTCTTCCTGTGTTTTGTCTTTATAATTACAGGTTGATGTTGTGCTATAAAGGTTTTGTAAAGTTTGGCATTGATTACATAATTCATCTGGCAGAACTACAAAAAAACACAAATATTCGTCAGACCCGACATAAAGAAATGTGGTTTGTACACACCCCGAGAACCTCATATGATGAACAATCTCTGTCTTATACATTACCTTCGCTGTTAAACTTACTAGACCGACAAAATTTTGATCCCTCCAGAAACCGAAACTGTCGCATTAAACGTTTTTGTCAACTTATTCATTTGCAAGACTAAACCATGCCTTCCTATTCGCCTAATTTTGTTCACCACTGTTGCTTATGTGTGTTGATTTATCTGTATTACCTTTTGTTGCTTCTCCGATTGATTGCCGTCTTGTTTCATTCTGTATTACCCGTTGCTTTGTGATATTTTTCATTTTTTTTTGTGTAAGACTGGCCGTCATCCTGCTGTCATGCCAACTAAGAAGGGGTCGGGACCTCGTCAAGCTGTTCGAGCTTTTAGTCCCGTACTCCTCCTTTTTTAAGGAAATAAAATGAATGATTGATTGATTGATTGATTGATAACGGCGAGCCACCTTTTTAAGGCTATGAGACACACCATGTATGTAAGGGATGCAGGCGAGCTTTTAAGGCGAAAGCCTTTAATGTCTCATCGTTGTAAGCAGCAGTTGTCGACAGAGAATGTCACGCTTTTCAGTTGGTCGAAACGGTCGTGACGTCACAGTGCGCCAATTTCAAACGGGGCCAATTGTACTTTGGCTAGTAACCATGCAACCAATTGAAGGGACCATATATGGTGATGCTCCAAGTAAGTGGGACTGAGCTTAGTTAATTGCTTAATTACCCAATTAGCCTAATTAACTTCTCTAGTCAGGCCATATAAATAAATAAAACCTAGTAAGAAATTGGTCGAGCTCTGGAATCGAACCCCGGTCTTCGGAGTGCGAGACGAGCATGCTATCCACTCCGCCATTCCAGCTCGATGGTTTGGAATGAAGAAAGGCGCGTCTAGTGAATACGGTGTCTTCGCTCACTGCCATCCTCCTCCCTTCCCTTCCGGCGAGGTTTAGGTGTCCACCGAGATATGAGAGAGAAATACATTTCCTTTCCTCAAAAACCAATTTACCGACGAGCGAGGCATAGAACCGAATGGGCGATGGCGTTCTATGGACTCCCTGGCAGCGTTGCAAGACGCTCTCGCGTTCCACTCTTAGAGGCGAAGCTTAACATCTTAACCACACATCAGTGACCACACTCTAGGTCAAAAAAGTGCACCCCCCCCCCCCCCCTGAATTTTGACGGGTGTCCACCGAGATATGTGAGACAGTTACTGCGTAATTTTCTTTCCTCAAATACAATTTTCATTTTCTTCATTACGGGCCATCTTCGTCTTTCTTCTTTCACTCCCACTTCCTCCGTTCCTCTACGGTGCGGTTCAGGTGTCCACCGAGATGACAGAGATTTACTGCGCCATTTCCTTTCCTCAAAAACCGTTGCGTTGAAACGGCAAGGCATCGCGCCGAACGGGTGGTGGCGTTCCGTGGACTCCCTGGCAGCGCTACAACACGCTGTCACGTTCCACTCCTAAAGGCGAAGCTTAAGCTTAAGCTTAATTAGCAGTTAATTAGTATTCAGGCATTAATCAGTAATTAATCAAAATTAGTGATTTGTCATCACTTAGTAATTAGCACTCAATTACATGTGACGCCACCAGTGCCACAGAAGCACTGAAAGTGGTGCGGAAAACGCTTTCGCCTCTACGCATACGCACTTTAGAAAGTCAAAGTGCCCCCTGAATTTTTTCCTTCCCTCTGTGCTCTCTTTATGCGACCTAGTTCCCTTTGCAGTCTGTTTCTGTACCGTAAGGATCCGGTGCGACACCGAAGCCAGCACAGAGGCCGGGAACCCCGCGTTTTTTAGTCTGGCCACCTGATCAGCGAACGCTTTGTCCATCCGATGGAAACAGGACTTTGTGAAAGCCGAATTTAATGCATTCAACGCAATGCCATTCTTAATCAACTTCGAATGGCCGGAAGAAAAATTCAACAAGGGTTTCTTTGACCTTGGTGAAAACGACCAGCACACATGGTTGCCCTCGAAAAACAAGGAAAGGTCCAAAAACTGGATGCGTCCATTTTCGGGACCTTCACACGTAAAATTCAGGCCACGTCCTCTTTCTTTGAACACCTTCAGAACATCGACCATTGGCCGGGTGGTGTCACGACAGTCCACAAAACGGGGGTTCGGGGACGCACCTGGCTAAGCATGTAAAAAGCCACAAGTGTGCCCCATTGTTCAAGGAAACACGCGTTCTCTGGAAGCATAAAGATAAGACTTCCCGGGAGATTATGGAGGCCTTCCGCATAAGGAAGTCGGCAGATGTATGCGTGAGTTTGCCATCCTTGCTGCTGCTTGACGCCGAGGTTGATTATCTTCAAATAACACTAAACCATGATAACAGGTAGATTCGTCGTGATTTAACGTGTGTTCTTGCCTGTAACCTTTGTAACCGTGTTATGACTGTGCATGTAACCATAGGTTTCGTCTATATATTCTTTGTGTTTTCAATAAATTTTGTCAGTTGTTATTGAGCACTTGTGTTGTTGTCACTCTCTGTCCCTGTCACTGTGGTGCCACACCAGTATGAATTATACCGAGGCCATAGTTCGTCCTCACATTTTCCCGGAGCACTCAGACGGCGTACAGTGGAGCACATCCTTCACGAGCACGCCCTTCGATACATGTTATCGTGCATGCATAATCACGTGGCTTACTTAGCATAGCTGAAACAAAAGTTCAGGGGGCGCTTTGGCTCTCAAATGACGAACCACGAAGAAAGACACAGGGACACACACAAGCGCATCCTTTACCTTCACAACATCATGTACCAACTAGGCCCTACCCAAGTTTTGTTGGCTCTCTAAAGTGCCGCAAGGCGAAAGCATTTACTGGCGCACTGGTTTTTATTTATTTATTTTTTATGTTTAAGTGTTTTCATGTTATTTTTTTCAATGTTTTTATTTTTTTAATTTTTCATAATTTGCCTTTTTGTTTTATTTTTATTCTATTTCTTTTCCTATCTTTATTGTTTTCTAATTCTTTATTTTTCATATTTTATTTCTTTATTTTTAATTTTGCGTATTTTCTTATTTTATTGTTTTTTATATTTTATTCATTTTATTTTATTTATGAAACCCATGCATTCATTAGATGCGCTTTTATTCATGCTCAAACATTGAGCCTTCGTGGCGGTGTGGTAGCGTCTCCGCTTCAAAGGCCCTGGGTTCGATTCCCAGCCTCGACGCCGTTTCTTAAGTAGTCATTCCGAAACGTCGACAAATCTGCCGACACGGCTGCCGAGGCGGCGGCTAACGACAGTACGAGGCATTAAAGGCTTTCGCCTTAAAGTCTGTACTGAGCCCAAGACGCAGCGGAACAAACAATCCACTTCGGATCATGCGAAACGCTCTGCTACTAGCCCACGGCGCATTCTCAAACGCTTGCAGCTCCTTCCAGGTAAGCGGTGCATTTGCCGTCAATTCTCTTCAGACGCCTGTGGCTCGCCGGCGGTGTCCGACATCCGGAACTCGAAGCCGTTCGACACTGTCGAACGCGCCTATCAGTCGTAGTCTTTTCCTGCTTTTTAATGCACTACCATTTGGGTTGAGGTCTTGCCAAAGCACCGGTTTTCTCCTCAACGAAACTCCCTTATTTATCGATAGGGCCGTGATGTCATCAGCACCGACAAATTTAAAAATCTGAGCGCTATGATGTTCCAGAACCTTGCATTGGATCATCATATTGCATTATACTAATAAGACGCAATTTTCCACCTTACTTCACCCACTAACCCCCCCAAAATTACATTAGTTTGGTTGGTTTGGTTTGGGGGTTTAACGTCCCAAAGCGACAAAGGCTATGAGAGACGCCGTAGTGGAGGGCTCGGAAATTTCGACAACCTGGGGTTTTTTAACGTGCACTGACATCGTACAGCACACGGGCCTCTGGAATTTCGCTTCCATAGAAATTCGACCGCCGCGGCCGGGATCGAACCCGCGTCTTTCGGGCCAGCAGCCGAGTACCATAACCACTGAGCGACTACGGCGGGCTCTAAATTACATTACCCTACCCACTAATTCAGAACAATCCATCCACCAATCCATCTTAAACCACTACTAATTCCAACTAATCTACCTTTAATCAATATTTGGGGGTTGGGCTGTCTCCACAATTGGGGGTGCTTGGAATATTTCGGGGCGGGCCGACTTCCTCCTTTAAGAATGTGGCTAAGAAGGCCGCCACATTTTGGTCCTGTTCGCTCACTACTGTTGCTGAAGCAACGATATTCACATAAACGTTTGCAGAGTTGTGCAACTGGAAATCGAATATGCTCAACAATTTTTTTATTGCGTTTGCATCATACTAACGCCAAGCCTTTCACCTTGTCTAACTCTGTGAGGAAAAATACCCTTCCCCGAGATAAAAACTGTCTAATGCGCTTGTCCGTCAAGAACTTCTCGGCTCAGCCCCGACTCGGCTGGCAGGGACTGGTTGGAAACCGCGTCTCTTGCCCTCTTGCACCTGCTGTCGAAAGCCCTTATTTTGGTCATTCGTTGCATGAACCATCTTGACTGCTGCCCAGCAGAGGACAGTGTCATGTTCTTCTCTTGCTGAGCCTCTCTGCTGTTTGGCCTACAGTCGGATGTTCGCCGTATACAGCTGTGTTTGTCACTGTCCCCGCGCTTTTTCATTCGTGTTTTTTAGCGCTGCTCGCCTCAAAAACCAATGTAAAAGCAAGTAGCCCGGCTAGCGATTCTCAATCCAGTGAGGGGTGCCCGGGCAGCAAGAAAAATGCCACGGTAATAATCAAAGAGGAAGCGGAAATTAAACTTACACTTATGCTGAGGCTGTAAGTGAAGACTGCACCCCTGGGAAGCAGCCCCTCCTTATGGCTTTCCATATGGATCATATCGGGAACATACGCAGTCTGTACGGACATAGCATACGGAACAGTTGTACGACGTCGTGCACATTATATGGAAGTCCATTTGCTTCTCCGCTACAGTGAAGGGTTGCGAATAATGAATTTGCTGTATACTCGGTTTCGCAGGCCCACTACGAGGCGCAGGGACTGAGCGTGCTGGAGAGCAGCCTTCTGCGCTCTGGCCTTGCCGAGCACCTCAACGCCGAGCTGTCCGTGGGCGCCCTGGCCAGCGCCGACGGATGCCTGGCCTGGGCCATGGAGACCTTCCTCAGCGTGCGACTCGCCAAGAACCCGGCACACTACGGTATGGCGCCGCTTAGAGCTCATTCAGCCAAAGTTGGCTTTCCTGGAGCTGGCCGGTGCGCGTGACGCTAGAAACGGGGAAAAAGGTGATCAATATAGTGGAGGCCAAATCTGTCCACATTGTTATGCCCAAGTAGGTGGTAACAGGTTCGTTGTTTTCACCAATACTAATAATGCGTTCGCTGTAGAACATAAAAAAAGCCTTAGCTATTTGCGATATGAACGCGTTAACGAGACAGCCTGCTAGCGGACACAAACGGGATTTTATTAATACGAAAGCACAGCTAGGCTATGTCGGCGGATTTCTGTCTTCAAAACCGTGTCCGCAGCGATTGTGGGAAACTATAAAGAGATATAGTTAAAAAAGTGATTATAATCGAAGGAGGATGATGTGAGGACGCGGCGCAAAAATTGCGGTGCCGATAGGATCAATAGTTAGTTAATTAAAGCCAAAAAAGTGACCACAAGTGAGCGTGGTCGGCCCGGGGGTGGCGCGAAACTTGAATCGCGGAAGTGCAGTACCACGTGACACACGATGTGATCTATCACGTGATTGGCCCACGTGGCCGAAAGGTGGGCGGAGCCAACGCGCAGCGCGAAGTTTGAAAGTCCGAAATGAATTATTAGCAAGGTGAAACGATGGGGGCTTTGGAGTTAATCAAGATCTAATCAATAATGAACAAATTATAGAAACACCAATAGTAAATGAAGATGAATTAAGGAGAGGGCTGAGTCGGGCTGGTTGGTTCATGTTGAATGGTAAGACTAAACAGCGGTGACGGATGGGACGGAAGAAGACGAAACAGGCACATGCGCACATGTGTCTTTCTAGTCTTCTTCCGTCCCGTCCGTCAGCGCTGTTTTCCAAAAAGACCATTAAGCATAGGAAGAAATTTAAAAGCGATAAGAGAACCAAAAGGGACATTAAAAGCAGAACACAGAAAACAATCCAGACCAAAAGGTCAAAAAGGTTAAAGGGACGTATTCCGGAATCCTACACATTAAAGTTACTCTGTGCCTGGCTCAAATAGTCTAACTCACTTTTTGCTAGCGCTATCGCTGACACAATCTTCACCTAGCTTCATCCAGGACGTCAAGCAGCCTCCTCCTCCACAGGAAGCTGAATGGATTGCTTTACAAGCGGTCCGTGAAAGCAGCGAAGGCGTTCTTTTTTTTTTATTTCGCAGAAGCATCCGTCGATGCTTTCAGAAACACCTTTGTGCACGAACGAAGCCCATGCACGATCTTCTAGAGCGTGAGGTTGACAATCGTCGCCGGGATAGCTGCGCCCATGGCGTTGCCTTGAACCTGCTTGTGGTCTGCAGACCGACTAGCAGGCTTGTAGACTAACATTTCAAAAACAACCTCTGGCCTGTGTTCTTTTTCCTTTCAGCATGAGCTTACTGTCTGACCAGGCAAGATGTCGTCATACCCTAGATTTAATTTCGAATGCATTAGTACGGGCCGCGAAACGTTAGTATTAATATTTTTCTTTGTCCCAGCACACGCTTTCTGCTAAAGAAGCAACAACCATCTCTGTGCCAAAACACGCGAACAGCAAGCAGTTATTTCCCACCTCGAACGGCGAATCAGGCAGGATGTCCCACCCGCGCATACGTGTCTCAGTCATCAATGCTTGGTAGGAAAGCAGCGTAAAAAAAATGGCTGAGGCTTAACTTGGTTAACCCTGGTCAGATGCGAAGCATATTGATGGCTAGGCTTGGTAATACATGGCTTTCCTTGGTTGAATACTTGGTCATTTTAATACAACCACTAGAAGCCTTCGTCGTGGGGGAAGACAACGGCATGGCTACAGCGGAACGCCGACTAACTCCGAGATGCGCG
This sequence comes from Amblyomma mixtum, assembly GCF_055824585.1. Lineage (NCBI taxonomy): Eukaryota > Metazoa > Arthropoda > Arachnida > Ixodida > Ixodidae > Amblyomma > Amblyomma mixtum. The sequence goes on along the minus strand of NC_143021.1, from coordinate 56,270,436 downwards.
TTGGGTGAGCGCCTGGATTGCCACGGAAGCCGCGTCCGCCTGCCCGGTGGAGCGAGCGTTTCATCTACACCGAGTGTGAACGCGCGTTCGAAATGCGCGGGAGTGTGACATCACCATACCACGTGATTCACACGGCGTGCAACCGCAGCGACGGCACAAGTTGGAGCCCCATTTCTCCACTGCCGTGACGTCATCGTGTCACGTGGTGTGACGTCATGTATCACGTGATTTGGAGACGCACAATCACAGCGACGGCGCGAGGTGGGCCCCCGTTTCTCTACTGTCGTGACGTCATCGTGTCACGTGGTGTGACGTCATGTATCATGTGATTTGGAGGCGCATAACCACGGTGAAGGGCTGAAGTGGTAGCTAAAGTAGTATGCTTCGCATAAAACGACAACCACAGGGGAGGGCAAGACACAACAGAGCGCTTCTTTTGTGCCTTGAAGCGTTCTTTTGTGTCTTGTCCTCCTCCCCTGTGGTTGTCGTTTTTTCCGCTGTCTTCCTACCAAGTGTGAATTACCTAGTAGCCCAGCACCATGTTTCATTGAAGTCATCAATGGCGCGGGCGATTGCGTGTGTTGGCGGCAAATGCGCTCTCTTCGTGCAGGTTTCCCTCCGGGGCTGAAGAGCGCCGAGGAGGCGTTGCGCGGTGAGTGCACTCTCCCCCCCCCCCCCCCCTCTTTCTCGCTGCTCTCATTCTCACCGAGCTTGTCCCAGCCAGTGCGCTGCTCCTCACCTGCAGAAACGCTTTTTGTTTGGGACTCCTTTCCGACTCTCGTCCAGTTGTCTCGCAAAAGGCGTCCTGGTCAAAATCAAGAGGAAGAAATGGACTTGGGCAGGGCATGTAATGCGAAGGCAGGGTAACCGCTGGTCCTTAAGGGTAACGGAGTGGACTCCAAGAGAAGGCAAGCGTAGCAGGGGGCGGCAGAAAGTTAGGTGGGCAGATGAGATTAAGAAGTTTGCGGGTATGCGGTTGGAGTAGCTGACAAAGGACAGGGTTAATTGGAGAGACATGGGAGAGGCATTTGCCCTGCAGTGGGCGTAGTCAGGCTGATGTTGATAATGAAAGACTGGTAGAAGTTGGAAGCCACATCGGATTTAGAGCGCAACACACCTGCCGTTACCGGCCAACCAAAGGGCCCTTCGGCCCAGCCGGTATTTAGTAGTTTTACTGCGACCGCAGTGACAGCGCAACTTTGTGGAAATGCCGGCGTTATTAGTGCGAAGCCTCTGTGAATGAAGCCTCTACTCTCCAGACGCACTACACACCCGCCACCGCCTCATCCCACCCATTTAGCTATAGCTAGGGCCACCCAACCACCCACGGCCACCTGCGACACATCTCGCCGTCCCGCCTCCACCCACCTTCAACCTGCAGAAAATTGGTGTCGCATGAGTGAAGGCTCGGCTCATCGTGAAATCATTGCATAAAGTAAAAAGAATAAAGCAGTCATCGAGGTTAAATGCAACTGCTTTCACAGAATTGCTGCATCACGTTTCTGATCTTTTAGTCGGCAGCTGACTTTGGCAGTGCCTCTTTGAGTCGGACTTCTCCGTCGCATTGTCGTTCCGCTTTTACGTGGGTGGAGGCTTTGTGGAGGGCGGAGGTAGGTGCACTGATGGGGGGGGGGGGGGGGGGGGTTACTTCTGGAGGGTTGCACTCCTCTTGACAGGGCGGTGGTGACTGGTGCTTGACGACAGCGGCGGCTTCTCACAGACAACGCCGGTTTCTTCGCCAAGTGCCACGATTAATGCTACTGCAGTAGGAATGGTACATTTTCTTCGGAAGCCTGCGCGGCAGCAGTCGGCTCCCTCTCGCCTCTACTCTTCGCAGTACGCACGCGGGTGAAGCGTTTTGCCAATTGTTGCATTGTACTCTTTTTTTTCGACCTCATCCAGAACACTCTACCTGAATCTGGAATGCCTATCACTGCAGATTAGTAAAACAGTGCACCATCGTGGTCCATTATAAGTTACTGTCGATGGCCCCTACCTCATTCACCGCATCTTTACCAGAGGGTTGAACAGCCTCTGTTGCTCCAAAACACGCGTCGGCCACGCGAGAGAAGAAAGTGTGCAACTGCAGTGGAAGCCGGCATTGACGCTGATGTGCACGCACGCAGCGCTGTGCCGGGACGCGGTCGAGGCGCTCTCCTCTGCTGGCCTCGTCCACACGGAGGACGGGGGATGCCTCCGACCCACGGGCAAGTCTCCCCTTGCTTCGCTGAGCCAACAGGAACTGGCTGCCCCACCGAGCATGCCTTCCAGCCCACTCTCGGCGCATTACAAAAATGGTCTATAGACAGTCTATAGACTTCTTATTGACTCTACTGACTCCCTGTACATATTGCTTTTTGTCTATTTATAGTCTATAGACCTTGTATAGACAAAAGTCTACCAAAAGTGTATGGCCATAAATCTATAGGTTGTCTACACACTGTCTATGGCATTTGTATTGCCTATAGACTTTTGTCTATAGAGTAACTTTTTTTCGCCACGAGTGCTCCGCGAGCGGGAGAACCTCTCTTCATATGAACATAGCTTTTCCCGCTCGCAAAGCTCTCTTGTTCTAAATGGTCGCCGCATTCTGCAAAAGTTGCGGCCTTCATAATCATATAATTAAAGAAAATGCTGCCGCAATTGAAAGTTGTCCCACCACCAAATATTCCGAGCGACCACCCAAAATTTATTGAAGGGACACCTCAAAACGTGGATCAAGGTGGTTAGTGTGTATTAGTGAGTGGATTAAGGTGAAATAATGGTTCTGGTCAGTATAATCTCATATGATAATGCAATGAAAGGTGCACCCGGCCAAATCTTTAACTGTCGTGATTTTTGCATCCGTAATTGAACCTTGTGAAAGGCTTCTCTCGGCTAAACCGCTGGCATATTCACGCTGCAATTTGACGCGAGTGGTGGCATTTGGTGGTCCATTTTTCTGTTTGATATTATGCTCGAGTGGAGTGCTTTCCTGATTGAAGGAAAATTATCACAAATCCGAATCGTCTGAAGCCACGAAGATCCAGAACAAGCGGCACACGCAGCAGTGGTTCTGGTTGATCCCGCTTCTTCCACTGGGCAAACTACCTCTCCTACCATGCTGGACAAGTCGTTTAGATAGAGTAAGCGCGATTGCGCCACGAAAACCTTTGCTACGTATCCTCCTTGATTTAGCTCTTCGTAGCCGCAGACGATTACTAATAGTTTTGATGTACTTAGACAAACACTCCACTCAATCATAATATAAAAAAAATTGTCTGTGGCTTAGCTAAGGCTAAGCCTGGGATATCTCGAAGCGAAAATCTCTCGCTGATTTTCAGCCAACTCTCAAGCTGCCGCTTCTGGATCGGTGTTTCTGCGCTTTCCGACTGTTGCGCCTTCTTCTCCTTCCATGGCGAGCGTCTGCGCCTGCTCTATGGGCAAGCCAAAGCCACCTAGATTCAAGATGGCGCTGGGAAAGCGCGCCTTATATTTCCCTCCTTTCAAATGGGCACTGCGCGCGGCTGCGGCGAAAGGTCAAATGGTGGCGAGGAGAAGCGGCAGCGCACATCCGCAGTAGCGCGTGGCGGCGGCGAAAGGTCAGGCGACGGAGTCAGCGCGCGGCGGCGACGACGGATGCGGCCACCTGCGCTCCGAGTGACGTCACTCGGTTTCGCGCATGCGCAGCTGTGGCAAATATGTGACGCGCGGTGTTGACGACCCTAGTGAAGCTTTCGCTTCAAAAGCAACCACCAAATGCCAAAACACGCGTCAAATTACAACGCGAATATGCCAGCGGTTTAGCCGAGAGAAGCCTTTCACAAGGTTCGATTAGGGATGCAAAAAACATGCCAGTTCAAGATTTGCCTGGCTGTACTCAAACATTCTAGTCCTCAGATTTTCAAATTTGGCGGTGGTGTCGATGACGACGCGGCCCTCGCGGCCAGTCAGGACATTTCGGGACGGAGAAACCCGGTGGTCTTTGCAAGAGGACAACCCAAATGCTATGGCATTAAAGATCGCAACTGGGCAAATCCCGGCCGGAGCGCTGCTAAGGCCGGCAGCAGCCAAGGATTTCACTTCCTAAGGAGCGCACCAAGTGAGCTCTGGGAAGTCAGGTTGTCATCATGGGGTACTCAAGCAGAGCGAGAGTGTAAGGCGCCTTCCGTGGTCAATTATTTCCACGGCGTTCTGGTTAACTGCGAACCGGGATCGTGTTGTGTGACGTCCTCACTGCGCAGGTGCGGGCCAGCTGATGGCTCGCCACTGCATCTCGCTGGACACCATGCGCCGCTTCTCGGAGCTCGGAGGGAAGCTTTCGCTCGCCGACCTGGTAAGGCAGCCTGCATGTACGGCATACGTCTCCACCGGTCCTGCGTGGCACGCTCCGCTCTCGCTCCCGACAATAGGGAGGTGTCGAATAACGGGACCCAATGCTCCCATTTATCCTGTGCCGCTGTTCTGAGACTCCCCAGTACCTGGCGCGCTATTTCCCCACGGCGGCCGCTCAGGGAGCAGCCCTGATTGGTGCAGATGGGGCTCAGGGAGAGAGGAGTGGCGATAACGTGACCGAGGCTGGGTAGAGCGGAGAAGAAAATGGCCTCACGGGAACTGCCCTAATAAGGACAAAAAAGAATTACGCGAAGAGCCGACAGTACGGGCAGTATTTCCAGGAAAATCAATAGTGGTAATACAGGATCGCCGTATGTCGCTTGTTACCAATCGAGCGTGCGCAGTTATTCATCTAAACACACGTATTTTTCGTGAACAAAATTCACGCCATTGTTACGATGATGCAACGCGAAAACGGGTTGCCGCGGAGGTGCAGGCGCAACGCCTTCATCGCTCTGCGGCACGTAGTGACGGGCTCGCCGCTATCTTTCCTGGCACTTCTTAAATCCTGTACAGCAGCAGCAGCAGCAGCAGCTACTGCCGGCGGACGCATAGGCCGAGCGGCAAAGAGGCTCTTCCTTGTGGGCGACGAACAGGGCCCTAGGCTGCCGAACTTACTCCCACCCGCTCAAGCGGTGGTAGACAGTTCCTGCGCCTTTCCTTCTTCATTGGAGACAATTTCATACGCTCACGGAGCTATGCCACCCCTACGGCGCATACACCAATGTGCTCCTTTCCTCGGGCTTGCACATATCGTATTGTTACGCCGCGCTGCGGCGCTGCCGCACTGCAAGGGAGTGCAGTTCACGTCGTTTTCAGTAGGTTCGCGAACAGACCACGATCCCTGGAGTCCGTTACCTTGCGTCGGATGGCTCAGAAGTGCGCGGTCGCTTCAAGCTGCTAGGGCTGCTGCAAGGAGGCGGTTTACCCTCTGGCCTTTCTTGCGGAGGGGAAGTGCCGAATTCAGCGACGACAGCTGCGCTAGTCGGTCCTGATGAAGAGTGTTCACAAATTGGCGCCTTGAGTAACAGCGAAGACATTTCCAGTGGTATGCGCTAACACGCAGGCGCGGCGACCAGCGGAACGCGCCGCTAAGCCTAACTCTGCGGCGTCGCAAAGCATGCCCGGCGGCGGAGACTCAAAACCATCCGACGGACAGTCGGACGCAAATTGGCTCACATGGTCGACAGGTGTTCTAGGGACGTTGGTGAAAAATTGGCAGACGTAAACAACTCCTTTCCAAAGAAATAACTTCACATGGCGGGAGCGCCGTGAAGCGTGGCTTCCCCTTCAACAGTAGGTCCAGGTGTAGTACATTGTACGAGACCTTACATCCAGCGTTCTGAAAACAGCGATTTCTTTCCGTGAAAGCAAAGCCTTAGCACGCCGTCCATTTCGCTATGAATGAATTGGTATATTGCTTTTTGAGGAAATGGCGCAGTATCTGTCTCACGTACCTCGGCAGTCACCTGAACCGCGGGTTAAGGGAATAAAGTAGGAATGAAATAAAAAAGAGAGAAAGTGGTGCCCTAGTGAAATTATTTCGACCACCTGGGGATCTTTAATGTGCACTGACATCGCACAGCACACGGGCGCCTCCTGCGTTCCGCCTCCATCGAAACGCGACCGACGCGGTCGGGTTGGAACCCTGTTACTCCTGCGCTCTAGTGAAATAAATCGCGCTTTCATTAAGCGCCTGTGAGCTTTTATCATGTTGATCGCACACCTGTGATTTGCTGTTTTTCGTTTCATTCACAATTTTTGTGCAGTTTTTTTTCGATAGCTGTTAATCTTTCTCGCGATTCAATGACCTTCGATTCTGCGAGGGATCTTGTCCATTGCCTCATGTTAGCCGTATCTTCATAGTGCGCGAGGAACTGTGGGGGGTGGTGCAGGCTTGAAATGCACCTCGAAGCATACAGGGCAAACAAACGACCTCTGTCGCAGCTGTGGGCGCTGAGTTGCTGCTCGGAGTTCTCCGACGTCCAGCTGCGCAACAACGAGAAGACAACGCTCAACGCCCTCAACGGCAGCCGACGGAAGCCCGGCATACGGCGAGTACACTCCTCTCACTTCCGGGGGTGGGGGAAATGATGGCTCTTTCAAAAGGACATCCGCACAAGAGTTGGTCTCCAACAGACCCCCTCTCAGAACCTGAGGTCCGAACTAACTACGGGAAACAATGCCTTCATTTTTCATCCATATCATTTTGGAACTCTTTGAACTTAGACATCAAACAAACTAATACGCTTTCATTGTTCAAGTTGAAATTAAAGCTTTTCCTTCTTAATGTGTGAATTTTTTTTGTTATTGATCCTATGTATCGCGGCATCAGTGAGAGTGTTATTGTACATTCTCCGGCATTACATTGTTTGTATTTAAACATTTCAGTAGCCGCCGCGGTGGCTCAGTGGCTATGGTGCTCGGCTGCTGACCCAAAAGACGCGGGTTCGATCCCGGCCGCGGCGGCTAGAATTTCTTTGGAGGAGAAATTCTAGAGGCCCGTGTACTGTGCGATGTCAGTGCACGTTAAAGAACCCCAGGTGGTCAAAATTTCCGGAGCCCTACACTACGGCGTCTCTCGTAGCCTTAGTCGCTTTGGGACGTTAAACCCCACAAAAACAAAAACAAAACAAACATTTCAGTAACTCATGTTACACTATGTACCTATATTTGTTCTTTGCGTCGCTAACTAATGTATTGTGTATTTTGTATTTTGTTGCTTATTGAAATTTGATTTCATGGGAGGTCCCGCCCGCGGTCTTGTACCATGGGACCTCTCGCTGTATACTCTTGTAACTTTGTTTGAATTCCTGAATAAACTTTCAACTTCAAATTCAACATAACTGGACTACGCTTCCACGACCCTATTCGTCCTACAAACGACTAGGTCACTTTGTCAGCGCCTATCGAGTGCAAGCTCGACCACACAATAGCATAAATATGTGTAAACAAAATTCCCAATTCAGCGAAGCATTTCCTCGTTCCACGCGGATGTTTCTGAGCTTCAGTGCAGTTGCCTCTCAAAAGAGCGCTCTCAGAAGTGGTGCTTCTTCTGTGAGCTATCGCTTAAGAGTGAAGGTCTCTCAAGAATAAGGCAGCATTTTTTTTTTCTTGGTGGCCGGACCTACAGGAATTCAATTCTATAAACAAGGCTGTTTTGCTGTCGGTGCATCAGGCAACGCCAGAAAACGGCCTCTCCCTGTTAGTATGTGCTAGTCGCGTTGCCGCTGCCCTTTTCCATGAAATCTCCCAAAGCCACTTCCCATCGTGGTTATGTTTTCTTTTCTTGCCGATATACTCCGCCAAGATAACATACCGTCGGTCATCTGCCGAACGCTTCTTTTCTTGTTCGTCACAATCTCCTGCCCGTTACTGCGGGGTTGTGTATGCTGTCTAATTCTCTTCCTGTCTTTTAGTGCTGCAGAGTTTGACCATAGCGGAGACGCACTGGCGTACGCTTATGCCAACCGGTTGTCGGATGCGCGGCGATTTGGTCAGTACAGGAAGGGCGGCATAGGCAAAAATCAGACGTGCAGTCGTGAGCAATATGAGAGGGAACAAACTTTTGCAAAAAATCCAAATTTTCTGTTATTCCTCCACTAAATTTGAGAATGACTTCTGGATATTATCCGCAAAGCGGAAAACTAGCTACGAAACAGAAAAACGGCGCTTGGCACAAATAATTAGGGACTAATCCATAAATGAATACGGCAAACTTGTTCCCTGTCACATTAATCACTTCTCTAAACGCTAAAAGACACGGAGAGCGATCTTGTTACCAGCATGAATGAGATAGCTAAGCCAGTCGGGGAGCTCCACACACGTCTCACAGGAGCCGAAATAGTCAGGGTAATAATGACGGAGGAGGGGAGCAGAAGTAGTGGACATTCCGCCGGTAAAGAAAGAGGAAGCAAAGAAAGCCTTAGCAGCAATGCACAGGAAGAAAACAGATTGCGAGGATCAAGTAACTGCGTATTTGTTGAATAACGGTGAGGACATTGTGCTAGAGAAACTTGCCACCCTGTATACGCAATGCCTTATTAACTGTAGCATACCGGAATCTCGGAAAAAGGCTAGCACTACCTTAATACACAAGAAGAGGGATGCCAAGGGCTGAAAATTTACAGACCGATCTGCTTACTCTCCGTGGACTACATGGTGTTTATTAAGGTAATCGCTCGTAGAACTAGAGCTCTAAACTGCCAGGCTTTTGTAATGGTCTCCAGACAATACAGCGAATTCACGCTGTCAGACCGGTGATAGAGAAACGCGCAGAATATAATCAAACAACTATATATTTCCGCGAATCTTAGCAGTGTTTGTATGTTTGTTCATTCTTCAAAGCTGCCGGCACGCAGCTTTGTTTGTGGTCTGGAATTGCCTGGACGTGCGGTGGAAGTCGTTGAAGCCAAAGTGCTCGCTGTAAGGAATCCAGGACTTGGTTTGGTTTGGTTTGGTTTATTGGGGTTTAACGTCCCAAAGCGACCCAGGCTATGAAGGACGCCGCAGTTGAGGGTTCCGGAAATTTCGACCACCTGGGGTTCTTTAACGTGCACTGACATCGCACAGCACACGGGCGTCTAGAATTTCGCCTCCATCGAAATTCGGCCGCCGCGGCCGGGATCGAACCCGCGTCTTTCGGGTCAGCAACCGAGCGCCGTAACCACTGAGCCACCGCGGCGGGTCAAATATGCTGTTTCCTTGCCAGTCTGTTGAGCGTTACTTCATATATGACGGAAGCCAACAATTACCGAAACCGAAGGAAGCACAGGGTAGTGTTTCTTGTTTTTTTTTTTTATTTTGTCGGATGTACGTCATAACGGTACCTAATTTCCATTCCCTTGTCTGCAAAAAGCTTTAATTTTCTGCATATTTATTGTTGTGCCCACTGTTCTGCTCTGCATGTCTAGACCATTAATCTTGCCTTGAAATTCGTCCCCTCAGTCTATGAGCTAGGCAATGTCATCTGCGAATCGCACACTACTAAGGGTTTCACCCTTAACTCTCATCCCCAACGGTTCCCACTACTCCAGATCTCGCAATCCCTCTTCTTAACAAGCGGTTAAGTATCACCGGAGAGATCGCGGCACTATAATAAATTCCCAAGCATCGTACCTCTGTTGGCGGAAACTTTTGGAGCGTCATAGCAAGCACTAGTTACATCGCATGCACGGGATGGGGGAGTGAGGGGATTTGAGACAGATTACTATTAGCGAGCTTCGTATCAAAACAAAACATCTGAAACGGCAGAATAATCAGGATCAGGTTTTATTTGCCGCTCACTGGTTGGATTCCGGAGCCAAAATCCGAGATGTGGCCTGACAAGGGCCTGACCAACTCCGTCTGCAGACGGAGCTGGTCTTGTACGCGCGCAAAAAAATAAATAAACACAGGATATGATAGGATAGGATAGGATAGGATAGGATAGGATAGGATAGGATAGGATATAGGATAGGATAGGATAACTTTATTTACCTCTAGCGAAAGTGCTTTTATGCGGTCAGATGAGTCCATCCGCAACGGTCGATTGCCCCTATTCCAGGGCTCCGCTGGATGCTGCCGTCAGCTCAGCTCGCCGCATAAAACCGATTTGGTCATCGCGGCAGTCGCTGGAGAGCAGACCCTCCCATTGCTCCGCACTTGGGTTTGGTATGACTGGGACGACGTCGACTTTTTGACATGCCCATGTTGTGTGGTACAGCGTAGGTTTTTCATGGCACCAGGGACAATTGTGTGCGTAAAGTGTGGGGTGAATTTTACTTAGCGTGTTTAGATTTGGATATGCCCCTGTTTGAAGTTGTCTCCATGAAGTTGCCTCTTCTTAGTTTAAGGATTTGTGCGGTGGTGGGTACCGCATCCCGCTGCCTTTGTAGTTGTTGAGTATGGCCGAGTATTCCTGAGGTACTGGCAGGGATTCCTCAAGGCCGTTGACGTTGGATGCTCGGTAGTTAGTATATCCTCGAGCTATCCGGTCCGCCTCTTGGTTTCCTGCCACCCCCGTGTTCCCGGGTACCCAGATGATCGTATGTTTGATCGGCTTGTGTGGTTCTGCATGTGTTTGTTGCGTCTTGCAGTCTCCAGAGCGGAGTATGCGGAGCGCTCTGTGACCGACTCTGCCACAAAGATAGCTGCGGCAGGCTGCTTGTGAGTCAGTAAGAATTGTCAGTGACCGCCCAGTCCGATAGCCCTCCGCTGCCCCTAGAGCGACGACCGCTTCTTCAGCCTCAGCTATCGTGCAGTCTTGCAGTGAGGCGCTGGTAATCTCGTGTAATTCCGAGTTGACTACAGTTGCACACTGCGTTGTTGGTGCCTTGTCCCGTTGTCATGGCGTATGTGGCAGCGTCCACATACACTGTTGTATCCTGGGATGCGTGTGAGGATACATTTCTTGGTCTAAAAAATACACAAAGCACATATGTGTATACATACACATATGTGTATACAATACATATGTGTATGACTCCATATGTGTATACACATATGTGTATACATACACATATGTGCGTACAAAAATCATCAAAAATAAAATCAAACATCCTATGACCTTTTTGTGCGGCAGTTTGAAATGAATTCCTGCAGGCCATAGGAAGGTTGTTATAAATTTACAAAATGGTTTCAAACTATTCTCCCCGTCTCTAAAATGGCTATCAATAATTTCGCAAAGCGGCGAATCAGACATCTCCCTTAAAATCCTTCACGCCATTAAAATCCCACCAAATTACTCTGAATTGATGAGGGTCACAGCCCATTCAGGGAATCAGGGGAACGAGGCAGCCCACAATAAAGCCCGAGGTTTCGTCGACCGGGCAGTGGATGAGTCTGGCTCCCTGAATTTCATGAAGGACTCCATGACCACATATCATGATCTATCCAACCATATAAAAGCAGAGAGGAGAACTTTCTCACCTCCGCACATAAGCCTGACTAAAGAACAAGAGGTTACGTAGCGTCGTCTACAAACGAGGCTGATACGCATCCCATCACTTCTCGGGCACATTTATCGGGATTTATACAACCCAAACTATAAACAATGCGGCCAACGAACCAACTACGATCACATTCTGTGGGACTGCAAAATGTAGCCGCCCCCTGGTAATCCAGTTACTGATCCTTATATCGAGCGGTGAGAGACCGTGCTGGCTAGCTCTGACCCTAGAACCCGAATTCTGGCGGTGGAGGGACTGACAAAGTCCTCGAGGGCTATGTACTCTCGACCACTTAGCGCGATCTCTTAGCACGAAGCACTTTATTTATTTATTTATTTATTTATTTATTTATTTATTTATTTATTTATTTATTTATTTATTTATTTATTTATTTATTTATTTATTTATTTATTTATTGAATACTGCGGACATGCTGTATGTCCAAGCAGGAGAGGGAAATACATACAGGAGGGAAAAGCAAAACAGGTGCGATAGTAACGAACGATATAAATACAACAAAACAAGCAACGCAAAAGTACAATTGAGAACGCGGTTACAGCACAGCTACTAAACCAGCAGTGAAAATCAAGAATGATTACAAAACAACGGAGAGTTCTCCGGTAGAGCATTCCATTGAGAAACTGTTCTCGGAAAAAAAGAAAACTTGTAGGCATCTGTGCGTGCAAAAATAGGTTTCAGGCTAAGGGCATGCTTATGGCGCGAGGCTCGTGTGGAATCATTAACGATGTAATTTTCAGGTCGGATATCAAGTCGAGAAAAGTATAATGAATGAAGGAAGTTGAGACGGGCTTTCTTCCTTCTATCTGCCAGTGGTTCTAAGTCTGCGAGTTTCAACATGGCGGAAGGAGAGTCTAGGCGCCTGTAACGGTTGTAAATGAATCGTGCCGCAAGACGTTGCATTCTTTCTAGTTTTTGGATGTCATCTACCGTGTAGGGGTCCCATACAATGCAGGCATATTCGAGACTGGGCCTTACAATAGATTTATATGCCTTCAGTCTCAGGGCACTAGGGCAACCGCTCATCCGAAGCTTCAGAAATCCTAGCTTTTTGCGGGTGGAGGAGCATATATTTTCGATGTGTTTCGTCCATTTGAGCCGTGACGTTATTGTGACACCTAGATACTTATATTCTTTTACAGCTCTGATTGCAATGTTATTAATGTTGTATAAAAAATTATGTTGCGTGGTCTTTTTACAGATGCAGAGAGAAACTGTTTTGTCAAAGTTAATAACCATTTCCCATTCATTACACCATTTAGCTAAATATTGTAGATTTGCATTCAAAGTAAGCTGGTCAGACACAGATTTGATAGACTTAAATATAATACAATCGTCCGCAAACAGCTTTACGGACACAGAGGGATCGAGAGCTTCTGGGAGATCGTTTATATAGATATTGAATAGTACTGGACCCAGAACCGATCCCTGAGGCACACCTGAGTAAACCTCTAAGAATCGAGAGGTGGCTCCATTGATGTCGACAAACTGCTTTCGCTTTGATGAGTATGATGTGACCCAATTTATTATTTGATCCGGAATGCCTAATAATTTCATTTTTATTACTAGTTTATGATGAGGTACTGTATCGAAAGCTTTAGAATAATCTAAAAAAATCATGTCGACCTGGCCACCGCAATCAAGCACTTTAGCAAGTTCATCTACAGTGACCACTAGCTGTGTTGTAGTTGAGAATCCTCGACGGAAGCCATGTTGCGCTTTGGTCATTGTTCCCGTGTGGTCTAAATAATTGTTGAGGTATTTGGTGAGTACGTGTTCTAGCACTTTGCAGGAGGTGGAAATCAATGAAATAGGGCGGTAATTACCAACTTGTAGTCGGCTGCCGCTTTTAAAAACCGGAACCACGCGAGAAATTTTCCATTCATCTGGTACTGTACCCGACTCAAGAGACTTATTAAATATTATTATCAAAAACTTGGCTAGTATTTCAGCGTACATTTTAAGAAAGGTAGTTGGAATATTATCGGGGCCGGGGGATTTCTTGGGGTCTAGCCGCAGGAGTAGTTCTACTATTCCTTCTCTGCTAATAGTGACACTTCTTTCGAGACTGTTCAGACAACGATCGTTTAACGGAGTGTTAGATTTAGTGAAAACGCTTTGGAAATAAGTATTAAAAGCATCAGCTATCTCCTTTTTATCTGTAATGGTAGAATCATTGACGGTAATCTTGTCAAGTTTTCTACTTCCTTTGTTTGAGAGAAACTGCCAAAATTTACTGGGATTTTCAGTCACGAAACGACCAAGCGTCTCACTAAAGTAGCGCTGTCTTGATTCTTGTAACTGTGAAGCAAGGGTAGCTTTTAGACTGCTAATGACAGAAATGGCAGTGCTTTTCTGTCTCCGATATCGTTTCAGCTTACGTTTAACGTGAATTATATCTCTGGTCATCCAGGGGCTTCTCCTATCTACCTTCTTTTTTCTATCTGGAACAAAGTTATGCAGACAGAAGTGACAGAGAGTCCTAAACCTTACCCAAAGTGCATTAGCATCACCACTATCGAATGATTGCAATGAATCTTCTAAATAGGAAACAATGCTAGAATGATCCGCTAAAGCAAAATTTTTTACCGTTACGATCCTAGAAGCAATCTTCAGGGATTGGCGTGGTACTGAGCAATAAAAAAATACCAGTTTATGGTCCGAGATTCCATCATGCACTTCGGTAGTACAGTTTGTTATGCTATTTGGACAGAGGATTAGATCTAACACTGAAGCTGATGATTCAGTTACACGAGTGGGGGCTAGAACCACCTGTTTAAGATTATAAGCTAACAGCATGTCCAGGAGAGTGTCTGCACTTGGTACTTCATGTGTGCCAGCAGTCAGCGATTCCCAGTCAACATGTGGAAGATTAAAATCACCTGCTATTATCATGTTATCTCTTCGGTATCTACCTAGATGATCGTAAAGTTTTAACATAAAGTCATGGTGAACTCCGGGCGCCCGGTAGACACCAACGATAACAATAGGATAGAATAGAATGTTTTACAATGAAATTCCGTACTTGCAGGTTCCCCATGAGCGGCAGGGTGAAGACCACAGAGATGAAGGTCAACTGGTGAGTATGCCCGCGGCTAGCCAGACACCGCAGTGAGATCTAACACCCGCGTGCTCCAGTAGAAATACGTCACACATAGTCTGCATGCACACAACTGTACTCCGTGCTCACGCCTCTGCCACGCAGAAACTGCGGCGGTGCACCTTCGGAGAATGCGGGATTTGTTTTCCAGTGTGGTGCACGGTGATCATTTAAGACTTCCTTGGTGGTGTGTGCGCCATTAACCAACGTAGTACAGTTTTGTGTGTTTAGTTGGACCTTAAAGGGACTGACTGCAGATGGCTTGTGTCGAGATTACCGCGTTCTAGCAACGGGGAGTGTACTGTCACCGAAAACGGAGATTTTATTAGCTACAATAAAGAACATGCGAATCACCCAGCTGCAAGAGCCATGCCGTTCTTGCAATAAAAGCTTTATTGATTCACTGATTGGCTACGAGAAAACAGAAAATGAAATACGGTTATCGCCGCCATAGGACATTCCCGCAACCAAACTACGGTGACATCGCTGCTTCAGCTTTTTTTTTTTTTGTATGTGTGTGTAGCGTACCTGCTAACGTAGAGAACACCACCCTAAACTTTTAGTCCAAGATCATGGGGTCCTTTTCATCACATAAGCACGAGTTTGAATCTAGTGGAGGGGAAATGGCAGTTATGTTCGTCATGATATCGTGGGCAGCTTGATAGTTGGTTGGCGCCGAAGTTATAATTAATCGAGCCAACCTGCCCACCACTGCACCCTCCGTCAGTTTGGAGAGGGAAGAGCGACAAACTTCTCTACCCCGCGTCCGGAAGATGAGGTTCGACTGCTGACCGACGATAGGGGCCACGCCTGATTAGCCGTTGACCGGAGGCATGGGGCGTAGGCAAGTTGCTTTAGGAACCCCTTTACTTGGGCAAAAAACAGCAACAAAAAAGGGTACATAACAAACCCAGAAAAATAGCGTCAGTACACAGACGTGACGCGAATAACAAACACAGGATGAGAACACAAACAACTACCCGCATGAAAAAAACATAAGGGCGAGAACTATACAACAACGTTAAAAGAACAAAGCCATACTGTACAAAAGGTTAGGACAAGGAAGAGCGACAGGACAAAGAAAAGAGTAAAGCGAAGGGGGAGAAACGGCGGCTTAGCTGCGGGGTGGCAAGGTCCGGTCGCAGGAAGCGTCGGGCTGCGGAAGCTCGTGGGGCTGATGGTGATGTGATCGGTGGATCTGGACCAAACTCTTTACCGCAAACTCTTGGTGAGTCACTGCTCTTCGCAGTATCTAACTGCCCCGACTGCACTTTACTTTCTGCTAAGCCTAACTTGCTGTCCTGAGGCTTACGGCTCAACCGTACGACCCTTGCTCCCTGACCCGCAACTTGACCTGAACCACGCTCTGTGGTTAACGTTGCGTTCTGGCATTGGGTTTCAGCAGTGCACTCGGGTGACTCGCTGTCACTCTGATTACAGTCAAGCGTCTCCAATAATTGACTACTATTGTTCGCCAGACGCATTACGGAGAGTATGATTTGATCCCCTCACTGCACTGGCCTGCGAGCTCGCTACTCTCTTCCTGAGAGAGAACACCAGCCTCACTTGTCAAAACCGCCTCCTTACCGGAAAGTGCATGCTCTTCTGGGCTCAACACCACCGCTTTGCACCTTTCCTTACTCCCAGCATTAGTGCCAGCACTATCCCCCGAGCCCTTATGGCTTGCGGATCTGCACTTTTTCTCATTGCTAGCCTTAGTGCCTACACTATCCCCCGAGCCCTAATGGCTTGCGGATCTGCACTGTTCGCTAGCTTTTTGACCGAAATCATCGGTCCTCGCTGCCGAAGTGGCCTTTCTTTCTGGAACCAAATCTGCCCTGTCCCGGCACTTCTGAGCAGCTGTCGTGTCTTCCGGTGACTGAGCGGAGCTCCTAAGTCTGTCGCTGACACCCTCGCGGTCTAGCTTACCACCGTCAATTTGGCTTTCGAAATCGTCCTCCGCGGGAATTCGAAGTGTCGGAGGAGCGCACTTTTAGCTTTCGCGTAGTTTTTCGCATCCTCGTCCAACAGGCGCGCTAGTACGTTGGCGGCTTCACACGGGAGGAAAGCCAGCAGCATAATTGACCAATAACCCTGGTCTAGCTGCTCCTCCCTACAAATTCCTTCAAAAATTTCAAGGAAAGTCTTGATTCCATCGCCTGTTCTGAAAACACTTAACCTAGATCGAACTGTTTGCATTCTGGTCAAGTTAAAATGACGCGTGATTTCCCGCAGCTCTCTTTCGCGTTCCTTTTCCCGCTCTTCCCAAGCTGCTTCATCCCACTCTCGCGTCTTTTGATCGAGCTGTTTTTTTCTCGATCTCCCTTTCTCGCACCTGTCGCACTTCTTCCCGTTCTCTGTTTAGGGACTCTTGAATGTCCTCCCAACATTCGACTATCTCCTCCGCGTCTGCACCGCTTGCCTCAACGGCCTCAATTAAGGGCGGTTTCCTACGGATCGACCCACAATCAATGCCCAATTTCCCGCATATCAGAACCAGGTCCGGTTTGCGCAGCTTTTTCCAGTCCATGGCTACTCTCAAGCGACGGCTAGTCTCTACTTTACGTGGTCAGAGAAAGATTCCTAGGCAATCTCTGGAGCCACCTTCCATTACCTATAGGTTTACAAATCCCAAAGATGTACAACCTGGCAAGACTCAGAGACAAGACCGTGCAGTTACCCATACCAGATCCAGGACGCCGCGCAGACCATCCCACCGCTGCCATCCAGTTGATGTGGGCGGTGGATCCGGACCCAAGGGCTTTACCGCATGAGGATGAGGCGGGCAGACTGCGGAGGGAAGTCTTAAGAAGCCGCAGCAAACTTGAGGGTTTATTTATATATTTACAACATAAACATAGAGGGCCAAGAGTCAGAAAGAAGCTCTCGACAAACGACAGGTTGCGGCTTAAATACAGTTCATATTCCCCAGGCCGCCAGCTTCGGAATCCGAACTCTGGTCGACTGTCCAATGGGCCTTGAGCCTCTACATAAGCTCCGCCCTCCCCACGTGATCGCGCACACACCACAGAAACACGCACAAGCAAGGAGGAATCTTGGCGCCTTGCAGTCGCGGACTGCGTGGTTTCTCGAGGGCCGACCAGGCCCAAGGGTCGTCGGCTTCTGTGCTGCGATCCTGCCGTTGGAAACACGAGATCTGATGGCTCGCACCGGAGGACTCTTCAGGAGGGAGGGACAAATCAGCCGTGTCGCTGCTCAGGGGCAAGCGGGCGATGGGTTGGCGCCGCCGCCGCTCGCAATCTCTCCCGCCGGTCCCCGGGAGAGTACAGTTCGGGAGGAACGCCGCATTTCACATCACAGACGAGGAGCATTGATGCCTTTGTTCATTGCGACGCCGTCGCGAGAAGCCGCCCCCAAGCCAGCGTTTCCTGCGTCCTCTCCGAGCAAAGCGCTTTCTGTCACGGTACCTCGTTATGGCGCCTGCCTGGCTCGCCTGTTTCCGCTGGCTGGGACCCTGATCACAACAATGGGGTGTTGCGGATACGAGCGATCTTGGGCCGTGCGTCTTTGGGGCGGCCGTCGCCGCGCTCTACGCGCAAGGCACCCGCCTAGGCTTGCTGGCCGACCTCATACAAGTCCGCACGCACCGAAATCTTCGACCCAACTCCCCGACTCGCGGTTTTCCTGCCACCGCGTTCTCGTGGCAAACAAACAAACAAACACTCAAAGCAGAGCACGCCAGTGATTTGCATATGTTGAAAAAGGGGGAAAAGAAACACGAAGAAACAGAGAAGGAAACCGGGAGAAAGCTACGGTTCTAATGAGTAGCGATGCTAACTTGCAATGGTCGGGAGGAGTGCCGGGACATTCAACCGACAGCTCCCCGTTCCCACAGGGTGCAAGCGCTCGCTACCCGGCGATAACCCTAGGAGGGGGCGGAGTACCCTTCACCCTCCAGCGTCGCGAGTGGTCAACCGTCCACGCGGGGGGGGGGGGGGGGGGGGGGGGGGGGGCAAAAATCGGTGGAATCTTGTCGTTATGGAGAGCGCTAAAGAGTAGCAACGGCGACAGGACCAAGCTAGAAAGAGACAACGCTCTCGAGAGACAACAGTAGAGGGCGCTGCATGACTCGAAAAGCGTCGCAGCTAACGCAACTGACCAGGCTTAGCCAGAGATAAACCACGCGTAATATTTTGTCTGTAATTAATTAACTAATCATCTCACTGACATTTCTCTTCTGCGGAGCATCCTGACACTGTCCTCTATAGATCACAACTATTTGATTCATGCTACCTTTTCTGAGAACGTCACAGCTGCCGCGGACACGTTTTCGGAGACTTTTTTGCGGACACGACCCCGCCGACACAGCCTAAAAATGCTTTAGCATTAATGAAACAACCCGACCAAAGGACCAATATATTGGCGTTTTGGCTCTACACGGAAGCCTCGTTCACAATGGGTTCGCTTTCAACTCCGCTAAAGGCGAGACCGGGGCATCTTGTACACATTGACGGCAGATTTCCGTCGTTGAGAATTGTGTGGTCTGTACGTGCATGACTGGAGACTGGGCACGACTGGAATGCGCGCAAGATGTCCAGGTTTCGTCATGCGCCCTATTGTAAACGTCGCCGTTCCATCTCGCCTTCATTGTCAGTGGAGGAGCCGAAATATCATTCCATTTGTCTTTTTGTCGGCGTTTTTAATTTCTCTCTAAGGTGCTATCTCGGCCCGACAAGGTTCCGTCAGCGCTTCTCTTTCTGTGTGAACTAGCGCCAGCATACCCATAAGAGCTAAAAAGTCTATTTTTACTTTTAAAAACATTCGATCCAGTTGTCCCAAGTGTTCCTTTAAGCAGCAGCCGAAACCGTGAACATGTGTGCAGTTTATTCAGTAGCTTCTCTTAATGATGTTTTTCATCATTACAGTATTACTCTGTGCAGCTTGCGCGTACTCATGCAGTGACTGGGAAACGTGAGCTCTGAAAAACGTGACTAAGGTTACAGGCGTTGGTTCTCACCCCGATTGCTGTTGTCGCCTCTGAAGAGATGGCACATATCCACGATGGGGGATTGGCCAGAGTTTGGTGAACATTAAAACAGGATAAAAATTGATTCAGGCTTATCTCAAGCGGCTCATAAATAAAAATTGAGGAATCTGGGAAAACGAACAAAGAATTTTGATGGATTTTGAGGAGAATGGAATGTGAATAAAGGAAACAAAGAGGTGAGGGTTAAAAGAACCATTTAAAAATTAACACCTTCTTTACCATAAATTGAAGACGTGCAGCCCTGAAGCCGTGCGTCCACAAGCCCTTGCGAAGCTACAGCGCTAGAAGCGGGAATTGAGGGACACTCAGCTGCTTCCAAGTTGCAGCCTCGAAGGATCTTGCGCCTCGAAGGCGCAATATCACCTGTGTCGCAGTTGCCGCTGCTTCTGACCTGCGTCGCCAAAAGCAACCCACGGCTGTCCGCACTTATACCATTCGGGGCTTGTCGACTGGCAGTCAGTCCTTCATTGCTTGGCCCCATTACAAAGCTTCACTTCATTTCTGTTGCTCAGCGTGGGGCTTCAGGGAGACGTCAATGGCTGCAGTGACGTCGAAAGAAATGGCAGTGGCTTAGCTCGGGTTAATCCTGGATGTACAAGCGAAAAGCTGCAGTTATGCTTTCTTTGACGTCATGGCTGTCGCAGTTCGCGCACAATGCACTGGGAGCACCACGATAACGGTGTAGGCAAGCGCGTTATATAGCCCTCCTTCCGCATGCGTAGTAACTGTGGAAAACACGCGGCTGCAACGAAAGGTCAAACGGTGGCGAGGAGAGGCGAAGCGCGCGGTAGTAGCGGCGGTGAGGAGGCGGGGCACATGCGCAGTAGCGCGCGGCTGCGTCGCCACCTGCGCTGCGCGTGACGTCACTCGGTCGCGGCATACGGCATACGCGAAGCTCGGCTCCGACCCTCGTAGTGGAGCTTTTCGCTTCAAAATTTTGAATAGCTCGGCTTCAGACTCGGCGTCATGTTGGCCTCCCAGGCTCGAACGATGTTCACCTGAATCTGCCCAGAACGGAAGCATTAACCATTTTATCTTTCAAAGAATCATAGCCATCTGTTTTCTTCTAGCGCAGCAAGTTGACGGTGGCTGCCCGGCGAGAGTCATGCAGCCGGATAGCTCGCAAAAACGCTCGTGTACAGATATCTCTCAGCGCGCGTTAAGAAACTTATTCGGGGCTCTGCATCGAGATGTGCCTCAAGATTTCCATGCAGCCTTGAGTCCTTTTGGAGGAAAACACAGTAGGCAAGACGAGCGCCATGCTGTGTGTTTTAGTCAGTTTTCTTTCGTCGTTGTACTTTGATCTTGATCTCACATTGATCTTGAGATCGAAAGCTAATAACCAGCTGCACACAGGTCAGAGCTACAAGACGTGTGACTAATAAGTTCAGGCTCTGCGGACGTCACGGATTCCGCTGTGATGGCGGCTGTACGCGCGGACGCTTGTAGAGACGAAAGATGGCTTCCATAAATACTTTCCTTGGCCGTCAGCTTTCAGTCAACCATACATTGCTGAAAAGTTTCAGTACGCCTAATCGTTTGCACCATTGAGCAGTATTTCAGAGGAACAGTCGTGTCGTGATGGAACTTAGCGTCGAATGTCGCCACCGTATTCTTGATATACACCACGGGCGCTTCACTTTTTCCGTGGGTTTTCGTCGAGGAGGAACCATACTGTCGACAGTTGCTTATTTTCTGCCTTGAATTGATAATCCATGTCTGAAGATGTTACAAAAGCGTCTGGAGTGGCCTATGATCGGATACAACACAGTAACGAGGCAGCCTATGTACCCCAAAAGAGGCCTTCCTGCCTATGGCGTCCGCTCATTTTCATGACGTCGCTGTTCATCATCATCATCAGCCTGACTACGGCAGGGCAAAGGGCCCTCCCATGTCTCTCCAATTAACCCTGTACTTCGCGAGCTGCGGCCACCGTATCCCCGCAAACTTCTTGGTCTCGTCCGCCTGCCTAACTTTCTGCCGTGCCGTGCTAAGCTTGCCTTCTCTTGGAATCAACTCCGTTACCCCTAAGGACCAGCGGTTATCTTGTCTTCGCATTACATGCCCTGCCCAAGCCCATTACTTCCTCTTGATTTCGACTAGCGAGGCGCTGGAAGTCGTAAGGGAATACGTCTACTAGGGCAGGTAATGACCGCTAATCCGCATCATGAGAGAGAAATAACAAGGATAAGAATGGGGTGGAGCGCATATGGCAGGTTCTCTCAGATCATGAACGGCAGTTTACCAATATCCCTTAAGAGAAAAGTATACAACAGCCGTATCTTACCGGTACTCACCTATGGGGCAGAAACGTGGAGGCTAACAAAGAGGGTTCAGCTTAATTAAGTGAAGAACAACGCAGCGAGCTGTGGAAAGAAAAATGACAGGTGTAACGTTAAGATACCAGAAGCGGGCAGAGTGAGTGAGGGAACAAACGCGGATTAATGACATCAGACGTCGCTGTTAATCTGCCTTTAGTAGCCTCTCACACGATTTTCATGATTTCGTGGTTAATCCGCCGTTAATACCCTCTGACACTAGCGTGATAAAGGATTAACGCGATTGGCAAGAGGGCCTCCTTTGAGGGACATTTAATTGTATAGCTATAGTACAAACACGGTCATTATTATAATCACAACACGAGACAAGACTGTCTCGTGTTGCGATTGTAATACTCAGCGCATCTGTACTGCAGCTATGGATTACCAACTAGCCCGAGTTGTCTCATTGTTAGATTTAATTGTCGCGTGGTTCCTGAGTTGTGGCGCCGTAGGAATGAAACTTTCGTTGCGTGACGGAGCACGCAAATGACTTTTTGGCGCTGCCGGTGATGTCAATTAATGTTCCTTTTCCACGTGCATATTTTTTCCAGCTGCGCCGTTTAACACCGGGGTCTTAATTTAATTAGTTCCCTATTAATGATACGAAGAAAAGACAAAAGCATGGACTGGTGTGTCGCCAGGGTGGTGTTTTCTTCACTAACTCGATCGTCAGGCCCCGCTTTTTTTTTTTGCCTTTAAGTAAAGTTTTTGAAACACCGAAAAATCCCTGCTTGCGAAAAAGCAAGGTTTGTGAGCCGCAGGGAATACCCGGGGCTTTCAGGCTTGTGTAAACAGCTCTGAAATCGTGCAAATACATGTGCTGTCTTTGCAACTCCACTACAGACAGCGACTGGGAGCCCAGACGACGACACTCGTAGTCCTGCGAAATAAAGCGCTGAGCCAAACGAGCTTAAACTTAAGAAGCGTTTATACCCGAACGTTCTCGGTGCGCAGTCGAGCGCCAGTGGTGGTCGGTCGCGTCAAGCTGCCACACCACGGCAGGCGGAAATTCGGCCCTCCTACAGCCATACCGCTCCGACGCGGTTCAGCGGCTGCGCCTGATGAAGCGCATGCGCAGAACGTCCGACGCGCCATCTCTCGTGGATTTGTGAGGCAGCGCAGCCCCAACGATAGGAGGAACCGCGTTGGTCGGGTAGCACTCCTCCTGCGACGTTGTGCCACCACACCAAGCCTCGGATTTAAACCATTGGGCTCAAGAAGCGACTACGCTCTGAACCGAAAGGAGTAAGAATGGAGTAAGCTGTCGTCTAGCCCACTCCCTTTTATAAAAGGGAGTGGACTAGGCCTCACTCCATTCTTTGCTCCCACATAGGCGTATACCCTTGTTTAGAGCGTACCAAGATCCGGTCGGACGAGTCGCTTCTTGAGCCTGGTGGTCTAAACCCATGGCTTGATATGTCACAGGAGGAGTGCAAAGGCCTTTTTTTTTTTCAATAGGCGCTGTCCGGCGGCGGCCGGCATGCTCGGCGCGGAATAGAGACGGTTCTATTCCGAACCGGGCTGGTGGCTGACCGAGTGTAGAGGGCCGCGCTTTGGCCGGCGTGGCACCGCAGCCGGAGTATAAACGCGCCTTTAGTCCCCCGACTGGTGGACCGCGTTTGTCGTATGTCAAAGAGTGCGCAGTTCCAACCCTGGCCCGCATGTAGGTGAGCGACACTGCTGTCGTTGTGCGCAGCCTTCTGCAGGCGACGCTGGGATGCATGGCCGTGACAGACCCGTCGCTCGCCCAGGACCTGCCCCGCATCATCGTAGTGGCGTTGAGACTCGCACGGGGTGAGTGGCGGCTTCTGCCCAGTACTCGGATGTGGGATCTGTATCCCTCTGTGCGTCCTTCCTGTGGTCTTTTCACTGTGTTGTTGTGGCCTCGAAGAAAGCTGCACAGGTCCTTAGGTAGGGTATCCTAAGGCGGCGTTCATTCGAGACACTCCACTGGAACCACTGGAGGGTCCTTGTGTCTAGGCCTGTCGGCACACACAGCGCAAGTCTGATCGGAACTGAGTCGTTCATAACAAAGAGCCTATAGTCAGGTACAACCCTGACCGAAGCGGCAAACGGCCGTCAGAGGAAACCTTCCAGCCAGTAGCGTTTCGACTGACTGTCCTGACATTGCAGTTTCACCTCCCAGCGTGACCCCTCAGGGGACTAGCAAATGCAAGGGTGTTGACGCGATGGCACTCTGTCGACGCCATTGGCTGGAGGGCCCGCTTTGAGGGCCGTTTGCCCCTTCGTTCTTGATTGTTAAAACAAATAAATTGTAAAAATGCACTCTACCACAAGTTTATTAAGACCAAGGATCCAAGCGTATTAAAGGAATATAAATCATTTAGAAACAAACTGAACAGAAAACTAAAAGTGCATAGGAAATTCTATTTTCATGCCGAATTTCACAGCTGCTCGAATAAACCTGATATTTTATGGCAGAAGCTAAATACCCTCTTGAATCGTCGCAGGTCATCTCCGCGTGTAGAAAAGCTACTTCTTGGTGGCAAAGAAATATCGGGAAGTGCTCTAGCAAATACGTTTAACGATTATTTTGTGGACTACTCCAATAGTTGTGCATCGACTGATATTTCGACATTACTGCCTGATAGAAATCAATTTTCACTTTTTTTTCGCCCTTTTACGGAACTTGAGGTACAGTCAGTTTTCCTTTCGCTCAAAAATAGCTCAAGTTGCGACGTAGAAGGCATGCAGGTCCGGCCAATCAAATATGTGCTCGACATTCTTTCTCCTTATCTCACTTGTATCTTTAATATGTCTTTGGCGAGCGCTATCTTTCCGAGGAGGATGCAGATTGCAAGAGTTTCGGTCCTGTTTAAGAAAGGTGACGTAAACGATATAAAAAATTACAGGCCTATTTCCATTTTACCGGTGCTATCCAAGAGATTAGAGAAGCTAATACATATGCAAATGTCTAATTTTTTCGATAAGCATAATCTTATTTCCTCTGCCCAGTTTGGATTTAGAAAACGCCGATCGACGGAATTAGCACTACTTGAGCAAAAATAATTTATTCTGTCGCAGTTTGACAACAAGAATATTGTGCTTGGCCTTTACATAGATTTCACTAAATCTTTTGATTGCATCCATCATTCCATATTACTTGAAAAGCTTGAGACTTACGGCGTTCGAGGGCACAGTCAGAATCTCATAAAATCGTACCTAGATCATCGCCATCAATGTGTGCAAATAGAGAACTGCCGTTCAGATTTGAAACAAATCAACAGAGGTGTTCCTCAAGGTAGTATTCTTGGCCCGTTCCTTTTTATAGTCTATATAAATGACTTAGTTCATATCTACAGAGATGCAAAATACATTTTATACGCTGATGACGCTAGTATATTTTTTTCGTCACCTGAGCCTAGTAGCCTTCAGAATAAAGCCAACTCTGCTCTAAGATCCCTTCATAAATGGTCCGCAGCAAACAGTCTACAAATTAATACAAAAAAGACAAAAGCCGTAATTTTCAGGCCGAAATCGAAGCAAATAAACAGCAGTCTAATCACCCTTCTTTACGAGAACGAAAAAATCGAAATAGATAGTAGTGTTAAAATACTTGGAGTTATCTTCACACAGAATATGCTTTGGGATGCGCACATTGAATCTGTTTCAGGGAAGCTATCTCGTGTTGTTGGTATGACGGCGCGACACAGAGCTATATTACCTTTCAATATAAAGCTTCTTATTTACAATACTCTCTTTTTTTCTTCTTTGTATTATTGTGTATTGGTATGGGGTACCACAACACGTACAAATCTTGAAAGAATACATATACTGCAAAAAAGAATTGTTCGAGCACTTTTTAATGTATCGTATCATTCCCACACTTCAGAGCTATTTTCGAAAGCAAACATAATACGCGCGTTTAATCTTTACAACTATAAGTTAAGTCTGGCTTTCAAACGGGAGGTGAAAGAAAATCTCAAGTTTTTTCATGACTTATCAAATCTCGATAAAAACACACATTCCTACACCACCCGTTACACAGAACCGTGGAAGGTGGTCACTGCGCGGGTAAATTATTCCAAGCAAAAAGTGTCATACACACTGCCAACCCTTTTAAATTCATTCCATAAATCAGGCATAGATTTGCATACAATTTCTGTACGAACCCTACGCAAATATTTCATTAACAATCCTTGCTTACTATAACAACTAAAAATGTTATCTTGCTTTTTGTTATTTACCTGTTCTACTATCAAGTGTGCGTGCATTAATTTTGAATATTGTGCTTTCTGTGAGTTTTTGTTGTTGTTGTTCTATCGCTGCCTGCTTTGTAGGGGGGCTGCGGGCTTCAGTCAAGTCGCTTGTTGTCAAGCGGCTTTTATCCGCAGTCTCCCCCATCACTGATGGAAATAAACAAATTATTATTATTATTATTATTATTATTATTATTATTATTATTATTATTATTATTATTATTATTATTATTATTATTATTTGTATCCGACTCTAATGGCGTGTTTTGATAGGACAAAAGTGTCAGCAAGTGGGTTAAGCTACCCAACACTAAAAGCATGATACCCTAGGGATTACACGCAGCAATTCTGCTTGAGCGAATGATTGGACTCGAGCCTTGCCAGGGATATGTCCACATAATGAACTTCCTATCTGCGAAGCACTGGACTTTGCGTTTGGCACTGTGGTATGCAAGAGTACAAACTCCCATCAAGGGAATTTGTTGTGTATTTTCAGCTTGTAGAAAATGCCCCCTGCGAAAAAGTGCAGTCCTTAAAATGTTTTCCTGCCGTGCACCACGAGTTAAGGACCTTGGATCAACGCTGTTCTTTTTAACCCCATCACCGACGACATACCGGGACAACTTGGGCGGGAGTATGTTGGGTCGCCATTGCTCTCAACGGTTCCCCTAAAGAGAATGTTGACAGCGGATTACGGTTTAATTTCTATTAAGCAGACTTGGAATGCATCTTTCACCAATATTGTTACAGACGTGACGACGAAGACTTCGGGAGCTGGGACAAAGACGAGGATATAGAAGCGCATGTTGGTTTGGGTGGGCTAGTGTCTTCCAGCTAGCGGCAGCCTGTCTCTGTGTGCCTGTGACCCCATTTGTAACCTTAGGACGTTGCACTTTGGTGGAGGTGGTTGGTATCAATCCCACTACCTCTGTAAATGTGTAACGTCCTAAGCGTTACAATTGGAGTCGCAGGCACAGAGAGACAGGCTGCCGCTAGCTGGAAGACACTAGCCCACCCAAACCAGCATGACCTTCTATATCCTCGTCTTCGTCCCGGCTCCCGAAGTCGTCGTCGTCACGTATGCAACAATATTATTGACTGTGGTGAAATATGCATTCCAAGACTGCTTAACAGAAATTAAGCAGTAATCCGTTGCCAACATTCTCTTTAGGGGAACCGTTGAGAGCAATGGCGACCCAACATACTCCCGCCCAAGTAGTCGCGATATGTCGTCGGTGATGGGGTTAAAAAGAACAGCGTTGATCCCAGGTCCTTAACTCGTGGTGCACAGCAGGAAAACATCTTAAGGACTGCACCGAAGTCTTCGTCGCCACGTCTGTAACAATACGTTCCTTGAAGCGGACAGCCGGCATGTAAAGTACTGCATAGTTGAGAGCAGAGATATCTGTGTGGGTATACAGCAATGAGGCGTCACAAAGTCATCTCTGCGCTTTTTAGTTGTCGTGGAAATACGTGGAAGAGGCGTGCGGTGCGAGTGGTCAGCTGCTCATGGTGTCGTAGTGTGGGTGTACGAGATGAACTACGTCCATCGAAAATGAATACAAAGCTCAAAATAGTCAAAGGGTTCTGCGCTGAACTTTAATCTGAAATCAGTCTGATTGTGTGGGACCCGTGCACAAAAAAAAATGACATCATAAAGCTTGAAGGAGTAAACAAGAGATAGGTCAGGTTAATATTTCGAAAATATAGAATAGGAGACTCCCCATGACAGTTAATGTACTCAAAAAACATTAAAACACTGAAAACCCGTGGGAAAATAAATTAACTGACAATTTTCTACAACTGCTTGGCAGGAAAAGAAAATACTTTCTCACTGCACTAAACCTCCTGGAGTAAAAAGAACGCGTAACGTTCACGAACACTCACTTCCTCCGGTCTCTGCTAAAGTTAAAATGCAGTTCTTTTCCTAGAACTATCCAAGACTGGAATTCTGTTTCGGCCCGTGTATTTCAATCTGATGATTTCGTTGGTGAAGTGGAACGCCTCTTTACTTGATAACTTTCTGAAAATTTCTGTGTTTTGTATTTCGTACGTTTCTGTATACTGCTAGAAACGGTATGTTATCATTATTTCCATTGTATACAGAAATTCCGCATTTCACTCCTGCTTGGGCCAAGCATTTTCCTGCAGTGTTTTCAAAGAACGATATAAAGGGATTCAGACAGCACCGAACTGTAATCCACCCGATGCTGAAATTTTGTAGAGTGGCCAAAACGTGAGCACCAGATATATTTCCATAACTCCGAGAGGAGCTCTCATCTCGAGGTCGGGGCTTGGTCCCAAGAGACTGAATGCGAAGAAGAGAAGTTTCATCGTGTGGGTGATACTACGTCTGGCTGCATGCAACGTAGCTCACTGGTGGGTCACGCTCTACGTCCTTTATTATACAGGCACAAGAGGGTGTAGTTCATTGCCGGCAAGCAGCGACAAACAAAATATTGTCACGTAGTGGTGCCTGCTGTCCGGCGAACAGGAAAACAGCGAGGACGTCTTCGAAACGAAACTCTTTATTCGGGCTGACTTGCGCCCGCAAAGAACTGAATCACTCGGCGGCGGCGTAGCAACAAGCGTGCTCGGCGGTCGTCGAACAGAATGCCCGTCGTGCTCTTTTAAAGCTGATAGCGAACTTTCGAGATAAAGCTTGGGAAGTTACTAGAACATTCTGGAACAATCGGCTCCACCTGGATGCGATCAATCGATATAAATCTGGTCGCGTCTTGGAGCACAAAACGAAGTGATAAAGCGGCGTGCCGGCAGCCTTGAACAATGAACAATCGCTGCAAAGATTCGCTGCAATATCATTATAGGGGGATGAAGATTGGAATAGGGCTTGTAAATAAAGCGAGCGAGTGGCCTGTGAAACTGCACCGGCTAAAGTTGGATGTCACATCCCGACGGCAGTACCTGTCCACGTATGGAAAGTCCGTGGTCGTTAAAGGGATTATGCAATGAATTAAAGGTCGCTTGTAAATGTTTTCAGTGCTTAGAAATGATGCTAAGAAGCATTCACACCAAGTATGAGTCTTGGGAGCTGAGCTGGCAATTTATTATGAATTTTTAAAAACCGTGTTTTTTAAAGAATCGCGGGCCGTTTGGTGTCTTCGTAGTGACCGATCTGGAAACCAAAATCGTGAAAATAGACGTCACTAACCCCGTGACGTTGGCAGGCCACTACACGCTGTCATTCGCTGGAGCCACGGCAGCCACGACGTCACGGGCACACTTCCGGTAGCCGTGAAAATCGTCGGCTCGTGCCGCCGCGCGACCCCCTCGGGCAAGCGCGAGCCAGGGCATTGCCTTCGTGCATATGGTTTCAGTTTACCTCAGCCGCCTCTTTCTGTCAGGAGTTCGGGAGCCACTCGCAGTGCCTTTGTCGCAGTGGCAAGCAAAGAAATCCGACGCGCGCCGCAATCCAGGAAGGCGGAGAGAGGCGCCGCCGAGGCTGCTGCTGGGGTGCTGGGTGCGACAACCGGAAATCGCAAACCGAACGTCAGCGAATGACGTATACATGGGTGGGGCCCTGTCCCAGACCAGTTCTCTTTATTTTTTCCTGGAGCCCCACGAGTACGAGTTGAGCGGGGAGAGGAGAAGCGTAATTTTTAATCGTCTATAACTTCGTTGTTATTAGACACTTTTAGTTGGACGTACGCAGTGAGCTTGCGTACGCAACGACACCGCGGGTAACGAATGCGCATGCGCAGAACGCAACGTATCTAGCCGCGCGTACGGAACGTAGTGAGCGTTGCGTACGCATTGTCGCTACGTACGCAGCAACTAAAAGTGTCTATTGATGCTAGCCCGTTGCCGAAACAGCTTGCCCGTTATCAGAGAGCGTAGACCTCGCCGCAGTGTCTCGCGGCAGTACTTGGTTTGTATGGGATATTAGTGGAATATTTTCTGTCGGTTACCCCGGTGTCATTTGCGCCGATGGGGTCTGCATTCTTAGCAGTGCTCACGAATTGGCTGCCTGCGGATGGAGAGTTCTCCTGTAGATGTGTCGATGCTTCGCTCAGAGGGCCACCTCAGTTGCGAGTGTACTGACTAGCTGAGCTTCGTTTTTCACCCGCAGGACGGCAAAAAAAAAATGATTTGCTCAGCTGTCTCAAGCAAGCTCCAATTTTAGCGTGTGCTGCAAGCAATACCTCAGCCTGCACACCTTAGTTCTCGTTCAAAACTGGCCGGAAAGTGCGGCGTTCTGGAAAACTCTGGATTCACGTGCGTCGCGCTCTTGGAGCACCTGAGTGGGAAGTAGTATCTAGATGAGCACTGTCAACGTGGCCACTGTTTGCGTGGATGAAACTTTGGCGAACGCTGCCGCGGCCCGGATCCGCCGAATGCGCGTTGACCCTCGGAGGAATGGTGCAGCCCTGGTGTCGATGCTGCTGCTGCGCGGCCCATCGTGCGGCTTCTCGGCGTTGCTGCACGCGGTGACCCTGCACAAGTGCCTGCAGGCACGCCTCTGGGAGGACTCGCCGCACGTGGCACGACAGGTGGAGCACATCGGTACGCATACTCAGACATTATGACGAAGTGTATTTTTACACGCTTGAAGGGGGGGGTACGTGCTTGCGCAAAAGACGGGACGAAAACGAGGAAACACAAACGACATGTGCGATGCGCAACTTGCAACTGGTGTTTGCTTCCTTTGGATGCAATATGTACGAAATCTTGCTTGGCAGACCGTGCTGACAATGAAATTAACGCACGTGATGGCCGGGTCCAGAGTCTTCTGAGTAGACAGAACAGAGCCCAATGTAGAAGAAAGATGCTCAATTAAAACTCTAATCTGGGCGAGTTGGTTCATAGCTTGAAATTATTTCATTACCAGCATGGTCTGCCAAGCAAGATTTCTTACGTATTGCATCCAAAGGAAGCAAACACCGCTGCAAGTTGCGCATTGTGCATGTCGTTTGTGTTCCCTCGTTTTCGTCCCGTCTTTTGCGCAAGCACGTGCCGCTTTCGAGCTATGAACCAACTCGCCCATATTAGAATTTTAATTAATTTTTCAACGCGAAATTCTTTATGAACGCAACCTTTTCATACGTCGCAAGCTTTCCCTATAGCAAACAATACATCTGTAGATCTTCCTGAGGAAGGCTTGCGTTTTCTTGCTATTAGCGTTCTTGTCATTCTCAGAAAATGTCGCCATTGCTTTTCTGTGGCATTCTTAACTTTTCAATGCGAGCGATGGGCAAAACTTTTAAAGAAAGATTTTGCTACGCATCGGAAGAATGGACCATTAGCTTCACTATTTTCATTACAGTACCTCACAATATTCTACAGTTATTTCTTTTGTTTCTTTATTGATACTCTCAGCCCTGTTGAAAGGCCATTACAGGAGCGCAAACTAAATAAAACAAGATTTCCAACAAATTTGAAAAGGCCAACAGTAACGGATTACACCGGATGTGGAGTCTAAAAATAAACATGCAGAAAGCCAAAGTAATGTTGAATAGTCTCGCAAAGAAACAGCAGTTCATAATTGGTAGTGAGGTGCTGGAAGTGGTAAGGGACACGTCTACTTAGGGCAGGATGGGGTAAAGCGCATATTGCAGGTTCTCTCAGATGATGAATATAGCACTTTACCATTATCCCTCAACTATACAACCGCTGTTTCTTACCGGTACTCACCTGCGGGCAGAAACACGGAGGCTAACGAAAAAGGTTCAGCTTAATTAAGAGAACAACAGCTTAGCGAGCTGTGGAAAGAAAAACGGAAAAAGAGACCGGAAGCGGGCGGAGTGGGTGAGGGAACAAACGCGGGTTAATAACATCCTAGTCGAAAAGAGGAACAAATGGGCTTAGGCAGGGCATGTAAAGCGAAGGCAAGATAACCGCTGGTCCCTAAGGGTAAGGGAGTGGATTCCAAGAGAAGGCAAGCACCAGGGTTCGGCACAAAGTTAGGTGGGTGGATGAGAATATGAAGCTTACGGGGATACAGTGGATGCAGCTGGCAAAGGACGGGGTTAATTGGAGAGACATGGGAGAGGCCTTTGCCCTGCAGTGGGCGTAACCTTTAACGTGACAGTCAGTCAGAAGCCCTATCAAAAACCATGCAACGCTAAAATTAGGTCAAGAATAGGTGAAATATCGCAAATCCTTGCGAATTCAGTTGCTATCTGCAATAAATCATAGAGAATGCCAGGTCTAAAAGCCGTTCACAGCTCACCACATCAGTCCCACCACGTGACCATTAGCTCCAATTAATTTTCGGCAAACTGTCTGCCTCTCGAATGTCATTTTTCGTGAATTTCGTTTAGCTGGTGATTACGGCAGGTGAAAAATTTGGGGCCTTAGTATGCCCCTCCAATGTAAGCTATCCAATCTGTAAGCTTAGTGGTCATCCATACCGCTTCTGAATTGCCTGATTGCTGAAGGGCAGTACAAGAAATGCTTTTTTGCTTAACCACTATGGCAACGCCACCTCCTCTTCCAGATCGCTCCCTTCTGAATGTTTTATGAACGATTGCCACATATTCGGCGCCTGTTATATTCTTATGCAACCACGTCTTTGTCATGTCAGTAACGTTATGTTCATGATCACAGCTTCCAGTGCATCGGTTTTGTTTATTATGCCCCTGGAATTTGTATTCATTATATTAACACCATCCTATTTACTTTCCTCGCGTCAGTTATCGCTTTCAGTGACGCTGGTAATTTAGTACCTCTCATTTTTGCCTTCCATCCAGCCATACAAAATTTTATTCCCTTTTAGTTTATCACAAACAAATTCGGCCCTACGGCCTTCTTGCCTTTCCTCTGCACACGAGTTCCAAAGTTTCTTCCTAACCTCCACTACTCGCTTCGTGCAATCCTCACCACTGCTGAATTCATGATCTTTAAGCTTAGGGCAATTGCTTTCTTTGTCCCGGAAGTCTGGTTCCCTGATAACAATAGGGCTATTTCTTCCAGGCGTTTCCTTACCAAGCCAATGAATACTTTCAATATAGAGCTTACTTCTACCTTGAGGATGTCACTACAAATACCTTCGGTCATCAATATCTTCATCAATATCGAATCAGTTTCACGCCTCTTATTATTAAATTCTTTCCTCGTGAACGATTGTGTAGTTCACCAACCTTTCTAGCGAGGCGCGATATGTCAGCATTCCACCTATCAGCAAGCACTTCAATATCATCAACTCCCGCCAACGGTATCGGACAGGGTCATATGCGCCCAAATCTGGAGGCGGCCAGGCTCCTCCTTCGGCGACGTGCCGCAGAGAAAAGCACCGAGACCCATTCGTTGCACGAAAAAAAAAACTTTTCACGCCTTCTGTAATGCCGTAAGGCGTTGCAGGTATCTAATAAATAAAAATAGCCGAGCATATGCGAGACTGTGGCGATCCAAGCCTGATCAATACGGATGTGCTGCTTCGGCACAGAACGTTTCTTGTCCCCCACGTTTTAGTCCCTGTTTACACCCGCGTAAGAGATCAACGCTTGCTGCATGTTAACGTTTCCAGAGTCGGCGATTGCGCCTCTCACTAACCATGGCACCTCACCGTACGATCTTCCAATAACACTCAACTGTGTCAGCGAAACGGCTCTCAGATTTTGGACCGGTGCTCACTCGTGCACGTTCAAGATGGCACGAGCGCTGCTCAGAAACGCGCAGTGCGGCCGAATACCGAGACGAACCCTTTCCCTCTCGCTTTCAGGCCCTGCGCTCTCCAACAGCCTGGTCAGGGCCGGATTCACCTCCCTGGACAAGCTGGCCAACGCGGATCCCCGGGAGCTGGAGCTGGTGAACAGCGCTTGCGCTGCCTCTTTTCCCTTTTGAGATACGCGCAGGGACACAGAGCGCGTGCTTTCGAACCGCGTGCCTTACAGGAAGAGCCAGGCAGCGCTGCCAGAAAAATCATTAAACTTGACGCACTCACGCAGTGCCGGAACTAACTTATCCATCTACCAAAGGTTCACCCGACGTGGTGGGTTAGTGACTTCAGACTTCGGCTGCTGACCCAAACGTCGCGGGACAAACATGCACCCCTTGAGCAACATATGAAAGAAAACAGAACCAAACGGTCCGAAAGAGTTTTAATATATCATAAACATAACGAGGCCCCTAGAGAAAACGGCTCGCAAACTCGCGCATCGGCTCAACCGTAATGGCATGTGGAGTTTGACGTCCCGAAGCTCTGAGGGCTCTGACGGATGTCGTACCGTGCAGGCATGCGGAATATTTTGCACCTAGAAGAGTGCGGTGAGGGGCTAGTTGGTACGACATTATGAGAACAAAGAATAATTGCGCAAAAAAAGGACGGAACAAGAGAAAGGAACCACACGGTTCTCTTTACACGGTTCTCTTAAGTTATTATTTACTAATGGTTAGGCTTAACATGGCGGCCATGTTGTCAGCACTCGGCAGCTCACAATTTCATACCTCATGGCGGCCGGGCACCTACCGCCTTGAGGTAAGAAAAAATAGCCCTCCAAAGAGTCGAAAAACTTTTTCGGCCCAAATTGGTCAGAAATACCAGACCTGAAGGCGGTAGGCGCCCGCTTGCCACAAGGCATGGAAAACTAGCCTAATCACCTGGCAGTACATCACATGGACGACAGATGGCACTACCGAACAGCTAACGCTAAAGACCCTCGATAATTTGAAAGTAGCGACACTCTCCTCCACTCCGGCGTTTTCCTTCTCGAATATCCTCGCCCGCCGGCTGCGCGCGCTGCACACGGCACGCTTTTTTTGGCCATCGCTCGCTCGCCGTCCGGGCAGTTGGCTGCCACATGCGCGCGCTCTTAAGTTCGCGCTTTTTCCACGCTCTGTTATTGAATAAAAACACGAGAAAGACATGCGACACGCGTGATTACCACGAGCCACATAAATTTGCGTCTCGTACGCGCAATGAAAGTGCCAATTACGAGCGCTTGCGGCACGAACAAAACCACTTGCTGCATATATCTCACATTCCTTTTGACTTTTCAATACCGTCTGTCTCAACACGGCATAGTATATGAAGCATAATATTTAGAATATATTTGAACATTCCTGAATATTTTCAGCATACCAATGTTTAGTTAAATGTAGATTCACTTCGAACTAATTATCGCGGAAGTACAGTTTATGAAGTTGTTCACGATTGGAGTTTCAGAAGGCAGAAGTGCGATGGTTGCTGGGAACAAGCTGGGGCATTTGCTTCGATGGCCGTCCTAAAATTTTTCATTAAGGTTCAGTCTGAGTTTGGCACCGCGCAGTGCACATGCAATGGCTTAATCGTTTTTGTAGTTGAGAATTTTCGCGGTGGCTTGAAAACGAATATGAACTTTTTTCTATTAAGCATGAAACGACTTCAGCTCCCGCTGTCGGCGACCTTGAGGTGATGTCGAGCCGAAGCCGAGAGCCAAAGATCCGTGCACCGATTTTTCGTCATCCAAGGAAAGTGTCCGCACCCCAAAATTTGGCCCTCTCAACCACCGAAATTTGACCTTGTCTGAATTTCATCAAAATTGGTGTCAAGCCTAATTTTAGTATGACCAATTCAATGGTGAGCTCCAACATTAAGTGGGCTATCCCCAAAATTTGTCTCTCCGGAACCCATAAATTTGACGTCGTCCATATTTGACCAACATTAGGGTCCGAACTCATTTGACTATGGGAAACTCAGTGTTGGCTTCCAAATTTAGGTAGACCACCCACAAAGTTTGGCACACTTGGGCATTTTCCACCCACATTCTATTCCTTTTTAAATCCGCTTATAGAGATGTTACGTTAGAAAAGAAAAAACTGATAGCAACGACCGTGACAAAACCCAAGAGAAAGTTATAGGGTCTCAGCGAATTGGTCAGGCACAGTCAAGGCTATCCAAAAGCCAGTGCCTGACTAATATCAGTCTTGAGTATAAATACAGTCACAATATGACACACAGTCTTTCAGATGCAATGTTTATTACAGATGAGTTGTGTAGTTTTACGCCGAAAATATGCATAAAAACCACGAATAAGCCAGCTGTAGACATCTGTCAACCGTTGGGTGCAGTCCTGAAAACAAAACACAGAAAATAAAAACATACTTAGGGAAATGAAACAGCTCAGATGTAGGCCTATAGTTTTTGAGCGGATGATGTATTCAACAAAAAGCTACGCGACCATGCTCAACTAAAGCAAATGATCACAAACTGTAGCAATTAATATACAAAAATGGCATGCATTGGATATTTACAATACTTGAGTACATTCATGCAACAATGGAAAGCACTGAAGTGATTAAAAAATGAATTATTTATGTGAATGCAATATAAGGTCTTTTCCGAGAATGTGGCATTGATAATCTCACCTGGTAGAAGCGTAACGGTTCAGCATAACAACAAATAAGCTTAGATAGTTATACAAGTTGCATTCATGAAAAAAATCTAGGTTAAATCTCGCTCGGGACATGCGCTGCATTACTGCGATGTGCACCATTACCAGAGGTTTGAAAAATTTACCGCACTGCGGATACCGCTGCACGCATACCAACACTTTTGCTTCCACACTTGCTAACACATGCACACACATTGTATGCATCAGCCACCGCTATTATAGCACGTTGAGCGGAACCATGAAGTGACAACAATAACACGCATAACGACGCAACATGATCAGTGAATTAAGTGAGGTTGCTGGCTTTGTGATGCGCATGCATGCAGTCTTGGAAGAAATGCACAGTTGCTCGCAGAGGTGGGCAGTCTTCGTCGGGGTAAAGTTCTTGCGGCCGATGTTGTGCAGCCGCTTTTTTCTTCTACTGCTGTCTTTCTTGCCGCTCGGAATCGCGAAAAGAACAAAGGTTTTTTCACGCCAGCTTGCGCACTGAAATGCGCAGCAACTCGGCATAGCGCTGCTCTAAAAGAGCGCGAAAATCGCGAAATGCAAGCGCGCAATGCCAGGAAGCTCGGTCGTAGCAGCGGCGGCTGGCCAAAAAATGGCGCCGACGAAAAATGAAAACACAAAAAGAGCGAACTTTCCGCGTGCTTTTCCCGGAGACCGCCCGCGGAGCCAATCACCGTTGAGAATTAGCCAGGACAGCAGCTTGGGCATGTTGGTTATTCATTTGTGACGGAACAGCGCAAAACACCGGGACAAGAGACAAGCGCTGACTTACAACTGGTTTTTATTTCGAAGAAACACTGCTTCTTATACCTTCTTCACCCCCTCAAAAACAAACAACAAATGCGTCACAACCATATCGTTCAAGCGTCCAAAAAACCTAAGATAAATAATCACAGAGATTTATAATCACATTTTTAACGTTTCAAATTCTTTCTTAGTCAAAGCAACAGACGGCGTGCTGACACAATCGTCGCGCAGTCTCGCTATCGAAGCTGCCTCGATTATTTCCCTGACTAACTGGTCTTTGTGATTAGCCAAAGCTTTGCATTTCTGGAAAACAGGTGCACAACTTGTTGAAGGGCAATCTCTGCAATGAATTCCCAGGTTCCGGCACACGTCTTGCGTCACAAACGAAGCGATAAAGCGGCGTGCCGGCAGCCTTGAAGCATGAGCAAATAAACACAACAAACAAACGCTTCAAAGATTCGCGGCAATGCGAACTGTTTACTACATAGAAAGGTGGCATATTTAAACGTACAGCTCAGGCATGACACTCATGGCATTATCGCTACGATTCTTGATAGTTTTTTGTGACGTCATGTACTATGCATTTTTTCAGCCCTGCATTTCTAGCGGCCGTCTGTTGTTTGTTTAGGCGGGTTTTTAATTTTGTTACTGTT
This sequence comes from Amblyomma mixtum, assembly GCF_055824585.1. Taxonomy (NCBI): domain Eukaryota; kingdom Metazoa; phylum Arthropoda; class Arachnida; order Ixodida; family Ixodidae; genus Amblyomma; species Amblyomma mixtum. The sequence goes on along the minus strand of NC_143021.1, from coordinate 56,232,729 downwards.
TTTGTCTTTTTCTTTTTATTGTTTTTCGGGTTCTGACTGCTTTTGCTTCATCTGTTTGACTCTGCCTTTGCTACGATTGTAATTTGTTTTTTTTTTACTTTTTTACTTTTTCTTTTCGGTGGTTTGTTTCTGAGTGCTTTTGGTTCTCATGTAGACTGCTTTTGCTACGATTGTTTGACACTGATTTTGCTACGAGATGGCCTCCTCTAATTTCTGTTACCAGAATCTCTTAGTTTTTTTCTACAGGAGTTAAAGGTTTTTTTTTATTCACATACCCTAAAGCCCCTTTCCGGGAATTACATAGGGGGGAGGGGGGGTACAGTTAGAAATGAAGAATATTTCACACAGTTGTACAAGCACCACAAATCCAAAACCACAGGCAAAATGGGGGGGGGGGGAGTACAGAAAATTCAAAGTTGATAGGACGCATCCTAATCCGAATTTATTCGTATTAAAACACTTTAGTTTTTGCACAAAGGCGTCATGATTTGAGGTGAAGACAATGTTATCTGGTAACTTGCTCCAGTGATGGACGGCAAGAAGCAATGGTGAATGACTAAAGATGTGGGTGCGTTCAAACACGGGTTCGACTTTGAGAGCGTGATCTAAGCGCGGAGAGATACGGTGGGCGGGTCTAATAGAGTATGAAGCAAAAGAAGATGCACTGTGATACAATCTGTGAAAGTGCGATAATAGTGCTAGTATTCTTCTCGTTTCAAGTGATGATAGCTTTAGCGACGCTTTGATTGTCATTAGCCTGATGTTGCTGCTTTTTTTTCCGCGTGTTGGGTTCGGAGCGATAATGCGATGATCATCACGAACCAACTCGCCCCTCAGGCCATTCTTCTGAAGTCCTTGTCGACAGTGCGCTAAAGTGAACCCAGTGGCGCTATAGCGAGTGATATTGGTGTCGCAGGTGGTTGGCCGCCGTCCGCCGTTCGGGTCCAAGCTGGTGCTGGCTGCCAGGCGCGTACCCAAGTACGAGATGAGCGTGGCACAGGTGCGTCCCGCGGTTTTCTCTTGCAACTTGTGCGCGTTTCACTCGAACGCGCATGCGCCAAATTCTCTTCACAACTGGAGCGCCGCTGTCGACCGCACTCAGACCCTGGCGAAAAGGCTGGCACGGGCTTCACTCCAACAACGCATATCGGCACCTGACGGGTCACGCACGGCACTATAGCTTCGTGGCACTGCTTTTAGGGTGTCAAGTGCAGAAGATAAATGAGGCATCATAAGACTAGTTATATGTTTGGAATCCTCTGTATGAGTAGAACAGGTTAGACTCCAAAATTAACTAATGAAGTTAATATTTAGTTATGGTTATGCTTACAATTAATTGCTTATAATTTACTAACCGATAGCATCATGATCTAACTAGGGGATATTCGTATCGATCTCGATAAGTAGGACATGTTAGACACCAATATAGTCTTGTTAGGTTAATATTTACTAATGGTTAGGCTTAACATGGTGGCCAGGTTGTCAGCACTCGGCAGCTCACAATTTCGTACTTCATGGCGACCGGGCACCATCCACCTTGAGGCAAGGAAAAATAGCCCTCCAAAGAGTCGAAAAACTTATTCGGCCCAAATAGGTCAAAAACAGCCCGTCTGCCATGAAATAATATTCCAGCAAAAACGCCCAGATAGCCGGCTCCACGCAGTGTGTATAGCGCCGGCCATGGGCAATGAAGCTCGGCAAAAGTAGCGGACATTCCGTGAGGGCAGTGGGGTTTCACTTTACTTAACTTTATTACCTTAAAGGCCCCACTTTGGGGGTATTACAAAGGGGTGGGAGTACAAATATAGATTGAAATATGATTGCCTACATGATATTTATGGAGTGCATATTTAAATTGTTAACAAAACTTGATTGGCGGGTGATGGCATCAACGTCGTGGGGAAGGCCATTCCAGTCTTTTGCAGTGCGAAGGAAAAAGGATGCGGAAAAAGTGACGGTGCGGGCGCGTTGGCATGAAACTTGCAGTGGATGCCCGGTGCGATGAGATATGCGAGCTGGCGGCGTGATGTAGGGTGGTTGGCCGAGAGAACTGTAAAAAAACTTATAGAACAGACTAAGGGAAGTAATGCGACGACGATGGGCAAGAGTTGATAAACCTGATTGTCGTTTAAGTGACGATACACTGATGTCGTACGAATAGGCAGAATGAACGAACCTCGTGGCGCGATTTAGGACAGATTCTAGTGAGCTGAGGAGATATGCTTTTTGCGGGCTCCAGATAGTCGGATGAGTGATTGGTAGGCGAGAAGTTTAACACTTTGAGGGGCGTGCCGTAGATGACGTTTCAAAAAACCCATAACCGGTTAGCTGATGCGACGATGTTCGTTACATGAGAGCGCCAGGAGAGATCCTGGCACAACGTGACGCTTAGGTACTTGTATGAGTATACAGATTCTAGTGGAACGTTAGCAACCGAGTCAGTGAAAACATGGGGGTTACGCCGGCGGTGAAAAGATACGAGTTTACATTCATTAGGATTAAGTGACAACGGAGGCAGCTCGTGTGAACTGCCTCCGTTGGTCGCAACACGAACGGCAAAATCAAGTGGTGTGGCAAGCACGGCGCACGGTTTACACTTCCTCAGTGCATGCTGTAGTGAAGCTTCCGTTTTGTGCAGCTGCAACTGCCAGCGGCCGCACCAGCACTACTAAGATATCGGAAAGTCACGCCGACTGGATTGGTGCCACAATAACTGATGGGCACGTTGGTCGCACATGATTTGTTGTGCAACAGCGCAACGACACAAGGCCAGAGGACGAGAAGGGACGATACACAGCACTGACTAGCAGCAGAGAAGCCTGTCGCTATCTAGCAGAAAGAACATGAATTTTTGCACACGTGTTCACCTTGTGTTATCAAATACGTGCCTGGTCGGAGGGATATTTGTCACGGTTCTTTGTGTTTTTCTGTTTTTCAGTGTCGCTGGCGCCTTTATAAGCATGGCTTACTGAATAAACTTCTGTTGTCAGTCAGCGCTGTGTACCGTCCCTTCTCGTCCTCTGGCCTTGTGCCGTTGCGCTGTTGCACAAGAAGTCTGTGGTGCGCTGTTGTTAACTGAGAGCAATCTGGCTACCGAGGCACACTTACTGCCTGCACAGTATCGACAATCAGTTCTCCGAAGGGGTGTTTTATCGGAGCTAACCTTCGGTGCCAGAAGAAGACAAACCAAGGCACTATACACCGCAGGAGTCGTGTCGCGGGGAGCTGGCGACGCTGTCGTTGCGGCTTCAGCTTGCGGGCGGCGTAAGCCCCAGCTCGCTGGACCTGGTCCCCGTGCATCTGCTCATCGGAGACGCCGACGACCGGCTCCTTTTCCACCAGCGCATACAGTGAGTCACTCCAGTGCACCTGCTCGTGGCTTTGGGGTAAGAGGGTTCACAACGCCCAGTCGCTGAGGTCGCACGACGGGTTCGAGCCGATTCGCTGCGCTCCCTCCCCGCTTTCCTAGTGCTCCTTAACTCGGTCGCACTGCGTCTGCGACTCGTCAGTGTGAATGTGCCCTAGGGGCCACCACCTGATTAACGGCCGCTTCTAGGCTGCGTTAGTCCCTCGCTGCGTTAACCTCGCCTCAAAAACAAATTAGTCGTGAAAAGTAACGTATATCGGGAAATTCCGTCATTCATGATGGCCATTTTTTTTTTCATCCAGGGACTATCTGTTTGAACGTCAGTGCTTTCTGACGTCATATCTCTGCGGCGACCGAGCAACGCGCACTGCCTTAGCAGTCATGCTGGGAGCTCACCAAATCGCGGAACAGTCTTAACATTGAGGGCGTTTTGCGGATGTCTTGAGACAAATCAAAAGCTTCGGGCGCCTCTAATCTCCCTCAATCATGAGGCGCAGTAAGAGTGGAACGGACAGTCGCTAGTTAAGAAAACATCCCCCCGCATCGACAGACGCCGCCGTGTTGTCCCACCCTGTCCGCCGTCAAAGGCAGGCATAGCCTGCCAAACACCCAGACGGCCTTTGTGTTGAACCCAGTTACTCGGTCCTGCTGAGCGTCGCTTTCTGTGGCAGCTTTTGTTCCTCCTTGGACGCAGTCTATGGAGACGCGCCAGCCGCACTCTAAGCTGGGACCACTTTAACTAAGCCTGCTTCCTTGACATCTTAGAGGACATGGGCTTCTTGGAGCAAAGATACGAGTAACCTGTCTCGGCCTCCGTGGGCAGTAAGCGACCAGCCGCGATGCAGCGCGAGAACGCCAACCTGACATCCGAAGCCCCGATGACGTAAACGAGTCGTCGCAGTGGCGCCGCCTGTTTGCGTTGTTGCTGCCCGAGGACGTCTCCTTCGCAGGTCGTCCCACTTGGTGGGCGGCTGGTCACGGCACGTCGCTCTGCGTCGGGCCGGCTCCGGGGACGCCATCAGCATCTGCCTCGTCAGCAGCAAGCACGGTGAGCGGCGCTGTGTTCTTCGGGCTTCAACACAGTTTTACGCTGCTTAGGCCGCGAGGTACTGTGGGACGGCGAGAAGAAACTGAAGGTAAGTAGAAAACCAGCGGAAAGGACGCGTTCCTTGTGAACGCGTCCTTTCTGCTGGTTTTCTACTTACCATGCACCAACTGGCCCAACAAGCTGCGCTTCTTCAATAGAAACTGAAGGGCACGCTCGCTGACGACTTGTTTATTTCTCTCCGTCAAATACCCACGGGGTGAGTGCGCATAACTTGGGAGACACAGCTGGAGAAACGCGTCGGGTATCTTTGCTCGTTTCTTCAGCGACCAACCAGCTGAAACTAAACTCGGCGCTTGTCTACGTTGGTGCGCAACGTAACAAGGGCCGAAGCCCCGTTGTTTGTGTTGCTATTCAAGACGATGGCTATTCACTGCAGTATGATGTGATGAATAAGTCGAGCTTATCTCCCGCGACAAACACTCACAGCCGAGTGTCTTTCACGGGTTATAGCTTCTGAAATGTTGATTTCCCCAGAAGCAGCTGAGCAGCCCGCCAAACAGTTAGTGAGCTCTTTCGGATCAACCATTATATGAGTCCTAATAGGATATGAAACCACAGTGCCATCCAAGTTCTGGGTTGGCATCGACTTCTTTTATACTCTACAGGATGAATTTACTTATTGGGTCGCAGAGTGTATGGCCAGATAAGAGGAGCTGCTTTCGACCCACTTGAGCTCTGCTCATGTAGGATTTCTTACGGAAAGAAAGGGTTCGCATATCGGACTAATTTCGGACGACTTAGCGTTAAGGCGAAAAATCCACAGCAAATTCGAATGTCGGCGCTATGAGCGGAAAGGCAGCTGACCCACCTGCTGCCTAGGTCACGTGACCTTTGCCGACATCACAACGTGCCCACCGTGGCAGGTGGGTCACCTGCAAACCGCACTGTGAGCAAACTGCCCGTCGCGACAGGTTGGAGTTAGATTATGAGGCTGCTGCCAGGGCAGTGGTAACCTATGCACCACTACGCCAGGGGTGGTACGAGTGCTCCTCGCGATCTTTGAATGTAAAGCGGAGAAAGACCGCGTATGCGAAGCGGTACAGAAATAAGACCCCAAGCCCCTGAAAGAGCCCATAACAATATCGCGTCATACCCGCCTCAAGTTTTGAACGCCATCTTTTCACCATAAAAGGCAACCATGGTTAAAGCGGCCTTTAAGGCACATGGGAGTGAAATGCGGGTCCTGACACGACGATTTTTTGGGTTTTCGCATTGCGACGAACGAGAATTGTTAACTCAGTCTGCACATGCTTTATTAGTGTTGGCTCTGGAAATTCTGGACGATTTTTGCGAATAAAAGCTTCAGCGACTACTTAACATCAAGTCTCCGGTGCCGGACACACTGCAAAAAGAGGCAAATTCTTTTCCACTAAACGTACTGAATAAGTGGTGAAGTGACTACGGTTTTCTTGAGGAAAAACACAGCGCACTCCTAAAACACGGACAAAGAAAGGCAAGACGATACAGCGCTGACTTCAACTGAAGCGAACTGAAGACTACGGTTAACTGAAGCGGGCTTTCCCCGGGTTTCCATTTCAGTCCGTGGCGTTAAAAAAGCCCGGGAGGTTTGAAGAGCGCCGAAAAAGTGCAGCCCCTTCAAGCACGTTAACTAATTTGGCGGTAATGTCATACTATCATGACGCACCCTATTATCTGAAAAAAAGGGCCAACGGAGTTTATCGGTGCAAATATGGACTATTTTCCGGTTCGAAACGCCTTGCTATATAGGCGAGGTAGTCGGTTCTTGATTCCAGTCACCAAGCAAGGCGGGGAGCTCACTACGAGGTGTTGACTGCCTTCTGCGAACAATGATCGTGCCGCAGAGCGGGTATTAAAAAAAAACGCGAAAGCAGTGCTAAAGAACTTGGCAGCTGTTTATTTCAGCTGCCTGGATCCGGTATAAAGAAGCTATAAGTGTGCAGATAGAAAGAAAGCCCTTGCGAAATCAGCCACCAAAGCAAAGACCGAATCTATAGGAATTGCTCCTCTGGACTGCACTTAACGGAGCCACGATCGATAATTGCAGGATGTGATCATCGTCATTATCATCAGCCTGACTACGCCCACTGCAGTACAAAGGCCTTTCCCATGTCTCCAATTAACCCTGTCCTTTGCCAGTTGCAGCCACCCTATTCCCGAAAACTTCTTAATCTCATCCGCCCACTAACTTTCTGCCGCCCCCTGCTTCTCTTGGAATCCCTTCTCTTGGAATCTCTTGGAATCCCGTTAACCTTAACGACGATCGGTGATCTTGCCTTCGCATTATATGCCCTGCCCGAGCCCATTTCTTCCTCTCGATTTCAACTAGGATGCCATAACCCACGTTTGTTCCCTCACCCACTCCGCCCTCTTCCGATGTCTTAACGTTACACCTATCATTCTATTGCGAAATCAATACTGCTTGCGCTTTTGTGCCATCGATGGAGGCTCATCCTTCGCTCCGGCGCAGCTGCGGAGCGCTACCACGTGGCCGCGTGACGTCACGACAAGGCTGTAGTGCCGGCGCCCACATTTCGCTGGCCGGCCTGTCTAAATCAGCGCTGCGCGCCCGCCGGCGCTCAAAGCAGGCCCAGACTCTCGGACATGTCGCGACGTGCAGCGTGACTCATCCCGCCACACCGGCGCCGACACGGACCCTTCCTCCTTCCCTCCTCTCCGTTGGTGCGGGCTCCTCCCGCGCGTCGCCGGCCGTCGCCTCTCGACCATTGGTCTAATTTGAACGGTGGCCAGTGCCGTGACCTGACTGGAGGATTTGAACTGCTGGCGGCCGCAACCGTCACCGGTGGCTTTAAAAGCGGAGCCGCGCTGAACCCGCGCAGCAGACGGGCAGCAGAAGAGCCATCACGCCGGAGCTACGCTCGCCGCCGGGGCCGCCCTTCTTCTTTGTGCTCGCCCGTGGTGCTCTTGACCCTCGTATCATGTAAAAGCCCTTGTACATACTGCACATAAACGTCCTTTTACTCACCGTCGCCTCGACCGTTTCCTGGCTCGGACTCCCAGTCCCAACAGTGATGGCAGCGGTGGGATGCCACAGTCCCAACAAGGCGAACCCTTTTCGTTAGCCTCCGCGTTAAAAATATTTGGGGCTGCCTGGATACCGTCCTCACCTGCAACCTATTGTGTAGATATAGCGGGTCAATGCAAGGGTCAATGCAACCCAGTTACTGCCGGCACTGAAAAGTACTCTTCGCCGTGTGGTAAAATAGCAGTTATTTTCAGCATGTTGCAGCGCGTCGAGCATTTTGTAGGGGTAGAATTAATTTGCGCAGAGAAGCGACGAATTCAATCGAAACTATAATCGCCAATGCGCACGACAGCGAAGCACTATAGTCCCGTCTCAAGTCTACACCGTGTCGGGAACCTAGAAACACAAGTTCCGGAGGTAAATTTCTCTACCGATAAAAATTTGGTGTGAGTGTTACGTTCCTTTCTCACCAATTTTCCTCCCGACCAGGCTTCATATCTGTGAAGAAATGTCCACGTAAACCTGTTTACTACTATGAAGTTACCAGGCTGGAAGCTGCGCCCTCGGCATCTGTTTGAGGAGGTCCTTCCGACGTGTGCGAAAGGCCTAAGACAGTCTTCATTTCGCAATGGAAAGTTGTTGCCTATTCGAAAAAGGCCTTTGATGTAGAGGGATCCCGATCTGCGGTGATCTGTGGGTTGCTGCAGACATCCTAACCTGACAAAGTAGAGAGTCATGCCTGCTGCGCGGGTTCCGGCCGAAAGACCGCAGCTCGGAGGCCTTGTCTCGAAGCCTTGCGGTTACGTCGGGCACAGTTTGCGGTGTCTTAATGCGCGCCTTCGTGAGCGCTAGAATCGCCTTGGGGAAAAACACAGCACGCTTTTAAGACAAGGACGAAGAAAGACGAGGATACAGCGCTGTACTTAAACTTATTATTTTATTGTGGAGCGACATATATATATATATGTATATATGTTCGAAAAGTAGGCGAGAAGACATGGGTAACAGCTGCTGAGTTTGCACGCGACCGAAAGATACTAAAATTGAAAAGACAAGTAATGGCAAGGGTGACCCTTGGAAGCAACAAAAAATGAAAACTGAACAAGATAAAAAAAGACAAGTGTAGGGGCGATTAAAAGGATGACGCGAACAGACAGTACAAGAAAAACAAAAACACTACAAGATGAAAACAAGTGAACAAAAGGCACTAAAAGGCCAAAAAGACCATTAAAAAATAGGAAGAAATTTAAAAGCGATAAAAAAACCAAAAGGGGCATTAAAAGCAGAAGACAGAAGACAACCTATATATAGTCCAAAAGGTCAAAAAGGCTAACGGGCGTATTTCGGAATCCTACACATTAAAGTTACTCTGTGCCTGGCTCAAATAGTCAAACTCACGTTTCGTTAGCGCTATCGAGGGTGTGCTAACACAATCTTCACCTAGCGTTTCGTCCTTGTCCTAGGAGTGCGCTGTGTTCTTCCCCGAGATGAACTACCAACTAGCGCGCTCTTCCACCCTTGCAAGAAGCTCGCCTTCGGCTACCCTTGGATCGAAGAGAAAAAGCGCGCGTTTCTAAACGCACGCACCGATAGCGCATCCAGCAAGGTGGTCGCCGAGAAAAGCGCAGTGCTTGATGTCTGTCCCCTGCATCCGTCTAAACATCCGCCAATGGACGAATGAGCTTTGTTGCCTGTGTTCCGCCTCGCCATGGCGTACTGTTCTCCTCAAGCCCTACGTGGTGATACCGGAGAAGTGTTGGGTGTCATTATTGGGAAAGGGAGCCGCAGCCTCACTGTGGGCACTGACAACTTTTCTACCCTCTTGTCAGTGAGCTTGTTTGTTTAATTTATTTATTTACTTTATTATGCTTCTGTCGAATGTGATCCGTTCTTAAAAAAAAGATATAATAAAACTTGAAATGATCCAAAGAAAAGCCATCCGTTTCATTTATAACGCTTACCATAGCTCTATCTCGCCATCCGTTCTGATGTCTACGGATAACATATCCACTTTAGAAAGAAGGAGAGCACCTGCAAGGCTTAAACGTCTGTACTCATTTTACTGTAGTGAATTTAACATTAATGCCGCTCCCTATATATCCTCCCGTTCTGCACGACAGACACGCAATAGCCACAACTATAGCCTTACCCCATACTTTGCACGCACGAATATCTTCAAAAACTAATTCTTTCCCCGGACAATCACAACATGGAACTCACTGCCAGCAAATGTCTTTTCGGCTCATGATGCCGCTGCTTTGAAAAGAGTGTCTTACCGTATGTGTAAACTTAGCGATATCATTGCACTCTGCTTGGTTTTCTTTGTTTGTTGCCGGAACGCTAGATTTGCATAGTGTTTGATATTATTTTTGCTTTTGAATGTCGTCCCCCCGCTTGGTCTCCATGACTGCAGTATGTGTAAATGAATAAAGCTTGTGTGCGCGTATATTTGGCCGTTACGTCCTCCGTGAGGAGGAGATGGTGGCTTTCGCGAGCAGTGCAGCAATCGCGCGCTGTTCATGCAGTGGGCGCAGACGTGCGGCGCACCTTCGAGCCGCGCTACGGAGGCGGCAGGAAGGAGGGGAACATCGATTCCGAAGCCGCTCGCCCGCCGTCGGAGCGACCGAGGGCCGCCTCTGCCAGAGCTGGCCACCGGTCACCCGCGGCCCGCACGAAGAGGATCACCGCGCCCACAAAGGCCGCCACCGCCGGTGGGTCACATATATCCTTTATATGAATGGGCGGTAGACTTACTCTGTTGCCTTCCTACAGGTATTTCTTGTCTATTCATAGTGCATAGAGTGTCCAAAAATAAAGCCTGCCAAAAGTGTATGCCCATCTATGTATAGATAGTGTGTACGCTGTCTATAGGATTGATATTGTCATCATCATCATCATTTATTTTCCCTTAAGGACCCCTAGGCGGGGCATTACATAAGGGGGGAGCAAAAAAACGAAATCACAAACAATAGGAAAATTTGGAATACAACAGTGAGGAAGGCAAAATAATTGTTAAAAGAGCATTACAAAAATGAAAAAGGGAACAATCACAGGCCACGCTATATCAAAAGGACGAAAAAAATGTAACACATGCAGAGGTGGTACCCAAAAGTGTCGGGCATTAAACTGCAAGTGCGCTAAGGAAAAAGATAAGATAAAAGCAGGGTTTTGAATTTATTTGGATCGCACTCAGTTACAACTGCCTCAGGCAGCTCATTCCACTGTTCAATGACGGATGGCAGGAAGGATTTTTGAAAGGCATTGGTGGAACCATGTAAACGCTGTAGGCTCAGGCTGTTAAAAAGACGACGAGATGTTCTATTGGGAGGGAGTAGAAGTGTGCAGTGCAATTGAGGAAAACTGTAGTATATAGTAACTGTAGTATAGAGTAGTATATTGAGGAAAACTGTAGTATATAGACCAGTCTATAATATTTGCCTAAGAACATCTGCAGATTTCATGAACAAAAATCTATGGAGAGTGTGTAGACTGTGTAAGGAAATTTTTGTAAGGGCTTAATTGGAGGTCGAATCCACGTGTCAGCTGAAAGGCTTTTCGGTCCGTCCTTGTCGCGCGGATGGTGGTCGGCAGGTTGACTCCGGACGACGCGTTATAGGCAAGTTTCATGTGGACACCGCCGCATATCGTTCAGGGAAACAACTCCCAGCCAAGGTTCCGAAAAACTATCCACTCGGTTGATGGCTCATACAGGCACGTTTATAAAAGTCAGTGACTGTGCAGAAGAAAATGGGGAGTAACGTTAGATATGTACACTGCCACCCAGTATCCACAATGCCTCACAACCTCGAGCATATAGAAACAGTGGAAGAAGGTGCTAACATTATTGTGATTCATAAGAAAGATGACGTCAAAAGCTTGAAGAATTAGACCTATTATCTCATCATTTTTCTACTAGATACCTACCAAAGTAATCGCCAATCAAACTATAGAAACCTTACTCTCGAGTATACCAAAGTTCTAGGCTGACTACCGGGAAGGCGGTAAACTGCATTATGAGAACAAAGAATAACTGCGCAAAAAGGACGGGACAAGAGAGAAGAACCAAACGCAGACTAACAACTGATTTATTCCATGAACGCCTCCTTCCTTCAACACCCAAGCGCATGCGCACCAACCACAAAGACAAAAGCTACAATCATCTCGTCAAATCACTAGAGAAGTCACCGCACTCTTCTAAACTGCATTCACACCGTCGACCAGGTGGTAGAGAAAGGCGCAGGATGTAACCAGCCCTGCGTAACGCCTGCAGACGCAGCACTGAAATCCTCCGGCTGCAGCGGCTGGAGAAAGAGCACTTTTTCCCGGCTTCCCCTTCGCCGCCCATCGTGCGGGTGTGTGCTGAGATGAGAGCGTCAGAGAAGAAATGGATTTTTCAACAGCGGACATGCGTTCGGCGTGGCGAATATGTGGGCGTGCAGTGACTATGTGAGGGTGCGAACGCTCAAAGGCCCTTGTCGCATGTGTAGGCAGGTGTCCTGGTCCACGTCCTTGAAACACAGGTCGTGTACAAGTTCCCCCTCACATGCGAGAGAGTACACATAGACCAAACTGGCCGGTGTATTAATGACCGGCTGCGTGAGCACCGCTCCTCCCTAAGGTCCAATGGCGGTGCAAACTTGCATCGCCATTGCAATGAATGTGGCTGCTATCCTGTGTTTAGCAATGTCCCGATTCTTGGTAGAGACAAGGGAAAACAAGAGCGAGAAATCTTGGAAGCCTACCATATCAGTTTGTCAGGCCACGATTGCATTGGCACAACCTTGGTGAGCTTACTCGAGAAAGAATTCGCTTTTTGTTGCGAAAGCAATACTACTCCCAAGAACCGCCTTTCGCGTAGCGGCGGCCACGTGGCACGTTTGACCGTTAGAATGACCCCTGGCGCCATACCATGCCTAGTGAGGTCACAGCGTGACGTCATACCAGGATTGATAGACGGGCTACCAACTCGGCTCGTCGGGCAACGGCGGCCGCTTGCCACGGCGCGCCGTGCTCCTCCTGCTAGAGGCGACAGTGACGTCACAGAGTGACGTCATACCAGGAGCGAGAGCCGGGCTACCAACTCGGCTCGTCGGGTAATGGCGGCCGCTTGGCACGGCGCGTCGCGCTCCTCCCGCTAGAGGCGCTGCATATGCACTATAAAACACCTGCTTTCGCAACCTACCTGCAGCCTGCAGATACTGCAACAGCCCTATGGAGTCCCTGGAGCATCTTCTTTGCGAGTGCTCGGCCTTCTCTGCGCACAGAAACAAATTAGCGGCAGGCTTCCGCCTCCTGGGCCTACCCTGCTCCTCTCAGCAAGATCTGCTTTTCCCTGGAGGACCCCAGCCCACCAAAGCTTTCCAGCTCCTCCTGAACTACCTAGAGGAGACTGGTATCCACGGCCGTTTCCAGGCCTAAGGGGGTCGGCGAGTGTTAAATGACACACTATGGGGCGGCGCGCTCCTCTTCTATCGTCTCTTTTCTCCCCCTCTCCCTCTACTACTATCGGCACGCTGGCAATGGGCGTGGTGGTCTGCCACCAATAGATAGGCTCGTGCCCTCCCCCTTTCCTCTTCAAACCACTAACTCACTCTCTCACTCACTCACATACCAGGCTTAACCAAAGCTAAGCCCCCGCCAACTTTTTAGGTCGGTCAGGGTAGATGTGATATCTTGTGCGTCCTTTGCGCTATGATTTGTGATGCTGCTGTTGCGCATGCTCTGCTGGCCTTGCTGGGACTGTGTTTTCTAATAAGTTTCAGTTGATTGTCTTGTCGTTGTGGCGTGTACATTCCTTCTCTTGTGCCTCGTCTTTTGTGACTGGTTATTTTCAATTTACAGAGTACCAACTGGCCCGCATTTCCACCGTTGTCCACGTCCTCCATTTACGGGGCAACCTCAGCCGCAATCCGACTACCGAGTGACAAAGGGGGGTGGCCGTTTGGTGCCCTGCTTTGGCCGCTCGCAAGACAGAGGATGGGTCGAAGTGAAACGTTTACAGAACAATGTTTGTTCAGCACAGAGACGATACGGACCAATTACAAATCCCACATGAGAGCACATGCATCTGGGAGAGCTCTTCTAACGGCAAACATACACTGATACAGGACTGAGGCAAGCAAAAGCACGAATCCTTCACCGGGAACTGCAACAGTCCGCCAACCTGAATACGCTGAAATTGCCGCCCCGAAGCCAGGCGCGCTATTCGTAGCTCGTCCGCTAGCTTGGCAACAGTGGTGTTCATCCCGGTACTCGTGCGATAAGACTTTTTTTCGTAGAAACTTAAACGGTTTGTACGACACGGGACGGCCGCTGGCGCCCTTCTCTTATGGCCTATGTCACTCGGTGAACCGATATAGATCTCCGAATCCGCGGAAAAGCAAGATGTCTGAGGCCGTATCGTCGCGATAGAATTAGAACTCAGGATCTCAATCCAGATCGCCCACTCAGACGAACTCTTCGGTTCCGCCTATCAAGAAAACCTCCTCCAGATCGCCGATTGAAGCAGGCCCTTATAGACACGTCGCGTCTGTTTGTTACTTCGCCCCAATGCGAGGCGCGCACAGACGCAACGTCCATCGTGCGAACGCTCTCTCGACCTCCCTCCGGGCGCGTCACCATTGGTCAAGAAAGCAGGGGAGTTGTAAAAAAAATGTTGGCCGTTTTCATATCGACGTCGCTTCCGCACGATGTGGAGCGGACATCGCTTAACAAGCGCAAAGTTCGTAGTCCACTGGGGAATGAATGTCGATGGGCTATCTTTTCGGGCCCCAAATTCAACACGAGCGGAGGAAGTCGCAATAGCTCTCGCTGCCGCCGATCCAAAATCGAAAACGGTTATCACAGACTCTCGCCGGGCCTGTGAACATTATCTTGCAGGCGAAATATCACCTCTTGCCTCGCAAATTCTAAGACGCGCTCTCGCCGATCCAACTCGCACAAAAGTGATCTGGGCTCCTGGCCACCAGGGTCTACGAGGCAATGAGGCCGCTGATGCGGCCGCCCGAGCGCTCACACACCGGGCTCCTCATCCTAGCTCTCCTGGCTCAGAAGCTCATAAACCGCTTCTGCGGTTCCGCGAAATCCTAATTTATTATTGCGACAGCCACCGTCTCTACCCGGCACCTGCCAAAGGGCTGAGTAAGGCGGAGGAGCGAACTCTGCGGCGCCTGCAGACAGGAACCCTTCTCTGTCCTACAATAGCAAAACACTTCGATCCGAACACAGATGGGCGCTGCCCGCACTGTGGAGAGATCTGCGATATCTTTCACATGGTGTGGGCATGTACTCAGAATCCTCACCTTCCCCCCTCCCCCACCCCCACCCGAGAGGCATGGGAGACTGCCCTCCTCAACTGCTCCACACTGGAATCCCAAAGGGCTCTGGTCAAGCGGGCGCGAGACGGGGCCTCGTCATGCGGTGTCCCGGACTAAGGATACCGACCATGCAGCAGGGTTTTTTTTTTTTTAACCCTCGAGCTCTCTTTGATTAAAGTTTTTCACCACCACCACCACCGAGGGAGAGCATGCCGCCTGGCTAGTTGGTGACGCATTTTCTGAAGAAGTTAGCGCAAAAAACGGACAAGGGACAGAAGGAAAGGACACACAAGACATTCACGAGCGCTACTACCAACTGCTTATTCATGCGGTCGTACAAGGCGTATAAAAAGGGAAAAAAACGGCGAGCATGCGCGTAGAGAGGGCAGATAAGGCACAGCAGTCTAGCAACCAGTTACTAAAGAAACGAGTCCAAAAAAGCACATTCAGCGGAATACACGTGAACAGATGTGTCCCTCACACAACGCTCGGACTTTTTGATGTAATAGGCCTCTAGAAGGAGCCTAGCCTTATCACTCCCGCTCTTGCCAAGAATCGTGGTCCTCTCAAATCTTGCCCTACACGTGCTGTCACACGTAGCAAGGTGCCGCACGAGGTTCGCTTTAGTGTCCTTATTCTCTACGGTATTAGCATGTGCCTTGTCCGTTTTTTGCGTTACCTTCTTCAGAAAATTGCGGAGTGAGCCTGCTTGTGTTCGCGCCACGCCGGCTTCTTAAATCTGCGCCAATTTTTCGTGACAGCCAGTGCCTCGATTTCCCCGGCACAGGCCTCATCTTCATTTAAATTTGGGATGAAGGAAAAAGGAAAGCGCGTTCTTCACCAGCTGGAACGAGCTTCGGTTTGCATTCAAAACGGTTCCTGTCTGGTTGCGGCTGGGAAGTGCTACCCGGAGGTTTAGCTTGGAACTGTGGAAACAGGCAGGCTCGCATTGCAGGAGAGTTGAGATCTGGGTTAGTTGGTATATACTTATGAAAAAAACAGCCGAAAAGACGGGGACAAAGAAGAGAAGAGGCACACACAACGACTGGGCGAGCAATTGGGATTTATTGAAAAACAGTCAGTCTCCCAGCAAACCTAAATGAACATGCGCAGCTCAATAGCAACGCAAAATCAACACAAAATACCGCGATGCTTACGAGATAATCGAGGCAGCGGATAATCAAGGCAGCAAGGAAATAGGTTACCTGTCCCGTTGACACTGCTGCCTTGACTATCTCGCAAGCATCGCGGTCTTTTGTGCTGGTTTTGCGTTGCCGATGGGCTGCGCATGCTCTGTTAGGTTTCCTGGGAGACTTACTGTTTTTCAATAAAACACAGTTCATAGTCCATTCGTTGTGTGTGCCTCGTCTCTCCTTTGTCGCCGTCTTTTTGGCTGTTTTTTTCATGCGCTCACATTCTTCGTAACCGGTGACTGTTTAGCGAAGCAGCACCAGTGGAGCATCGCCTGTAGTGCTGTAGTGTCGCGAATGACCCGCAAGGGCTGCTTCGCTCTCTCTCTCAGGGAACACCGCGGACGTGCTGCCCGCCTGCGACCTTAGAGGGCCACAACTGGACGAGGAGGAGTGAGTATTTGGGAGGTAGTTACTGGTCTGGCCGGACACGTGTTTCATGGCTCCTTTTGAAACACCTAATTGTGGTGCTTGGCGTCTTTAGCTCAAATGAGAGACACAGTAGCGGAGGACACGCTCTAGACCAGCAACCAAGGGTGTCCGCAGAACTTCTTCCAGGGGGGGGTGCACCCGATGTCCGGGTATGGGGGAGGCGGTAGGTTAGCACCAAAAAGGAACTACTTGTGGTCTAAACTGCGCGCGTGAAACAAAAATTAGAAGCAGCATATTAGTGCTCGGCTTGGAGAACATACATTAGAATTCATTCATGAACAAATAATTGAACTCAACAAGCAAAATCCGATAAGTTAATATCACCTAAACGTGCCAATCAAGCCGTGTAGTTGTTTTCTGCTAGTGCATAAATAATATCTGTAATTCCAGGGGGGTTCAACCCCCCCCCCCCCCCCCCCCCCTTGACCCCCTTCCGGACGCCCATGGCCGCAACTAGCATTAATGAGCCATGTACACGCATCGTTCTGCACTGCTGGTGCTGCAGGCTGTTGTTGTTGTTGCCTTGGTGGCATGGCACATACCCACGACGGGGCACTGGCCAGGGTTCAGTGAGGAGAGCCCAAAGAAGGTAAACTGGTGCCAAGCTAATGGATTGCAGGCGCATTTGCGTCACAAAAAAAGAAGTTCACCAGGGCTCGCCAAACATACGACGGTGAGGAAAAAGAAGAGGGTATTTCACTCGAACAGCTCAGCATGGATGAACGATGCAAGGTACAAATGGGGGCAAAGAGGCGGCATAGATCGCAAGCACCATAGAGGTCTAGCGCTTTCTTTTTTGCATATGCATGTCTACTGCGTTGGTGCTTTGTTCTAAAATAAACGTTCATTGGGTGAACAACACAGCTGACGTTTTTGCACCCCAAATTCTGTACATAGATACGTATTGCGTCAATGTTGTTACTCTTTGCTTACTTTGTGAATGACTGGGCAGCTGTTTCTTTTTTTTTTGTATTTACCTGCATTTATGTGCAATGTTATTGTATCAACCCCCCCACTGTAATGCCAAATGGCGCTGTGGGTTAAATATAAATAAATGCACTGCAGGGGCCGTACGGATGTGCAGCGGGACGAAACGCCGCCAGAGCAGCAGCTCCCTGCGGTGCAGCCCGGAGGAGGAGGAGTGAGCGGCAAGCCGCGGCAGACCCCGTGAGTGAAAAGCAGAAAGATGGGCGCCACAGCTGGTGTCTTAATATATCGGGTGCGGCCGGAGGAAATAAACGAATAGCAGGGGGAAAAGGTGTTCCGTAGAGTTCGCAGAAGTAAATAGCTTACAATTCATGAATACTTCCTTTCTCAAAGTGGGAGTGGATTTGGAAGGGCCCGAACAGCGAGACTGAAACTTAAATAGGCCTCATACTGTGCGCCCATCCTGGCATAGTGCGGCATGTGGAGGCACTTGGGGGGTGATATGTAGTGGCCATAAGACGGTGAGGTCCCGGATAGTCTAGATTTGCTCGGGGAACGCAGGAAATTGTTAAGGTAGAATCACATCAACGGGTTAGCGGTAAGAGGGAAAGCACACGATTGCACTATCTCGCTCGGGAACAGATACCCCGTTTTTTTTCGGAGGATGATGACCGCAGTGTTCAGGAATCGAATAATAATCCCATTAAGATCGTTACGGAGTCCGCAAAATAAGTAGAACGTGAGGTAACTAGGCAGGATGCCGCCAGGCAGACGAAAGACCTGATTAAAAAACGCCAAAGTATGAAAACTCTAACCCCATAGAATGCAGCTGGTAGAGTTCAAAAAGCTAATCAATAAACATAAAGTAAGCAAAATCAGGGATTATAATATGGAGCAGATCTAGTTGGCTCCAAAGGACGAAGGTAGCCTAAAAGCGGTCGAGAGGAAACTAGGCATCGGTGAAAATCAGAAGTACACCCTAAAGGGCAATGTCATTACTAATATGAATGAGACAGCTAAAGTAGCCGGAGGATTCTACACAGGTCTCTACAGCAGCCGGAATAATCAGGATTCAAACGATAAAGTGAGAACTGTGCACGAATTGCACATCTTACAGGTGATGAAACAGGAAGTAAAGATCTCTGCGAGCAATGCAAAGGGTAAAAGCGGCAGGGGAGGATCAGGTAACTCCAGATTTGTTCAAAGATGGTGGTCAAGTGTACTATAAAAACGCGCCATGGTGTATACGCAGTGTATTAAGGCATCAAGAGTACCAGACTCATGGAAGAACGCTAGGATCATCTTAGTCCATAAGAAAGGTTGGCATCAAGGACTTGAAGAAATGCAGGTCGATCAACTGTCCGTTGTTCACAAGGTGTTTACTAAGTTCATCGTTGACAGAATAGGAGCAACCTTTGGCTTTAGTCAGCCAAAGATTCAGGCTGGCTTTCCTAAAGGTTACTGGACAATATACAACTTACCATCAATCAGGGGACAGATAAATTCGCAGAATATAACCAACCTTCACATATAGATTTCATAGATTACGAGCAAGCATTTGTCTCAGCCGAAACCTCCGCAGGCATGCAGGCATTACGTAACCAAAGTGTAGAAGAGGCGTCCATACAGGACGTACTAGGTCCGCCGCTATGGACGAGACTGGCGCTGTTGAACACCCTCAAGGTTCGCTTACGCTACACATAAAATACCCCCGAAAGCAGCACATTGGACAGCCGTCGCCGTAGCTCAGCTGGTAGACACCGGAAGCGAGATACGGTGGTCGTAGGTTCGGATCCCACCGGCGACATTTGGTTCTCTTTTCTTCTGGTTTTGTTAATCTCCCGTTGATGAAGAACTAAGGATAAAAAAAAGGTATATACCCTATGCACCGTGGTTTCGATGGCTGTCGGCTTCTGTCTTATATGCCTTAACGAGCACCTCTTCTTGCCTTCATTTGTATAAAAAAATACTGCAAGGTATCTCAAGCGCCTGCACAGCGACCTAGCTACTGTACAGAGAAAGTGACGAAATTCCGACAATGAAGCGTGTCAGGCATGGGAGACACGATCATTCCGGTACTCTTCACCGCGTGTTTCCAGGGAGGCATCCAGAGAACTGAATAGGGAACTGCTATGAATAGGAGCTAATAGAGAATGGCTTAGCAATCCATGATTTACTGAGGACATTGCCTGCTAAGTAACTCAGAGGCCGAATTGCCAAACATAATCGAGCAGACCCAAACAGGCAGAGCAGAACAGTGGGTCTAAACATTAGTGTGAGGAAATCTAAAGCAATGCTGAGCAGTCCCAGAAGGGAGACGCAGCTTCCTTGGATTCCCTCGTCCCTCTGTGCGGCACGTTGCGCTATGCGCAACATGAACGACATTACTGCGTATGAGAGGCAATCTTTAATGAAACACAGTGCTTCCAACAGAGCCTGTTCGGAATTCCTTGAAGCTTTGCTTCTCATCTACGATAAACACTTCCCGCTTGAAGCAGCAAAGCGATCTCGGAAAACTAAGAAACCCTGGCTGACCTGAGAACTTCTAAGACGTATCATAGAAAAAGACAACCTTTATCACGCTTTTTTTTTAGTTTGCGACGTGAAGACACGCTCTACGAATTTAAGACTATGTGAAATAAACTAAACGCGACACTTAAACAGGTAAAGCATTTGTACTACGAAAACCTTTTCGCTGAAATTATTGCTAGAGACTCACCTGCCGTATGGAATATCGTAAACGAAATTCTTTGTAGACTGAAGATTGTACCGACAAAAGTAATTGCTAATAACGGAGAGGAGCTGTGTGGTGTACGACTTGCCAATCACTTCAGTCAGCAATTTACTAATATGGCCGTGGCAGCTAAGTTAGAACCCCCAATCATAAGCACACTAAGTTACAGTCTCACTCACATATCGTTTCTTGAGCTCATTGACACCGAGGCAGTTACCATACGTTCAATAACATGAATAATAGTAAAGCATTTAGATCACAATAACATACAGATGAGGCCAATGAAACTTGTTATAGAATACGTCGCGCCTGTTTCATCCCACATTTTGGGCTTAGCACTTGAATCAAGCATTTTTCCCGATGCCATGGAAAAGGCTAGGATTACTGCAGTGCACAAAGGAGGTAATATAAATGTCATGAATAATTATAGGCCAATATCTATCCTCTTGATATCTTCGAACCGACATGAAAAGGTTATCTTTCATAGATTTACGCATGACATTGCAAGTAAAGACGAACTGGTGATCTCATATATGCTGTGCGTGCACGCTGTCCCTTCTTTCTTGCAGCGCCCATGAGACCCGTCCAATTCGCTCTTTTGCAGTGCATGTTCGCGGTGGCGTTCGCTGCTGCACAAAACGTCACTATCCACCATTTTCACGGCTCTTCTGAGCTACTCAGTAACGTCCAGTTGGCGACATGCTCACTCGTGAGTCGACTCACTAGGGCTCAGTGAGGCTCACATTCAGATCATGATCTGAGTGAGCCCGGGCTCAGGCTCAGATCTCTTTTCGCGACGACGGCGTGCACTCAGTTTTTGTTCTTGTTTATTGGCCGTGGAGGGGAGGAATGATTTACTGTCGTGACCAAACACGCTTGAGAGCGAGGCACCTTGGCGATGTCGACGGCGAACCGAAGAGGATTCCGCAGAAGCAGGGAAGATTGTGTCCAGCAAAGTAAAAACAGCGCTAAATTTTACACAAACCACACCACCATTTGAACAGCGACCTAGCTACTTTACAGAGAAAGTGATGAAACACATGAGTTGGAGTCAGCGCCCGTCCTGTCCGTCTTTCTGTGTGGTTTGTGTACAATTTAGCGCTGTTTTTACTTTCCTGAACACAATGTCACACCAACTAGCCCAGCAAAAGGTACTGTTAAGCAAGGAAGACGGCGTTTTTTTCTGTAATTCTTTCCCCATTGCTATAGTTTACGCGGGTGTGGTACGGTAATGAGCCGCGTGGGAATGTGTCGGAAGCTTTGCCAGAGTTTCAGAATGGCTAACCCCTGAGTCTTGCGTTCATGAGAGCACGGGACTGTGTGCGTTTGAGTGAGCCCATAGGTTGACTTAACTTTTGTGAGTGTGCCTGAGTGGACCTTCGTGATTTTGTCGAGGTACATGGTTGGCGAAGGCCAGCAGAAAAATCCGTTAACTTCGCCGAGCGTCGCGGGTGCCGATGCGCACTGTTGCACAACAAGTAA
Organism: Amblyomma mixtum; assembly: GCF_055824585.1. Taxonomy (NCBI): domain Eukaryota; kingdom Metazoa; phylum Arthropoda; class Arachnida; order Ixodida; family Ixodidae; genus Amblyomma; species Amblyomma mixtum. Next base: position 56,211,208 of record NC_143021.1, on the reverse strand, counting down.
TGGGCCAGTGAGTGCTTCTCACCGGGACCTTTCTGCGCAGCCACTTCTCCCGCGACGTGGCGTGGTTTCGCCCCGAGGCCGAGTGCAGCGACCCAGCGGACGACGTGGACGCCGTCGCCGCGGAGCTCGTGCGCCGCTACTTCCCTCACTGGCCGCTGTGAGCGCTGCCATCTCGATAGGCCCTTTAGCCAGTGCCTTCAATAAAAGTGTTCGTTCCATTTGTGTGTTTACTCATGGCCTGTAAACAAGAAGCAATCGCACGAGGCAGAGGTATTCGGTGCCAGGTGCGCCATTTCCAATTCGGCGTGCCACACAGAGCACCCGTTCCTTGTCCCTAAGCAAAATGTTTATTGCGCAGTGAGCTAGGCGCTAAGTTGAGCCACTTTTTTTTCTGTGCCGTGAAGCTTCCTCAGTACTGCATGCGTGAGACAGTGGCAGAGATCTCGAAGGCGTCCGGCGAGAATCTGCAGGTGACTGTTGTTACCGCGATAACGGACAAGAAGGCGACTGGAGAGAGAGAGAGAAAAAAAACTTTATTGCACAAGGAATTCGGGGCACGCCCCAGGGTCCCCGCACGACCCCACTGCACTCAAGGGTTTATGTTAGCAGCCGCGCCTCAGGCGAAAAAGCTCCACCTAATAAAAACGGGGCCTCGGGAGGCTGGCTGCGTTGCTTCCCCAAGCCACGGCCAGCCCGGTGCAGCTCCACTGCTCGCTACTTCTATGCACTTTTTCTCCTGGTCTAGCAGACAGCGGGGCTGGGAAACGCTGGTAATACATTTCGCTCAAACATCACCGACGTTGGCCATCGAAGAGAGGAGTCAACCGTTTGCGCATGCGAGTCGATTTCATTCTCGGTTTTCTATGCATACCCTGCATTGCACTCCCCTTACTGCCAGCCATGCCAGGCCAACATATATGCTGCTGGCACGCCCACAAGATCACCCTCCGCGAGATCCGTAGCTCTCCGACTCCGAGCAGTGGCAGGTCGCGATGCTCAGCTCGGACCCAAGCACTCATGGCCAACGTTTTCCATTAACGTTGCTCATGGCCACCTAGCGCAGAAACCTGTTTGAGAAAGTTTTTCCTCCTCCTCCCTTCTGCACAGCAACCGAAAAGGCCTGCGACAGACCCCCGCACCACTGGGGTGTGATGTCTGCCTTGTGTGCCAGGCGATCCTCGACAGCCGTTGCATGCCGTGTGAGACGTCAGCTCAAGATTGGCACAAATAAGTGTGACGACCCTCTTGGTCAAGTTTTCAAGCGTGGCGGTGAAATGAATTCCCCGAGCACCACACTTTATCTTCAAAACACTGGTACCAGTGGCGATGTCCATTGCGGTGAACTGACTCGAGTATTAGAGCGAAAAGCTGAACCCAAAAAAAATCGTGGCGTTCAAAAGCACAAACATCAATTCCTCATTCATGAAATATATACCTCCTGACAAACCAATCTATATTTGCCATGTACATCCGGTGCAGTACGTTTCGCACATCAGTTGAGGAATAATCACCATCGTCAGACTCCGTTGCAGGACATAGGCCTCTTCGACATCCATCGAACCATATATATCCTCTCCTGTATCAGTGTATCAGCGGTGGCAAATTTATTACGTAATCCTGACTCGCCACCGCTACGCATGCCCTTGGAACGCACTCCACTATTCCTTCGCATGATACGCCCTGCACACTCCAGTTTATTCTTCTTTGATTTCAACATTGCTAACTCGCTTTTGTCCCCTGACCCATTCTGCCCTCTTCCTGTCTCTTAACGTCACACCCGTCATTTTCCTTTCCATACCTCGCTGCGCTCTCCTCAGCTTAATTCCAATCATCTTCGTCAGCCTCCAAGGTTTTGCCCCACGTGGTTACTGACAAGATGCAACTGCTGTGTACTCTCTTCTTACGAGGTACTGGTAAAGTGGCATCCATGAGAACACTCGCCAAATGCACTCCACCCCATTTTTATTCGAATAAATTTCGCTCTCGTGGCATCAGTCGTCGCTCACTACTTGCCTCGAGCAGACGTTTTAACGCGTGACCTAGGCGGCCCCCTTGGCTACTGCGTTGCTCTCTGGGCACCACCTGCCAGAGCCATGCCCTTGATTTTTCGGTCACAGCGCCGACGCCGGACTTTCTGCGTATCGAGGCCTATAACGCTGTCACAAAATTCAGCGCCTTTTTGAAAACAGAAACAAAAAGAGCGTTCCGCGGCCGGCTCTCACCAGCGCGCGTCGTAAATCAGGGGAGAAAGAAAGCTCAGAGAGCAACTACATTTGTGTGTGTGGCTGCCACCTCCACCATCGCTCGCCGACGCAACGCGCCGAGGAATTAGAGTGATTCCATCTGGGGTTTTTTGAGATATAAGTGCTAAAATGCAACAGAGAAATCCATCTTTTCTAGCTATTATTATTTTTTAAAGCAAAACAACATAATGAAACAGCCGGCTCACGACTACATTATTCTGCTGTAATGTATCAGTCGGAGAATCATGCGATATATTAACAAGTCGAATCACTTTTCCGTGAGGTGAATAGTTTGTGCATATTGAACGCAATGGTAAGTCCCCACAGAAGGAAACAACTAAAATGTGAGTAAAATAATGCAAAATTGGAATTTAGTTTTTATTCGTGAGATATTAACGCGTGAAGTTTAGGAAACGTGAAAAGAGTGATGTACATTTTGGTCACAGAGGCCTCCCACGTTATTGTGAATGTGAACACAACACCTAAAGATATAAACGTATCGGCGTACTCATTGCAAGTGCCATTTGGCGCCGCGTCCTGGAGCGCATATCTCCTCTTAATTACGTTGTCGAACCCTTGATGCCGTCTCCCGACCGCTGCGGCCGCGAGACAGTTCATATACAACGCCTCAATCCATACTACAACCCCGCCCTCTTACCGTCGCCAAAAGCCTCCAGGAGGGTTCCTCTTCTCGCCGGAGGCGATGGTAAAAGGAAGCCGCACATTCAGAACAAAAACGAGGATGGCCATGAGCCTCAACCATATTGCTATCGCCACGTGCGTCTGTGTTCGACGTGGCTTTCCTCGCTCTGTTTCCGCCACTGTTCCCGTCCCCAGTTCCTTTCAATAAACCCGGTCTTACAGTCTTACAATATATATATACATTGCCACGTACCTAACGCGCACCGCGGCCTCCGCGCTGAGTCTATAACAGCGACAAAGCGGCGGTTGGCTCTCGAGGTGCGCTGGCCCCCGCCGTGGGTATGCGCCATTAAAGGGCAACTCCGGCGATTTTTCAATGTTCATCGATCGAAACGAAATTTTAAGTCCGTATTCTTTATGGTAGTCTGATATCTCATGTAAAATTTCGCACCTGAAAGCGGCGTAGTTTTTTCGCAAGCGAATTTTGAAGACAAGCTCTCCTCGACGCGAGCGGAACCCATTGATGAGCAACTTCTACAGGCCACCTTGTACTGTGACGTCACTAGCGTGTCGGCGTGTCAAGCTGGTCGGGCGCGCGCTGGCGTTGGCTGTGCAGGGGAAAACTGAAAATTGATTTTTAGGAAAGTAAATGACGCAGTAACGGACACCCGAACCGCGACGTAAGCGAGGAGTGAAAGAAGAAAGGAAGAAAGGTGCTGTAGTGCAGGTCTCCAGAATTATTCCCACCACATGTGCAATTTCGCGCCATTTCAACGTGTCTGATGTAACGTGTACGCCAGAGTGCTGGGTCACGGGAACTTCTCATGTGCTGTGGGCTGTACAAATTCTTCATCTGTGATAACGGGCGTGATCTACCATACGTTTCCTAGCGATAAGAACCTTCGCGACAATTGGGTGAGAGCTGTCCGCCGTGTCAACTGGTCTCCGAGGAATCATTCCCGCTCGTGCTAGGAACATTTCGCGCCATTTTGCTATGAAGACAGTGTGTACCTCAGAGGGAGCTTTGGACTCGCTAAGGCTTCGTTCGACCGGCGCCTGAAGGCAGATTCTGTGCCAACGTTATTCGAGTACAGCCGCCCATCGCAGCGGCCAGCTGAACAAAGCGCGGCCGTCAAGAGGAAGCGGACCACAGTGAGCGTGCTCAAAGTATGTTGGGTTGTAGAACTGTAGCTGGCGTGAATTCACTTCCAAAAGCTCGCCGTCGAGACAAAGCTTCGCAAAGAGAGGACTGTTGGTGACGCATTCTCCTGTAAGGAAGTTGCGCACCGCTGCAACGTTCCGGCAGCAGATTCTTTCATCAGGCTAGGTCGGCCGGCACTCGCCACACGAACAGCTATCAGCGGGAGCATCACATTAACTTTTATTCTGACGACTGTGTAACAAATGCATGCACGAGAAATGACTCAAGTTCGCTACGGCGTCCCTCATAGCCTGAGTTGCTTTGGGACGTTGAACCTCAATAAACCAAACATACTTCTCCGAGTTCAGACCGTCGCCGTGCTGCAGGTGACGCGGCCTGTGGTGTGACTCGGTTAGCTAGCGCGGCGGTGGATCATACCTGAAGGGTGACTCGTCCAGTCCGAAATCATCGAATGAGTCGTCTTCTGAAGAATCGCTGGTCTCGGAAAAGCAGTTCTCCGCGCTTCAGTCACGTCGGCAGCGTGGCTCCGAACTTCGCACCGCGGCGAACACGCTAGTGATGTCACAGTCAATACCGCACGAAGGCACCTCCCCAGTTTCGGTTTCGCGGTTTCGGTTTCGAGTTTTGCGTTTTTTTCTGTTTAAAAATTATCTTAGGGTTGCCTTTGAAAACCTTGTATCGTACACATTACAGGAGATTCTTAGGAACAAAAAGCAGCCATTAACTTAAAATAGCTGAAAAATCGCCGGAGTAGCCCTTTAAGCCTGAGGACATCATCACCACTGTGACCTGGGACTTGGCTCTCTGATTTAAAAAAAAATGGCTGAGGCTTAGCTAAGGTTAAGCCTAGTCAGATGCGAAGCATATTGATGGCTAGGCTTGGTAAAGTTCCTCGCTTTGTTCTTCAGTTGTTGTAGAACGTTGCCGCCGAGCCGCATATTGAGCACGCCGCTTAGCCAGACGTTCATCCCGCTCTTCATCGGTGTCTGTGGCACGCTGAAGCTTTCGCTTCTCGTTCAAATCAGCCCTGCTTCTAGGCGGCATCCAAACACCCGGCCGCCTCGTAAGTGCCCGGAGAGCGAGGCAAGCTCAGCTTTATACCGCTGCTGTAGCGTCACGTGGTCAGCTGCAGCGCCTGATGTGGAGCCTCCACCGCCGCGGCCTACCGCGCGAGCCGGCAGCCCATCTCTCCTCTGCTGTGACGTCATGTTGTCACATGGTCAGCCGCCGCGCCTCTGATGTGGAGCCTCCGCCGCCGACCGCGTGAGCCGGCAGCCCATCTCTTCTCTGCTGTGACGTCAAGTTGTCACGTGGTCACGTTCAAGGTCAATGGTAGCTCCACCGCCGCGCTCGACGGGCTGTAGTGTAGCTCTAGTAATATGCTTCGCATAAAAAACGCTCTCAGTTTTGGGTTCTCCCCGACGTCTGCCTGCACGGCTCCTGGTCGTGACACTGTTGGAGGTGCTGGGTGGGCGTCGGGGAGAACCCAAAATTGCGAGCGCTTTTTTTTTTTTTAATCAGAGAGACAGGTCTCAGGTTACGGAGCCAGCGCACCTCGAGAGCCAACCGCCGCTCCGTCGTCGTTTTCAATTCAGCGCGGAGGCAGCGTGGAGGCGGACGGCCGCGATCCCGCGACGAATCCAGACTCCCTTCGTGAACTCATCCGTTCTGTGGTCCACGAGGAGCTGCAGCACCTTCAAGCAACCTTTGCCCCTCGAGTCGATTCCGCTGCCAGCGTCGTCCGCGAGGAAGTCCGGCAGGCACTCAGGGCACTAGCAGCTGCGGTTGTGCCGGCGCCGCAATCGACCCCATCCGTTCCCGCGCCGTACCCGTCTCCTGTCCAGCCAATCACGCACGCCGACGTGTGCCGCCCAGCTAAATTTCCTTAGCCTTCGCCTTATACCCCTCCAGTGGTCGCGGTGCAGGCTGCTCAATCGCTTCCTTTCTGGGCTTTCCGGCGCCAGGCAACGCGCAAGACTGACCTCTGGCGTATTACGGATCAACGACCACTCTGCTACCCCTGTGTTGAGGCAGGCCATCTCTGCCGGCGGTGCCCCTATTGCGAAATCCGACTGCGCGGATTTCCACGACCTAGAGAGCGCCCTCGGGACAGCGCCGAGTATGTCACCCGTCAGCGTAGTTCCCCGTCTCCTGCCCGCCGCGAGTCGCGATCGTCTCCACGTTGGTCTTCGTCTTCTGGGTGCCGTTATGCCTCAGCACAACGTGGTTCCGAGCCCTCGTCGGGAAAACTAGCTCCAGCGACCTCTGCAGAGGCGAGGCCGTCGAACGCCGATCCGCCGCAAGGCTTCCACCTCGACACCAGCCTCAATCGCCCCGACGTCGAAAGCCGTATCTCTACAGTTTTCCCCGACGCGCCACTCGATTCGCTCCGATGCCGCAACCCCAGTCGCCGACCAGCTTCTGCCACCGCACCGATTGAGTCACATCCAACAGCCATTGACGGGCCGCGCTGAAGGCAGGGTGGACATCCCTGTTCTCGTCGACACGAAGGAGGTCAGCGCGTTGGTCGGTATGGGCGCAGATTACTCTATCCTTAGCGGACGGCTTGCAACGGCCCTGAAAATAATGACGACACCCTAGGAAAGCCCCGACATACGCACGGCCGGCGGACGTGTCGCACCGCTCGGTCCCGGGTTGCGGTTCGAGGCTGCACATTCGTCGCCACTTTTTTCGTTCTGCGCGAATGTTCTCGCGATGCCATCCTTGGCATCGGCTTTCTTCGAGAGCACGGTGCTATAATAGATCTCCTGAATCGCTTGGTGACGTTTTTTACCTCAATGGCTACAGAAAAGCCTGCGCACCAGGGTTCTCGGGCCGCCGTGAAAGTCGCTGACGATAACGTTACGGTGCCGCCACATGCCAGCATTCTCGCTTGCCACACTGAGTCGAGGGCACCTCCTTTGTGACAGAGACCGCTACCCCCACACGCTCTAAGGATGCCTGGGAACGCACGCTATAAAGTGCGCGAAGGGGCGACCGACCGTGCCGCTGTGTAAGCATCAAAGAAGCGCGCCCGCACGGCTCCCGTGTCAACACCACTCGCCCAGCCACGGACCAGCAAGACAGCGCACGCCAGTCTTCAGGGCGTGCCAGTCCCCGTCGTGGTACTACGGTCGTCGGACTGTTGCAGTGCCCGGTGAACAAACTGCGTTTTGTTTACCTCTCTTGTTGTGCACTTTAGATGCAATATCTCTTTAGTATTGTAGTCTCTTAAGTGTTCCTTTGCATGCGTTGCATTGTATCATAAATCACTTTGCATGTAGTTAACTTGAAACACTGATCCTGGCCACGGCACCAGTTAAGTTTTTCCGAATCGTCGTCGGAATGGCCGGATGGTCTGATCGAATGCTGGGCACTTCGCCTTCGTCCACTCGTCCGGCGACACGTTGCCGGTTGGGGCAGCCACTCCAAACTTCTTGACAACAAAACTAGTTTACTGAAGACGAGACCGAAAATAAAGGCAACAGGAGAAAAAGGCGTTTAAAAGCGGCCAAGACTGGGACTCGGCGCGCTCCTCTCCTCCCTGCTCTTTGTTTGCAGCGGGCTTTTAATCCCTTTGATAATTGGCGGAGCTTTATTAAATCCGCTCTCGCCCAATTTCTACCAATACAGCTGCAATGGCACCGTAGATACAAGTGGGCGGAGCCTAGTGTTCGCCAGAGCGACTCTGGCGGACCGCGTACTTTTTCTGGAACATTCGCACTTTTCGTGGCGCCAGCAAAGCCGAACTCCACAGCTTAGCACGACAGTCGGGTGGTTTCAGGTAGCGCCGACCTTATTGTCCCCCACCCTCAATTGAGAGCTCATCTCTTTTCAAAGGGAAACGGTCGCCGACCCTCTGCAACCCTGACAAGGCTGTTCGCGTCGCGGTCTTGCTCCCCGTTTCCCGTGGCCTTGGACAGCGTCCGAAGCGCGCGACGCGCTGTCATCATTCTCAACCCCTCCAGACTTCCGACGGACATGGCAGTTGCCAGCGAGAGGGGGAAAGGAGGTACTGGCGCCGTAGGCTTCCAGCTTAACACATGTGCCCATACAAGTGAACAGGAAATGCTCTTTGCTGTACAAATTTGTTTTGCTTGTGAACCTTTGGTTCCGACCAATCCTCTGGGTTGAGACCAGCGAAAGCTGGGCACTAAACGACCACCCCCTCCTCGTCACTTGGTAGCTGGTATCTGGCTGACTTGCCACACTGAGTCGAGGACATCTTTGGGACACAGACCACCACATGCTCTAAGGGTGTCTGGGAGTGCACGCATTAGTGCACGAAAAGGTGACACAGAGTTGAGTAGTAGAAGATCTTTTGTTTGAAGAGTCGACCAAGAAGTGTTAGTAACCAACCTGGTCCAGACCTTTCATTCTAAAGCCTGCCCTGCAGCATGGCTGAGCACACAGAAGACGGTCTTGGAGGAAACCTTTATTATGCAGCATGCAGGCAAGAACAGAAGGACACCGGGGCACGCCTGAAGCAGCAGTGCCATGCTTTCCTCAAGCTCCATGCTGCAACGCAGAGCCTAACGTACAACAAACACGGGGAAGAGTGGAAGGGGAGGAGGGGTTCCAACAGGCGCACGAGGCAGCACATCAGCAGCGGGTCTCGTAGAGGCCACTGCGTCCAATGTAGCGCACCCATTTGATCACATCGTGGTCGCTGTAGTTGAGCTTGGACTCAAACACCTTCAGGTAGCGCACCTTCAGTCCAGATGGCGCAAAGGGAACCTGCATGGACACATCCCCATCAACTCCCTTACATTCAAACGTCCTAGGGGCAGGGCAACGAATAGGCAATAAGACAAATTAAATGTCCATACTGCAACAAAAAACACTTCCATTCCAATAAACATGGTCACTTAATAACGTCACATGCAACCTTCTTAGCAGCAACAGAAAAGGGAAGGTCATTCCTTTCAGTGTCAGGGACGAAACAAACCAGAAGGGCTCCATGGTGTTACACCAACGTTGCATACATGCCTAACACGTGATAAAAATTGTCGAGAATAGCTTACTGTTAATATTTCCAAAATTGCACAATTTCTGAAAGAGGAACAGATGCATGATTTTGCAATTCAATAGCAAGTGGTGGTAACCTAGGTTAGCTTTCATGGCAGTCACGCTATCAGTTCCTTTAAGTACGAAGTACTTAAAGGGACACTGAGGAGAAATTGAAGTTGGCTTGTATCGACAGAATACCAGCTCCTGATTACAAAAACGCCACTCATACTGACAACAAAGCTCTTGTAACGTAGAAAAGAGCAAGAACCAAAATACAGGTATCGCCGCCACAGGCCAAACTCGCAAGTACAAGCGTCATGACGTCATATAACAAAACAGTGTTGCTAGAACCAATGGTTCTAGCAACGCTAGGACACGAGAAGCACAAATCACTGAGGCGCAGCCAATGCATGCGCAAATCTCCTTGACGTCGCCAGATGGCGCCACGTGCCGGGCAGCTACGTGCTCGCCTGAAGCATCGGGACCAATCAGCGCCTGCTCGCCGGCGTTAGGCGGGCTCCCGGTATTCCGCTAGCGGTATCAAGGTACACGGTATGCTAAAGGTGTCTATTTGCGAGAACTTCGTTGACGACTTCGAGAACGAGATCCATCGTAACGCTCGCAAAACGCCATTGCAAACGTAAGCGAAGCGACTGTAGCGACGGCCGCAATAGCCGATAGATGCCTTCAACGTGCGGCCGGCGGTAGCTTTCTTTTCGGCTGCTGCTAAGCCGCACTGCTGGCCACCAGAAATCACGGAGTCTGTGTTACGTCATATGCACGTCATGTTTCACGTCACTTAGTCCTCTGTCGTCATAGCCGAATCCCAAGTTTGAATCACAGCGGCGGGAAAAACCTTTTCAACTTCGAATCCAAATTTGTTAGAAATGAATGCATTTTTCGCTGCCGGCCAAGTGGCAACAAAGCCATGACATGCCGAACTATCGGATTTTGCTATAAAAAATATATTAATAGTGCTCTCCTCAGTGTCCCTTTAAGTACGAAGACAAGTCCCCTTGTCGAAACGTTGGCTCCAGCAACCTGACGTTTTCCCCTCCCTTGTTCATTTTGTGATCGCAAAGGACCATCTACCACACCCTCTCTCTACCATGGACTATCAGCTCCTTGGTAATTAGAGTAAATAAAATGAACAGACAATCGGAGAACTCAGTGATCAGCAATAGTTTCAAGTCAGGGGTTCTATTTTCAAGAGGCATATTCAAGTTCAGAATGCATCGGTGGTTTTGGAGCTAGTTCAAGAGAACGAGCGGTACAAAACCTGCATTTTAAGTACAGTGTAGTCCACTTATAACGATACCAGATATAACGATATATCGGTTATAACGATCAAACTATTTAGATTTATCAATTTTCCCATTGCCCCTATGTAAAAATAAACCACATATAACGATACGATTATCGGCGATATATCGGATACAACGATAGAATTTTGACCGCCTGGAAAGTATTTACTAGGAAATTTCGTATGAATGTTTGCAAAAAAAATAAAATTATTTGAAGAGAATGATGGGAAAAGTGCCGCAAATAGACCGTTGTGGAGAAATCCGCAAGGAGGCGATGCATGCGGCCTTTGGAAGTAAGAGCCATCATCATCACAATCACTGGAGAGAGAAGGTGGGGAGAAGGCGAGCGTTTGCTTGGCCGCCAGTCCGTTGGCCACCGCTGTGCCGTGCGAAGGGTGCGGCCGTATCGCTATCGCCACGATCGCACGATTGTACGTGGAAGATGGCGCCGACTAAGCAGACGGCGATCTCTCTCGAGGTGAAGCACCAGATTCACAAGGATTTCCGGCAGGGCTTCAAGGTAGGAAGCCTCACTAAAAAGTATGGGCTGTCGCAGTCGACTATTTCGACCATAATCAAGGCTGTAGATGTCCTCGAGAAGGCCGGCTCCAGCGGCCACGACGACCAGCGAAAGAGGGTTAGAGACCCTTTGTATAGAGATGTCGAAGAGAGTCTCTACCAGTGGTTCCTGAACGCTCGCAACCGGAATGTTCCGATCACAGGACCGATTCTGTCTGCAAAGGCGAAGACATTCGCTTTGCTTCTGGGAGTGAAAACTTCGAGCCCGGCGGAGGATGGATCCAGAGGTTCAAGGATCGCCACGGCATTGTTTATAAAAGCGTCGGGGAGGCTGCCTTGCTGGACGTGTCGGCGAAAGACAAGTGGCTGGCGACAAAACTGCCTGAGCTGTTGGAGCGCTATGAGGAAAAGAACATTTTCAATGGGGACGAGACAGCGTTGTTCTACGAAATGCTGCCTTCAAGGACGCACGCGCTCAAAGGGGACCCGTGCATCGGTGGAAAGCACAGCAAGGTCCGAGTGACAGTGTTTTTGTGCGCCAGCATGGATGGTAGCGAGCATCTCAAGCCGTTTGAGCTATCGGAATAATAAGAAAGCGTGGATGACTCGCGACCTGTTTCAGGAATGGCTGCTCGAGTTTGACGGCGCAATGGAACGAAAGAAGAGGAAAGTTGTCCTACTCCTCGACAATTGCTCTGCGCACAACGTCAGCGTGAAGCTGACGTCTGTTGAGTTGGTCTTCCTGCCTCCAAACACCACGGCAGGTCTGCAGCCCATGGACGCAGGCGTAATTGCCAATTTCAAGGCCCTCTACAGACGTCACATGCTCGAATGGCTGATCTTAAAAATAGACCGCTCGATATCGCCAGAGCATGCTTCCGGGCCTCCTCACCTGAAGGTGAGCTTGATTGAAGCGGTGCGGTTTGTGTATGGTGTGTGGTATGAGGTGAAGCAGTCCACAGTCAAGAACTGCTTTAGAAAAGCAGGCTTCGTGCGTCCCGACTGTGCGGTCTCAGAAGGGACAGATGACTGGCTCCCCGAAACTGCCGATGTGGGTGCACTCTGGAATCATGTTGCCGCTTCCAACAACGCCGGCGGAGCGCTCTTAGACGACTTTTTGAACGCTGACAACGCTGCTGCTTCGTGTGAGGAATTCACCGATGAGGCCATTGCCGAGGAGCAGCTATTGCGACAAAAAGCAGCATCGAGCGATGATGAAAAAAGTGATGACGATGACGGCAGCATTGACAACGATGGCAGTGACACCACCATGCCAGCTCCAATGTCTTCACGAAGTGCCTTACAGTCCATCCAGTCGCTGATAGGCTTTATGCATGGTACAGGACTGCCGCACATGTACGCGCAACAGCTAGAGACGATGCATACGGAAATAATTAAGCTTCAGCTGCCGCTCAAGCAAGCGCGGATTTCAGACTTTTTTAAGCGTGATTAACCTATTTATTCTCTCTATATGTACAGCAATAAAGTGTTCAGTGTTCTTTAGTGACTAGCTTTGTTCTATCCGACTGAATCATCGCTGGCAAGTAGGTAAGTCTGCATGCACGGGAAAATGCATGCGTGCTCTTGTTTGCTTTTTTTCTTTTTTTTTTGGCGGTCCAGATATAACGATAATCGGTTATAACGATCGAATTTTCCTGTTTTCTCAATATCGTTATAAGTGGATTGCTAGCATGCAAGAGTCTTGAAATCAGATCAGTATGGACATTGCAGCTGCAGTTAATGGTGATAGACATTTGTTTGCTGAGGCATTGTCAAAATGATGCTGAGGCATTATCAAAATGATACACCAGTGTGATGTTAGACGCAAGCAAGAGGAAATACCAGGCTGGCTTCCAGAAAAATATGCATTTCGGAGGGTGTCAGTATCGGCATTTTGGAGCAACTTGAGAGCACTAACACTAGACGTGCATGTCCATTAACCAATTCTTAAACGCATGTGGTAACGACTGTAAGTAAAATCTCGTTATTTCGGAATTCAAGGGATCAGAAAAATAGGATGCATTATCCGTAAGACAAATATGGTTATATGGAGTTTTATGGTGCATAAGCAACTGTGGCTATCATGCGCACAAATGGCCCTGAATGAAATGCCAAGAACAGTTTTCATCACATCAGGGATGAAAACCGACAACAACATTTTTGGTTTGTCAAGTGTTTTGCTTAGTGCACAGAGTCTAGAATGGCGAAGAATAGCTTTGGAATAATAAAGGCTACCACACGGCCCTTTTCGCAGAGCGATACAGTAGCGGTGGCACAAACGGCTCCTTGGTGTTTTGATGATGCTTCACTACATGAAATGCGAACAGCGTGTTTCAGTGCACTAGAAGAATAGGAAAAGCACATGGATCCAAGCGAAGGAAATAAGCGTAACGTCAGAACGGCACGACGCCACCCCAAACTTAAAAAAAAAAGCAAAAAGAAACAGCAGCAACACGCAAAGCAACCTACGAAATGTCGTGACTGGTCGTTGCTCTGCTATGTGATGGGGCTGTGGAACAATGGCTACGCACTGACAACGGACACATCAGAGCACAGCACCAGCTCAGAGCCTGAAGACTCCACAAGTGACAACTGAACGTAGAATAAATAGCGCTCAGTGCCTGATAAGGTCTGTTTTTACAAAATTCATACATTGCGTATATAGGCTGCACCCTGAAAACTGGCCCTCGAATCTGGGGAAAAAAAAGTGCAGCCCTTGCACGCATTTATACGGTATGCGGCTGAGCTTAATTTCGGCCATTGTCGCCGCGCCTGCCATTGTGCGCAAGCCCAAGGTGTGCGAGCACCTCTGCTTTGCACCACCAGTATAAAAATCAGCAAAACCACTGTACTGTATAGTGCGGAATATAGGTCGAGGTTTTTTCCGAAAAATATTACCAAAAGGTCACCCCTCGACTTATATACCGGCCTTTGGCACAAACTTAATAGTCGTCTGGCAACATGTGTGAGCTGCGGACATTTTGGCATCCGCATCGTTACCGCTTCCATGTTGACGATTCTTTCCTTCCTCTTTGTAAACCGACGCGGCTAAACGTTGACGGCGGTAATCGTTCTTGGCGTTGTAACGTATTAATTTTGCGACAGCCCGCAAAATGAGCACCGGTACTCGAAGTCAGTTCACCGTGGCGTTTAAAAAAAAGTTATCGAATTCGCCGAAGAGTATGGGAACATGTCCACCCAGCGACACTTTGGCGTCTCGGAGAAGAGCATCCGGTACTGGCGAGCGCAGAAAATCAAGCTGTCTGCCTGCAACGTGCGGAAGACGTCCTTTTGCGGGCGTCGCGCGGTGCATCCTGGGCTCGAAGACAAGGTGGCGGATTTTATCCGCGAGCATCGTGCCAGATCCTTGCCAGTGACAGCAGAGCTTATCCGCATCAAAGCTATCGAGCTCACCCGTGAATCCGGACAGTCCCAGGAGCATTTCAAGGGCTCTATTTACTGGGTTCATCGCTTGATGCGACGCAAAGGATTTGCACTTCACCGGCGCACATCAATCTGCCAGAAGATTCCAGAGACATACGAGGACAAGCTGGTCGAATTCCAGCGGTATGTTATCCGTCTCCGGCAGCAGCATGGCTACTTGCTGGGACAGATCAGCAACGCCGATGAAACGCCGGTGTGGTTCGACATGCCGTCGTCCAACACAGTGTGCGAACATGGCGCGAAGGAAGTTAAGCTTCTTTCGACAGGGAACGAGCATTCGCGCTTCACGGTAATGCTTGCGTGCACTGCAGATGGCAGAAAGCTGCCCCCATATATAATCTTCAAGCGGAAGACGCTGCCAAAAAAAGCTTTCCAGCAGGACATTACCGTTCGCGTGAACGAAAAGGGCTAAATGGACGAGGCCCTCATGGTCAACTGGATTAACCCCGTCTGGAATCGATGACCCGGCGCACTCCTGCGGTGTCCGAGCATGCTCATGTTGGATGCCTTTCGCAGGCACTTGACCGCCGGTGTGAAGCAGGCGCTCCGCGACGGGAGGACGGAGCTCGTTGTCATTCCGGGGGGCATGCCTTCAACACTTCAGCCACTGGACGTCGTGCTGAATAAGCCCTTCAAAGACCTCGTGCGTGAACTCTACAATCAGTGGATGGCGGGCGACAAAGACTCCCACCGGCCAGCTGCGCAGGCCGCCTCTCGCCCCTGTGGCCACCTGGGTGGCTCAGGCTTGGCGCTCGCTGCCCGACGATATGGTGGTGCAGGCATTCAAGAAATGTAGCAACTCGTTGGACGGCACCGAGGACGACATGCTGTGGGACGCAGCCAGCGCGAAGCAGTCGTTGGACGAGAGCTCAGACAGCTCGGACCAATGAGGAGGCTACGAGTCTGGTGGCACCAGTGAATAAAACAAAGTTTTGTGCCTCATAATTTATGTTGACTTTTTTGCTTCAAGGTAAGGGGGTCGACCTACATTCTGCCTCGACCTATATTCCACATTATACGGTATTTTTTATTTTATTGTTAGGAATTCTTGTATGATACGCTGCTGTGGAGTTTGTTTCTTAAGGAACTGTGTGAGATTCTAGAACATCTCTTCAAATCTTATGAGCAGTGGTCTGGTTGTCTGAGGTTTGTTGAGATTGGTGCAACCGATATATTTCGGTAGGGAATGGATTTTTAGAATGTACCATGCATACTCGCGTAATGAACCCACTGTTTTTCCAGAAAAGTTGATATCAGTTTGCAGGGAGGGCTCATTAGGCAGGAAAAAAGATTTTTTTTAGAAGCGTCACAAGGGTCAAAGGGTCCTTCGGTCATCAAAAAAGGCGAGATGCGTTCATGTCACTGGTGCTTAGCATTGTTCACTTTAGGCCAATTGAGGACAGATAACTGAACACGCAGTTAAAAAGCACACAGGACAGTTAGGAGTGTGTAAAGTGAATGTTTAAGCCTTAGCTTAGAGCATCCTTAGCTCAGAGCACGCAATGTCTTGGTGCTCAGCCGAAGTTTCACCAGTGTGTGCCGCCAGCCCCTCAAGCAGGAGCTCTCCTCAAAAGATAACCAAACAGTGATCTTGGCATCAGCATCAGCAACCCCTTACAAAAAGCTCAAGGCTAAAAAAAACAACTTAAAGGTGCAGTGAAGAGAAATCTGAACTCGTCTTTTTGCCACGGGAACTCAAATCTACACATTCCCAGCATTCTTAGAAACTTCAACTTATTGCCCTGTGTGGCCGGTTTCCCTAATTAAATTGAATTAACATTTGGCTCCCGCCTTTTTTAATTCTCCCCGTACGGTGGGCGGAGTTGACCAACGCGTGGAGTGCCTTTCAGCCAGCCCCGTGGAGGCTTTGCTTTCGCTTTATTTTGTTTTTTAGGTTTCCGTGAATTCATTCGCAGATAATATAGCCGCAAAATAAGCCCGCAGAAATAAAGATACATGCGGACTATTTGCTACTATGAATTACTACGTATTACTCTGCCAATGGCAGAGCGGCAAGCCGCCGTGGAGCTGGCTGAAAGGCTCTCCACGCATCGGTTGACTCCGCCACCGTACAGGGAGAATTTAAAAAAAAAACAAAAAAAAAAACAAGGCGGGAGCCGGACGTTAATCCGATTTAATTAGGGAAATCGGCCACACAGGGCAATAAATCGAAGTTTCTACGAATGCTGGGAACGTGCAGATGGAGTTCCCGTGGCAGAAAGATGAGTTCAGATTCCTCTTCACTGCACCTTTAAGTTCTGGACAACAAACGTGGCAGCTGGTTCATTATGCAAGAGGGTTCACGAGCATGCTTTTGGTGTTTTTAGGGACAGCAGAGCAGGTGTAAGCAGCGCCCCAGGAAGGAGGAAGGAAGGAGGCACCTCGAAGTTCATGGAGATGGGCGGCCGGTTCCACTTCTTCTTGGCGTCCGTCTGGAGCAGCTCGATCTCGGCACTCAGCTGGGTCTCCTTCATGCCGGCCATGCGCTTGATCTTCCACACAATGGCATTCTCGCTCGCCTTGTACTTGGCCTTGCCCTTCATGCAGATCAGCTGCACCCCACTGGTGTTGAGCGGGGTCGGGATGCGAACCTGCAGAAGCAGGGTAGGTCATCTTACAACCGAAAAGAAAAAATCACCTGGAAAGAACCGTTTTGCCAGTCATTCAATTAAGACCAGCTTTAGCAACATATCAACCTTGGCAACTAGATGACACTTGCAAAGCGTCTACATGGAACGCCTGAACCGAACAATTAAAGAAAAACTTCTTGACAAGCACACCCTCACAGGAAAGCTTCCCCACACAACCACGCAAAGGTGTAGCATAGATCTGACATGGCTGAATTGTTCTTGGCAGACAAAAATGCAGCATAAAAGCATGGGGTAGAAAGACAGGTGGGTGGATGAGATTGGCAGGGTTGGTGCAGCTGGCACAGTACATGGTTAATTAGAGATATGGGGCAGGCCTCTGCCCTTCAGTGGCCATAGGCAGGCTGCTGCTGAAGATGAAGATGCACCAGCTCACTGACTTGGAGCTGAAGCAGGTCAACTGAAGCTGCATGCGAAGCGGCAGATTAACAGATGTGTAGTGCTCACGCAGCAGGAGGATTGGCTTATTATACAGGGGTGGAACTGACAAACCGCGTCTTGGAGCATACCTACGAGCAGGAAAAACTGCCTTTTGGAGCAGTTTGGGAGCACCTAAAATGTGGATTTATCAATATTAAACTAGCACAAACGGCACTTCAGAGCAGTATAGACCTTACTCGTAGACAACGAACCCTTCGATCTATAAAACTTGCAAAATGTGATGCCACTCCTAGCTACTTCCTCCTCGAAATACATTGTGCATTCATAATACTTAACTCTACCAAAGTATCCCCAGCAGTTCTATCAAGCACACTCCAGCTTGAAGTATGATGGCAGCACTGACAGCACACAAAAGCCTGACACAGCCTGTCCTCTAGTTTTCTGTATGCTGTCTTAATGCTACATTCACCATTTAAACAGTACGTCTGACCAACTGGTCCCTCAATACACACAACACAGCAGCTGCCTGGAAATAATGCTACCATGTGGAAACAACCGGAATGAGCAGCCATAGGTCTAAAGTCTAGTATATGCACACAACACACTGCTGGTGTCTGGCTGTGTGTATACAGAAGCCCTGTAGGAATATGTTTGCAACTTCCTTCATTGCATGTTACCAAATATTAATAAACTGGGATAAATAACAGAGGAACAGATGAAGAGAGGAAATTTTCTGCAAACTGTCAACCACTGCACAAAGTCAATTCTACTTATGTTGCATCAGAGTGGAATCAATGTTTGGTAGACTGCCGTTTGCTTCCTCCAGAAGCATAAACCGCAGTCGTCGCCCAGTTGTTTGAGCGCCTATCTCGGCTGCGGGAGGTGGTTGGTTCAAAACCTAAAAGTGGTTGGAAACAGATGCCGCAGCGCATGTGAGTTGTAATTTCCTCCCTTCATAGCATCACCACTGCCTGGTTCTCTCCAGTCAGTTTAACAGCACTGAATAAAGCAAAATGGTGTTTACTTTTCACCATTTCTCAATCTTCTGCGTCTCCGCGCAAAATCACAGTTGCCGCTGTTCACTGCACATGTACGATGCGACGTGACGCGCTACGCTGCCTATGCACGCAGACATGCGCAGACAGGCACGGATGCGCCTCCGCCACTCTAGCTGGCGCCACTGGGTGCTGGTGCGAGCTTCAGGGCTGCGTTCAGCCAAGCCGTAGCCAAGGAAAACGCTTACAGGCAAACAAACTGAAACTGCCAGTCTTTTTTTTTTTTCGAGCACAGTTTTCCATGCGGCACAGAGTGGCGCCAGAAACTATTCAAGGCGCAATTTGCCGTATATGGAGCAGGATGGCGCAGGGAAATCCTCACGGCACGCCATGGTAGAAATCGCGCAGGAATTCCACCCCTGATGGAATAAGACAGCCTAAAAATATATTTCTTTGGCCATGGTGCCAGCCACCCCCCATGGAACCCAACGAGGGGACGGGACAGAAACTTGCAAAACAAGTCCCGCCCACGCCAGCTGTACACCACTGCTATAACCAAATATGGCCAACTCAGGGCAGAAGGTTAACCCTAGCCCCCTATGAAAAGTGAATTCACCGAGAAGAGAGTAGGAGATAGGACAGTAGTGAGAAAGAAGATAGGAAAGTGAAAGATGGAGGGGAGGACAGGAAAAGGCAACTGCCGATTTCCCCCGGTCGGGTCAGGCCGGAGGTGCCTTCTGCAGGAAGCTGGGACCAAAGTGGTGTGTTGCCTCCGCCGAGGGGCCTTAAGGGTCCAAACGCTCGGCATCGGCTCACCCACCAGGATCCCCTTTTCCCCGGACACAGCGATGCCACGCACGGCTAAGCGCGGGTGCTCGGGTCCGTGGTGACACACTGCTCACCATCATCCCCCTGCGGGGGATTGGTTTAACGTCCCAAAGCGACTGAGGCTATGAGGGACGCCGTAGTGGAGGGCTCCGGAAATTTCGACCACCTGACATCGCACAGTGCCTCTGGAACTTCGACCCCCGCGGCTGGGATCCAGCAGGAGGAGTGATGCACGTAAGGCAGAGCATGATAGTCCCTACCTCGATCTTCTGGCCAATGAGGGAGGGCTTGAAGTTGGACTTGAGCACCACCTTCACCTCCATCTTGGTGCGGCCCACCTCCCGCACCAGGGGGATGATGCGGAACGGGAAGCTGATGTCCTTGGTGATGCGGTACCTGTCCAGGAAGGACGACAAGAAGACTCCTCCCATCATCACCACTCACTGCTCACGCCAAAGAAAACAAAATCCTGAACTGGGGTCACAACAATTAGTGGCGTGCAAACAGGACTTCTTCGAAACAGAATCCAGTGTGAATAGTGCAGCTGCAGGCCGACAGGACTGATGCTTGGGCAAGTTGGCATGCCATGTTCAAGAAGAACAGCGTGAAAAGACAAGGACCACAGGAAGATACACAGACACTGAACAAGAATAGAGTATGAATCTAATATACTCTGATTACTCACTTCTTGCGCAAATATCTGCCTAAAACGAATATTAATTTCAAACAGCAAAGCACTAGCGGCGGCGCTACAGCTCATGAAATTAAAGCTGTAGCTGTCAAAAGACAGCAGTGGTCTCCACTTGGGGCACACAGCACATGCTCAGTATATAAACTCTGACATAGGGAAATTGCCTTTTGCTGCTAAAGATGCCGGCAAACTCATGCCACATCTCAAGTGATCAGAGGGACACGAGTTGTGAACTGTGGTATCAGGCATGCTAAGGCTGCCTTGGCTAGTCTCTGAGGCCACATGTTTGAGCACCACACGAATGGACCATTTCGGGGTGCTGAACAGGCAGAGTAATCTCTGCACCATGCTGTGTGGCATCCAAGTGAACCCCAGTTTTGAATAGAGTCACCGAAGAAAGCTTCTGCATGCCCAATTCAAACATCACGTCCATTACTTGAAATCTATTCAAAAATGTGAGATTGCATTTGATTCAAATGTTGAACATGTACTATTTGATTTGTTCAACGACTAGAACATAGGATATTTGATTGTATATTTCAAAATTTGATATTCATACATGCTTAAAAACAATGCAAACACTGTGCATACACTGTTCACAGCCAGAAGTGAGATGTGGCACCCACAGATGGGGCTCTTAGGGGAGGATGCGGATTTCAGCAAACTTTTTATTTGGATACATTTACATTCAATATTTTTGAGCATATCAGAGATATCACTACATTAGCAAAATTTTACTGTTACACTTCCAGAAAATTGATTTCTAGCACACTTTTTTCCTCTCAACCTTACAAAAAGCTGCAGAGTTAAGAAAATGCAGCAGAAGGCTGGTCCAACATTTATTGCATTCTTACTGGCGTGCTACAGGTCACAAAGTTCTTAAAATTTTAGAGTGAAAGTTCTACTTCATGACAAAAGCTGCAAAAGCCGGGACATCGCTGAAGCCTTGACGATGAAGAGAAATAATGCCACAACTGGGATCTGAACCCGCAGCAGCGCAAACAGATTAGCTTCACTGGCCACTACATCAGAGCACTATGCTATCGCCGTAGCCGATCACACCTTGTGTTAAACCACAACACTTACGCGCTATACACTGCACACCATCTTCCTCAACTGCTATCTGCAACGTGAACAGGTAAGACCAGCTTAACCTGGATCTGAGCTTAACCCAACAAAGCAAACCAATCAGGCTAAACACATGCTTTCGCACGTCTACTCTGTTTATCCACGCTAAAACCCTACCTTTGTTTTTTTTTTAGAGCTTTTCTGATGCAGTGTCCACTGACATATCTAAAGTGCAGAAAATTTCACACAGGAAATTTAAAATTCACAAAAACGAGAAAAATAATGTTTTGACCTGCACTATGGCCCTAGGAATACAAAAAAAAAAAAAAACTGCGTCAAATCAGACAAAATAGTTACGAAGAAATCTGCTTCACAAGGTGGGTAAGAAAATGGAAACTGAGAAAAACACCGACTGAGCCTGCAATGCACAGCAGCCACGGTTCACAAAGCAATTTTCTCAGAGTGCTTCGTGGTTGATTCAGCCATGAAACTTCAGGACAGCATAAAAAAGCATACATGCAACTATCAAAAAATCAAATTTCTGGCCATTTTTTGGGATTTCGAAGCCCCCCCCCCCCCCCCTTGAACAGCCCACTGTGTGGTTTGCGGGCCACAGTACTCGGACCTCTAGAATTTCGATTGCCGCGGCCGGGATCGATCCCGCGTCTTTCAGGTCAGCAGCCGAGCGCTGTAACCACTGAGCCACCGCAGCGGGGCCTCTCCACCCATTTCATCATTTCATGCAAGATATATGACAAGTCACCCAATTGCACAACACTCCACAAAAAACACATGCCATCTTCAATGGGGCTTTGTGATTCATGGGGTTTAATGTCCCAAAGAGACTCAGGCTATGAGGGACGCCGTAGTGGAGGGCCCCAGAAATGTCGACCACCTGGGGTCCTTTAATGTGCACTGCTGACATCGCACAGTACACAAGCCTCTAGCATTCCACCTCCATGGAAATGAGACAGCTGTGGCCGGGATCGAGCCCGCGTCTTTCGGGTCAGCAGCACCATAACCACTGAGCCACTGCGGTGGCTGGTCTCCTAAGGATAATGACTCACTGCACACCATCTGGTGACATGCAAAGGCAACAAGTGGTTCCCCCAAGTTAAATAGCACAGCAATGTTCTGGGCCATTCATGCTTGAAGCGTGCGACAGTGTCTTGAGAGGTCCACACTGGAGAAGAAATACCGACTGCAAGAGGAGCAAAGGCTTCTCCAGCCATTCAGGCCCCGCTTTCACCAATGCCACCAGTGAAGAAAACATGCTGCACGTGGCGCCAACAAATGACAAGTGAACGTGCCTGCCAGCCTTCAATTATCCACGCATCAGCAATCTTTGCAACTGATTGTACACATCACCACAGTACGCTGCACAATGCTCCCCGTATGAACCTTTTCTACATAAGACCTCATGTCAGTTTGTTATAACGAATGTAAGCATGTGCAAGTGACTGCACGACAGGTCCTTGCCACAAGAGAACTTAAGGTCTGCTGGTGCAAGCAGGCTCAGTAGACTGTCAGTGTGGTACGGAACAAACTGCACCACCACCCACCTCATGAGTTCAAACTCGCCGTCTGGAGGAATGAAACTGATGCTGTGCTCACTCTCAAATTTGCTCAGCTTCACACACTGGTGGAACTGGCAGTCGTCTATCGCTATCGACGTCTTCCCCGTGCTGCTGCAACAGAGGAGGAAGCAGAGATCAGAGGCCACCACTACCCACACTTCTTCACAACAGTCTGCGCCACAGCAAATACCATGCAGCAAGGCAAAGCACGAGGTTTAGTTTTGTGTAGTTTATGGGGTTTAACGTTCCAAACCAACTCGTAGCTATGAGGGACGCCGTAGTGCAAGAACCTAATTTCAACCCCCTGGGGTTCTTTAACGTGCATTGACATTGCATAGTACAGAGGTATAGCATTTTGCCTCCACTGAAACATGACCGCCGCAGCCCTGATCGAACACGCATCTTTCGGGCCAGCAGTTGAGCACCATAACTATTGGGTCATTGACACACTTTCAGTATACAGGCAACAAACAACCATCAACATCAAGCTGTGGCAACATATGCAATAAAAAAACTGCAGCACCAAGAAAGGTTATGTCTGAGAAAGCACATAAACTAGCCCAAAAGCTCATCACACATACACGTGTTTTCTTCAATCAACTCTTTAATCAAGCAGTGTGTCCATCTCGCGTGCTTTCCTTTGCATTGCAGTTACATCCAACAAAAGTAATGAGCCACATGAAATGCATAAACATGATTTCCAGTGTGAAATCGTGGCTGCTAGGTCCAGTGATGACCCCAATGCAGGCCTAGCGGTTTTTACAGCTGCCAGCACACTGGTGTACTCCCACAAAGCACTGCACCACTTCTCGCAGTGCGTAACAATCTTGTGGGCAGAGGATGCCATCTGCCAGGTTCTGCCTAATCCCCTAGCAATTCACTGGGCTCCCCCTGGCTGCCTGATCAACCAAACTTTGTGAACAAACCTGCCAACACACTCTCCCTTAATTCAGCCTCTGATGGACAGTAGAGTCTGCTGCCAAGCTAGAGTCGGATACAACTTAAGAAGGCAGCGGTTTTTCCCCGTCAAAGGACCCCCCTCCAGCCAAGGGCGTCGGCCGATTCTCCTGACCCTGCTAGGGTGACAACACAGGGAGCGGTGTCAGAATAGAGAGAGGGGTCTCTCCCCGACTATGGACCGAGGGGACTATCCCCTTTCGTCTGCCACTCCCTGCATTGTCACGCTGGCAGGACAACGAGAATAGGCCGACGCCATTGGCCGGAGGGCGGTCCTTTGACAGGGAAAAGCCGCTGCCTTCTTAAGTTGTATCCGACAATAGAGTAATCCATATTTTTGGGGGGGCCGCTCCAAGCATGCCCAGCTCTCCTTCTCTGCTTTCTCCCAACCGATCTACGCTGGTCAAAAACAACCTGCCAGGTTCTAGTGTGCATGCACGATGGTGACAGGTGTGCAAGCGATCAACATCATCATCAGCCTGACTACACCCACTGCAGGGCAAAGGCCTCTCCCATGTCTCTCCAAGTAACCCTGTCCTTCGCCAATTGCAGCCACTGTATCCCCGCAGACTTCATAATCACATCCACCCACCTAACTTTCTGCCGTCCCCTGCTACGTTTGCCTTCTCTTGGAATCCACTCCATTACCCTTAAGGACCAGCGGTTATCTTGCCTTCTCAATTACATGCCCTGCCCAAGCCCACTTCTTCCTCTTGATTTTAACTAGGATATCATTAATCCGCGTTTGTTCCCTCACCCACTCCGCCGTCTTCCGATGTCTTAACGTTACACCTATCAATTTTCTTTCCACAGCTCGCTGCGTTGCCCTTAACTTAAGCGGAACCCTCTTAGTTAGCCTCCACGTTTCTGCCGCATAGGTGATTACTGGTAAGATACAGCTGCTGTTATACTTTTCCCTTGAGGGATATTGGTAAACTGCCATTCATGACGCAAGCGATAGACGGTGCCAACTGCCAAGCACACCACACACCTGCATCGCCCGCGCATTCTTCAGCCAGTTTCCTAGGCAGCAGAACAACTCACACTTGGGGAAAAACGCAGCGCACTCCTAAGACACGGACGAAGAAAGACAACATGATACAGCGCTGTATCGTCTTGTCTTTCTTCCTCCTTGTCTCAGGAGTGCGCTGTGTTCTTCCCCAAGATGACCTACCAACTAGCCCGCTCTTCCACCCTTGCAAGAAGTTCGCACATTCACTCAAGGTGCCACATCTTGGCGAACAACGAGAGCCGGGAGCAGTACCTGCGGGTGGGGTCGTCCAGGGTGGACACCTTGCCCTTGCTCTCCATGGTGATCTTGTCGTTGATGCCAAACTTGCACTCGGGCATGCCCGAGAGGTAAGACTTCATTACGACCTTCCCGGCCACGTGTGCGCTCAGCACCTGGCCCTGGGGAGACATAAGAAGGTTTACGTACTCCAGGACATCCAGAAACAGCTCGTTGCGGCGATACTTGATGCCCTCGCGCCTCCAGCCGATCTGGCCCGTCACCTGCGACGTGATCTGGCTCTGCTCCTCCTTGGTCTGCGACTTCACCCCCTGCTGGGTGATGAAGGTCTTGAGGATGCCCACGTCCGTGTTCTGCGGGTAGCCAAAGTCCAGCAGCTCGTCCAGCAGCTCGTAGATGAGCACAAAGTTGTTCTTGACGTTCTCCTCGCTGATCTTGCCAAAGTACGACTGCATCACCTCGCACATCTTGAGCAGGAACTCAAACACCATGGCCGCGTTGACGTTCTGCCGCGTCACCGCCGCCAGCCAGATGTTGGCCCGCTTCATGTGGAAGAAGGAGGTGCGCGCAATGTTGGTCACGGGGCTGCGCACCTGCTGCCGCGCGTGGATCACGTTCACCCGGAACGCGTCCACCGCGTTGCGCCTGCGACACCAGGGACACCAGGGCATGCTTCAGATTCTTGGTGGAGAGAGAGGGTAAGACACGAGCAAAGCAAGCAAGCTAAGCACCCAGAGGCTCCCCTTTTGACCCTGTTCACTTTTCGTGCTGCCTTTGTGGACATTCATCAACGTAAACTGGCCTTGAGACGCCTGCGTCGTAATATGCGACAACATTGCTTAAAGGGAAAAATGGTTTAGGTTTATGGAGTTTACGTCCCAAAGCCACTCAGGCTATGAGAGACGCCGTAGTGGAGGGCTCCAGAAATTTCGACCACCTGGGGTTCTTTAACGTGCACTGACATCGCACAGCACACGGGCCTCTGGAATTTCGCTTCCATCGAAATTCAGCTGCCGCGGCCAGGATCGAACCCGCATCTTTTGGGTCAGCAGCCGAGCACCATAAACACTGAGCCACCACGGCGGCAGAGGGAAAAATGGCACTCCCATCGTTTATTCCCCACGGAGAAGTGCAGGGATGCCAGGAAGATGTGGTTTCCTATTTGGCTTGGCATGATACGTGGATTATAGGACTCCTCTTGAGGGACGCCTCAAGCAAATGCTGTGAAGGTCTTCGTTGCATGTGTTAAATTTACTGAAGAAGTGAGGAACATACTACTAAAATACCTCACAGATGACAGCATCATGTTGCAGCAAGGCAGAATGCACATTTTCATCCCAACGCTAACCAAGCAAAATATGAGGTCACATCTTCTCGGCAATCCCAAGGTGGATGAAGTGCTCTTCATAAATGGACACTAAAGGGAAAGATCAAACTAAGCAAAACCGATAGATTATTCCTCGGGGAAAAACTTCATGCGTGCATAGGTGGCTGTGTTGCTGAGAAAACCACAAGTTCCGAAACCTATCCACATTCAAAGTGCCCATGAAAAATGAACTGCCATGATGTCATTTCTATGATGCCTTTGCAACGAAGCCCTCCGACCAACCAAATGAATCACTTCCAAAGACCACAAACACGGCCCGAAACCAAAGCTAGCCCGCTGGTCCTGCAACCAGTCGAGCCACACTGTGCAGGTCACCTCAGCCACCCCACTATGCATTGTGTGTCGTGACCAAATCCACACTTTCTTCTTTCTCCTTAGGAGTTCTCAAACTTTTGTCTCAAGGAACCATACCCCCTTCCCCCATCACAATTGGTCATTCCAAGCGTTACAATTGGCCGGTGCTGCACTTGAATGGACCGTTCATGCTCTTTTGTTTATTTTGCTGCTTCATTCACTTACGCAGGAATTTCTTTTCTTGCTTTCACCATTGTTTTTTTATTGAATGCCCATCTCACTCATGCTAGACAAGAAAGCAGAAAACCCACAGTCACGGGACAAACTGCATTCCCCTGCATTCGTGCACTCGACTGGCTGGGCTGCACACAGAATCACGTGACCCCTCCTACGGCTTTTGTTGGCTGCCTGTCGCTGCTGCTCACTCCAGCCGGAGCACGGAGTCTTTTTTTTCTAATCTCAGATAACTGGCTTTACGGTGCAAATGGGCTCGCTGGCGGCATAACTTCACCCCAACACTGCTAACAACATTGAATTGCTACAAAAATTGGGCTATAAAAAGCGCTTTGTTTTTCTGGGCTCTGCTGGCTCGGCGGTGCAGCCCACACTTTCAGACGCACTTTCTTCCACTTACGTGTGCACGAGTGCAAGTATAACGTGTGCGGTCATGTGCACCCTGCCCCTTCCACATCACCTTGCTGACATGCTGAACATCCGTGAACTGGCGCACCTGGGCACAGCAGTGTCCTGGCATGCTGCCAAGTTGGCTCCACAAACCACCGCCACTGGCGTTCCCAGCAAAGCAAACAAGCGGTGCCATTACTGGTGCACAGCATCTTGGTGCGCTGCCAGGGTCTATGCTGCAGGTGGCACAAAACTGAGGAACAAGCCAAGGGCTACCGCCCTGAAATGAGTTAACTAGGCACTGCGTCTTGCTTCGCAGCACACGCCTGCCAGAAGTGCACTACAGAGGAGAAAAAGGCCAGTGCGGGTGCTTGTGGAACCCAGAAATGCAGCCCACGGGACCCAATGGAGTGCATATTGCAACCACGCAAAACGACGAGGGACGAAGAGAGGAAAGCACAGGACAAGACGCAGAACTCCAACTAAGGTTTACTACAAGGAAAACCACATTTATACAGGATTCGCAACCACATCCGATTAACAGCAGACACCATCACACTATACAGGCACGTGTGTGTGCGTGGCACAAGTTAGCATCTAGACGAATCCTTTCTTGGATAAGGATACTGAAGTGGTGCTTATGCAATGGTCATTTTCTTTCGTTATGCAGTCAGCTTGAAACATTTCGCTGCTAAGCTGAGTTGTTAATTTTTCAAGGACAGTTGTGTCGCGGAACCTACATAGGCGGCAATGTTTTGCCAGTTCACCCCCCCCCCCCCCCCCGCCAATGATTGAACGGCTGCGTGGTGCTCCTGAAGTCTAACATTCAGGCAACGCCCAGTTTGCCCTATGTAACAATTCCCACACGTGAGGGGTATTTGGTAGACCACCCCAGTTTTGCAGGGAACGAACCTGACTACATGCTTAGTGCGGCACTCATTCTTTTTTCCCCTTCCCTGCACCATATTGCACATGCCCGAAAGCTTTTTGGGCGCCGTGAAGACCACCGGGACATCACATTTCATGGCCACTTTTTTGAGGCAATGGAAAATCTGGCGGTAGTATGGCATACCACGGGCCTCCAGCGTTGCGGCTGTTCACTTGGGCAGTGCTTCGGTGGGCAACAAGCTTCCTTGGCAAGGGCTTCTATCACCGAGGTGACCATCTCATGAGGAAAACCAGCACCACTCAGTTGGGACCCAGTTTGAGAGCTCCCGGTCTACTGGGATGTAATGTAATGGATGTAATGAACTGGTGTTTCCTGTAAGCTGCGTCACTCACCGTTTCTCGACACTACCTTTACTGTTCTCACTTGCATGTCCACCTCAAAATTAGCCCCACGTGGGCTCTGAACAACAGTGCTGAAGATTAACTTTGACCAAACCCCGTTAAGCGGTGCGCCCAGGGAGCAGCCCAGCAGGTGGGGGATCTGCACAATGTTGCCAACTGGCAGGCCTTTCTTCCTATCCAGAAGGAGCCTTACAACTGAGAGACAAACCACCAACCAATGGCCACAAGGAATTATCGATGCTGCCACTAACACCCTCAAAATTCTGCCAAACTCAGAAAGAAGCTACAGCTGACATGATCCCGGGCCAAGGAGGAAATGGTTTATGCTTGCTGAGCTAACAATCCTCCCTGCGATCAAGACGTGCTGTTTCAGTTGCATGATATGCCACTGCCATAAATACCACTTCAATGAGCACGTGGGTGTTTCCACACTCAGCCTCATATGATATGAAACTGCTGCTAATGTTGGGTACCTGCCTGCCAAATGTACTGCGATCTAATTTTTCTTTTACACAACACAGTGGGCCACTTCAAACTTATGATTAATTCCAAATGACACCTTTGTCCATCCAACATTGAGGGGGGGTGAGACAAACCTTCAGTCGCCTTCAAACTGTCAAGTGTAGTTTCTCATCCGTGACCCCCACTTGGCACTGAGTAGTAGTAAAGTACCCTATATAGCCCCGTATAAGTCGACTCTGAATATAAGTCAAACCCCCAACTCATTCTTTGCTAGCCAAAAAAAAAGAAAGCTGACTCCAAATACAAGTCGACACATACATCCCAACTACCCCAGGATGTCACAGCTGTGCGAGCACAGCACAAAGACAAAAACGCACAACGATGCAATCACAAAGCCAGCAGTCCGAGGCTAACAGAAATCAAAGGCGATCAAACAGCACCCCCTTCCACCCTTCCAGGCTTACTGGTGGCAAACCTTGGGGAAACCATACTGCCAACAGAGTTGGTTTGATTCTGGCACCAAGCGTGCTCCAGATGTTACTGGAAGTTTGCTCTTGCGCTGTGCCTGGGAAAGCAACCGCCAGCACCAGTGAGCTGAGTAAACTGTGCATGAATTAACTTTCTCCTTCAACACATGGAGTTCCATGCATCCGTCCTGCCAGGCATGGGCACCAACACAAGTCACTTTCAGGTTGGCAAAAGGGCTAGTTACAGAAAACAGAACAAGACAGGCCTGTACTACCCGTGACTCAGCCGAAACTACCTTAGACACTGCAGCAGGTGGACTCCGTGTATCAGCCAACCCCCCAGTTTCACTACATCAGTTTAAAAAAAAAAAAAAGGACATGGGCGGCAATATATGATACTTTTTTTCTTTTTTGACAGTTCGCACAATGAGAGACCCCTGCCCTGTAGTTTTAAGTCTAAGTGCGGTTGTAACGTTTGTTTTATACAATTGAAATTGGGTGGCCTGCCAACTACAGTGGTCGCCAAAAAAATGAGCGAATGCCCGCATAAGTTTCTGCAGCATACACTCCTTGAGAAAGCTTCATGTTCTCTGGTGTAGGCGTGTAACCACAAACAGCACAGTTTGCTCCTCTACACCCCGCCTGTGTGACGCTAAGGTCAGGCTGCACCTCCAGCAGCAAAAATTTTTGTTGTGTGCGCAGCTTCAGGCACCTGAATTCGCCCACAACCTTCAACACCTCACTGTAATACCTGTCGCGCCAATCCCAGACTGCGGTAGATTACTTCAGATTCCCTCACGTTAGTTTTAACACGATGACACTAGGTTGTCCCGCAAAACATTTCCGGCTTCCAAACTTTGTAAGCATGATTAAGGTGGATTAGTGGGTTGGATTAGTACAATCCCATATGATGATCCAAGAGAGAGGGTACTGGAACATTTTAGAAGGTGATTACTCATGCATACCATGTAAGGGAAGTGAAACCATTTAACAAAACTTCTGTTCGGGCTAGATGGTGCATAGCTTATTTTTGAAATGAATTCAAGTGCACAACAACACGCACACAAGAGAGGAAACACACAGGACAGGCGCTAACTTCATCTGATTTATTCGCAGGTAAGAGAGCAGATTATATACATAAATGGAGATGTGCACAGTAAAGAAACACATCGTCAGTTCACAATGCATGCTCGAGATGCCTGTACTCTGCGTGTAAAAGATTAACAGACGTGTCACTCACACATCAGGAAAAGGGGGCATGACTGTGTGAGTGACACGTCTGTTAATCTTTTGCACACAGAGTACAGGTATCTCGAGCACGCATTGTGAACTGACGATGTGTTTCTTTACTGCGCATGTCTCCATTTATGTATATAATCTGCTCTCTTACCTGCAAATAAATCAGATGAAGTTAGCGCCTGTCCTGTGTCTTTCCTCTCTTGTGTGCGTGTTGTTGTGTGCTTGAATTCATTTCAAAAATAAGAAGTGAAACCAGTTCCAAGCAAGTTTTGATGGGTAAATCACAAGAACAGACACTCATGGACACACCATAGCAGGCAATCTAAATGCGATAGCATTTATTTTTTAGGAAGGTCGCCAAGTTTTTTAAGCTCACCGACGTGCTACATCCTCCATCATGTTAATTTTCCAAGCCATTTGGCAGGCAGTGAATGCAGAGTTATTTCTGACCACTCACCCAATGTCATCCCTGTAGACACGGGAGATGAGGACCTCCCCCTTGTGGTTGTAGATGAACAGGCCGCCAATCATCTTAGAACACCTGCGCACAGAGGAGCAGCACCTCACTGGCACCTGGTCAGCTACTACAATGCATCACCACCAGATGCTAGGCACAGCTCAGGCTTTTACGCAGTGTTTTCAACATTAACATCCCACAAGTTTCCCAGCACTGCAATTCCGTGCTGCGACTAGTCCCCCAGGATGACCAGCACAATCAGCCTCTTGCAGCGGAACTGCACAGCGTATCCTTTCATGATGCACGACAAGTGTGGATGGGTGGTGTGCTATCCAAGGCGCATGACGGCTTCCAATATGAAGTGTTCCTAATGATGGTTTAGTTTGGTTTATGGGGTTTAACGTCCCAAAGCGACTCAGGCTATGAGAGACGCCGTAGTGGAGGGCTCCGGAAATTTAAACCACCTGGGGTTCTTTAACGTTCACTAACATCGCACAGTACACGGGCCTCTAGAATTTCTCCTCCAAAGAAATTCCAGCCGCCGCGGCCGGGATCGAACCCACGTCTTTCGGGCCAGCAGCCGAGCACCATAGCCACCGAGCCACCGCGGCGGCTGTGTTCCTAATGCCATCAGAATTGCCGATTGGGTGAGTTGGTGGGACATGATTCGAAATGACCAGCGTGAAAACAGACGGATACAACAGAAGAAACACAGACGACAGGACAGGTGCTGACTAACAGCTGTTTATTTTCGAGGAAAGCCCAGCCCAATATATCATTTTATCTGATTTTAGTTTCTGACTCTGCTTTTGCTTCGCTTGCTTGGGTCCCATTTAGGCTCACTAATTGTTGCTGTTTAAAAGGTTCCTGACACCGCCCCTTGGTCCCGATCAAGGAGGATATATAAAACTTGCTGGAGTGGAAGTCGCCTATACGCGCCTATGGGCAAGGGTGAAGCTGCGCTGAACGGGCGGCGGCCATCTTACCAGAGGCAAAACGCAGCGCAGCTCGCAGCTGCGCCTGGCCGCGCTTCTGCTTTTTTGCACTGCTGATGAAGTTGCGCTCATTCAGAAAGCAATGAAAACAAGTGGTTCTAGTTGCATGCGCTTATTTCCCGTCAACCAGCACCAAGCTGCCTTGATGACTGCAGTCTAACTGCAGAATTATTAAGGAGAAAGGCATAGCGCAGCCTGCAGAGGCACAAAGCAGCGGAGCGCAGCCGTGCTTCTACTTTTTCGCGCTACTCATGAAGTTCCTAGCATTTGGAAATCAACGAAAACGTGTGGCTCTAGTTGTAAACGTTTATTTTCCATCAAATAGCAGCCAACTGGCGTGAAGAAGGCAGTTTAACGACGGAAATATTAAGGAGAAAAGCATAGCGCAGCCGCACTTTTTCGCGCTTACAAAGCAACGCAAACGAGTGGTTCTAGTTGTAAACGTCAAATGTTCGTCAACCAGTGGCAAACTGGCATGTAGAAGGCAGGTTGCCAGCTCAGATAGTAAGGAGAAAAGCTTAGTGCTGCGTCGCGTGCTTTTCCGCGCTGCGAATGAAGTTGCTTGCATTTGCGGAGAAACGAAGACGAGTGATTCTAGTTATAAACGTTTCGTTTCCATCAACTAGGCATGTAAAAGACAGTTTAAGTGCACAAAATTTAATAGAGAAAAGCGTAGTGCAGCCGCGCTCGTGCCTTTTCGCTTTGCTGATGCAGCTGCTCGCACTTCGGAAGGAATGCACATGTGCGGTTCTAGTTTTAGACATTTATTTTCAATCAACCAGCAGCCAACAGATCTGCAGAAGAGAGTTCAACTGCGCAGATATTACAGAAAAAATCTTATATGCAGTCAAAAACATCATGACAAATACCCTACTGGTGATTGAAATCGACAAAACTGAGTCTCACTTTGTTTTTGATCAGTTCACGGTTTCGTTCTTTTGTCAGGTGATGTAATCTCACTTTCACATATTCTTCAGCGATTTTATTGCACAAACTATAAATATGGTTGTCAAGTGAGTCATGGTCAAGGATGTGGTCCTCCAGTTTCTGAAACCACTTTTTCTCTGTGTAGGTTCCCAGGACTTCAAGGATGAGGTGTATTTTGCTATCACCATTTTATTAGTATCATATTCTGCCTGTAGCCGTCGAAGCCCCTTTTCAACTGCTTCACAAAGACAAACAACGTCTTGTGCCGGTGAAATAAGTCCACCTCGGCTCTTTTGCCTAATTAAAGGTGGCAGCTCATCCGAATATAGGGCTGCTATGCACTGTTCACATGACATCGTTGAACAAACTTTCCGAACAACAAAACCCGCAATGTACAGCACTACAGCACCGACAAAAGCAGACAGGCTTTCTGGGCAGTCAGTGAGATGAGTATAGTCATGGTAGTTGGCCTGCAGGATTCATGACCTGCGCATATCGGTAAGCATGCTGCTTCATCTACCAAAGCTCCTGTAGTTGTTGCCTTTAGAACTGCCCATCATGCCCATCACGTCAACATGCCCATCACGTCAACTTGCACTGCAAAACAACTCCGGAAAACAGCAGCGCGAGCCGCCGCCAAGCGCGCTTTTGCCTCTGGTAAGATGGCGGCAGGCGGCTTCAGTCGGAGCGCGCCCTATCCACTCCAGCAAATTCTATATATCCTCCTTGGTCCCGATGTTTGAGTGCATTGTTTTCCTTGTGTTTTTATGCTGGTTATAGTGCTTTTTGATGTATCATTTATAAAAGTTTCCTCCCCCATTCTTTCATATTTCGCTT
Organism: Amblyomma mixtum; assembly: GCF_055824585.1. Lineage (NCBI taxonomy): Eukaryota > Metazoa > Arthropoda > Arachnida > Ixodida > Ixodidae > Amblyomma > Amblyomma mixtum. The sequence continues at coordinate 56,177,511 of NC_143021.1, read as the reverse complement.
TTTCCGGTTCATCCTTGTCCCAGCTGCACTTTGATGACTGTGCTTTAGGTTGCACTCCTTGGCCCCCTGACTGTCACGTGCTTTTTGGCACGTATGGTGCTGGGCTTTACTCGAAAGTAAACAGTTGTTAGTCAGCACCCATCCTGTCGTCTGTGTTTCTCGAGTTGAGTCCGTCTGTTTTCGTGCTGGTCATTTCGAATCCTAATGCCACTTGTAAAACCAGTACCATAGTGCCAAGCACTAGGGCAAGTTCTAGTAGGAAAGCCTTGCTTTGGGCAAGAGCGTTCACAGTAATGGGAGCCCAGGGCAACAAAGGACACGGACGGGCACACGAAACCACAGTATCAATGCCTCCTGCTATTCTTTGCCTGCCACCACATACTTCGGGCTCAACATCACAGAGAGACACATGGTATATCAGGGGTGCCATAGTGCAAACCTCTGGATTAATTGAGACCACCAGGGGTCCTTAACATCCACTGTGCAATGTCATCCACAGCCATGTAGAAAATGCAACTTGAAACACACAAAAAAAAAATAATTCACACATAGAAGCTTCAGAAGCAGCAGTAACAAAACTGAGGGAGAGACTGCTGAAGCTTACTTGAACAAGAAAGCTGGGGGCAAATGTATCACCACAGCTGTCGATCATGCTCAGTGATGCAGAGACCCATTTGCTGAACGGGTTCCTTACGTTAAGCTTTCATTTTCGCAAATCATTTTCCTGTTCCAAGATTTTTAAAGAGCAAAGAGACTTTAAAAGAAGCAACAATATAATTTTGTTGCGATGGTACAATCAAAGCTACAGCCTACTGGGAAAGATTTAGCTAGGAACATCAACAAGTAGGCTTTCGTTTATGTTCAGCACAGTCCGCAATGCTCCGGCCACCATGGAAGCACTACAAGTCACGTATTCAGCACTTCAATATGCCACGAAAATCCCGTCTGGCAATCAATGACAATGCTGTCTTCTGAGGATACCGTGACTAGTTCTGCTACAACAGTAGGCAAGGCACGTCATAGTTAAAGAAGTATAGACACCTAACTGTTGGGTGCGTGTTTTGTTGTTTGTAATGATGCGCAAGACGTTATTATGCATGAATTAACACCTGGTATTTTCCTAGTGCCGCTAAATAATTTATGATCGAATTTCTTGCGTTGTTTCAGTTTGTTTCAACAGCTGAACAAGGTCTGTGACATCAGAGTGTGGTTACTGGTCACGAGAGGCATGAAAAAACTGCAATATAATCGCTGCTTCTACATTCTTTGTCCTTCCGGGGCTTGAGGAAGACTAGCTTCACCACTGTAGTGAATTAAAATGATGAAATAGCGATTATATCAGCGCTTTTTCATGCTTCACGTGACAAAGCCTCACTTTGATGTCCCAGCCACTGTTCAGCTCTTGAAACCGAAACAGCACGACAGAAAAATTCCGATTATAATTTATTCCGCGGTCATAGGCAAATACCAAATGGTGACTCGTGCATAGCAGTGTCTTCTGCATCACTGTAGAGAAGAAAGCGTGCCACAAAAATTAGGGGTCTACACTCCTTTAACCGTTCAAGTGTAGTGGGACCAGCGCTGCCAACCTCCAGAGCCACTTCTCCCCAAATTTGCAAACAAAAAATCCCTAGATTTCCCTAGATACAAAAAATAGTGTTCAGTTGTGAAAAAATGTATATTTATGCGTATTCAATAACACGTTTTATCATGCAGCTACCCTATTACCAGACGTTAATAAGCAAATTAGCTGTAAATTTGAAATGAACTTCTAAATGCAGCTACAAGATAAACCATAGCACTCTTTGGAAATTGCAAATTAAACGCTCTATATCATGTATTTTTTTTTTTTACTGTATGCAAGATATTAGTAAACATGCATCGGCATGTGGAATTAACTGAATTTTTTTCCCTCATGTTGTGTCTGTTTAGACTCCAGCCGAAGGATACCACGCACAAAATGCCTGGAGGTCGCTTGAGGAGTGTACAGACACTGCGACATAAAAGCTGCTTGTCCATTTGCTGCGATTTCTCTAGAGGGTGGCTGACATAACAGTTTGATTGGGTTGGGGGGGGTTTAATGTCCCAAAGCGACTCAGGCTATGAGGGACGCCATAGTGAAGGGATCCAGAAATTTCGATCACCTAGGATTCTCTGACGTGCACTCACATCGCTTTAACTTGCATGTGATACAGGCTTTACTCGAGCGTGCAGCAGTGTTGTGCGGACCTCCGTCAGCTGTAGAGCAAAAACAACGAAAAACTTGTACTGTCTTCCCAATTTGACAGTGAGAAAAAACTCTCTGAGCAAATGAAATTTCCCTATATTATACAAAAAATCCCTTTCCCCCTAAATGACATTCAAATTCCCTAGATCTAGGGAAAAATCCCTAGGGTTGGCAGCACTGAGTGGGACACATGGCATTCACAAAGAGAAAACTGTGCACCTACATACTATATCTTTGTGCTGAATACTACTAACTATCCAACAAACCATTCAATATGTTTTTGCCTTTCGCTAGCAGTCTTCCTTGGGGTTGCTGCGCCTGTCCTTGTGTTTCTCTCGTGTACGTGGATTGTGTAATGTTTTGAGCACATCGATCATCTGTAGTATTATCATGCACCAACTGGGCCCAACTGAAGTGTAATGGTGTTGTTCATTTTTACAAGCGCAGGTGTGCAGTTCAACAAAGCCCATCTTGGAAGGAAAAAGAAATCTGAAATCGTAGAGCCTTTCTCTATCTCCGAGCCTTTCACTATCTCCGAGCCTTTCACTATCTCCGAGCCTTTCTCTATCTCCGAGCCTTTCTCTATCTCCGAGCCTTTCTCTATCTCCGAGCCTTTCTCTATCTCCGAGCCTTTCTCTATCTCCGAGCCTTTCTCTATCTCCGAGCCTTTCTCTATCTCCGAGCCTTTCTCTATCTCCGAGCCTTTCTCTATCTCCGAGCCTTTCTCTATCTCCGAGCCTTTCTCTATCTCCGAGCCTTTCTCTATCTCCGAGCCTTTCTCTATCTCTGAGCCTTCTCTATCTCTGAGCCTTCTCTATCGTTGAGCCTTTTCTATCGTTGAGCCTTTTCTATCCGTCAACTGCATCACAATACTTCTTGAAGCGATCTTCAACTCTAACGCTAGCTGCTTATACTTCCAAGACAGGTACAAATATGTACCACATTAGAGGTTGAACTCTGTACCCCTTTCTAGTACACATCCAGTAGATGAAACACATTATGAGTGCAATTTTACCCTATATATGCCTGTGAGACAAGCACAGAGCCTGCCCCTTATAGAGGAGTAAAACTGCCAGGAGAACAGGGTCCCAAGCAAGTTCGCACCGTGCATTCTACAGGGGTGGGGGGAGGGGCTGAAAACTTGCTCACCAGCTGGTCACGGCTCCAGTCTAACCCTCAAGATGCTGCTCCAAAAAGGGGCCCCCCCTCCTTCACAGCCACTGTGAGCACAACAGGATTAGGAGGAGCTTCCCCATGAAGCACCTGCTGACGACGATCGCACTGTCAAATACACAAAGCATATTCCACTGTTTCTCTCGGCAAATATCCACTCAGTATTCGCATGGTAACTCCAAAATGTAGCATCAAGTGCACCAAGGAGCAAGCTTTGCCTGTGCCCCACACTGGCAAGGGACAGTGAATGCTTCCAGAAAGCGAACAAAGGTTTTCGGGTTTCTGGCCTCAACACATGCACTGACCAATATCTACGTCAAGCTCAAGAGACCAGGAACGTCAGCAGTCCTGAAAGCCCTCATGCACAACACCAGGCCAAATCAGTGCGCAGCAGTGACCTGCTGTTGATGAAGGCACTAAGCTATGCTGGATGATGGCACCTTTTCAACCGCGTGCAGTCAAACATACACGGAGTAAAACCAAGGCACACAGCACTGAAAGGATGTCTCCAGCCACCTGTTGTATTCACTCAAGTAGATTCCCCTCACGGGCACTTGAGCCTGCCCAATATGGTCAACCTATTGGCTTCTTTCTTTTTGGTTCATTCTTGCCAATGTGCTGTTACACGTTTCCCACAAGCCAGAGCCACAACAGAAGCCAGGAGGTGCCCATGGCATGGAGAGCCACTATCCTAAGAGCACAGAAACTGTTCCTGTCTGCAGCGCTCAAGGTTTCTATACATGCGAATCGCGGCGAAACGAACACACGCGGCCTGGTGACCGCACTAGTACTGGATTGAGCTAGTGACAGCATTCTCACGATGAGCGAAGGTCAAGCAGCAGCGCCGCTCTCCGAGGCGGCACACTATCCGAAACACGTCGGCGAGTCATGTTTACGAAACCCCTGGCTGAACGCAGCGTGCGACTCGTTCCTCGCACGGGCCTCCACGCAAGCACCGCTGGCGCTGAGGGCGTCCACAGCCTCGCACGCCCCTTAGCTATTCGGCTGACCACCCCCCAGTGTGTATGCGCTCTCCGCACGTGAGGAAGGGGGCGGCTCCGAGACGCCCCCGGCCTGCAAGAACACATGCCGGCGTACGCTCACGAACGGCTTTCAACCGGCCCACTCGGTCTGTGCCAGGGCGACTTCCCTCGGAACTCGGCGGCAGGGCCCTCGCGAGAGGCCAAGCAACGATCGCAGGCATCGCCGCCATCGATTGAGTCGGCGCCATGGAGGCACCGAGCGGAGTAGAACGACGCCGCGTTTTTCCACGCAGTGCCCCAACAGCCGGCGTTGTAGTACAGTGCACGGCGAGCATCAGCCGGTGGCCAGCGAGCGTTTCCCGCACCTACCTGTCAGAACGACTCTCCTGGATCCGCGATACCGCCCAGCATTCCTCACCCACTCGTACTACTACTGGGACTGCCCCGATTCCTCCGGCGGCTGCCTCCTAAGGCCCGCCTCGTCGCTGTGCAGCTAAAGAACGTAACACTTCATGAGGGCGCGCTAAACGTAATACCTTTTTCTACTGTTATATCTTTTACTAATTATTTGTAGTTAATAATAAATACAACTGGTTATTTTTAAGTAACTGCATTTAGATTTATTGTTCTGTAAGTGCTTGTATATTATGGTAGTTATAGTAGCGCCCTCATTTATGTAATAAAGTGGCGGCGTTCCAATCGCCAGTCTTTCGCACCGTGTACAGCGACAGCAATGGCCGTGGTGAGTCGTGTCTCGTGCTAGAAAAACACGTTTTTCGCTGCATGTTGATGGTAACAGTCCTTATCTGTTTCATTAAGTGTCACGAAGACGCCGTGCATGGGGCGAAAGTAGTGGCTGAAGCGATGCTTGGAAGTAACCCCTCGAGCAGTGCACCACGTTGTTGCCTCGCTAGCCCTAAGCGCCGCATGCCTTGCAGACGCAGTCAGCCAAGATCGCCGCCCGGCGCCCCGCCAAGGCAAAGTCCAAGGGCAAGAAGAAGAAGGTGCAGACCAAGTTCACCATCGACTGCACGCACCCTGTCGAGGATGGCATCATGAAAGTGGCCGAGTTCGTAAGTGATCCCCTGCTCTCGGCGTGTCGCGCAGGCCGGTCAGTCTCGTTCGCTCAACAGTCTGCGCTGATGCGGGCTCCGCTGTGCAAGTCATTATGTTTTAGTGGATGCCGTAGCCTTTTAAAATGCGATCGTTTGAGCGATGCCCTGGCGCGGTGGCAACCTTGTGGTAGTCAGTGCACGTTGAAGAACCCCAGGTGGTCGAAATTTCCGGAGCCCTCCACTACGGTGTCTCTCATAGCCTGAGTCGCTTTGGGACGTTAAATCCCATAAGCCAAACCAAGTTAGGTGGAACGCATTTCGTTGGAGGAAGGAGCGTAGGTTTGTGTAACCTTCAGCGCTGTGTAGGAGCCGTTCGTTCATTGAATTGCTGAACGCAGGGTGACGTGATCGCGTGCTCTTTTTTTTCCTAACCGTACTGGGCTGCGCCACCAAAACACCTAATGGCCTAGCAAAGGGCTGTATCTCCTGCTGAGGCTACTTCGTAGGTGACGGACAGTTTAGGCTTTCACAAGCGCGAAAAAGACTGAAAGCCGGCGGGAGATCCTTCACCGTCTGGTACAACTCAAACGAGACGCCATGTGCGCAAAGGATGCCCACCAGCTGCGCACAGAATTCCGCATGGCATTTTGGACTTGGCAGGAACTGCTGCAGTGGGATTGGCTATGAGTGTAGCCACCTGAAAAACGCAGGAGCGTAACAGCACTCTGTTAAGGGAGGTAGTGCTTACTGTCGATTTCAGGTTTCATTGCGATCCAGAAAGCACCTTCGTTTTAATTTGTTGTAAGCTTAAGCCAGCCTGCCTGGAGAGGTGGAATAACGATGAATGAAGCAGCAATTGTATCTCAGGTTTTTTGCCTGATATGACTGGTACTGAACTTGGATGTTGCCGAGGAGGCTGAAGATTCTACATGACGATTTACATCCCCTGATGTGTTGTGCATCATTACAGAGAAGGAACCCACACTTGGAGTCTGTAGTCCTTTAATACGCGAAGTAGCATTCCAGCACTACATTGTCAGCAAGGAGAGCACTTGATGCAATGACACCAGTGGGGTATCAAGTCAGTACCTGTGTTTGGGCCGTATGCTTCCTTCAGATACTCTTTGAATTTATCCTGAGGCACAGCCACATTTTGGGTAAGAAGCACAGGAAAAGACTATTATGGGTTCATGACATACTCGTTTCTGTGTGCATTTATGGTATTCAGTCTCTTTTGCTTTCGAGCTACATTCTCTAGGTGCCTTTTGGTGTAGCATTTGGATATCTTAGCCCAAGTTCCGTGTGATATGTTCGGGGTGGCTGTTTCGGTTTAAATCCCTTATGGTTCTTGGTTTTGGCGACTGTTGGCCATGTATGTCATATCCCTTCCATTGTGTGCTCAGTCACTAACGAGTGCCTCGACCATGGCAGTGTTGATGCCGTAGGTTGCATTACTCGCACACCTTCCACCATCACCGTTCGGACACACTCTCAGTAATACAGGATGTACTACGTCCTCTAGGGTGGCACTGGTGAACACTCTCAAGGGTTAGTTACACTGCACGTAACTACCCCCAAAGCAAAAGATGCGGTAGCTCAGTTGGTAGAGCACTGGACATGAAATTCGGGGGTTGTGGTTTGAGATCCCGCCGGCACCATGTGGGTGTTTTTTCTTCTGTTTTCTAGCCAATTATGTTTAAAAATAATTCCCCCATTAAGCTCCTATAGGTGGTATGCACTGGCACGCAGCCGCGGCGCTGCGATGCGCCGCCGCCGGCCGCCACGATTGAGGTGCACGTAGCAGACAAACTCCTGCTCCGCGAGCATGTTTTCTTCGCGTGTCACATTCAGACTGCCGTTTGGAATCCGCGTTCATCGGAAATTCGGCCGGTAAGTCACCGAGCGCTAGAGCCGCCCGAAACTACGTCGTAAAGAATGCCAATTTGATTGGGAAGCTGTGCTTGTTAGCGCTGCTCGAGGTGGCCGAGAAAACAGGCGCAGCGACGAAAGTTGGTCTCATGTTTAGTTCCCCACGATTCTGGGATAAAAGTTCGGATAGCAGTCAATGACAGCAGCGCTTCCGTGAAACCAGAGAGCCGCATGTAGTTCAGGCACATTTGCGGGGAAGTGATCGGTGACTCGGCGGCACTCAACAGCTGTGGCACGTCTGCGGTGCTCCTTGCATAACTGTATATGTGCAGAGCCGTTGATTTCCGAGCTGTACTACATATCTGACCGTGACATAACGTTTCATACTTTAATCTTCGGTTGACCTGCAAAATTCTTGGACGAAGTGCGTCCTGAAAAAACGCAGGACGGACACCAAAGTTTGCTTAGATATGTGGAATGAAAGGATGTGACCTCATGCTTTTTTTGGTCTTGAATTACTGGAACATGCTCTTCGTTCTTCGATGGAGTCGTTGCCACCAGGGCGGCGTCCTATCGCGGATGATGTGGAGTTTGCACTTGTGTCAGGGTGATACTGCATGGCAAACCCGATCCTTACCAAAACAGCTCACAAATTTTTGCACCGTGCGCTGTGTTGTCAGATGCTGACACGAAAAAGAGACACGATACGAACAAAGCGTGTGCTATCAAGTGTAAGCTAGCAGGTACTCTCGTGTCGAATTTTGTCAACATGGCGTGCACAGTGCAAAAGTGAACAACTACCTAGCCCAGTCTGCTGCCTTACAAGCAGCCGTTGTGACAATCTATACGACCACCTTTGTGCAGAAGAACGACCGCTCCAGAGCACTAAGAAGGCTTCCGATGTCTGGCCATGTGCGTGCGTTGTGTGCAGAGGACTCCTACACAAGACATAATACCGGCCCCTTTTGTCAGACATTTACTTGGTGTGCTCATGAACCGCGGACGCTGTAGCGAGTGACGCCGAGTCACCGATCACTTCCCCGCAAATGTGCCTGAACTACATGCGGCTCTCCGGTTTCACAGAAGCGCTGCTGTCATTAGCTGCTATCCGAGCTTTTATCCCAGAATCGAGGGGAACTAAACATGCGACCAACTTTCGTCACTGCGCTTGTTTTCTCGGCCGGCTCGAGCAGCGCTAACAAGCAAAGCTTCCCAATCAAATTGGCGTTCGTTTGCGACGTAGTTTCGGGCAGCTCTAGTGCTCGGTGACTTACCGGCCGAATTTCTGATGCACGCAGATTCCAAACAGCAGTCTGAATGCGACACGCGAAGAGAACATGCTTGCGGAGCAGGAGTTTGTCTGCTATGTGCACCTCAATCATGGCGGCGGCGCAGCCGCGTGCCAGTGCGTACCACCTATTGATGAACACCACAAATTATTGAAAACTGGTTTTTGATTAAAGTAAAGGGAGCTGTAATTATCTCTGCTCTCTGTGGACACCCTAACCGCGCCTTAAGGGAATAAAGGAAGGTAGGAGTGAAAGAGAGAAAGAGATGTTGTAGTAGAGGGCTCCGGAATAATTTCGACCTCCTGGGGATCTGTAACGTGCACTGACATCGCACAGCACACGGGCGCCCTGTGCGTTTCGCCTTGATCGAAACACGGTCCGTGGAGGCGAAACGCAGAGGCGCTCATGTGCTGTGCGTTCTCAGTACATGTTACAGAAGATAGTTGACAAATTGCCTTTTAAAACAATGCATCCCCTTTGCTACTTGGCTTTGGTGACTGTTGGCTACCATAATGTATGCTCTAGTCCTAGTGATGCTCCAACGATGAACAAAACATGACAGTCGGGGGCACTTACATCTTTATTGACCTTTTCTATACTGGTTTGGGCTAGTTGGTGAGACAAGGGTAGGTAAATGGCATGGAAGAAATGGGACACACGTGATGGGGGGGTGTAAAGTTGGTTTCCCTTGTGTCCTGATACTATTAAACTAAACTCTAGAGGAGTACGGCTGCTGATAATTTAATTGTTTCTGAACTGATGGAAACAGTTGTCTGGTTAGATGGGTCCTGAACTCAAGGTTGCTTGCTGGCAGAATTGTGATAACGGAGTGTGTCACATCTGACCAGTGGTGAATGTCCTGTGCAGGAAAACTACCTTCGTGAACGCATAAAGTACAATGGCAAGACCAACAACCTCTCGGGGGTGATCACAGTGGACAAGGACAAGAACAAGGTCTACGTCACCGCCGAAGTGCCCTTCTCCAAAAGGTGCGTCTCTCCACTTCTCGGGAGGGGACACTGCTGGCTACTTACTGTTGGGGTGGGGGGGGAACAGGTTACCTTATTATGTTTGGACTCAAACAAGCACGGCGTTAAGGCAGCTTCGTTGTAACATTCAAAGTGTGCGTGTTGCAGTGGTGGGGGTGCTGCACCAAAGAGCCAGGCAAACGGTAGATGGCAGACGCTACTGCCTAGTGTTGTGCCCTTGCCAGAGATATACTGTGCCGGTAAAAGAGACAGCCTTTGGCCAGACAATATCGTAGTCATTTTTCTGCTTCAATAAAGTGGAAAAGTTGTTTCGTTCATTGTAACTTCTACACGAGTGCGCACACGACTCCGAGGACTCATTTCGTAAAAAACATTTTTCTCACAAAAAAATGCTCGTACGAAAAATCACGGCTACTTACAATATTTCCACATAATATACAGCAGCACAGAAGTTCGTGCTCTACAACAGAGTCGGCAACTGCGAACGAATGGCCTTTATCAAAACTTCTACCCCATGCATGTGAGCCTGCACCCGGCCACTGCGGCAGTTTAAAAAACAACACCGTGAAGAAGGGGCCAAGCCGGTCCCGAAACATCGTGTTTTTCCTGTATTTTACTTGGTTGGCGTCCTTTACCTTCTCCTAGCACTTATTATGTTCGCGACAGTTTATGATAGCTTGAGGACAATTCAAAGCATGAAAATAGGCGGATGTGAAAAGGTATGTTCAAATTGGATGAACTGTCACCATCAGCCTGACTACGCCCACTGCAGGGCAGAGGCCTCTCCCATGTCTCTACCGTTAACCCTGTGCTTTGCCAACTGCGGCCACCGTATTCCCTCAGCTGTGTCTACAATTAAAAGGAGTGCTATATGTTGTGCGGTGCCAAAGAAGGGCGACTGTTTTCTTCAATAGCTTCCACTTATCATAGCACGGCGACATCGTACATCAATCTTTTCGAGAATTAACAGTTAATGGAGGGTGTACAGCAGTCAGAAAATTTTGGGGACGGGGGAGTACTTAAACTTTTCAATAAGTGTCCCTTATTGAAAAAAATGTTCTACATCATTGAGCTGGAGTCCGCTTGATATCTTTCGCCACGCGAGCTTTTTGTAGTTGCAGTGAATGCAGGTTATCTGAACAGAGTCCCTTCATCTCAATAAAGGGGCAAGCAGCTTGCAAACGCCGAGGCGATGAGCAACCGAAAATGGTGATTCTCCCCGAGACGAGAACCATGCATTAGCAGCGGAACACCTTCTTTGTGACAGGCGTGACCATTTGGACTGCAAGGGAACACCGATGTGCCGCGCTCATGCAAATTCCAGCGAAAACAATCACTCGTTACCTGTGGCATGTTTGTTCACTGTGGCTTTCCACGACAGAGCTCCTTTAATTAAACACAGCAAATTAGGCACATTTACAACCCTGCTATATTCAGATCTAATCCTTGGCGGTAACTACCTAAAACACCATGTGCATTTGGATTTTTGCCTCATTATTTCTCAGTATCGGGCTCTTGTTACACAATGCTCTTGGTGGTTCTGACCACTGTTGCTTTTGAAGGATATTGGTGATTGAAATTGCAGCCATTGGCTAGGAGCACAGCCATAGACCACTCTCACTTGTGCCAAGGTGTTCACATCAGCATGTGTGTGACAGGCAGGCCATCGTTTTCTTTGGTCCCTCATCTTGGTTGCTGGCCAACACTTTTTTTTTTTTTTGCCTTTTCACACAGTGCACCTACACTATTGATTTCATTGGGGAGATTTGGCCGCAGCGGTTGAATTTCTTTGGAGGTGAAATTCCAGAGGCCCATGTGCTGTGCGGTGTCAGTGCACGTTAAAGAACCCCAGGTGGTCGAAATTTCCGGAGCCCTTCACTACGGTGTGCCTCATAGCCCGAGTCGCTTTGGGACGTTAAACCCCATAAACTAAACTAAACTGTACCTGACGAGTCGCTGCATTTCCGAGTTCATTTGCTGCTCTAAGTTACCTATGCTTTATGCAGTTCTTGTGTGTGCCCCCCTTTCTGACGCAGCTTTTTTATGCACTCCAAAAATGCAGAGAAGGCATGAAGGGTGCTTCAGTCTGGCAGAAATTCGTACGGGGACTGCTGCGTTTATTTTTATTTTAATTTTTTTTGTGAAGGCAGAGGTGTGGGCAGGGAGGTGTGTCCTTGGGAGGGAGCTGAGTGGGGCTCTGTTGTGCAGGTACCTCAAGTACCTGACCAAGAAGTACCTCAAGAAGAACAACCTGCGGGACTGGCTGCGGGTGGTGGCCACCACCAAGGACGCCTTCGAGCTGCGCTACTTCCAGATCAACAACGAGGAGGAGGAAGACGACGAGGACAACGACTGAGCTCTGACCGCAATAAAGCTGCTGCTCTCCCCGGCCACACCCTGCTGTTGACAGGCACGCCAACCCCTTTGCTCTTTTCATGGGAGTTGGGCCTCGTTCAGAATGTAACCAGCTTACAACTCAATACAATGCAGACTCTTTCGTACTGAGACTCTATGCATTGCTAAGAGCGTCAGGAAGTTGGGTAGTCCAGAGCTTTTCATTGTGGTATGTTTCATGATTGAGCATTTCTTTAAACGTGTAAAAATCCTCAAATTGGAACATTATGTACAGCGCGAAAAACGAAGACAGGAAGGAACAAGCGCTGACTATCAACTGAAATTTTATTAGGAAATACTCGTGGTTATAAAGGCTTCAACCCAGCAGGTGCACAAAGCATGAAACACAAAAGAAACAGCAAACCAAGCCACACGTGTGCATTAGCCTCTTGAGAGTGCTGCTGCAGTGCAATGAGGCTAATGCACACGTGTGGTTTGGTTTGCTGTTTGTGTTGTTTCTGTTGTTTCATGCTTTGTGCGCCTACGCGTGCTGGTTTGAAGCCTCTATAAGCATAAGTATTTCCTAATTTGCGTGTTTCTTCCCCTGTCTTTGTTTTTCACGCTGTACATAATGTTGAATGTTCACCAACTTGCCCAGTTTTGGGTTCTGCTTCAAATTGGTTTCACTTGTGTGAGGTGGATAGATTGAATTAAGTTCCGCAAGATTGTCTTGTTACCACTATGAAATCCACACTCAACATTCCCCTGAACAGTATAATCTGATGCTGTGCACTACCTTATTGCTTGCACATAGTGCAGCTTCTCCACCGTGTTAGCAGGGTGCATTGTGTGTTTATGCCACAATGCTATTCTGTTCCTTCAGAGACTCAGCACCACAACATAAGGCTAAGAAGTTGGTTTGTGAGAGGGTAACGCCAGTTTTATGTACTGTGGTGTCTGTGCAGTGGATGATGGGAGTTTTTATCCCTTATTGTGCTTTACCTGGTCAGTTCGATGCTCATGAGAATATTTTGAGGCAAGCTGACTGTATCTGATAGGTGGTCGGAAGTTGAGCCATTCCTTTGTGAGGATGGGATTGAGGTTCACAGCTTGTGAGTTGCTCTGTCTCCTGGCCTGTTTCTATTTTATTGACACACACAGTTGCAATCATGATAACTGGAGCATTCAGGGAAAGGCTGTGTGAGGTTGATGCTACGAGCTGTGTTGTCTTCCAGTTCTGACAGATGTGGTTGGCTCTGCACCCCATTTCATACATAAGATGCAACGCTGTCAAAGCTTGGGCTTCTCACTCTCACCTAACCCCCTTCCGTTACGGCGTGGTTGAGGTGTCCTCTGAGAAGTGAGTTACTGCGCTTTTCTTTCCTTTGAAACCAATTTTGCGCTGCCTGCATCCACCATCAAAAAGTAATGCGTTCCTGTGGCGAGGAAAAAATTATTGGTTTGCCTGCTTGCTTATTAAATAACATGATACATTTCTCGTGAGCTTAATTAAATGCACTCCTATTGCGGATGGCACTGTTGGTTTCTCATGCCTTATACCGCTCGGCCACAGAACAAACGCTGAGAGTAACACTCCTCCCTTCATTTTCTCAAGTGGTCTTACTTCCATGCTTGCCGCCGCGGTAGCTCAGTGGTTATGGTGCTCGGCTGCTGACCCGAAAGACGCGGGTTCGATCCTGGCCGCGGCGGTTGAATTTCTTTGGAGGAGAAATTCTAGAGGCCCGTGTGCTGTGCGATGTCAGTGCACGTTAAAGAACCCCAGGTGGTCGAAATTTCCGGAGCCCTCCACTACGGCGTCCCTCATAGCCCGGGTCGCTTTGGGACGTTAAACCCCATAAACCAAACTAAACCTTACTTCCATGCTTTTCACAGTGTTGCACCGGACGTTTGAAACGGAGTGTAGCCCATGAAGTTGAGTTGTGGGGGGGGGGCTCTGGTGGGCAGTGTGCGAGAGAAGGGGGTCCGGGGCGTTTGGCCCCTGCCGCTCCCGCCTCCGTGTGGTGGCCCCCGGGACACGCTGGGCCCCCTTCCCAGTAGGCCAAAGGGGAGCGGCCGTCTGTGAGCAGCCCGCCAGTGCCCCAACAACCACCACCTCTGGGCAGGCAGTCAACCCTCGGGATCAGCTTGGTGTGACCAGAGAAGACAACTGGCACAGCCATTGCCGAATGGGATTCTCTCAGTCTTTACGAAATCCCATCAACCTTGAATAAATGCTCGGGAATCCTCTTTGTCTTAGCTTCCTACCTGGCATTTGCAATGAGAAGCATGCACACACCCACAAGTCCTCAAGAAATGCCAAAATCCAAGCCACAATGACTGGCCGTGTAGCGAAATGGTCTGCTACAATTGCATGTTGAATCGGACAGCAGTAACTTGAGAGAAATTTGGACGAAGGACAGAGAAACAGGACGAGCACTTACTGTTTACTTAGAGTCCTCATTGTCGGCCTGCCTATGTTCACTGCAGAACAAAGGCATTTTTTTCCAGCACATACGTTGGTGGGTTGATAGGAATGTTTTCATGGCTGTTTGATTTCAGATAGGCGTCTTTTCTTGGTCACTGTGACAGATGGGCTGCTCATGTATTTGTTTGAAATGTCATCTTGGCCTATGCTTCAGTTACTTTTCTTACTCTTTATTTTTCAATTACAGTTGCCAACCGATCTTTTGGATTGCAATAATTTGCAACTGACAAAGGACAGGGTTAATTGGAGAGACATGGGAGAGGCCTTTGCCCTGCAGTGGGTGTAGTCAGGCTGATGATGATGAATTTGCACTTCACTGTGAAACTGTCACGCATTCATAGGAGCGTGTACGTACCCGTGACCGATATTTCATGATTTTTTTTTTACTAAGATATACAGCAGCAATACTGTGCAGATTTCTTTTACCAAATGTTTGTTTTTCGACCCACCATTGAGAAAAAAAGGAACTAAGGGGGCCAAGTCCTGGGGACTAACTGACCTGCCATTCCCATTCGTCCTTTCCTGGTCTAACTGCAAAGGGTCCAACTGTTGGTCAGTTTAGAAAGCGGTGTAACAGTTAGTCCCCGGGAGCAGCCACGTAAAGGAAAAATGCAAACGAAGCGTGACTGACTTGCCACTCACTCCCATTCGTCCTTTTCTGGACTAACTGTAAAGGGTCCAACTGTTGGTTCCTTTAGAAAGGGGTGTAACAGTTAGTCCCCAGGAGCAGCCACGTAAAGGAAAAATGCAAACGAAGCGTGACTGACTTGCCACTCACTCCCATTCATCCTTTTCTGGACTAACTGTAAAGGGTCCAACTGTTGGTTCCTTTAGAAAGGGGTGTAACAGTTAGTCCCGGGGAGCAGCCACATAAAGGAAAAATGCAAACAAAGCGTGACTGACTTGCCAGCCACTCACTCCCATTCATCCTTTTCTGGACTAACTGTAAAGGGTCCAACTGTTCC
Source organism: Amblyomma mixtum (assembly GCF_055824585.1). NCBI lineage: Eukaryota > Metazoa > Arthropoda > Arachnida > Ixodida > Ixodidae > Amblyomma > Amblyomma mixtum. Next base: position 56,162,142 of record NC_143021.1, on the reverse strand, counting down.
TTTAGAAAGGGGTGTAACAGTTAGTCCCCGGGAGCAGCCACGTAAAGGAAAAATGCAAACGAAGCGTGACTGACTTGCCACTCACTCCCATTCATTCTTTTCTGGACTAACTGTAAAGGGTCCAACTGTTGGTTCCTTTAGAAAGGGGTGTAACAGTTAGTCCCCGGGAGCAGCCACGTAAAGGAAAAATGCAAACGAAGCGTGACTGACTTGCCACTCACTCCCATTCATTCTTTTCTGGACTAACTGTAAAGGGTCCAACTGTTGGTTCCTTTAGAAAGGGGTGTAACAGTTAGTCCCCGGGAGCAGCCACGTAAAGGAAAAATGCAAACGAAGCGTGACTGACCTGCCACTCACTCCCATTCATCCTTTTCTGGACTAACTGTAAAGGGTCCAACTGTTGGTTCCTTTAGAAAGGGGTGTAACAGTTAGTCCCCGGGAGCAGCCACGTAAAGGAAAAATGCAAACGAAGCGTGACTGACTTGCCACTCACTCCCATTCGTCCTTTTCTGGACTAACTGTAAAGGGTCCAACTGTTGGTTCCTTTAGAAAGGGGTGTAACAGTTAGTCCCCGGGAGCAGCCACGTAAAGGAAAAATGCAAACGAAGCGTGACTGACTTGCCACTCACTCCCATTCATCCTTTTCTGGACTAACTGTAAAGGGTCCAACTGTTGGTTCCTTTAGAAAGGGGTGTAACAGTTAGTCCCGGGGAGCAGCCACATAAAGGAAAAATGCAAACGAAGCGTGACTGACTTGCCACTCACTCCCATTCATCCTTTTCTGGACTAACTGTAAAGGGTCCAACTGTTCCTTTAGAAAGGGGTGTAACAGTTAGTCCCCGGGAGCAGCCACGTAAAGGAAAAATGCAAACGAAGCGTGACTGACTTGCCACTCACTCCCATTCATTCTTTTCTGGACTAACTGTAAAGGGTCCAACTGTTGGTTCCTTTAGAAAGGGGTGTAACAGTTAGTCCCCGGGAGCAGCCACGTAAAGGAAAAATGCAAACGAAGCGTGACTGACCTGCCACTCACTCCCATTCATCCTTTTCTGGACTAACTGTAAAGGGTCCAACTGTTGGTTCCTTTAGAAAGGGGTGTAACAGTTAGTCCCCGGGAGCAGCCACGTAAAGGAAAAATGCAAACGAAGCGTGACTGACTTGCCACTCACTCCCATTCGTCCTTTTCTGGACTAACTGTAAAGGGTCCAACTGTTGGTTCCTTTAGAAAGGGGTGTAACAGTTAGTCCCCGGGAGCAGCCACATAAAGGAAAAATGCAAACGAAGCGTGACTGACTTGCCACTCACTCCCATTCATTCTTTTCTGGACTAACTGTAAAGGGTCCAACTGTTGGTTCCTTTAGAAAGGGGTGTAACAGTTAGTCCCCGGGAGCAGCCACGTAAAGGAAAAATGCAAACGAAGCGTGACTGACCTGCCACTCACTCCCATTCATCCTTTTCTGGACTAACTGTAAAGGGTCCAACTGTTGGTTCCTTTAGAAAGGGGTGTAACAGTTAGTCCCCGGGAGCAGCCACGTAAAGGAAAAATGCAAACGAAGCGTGACTGACTTGCCACTCACTCCCATTCGTCCTTTTCTGGACTAACTGTAAAGGGTCCAACTGTTGGTTCCTTTAGAAAGGGGTGTAACAGTTAGTCCCCCGGAGCAGCCACGTAAAGGAAAAATGCAAAAAAAAGTGTGATTTTCAGCATAATTTGTGCGGGATAGTTTCCGACAGCAATTGACCGATTTCACCAGCAGTTGCGCTACGACACCGCTGGCGCAATGCACTCTGGAGTTGTGGTGCTCCAGCCAGTGCACGCGCCAGGAGCAGTCCTGTTTGCGTCACCACACGATGTATCTCCGCATGAATGCTGGATTTGTGGGACGAGTGGGGTCCACCCGAGGGGTGGCATGAGCTCCGACAGCAGTGCAAACCAGAGGGTCCCGGATTTTTCGTTTTCTAGGAGAGAAAAAGTCCCCAAGACACAGCGCAGAAGCTGTTCATGGATGAGGCAGCTGAAATTTAGCCATCTTGTCCCTGTTGTTCAGTTGACATTAACAAATGGCAAATTTCCAAGCTCTGGAGCTGTCTGAAATGCCTTTCACGCACTGGTCAGCTTTGGGGCAGTCTCCTGAATTGTTGAAAAGAAGGCGATCGGATTTACCTTCTTGCTGCATTGTCAAGCAGTCTTTCGAGTAATTTCTGCCTGATATAAGGTTGTAGTTGAACGAACAACTGTGCTAGGTTTTGTTGTCATATTCAGGGATCCACAGTGTACGTTTGATATGCATATTCACTCCTGATATCTCGAGCTGCCATACTGGCGATAGCGCTTTCTCTATTTCATTTAATGAGAAAGCAAGGCTATTAAACTGTGGAAATGTGGAATAATTCCTGACGTCTTGTTGCGCATCGGTCGTTGAGCATACGTTATATTGCCATTTCAGCAACATGCCAGTCATGCCGTATATCACACACGTTTTGCTCAGTATTTTTTGGGGGGGAAAAAGGGCTATCTAGTATTTATCCATCAGCAACTGAGAAAATGGCAAGAATAAGTCATACGGAAGGCACCCTGGCAGCAACGATTACATTAGCCTATATAAAAAAGTGATTAGTGTTGCAGAAACAGAGTGCAACTATTGGTCGTGAAATTAGAAACCATTCAACCCTGATTTGGCGAACTCGGAACCTCCCCAACTGGCTTCTTCTTTTCCCATTTTGCACTGACTACAAGCATTTGTCACAAATCCATTTAGAAAAATGACATAGAATGACATAGCTCTCTCGTACTGCTCTGCTTTCCTGCTGGTCACTAGCAACCACACATGTGGGGCATCCTGGTTCTTTGCACCTGCTACTTCTCTGCTAGAGAAGGAATAAAGTGGGCCTGAAGTGATTGTGAAACTTTTGCACCTCTATGGGCAGCCTTGACAACAATGGTTCAGATTTATTTATTTATACAGACTGCAGCTAAATTATATGCGCTATGGCAGGAGTGGGAAAAACAAAAAATGCAAAATGCACAACAAAGGTAACAAAATAACAGCAAAATGTACAAAGGGAGCACTACAATAAAGTTCAAATCACAGAAGTATCAAACAAGAAAGGAACTGTTAACGCCATGGAAGGAATATTCAGCTAGTATGTGTCTTCGATGGCAGTTATAAAACTTTGAACTGGGCATGAACGAATGGACCCAGGTAGAGAATTCCAGGCTTCTATTGAGCGGGGGAAAAAACTGAATTTGAACAAATTAGTACACGCAGAAAACAGTATCAAATTTAGCCCGTGATGGCATTTTGTAGATGATAATGGTGCAAAGCTAATGTAGTGGTTATCTGAGAGCCTTACCGAGGAATTGACGATACAGTGTAAGAATTTTAGTGATTTAGTGTTGCGACGGGCAGAGAGCGTGGTTAAATTCAATGAAAGAAGTGTTCACGAATTGCATCACTCGTTATATGAAAGTGAGCAGAGAATACAAGATACCCTGACATCTAGGCTTTCACTTGACAGAAGATTACACAAGAGTGCCTCAAGGTAACCCATCCAGCAGAAGACCCATCTGTTGGCGCAGCATACAAGTCCACACCCCCTACTCCTCGCTCCCTTTTTCGAATAAACTTATTTGTTCACCTCACGCAATCGAGTCTGTAGATTCTTTGCAGCGCAACTGCCTCGGGCCTTCGACGCTGGTCCTGGCGACTGCAACACTTCTGAAAAGCAAAAGCATTTTGTAAGTGCACTGAAGATGTAGAATGTGACTCTGCAGCCTATACGCCGTTTCATACACAGCAGGCAACGCTGCCAAAGCTTGCGCAGGCTAAGTCCGCACGCAAAAAGTAGTTCGCTATACAACCAAAGCGAACACAAATTTATTTCGTAGCAACAAATCTTAGTTTAAAAGGCTGTGCGCTAAAAAGTCGTTCACAGGAAAAAGGAGACGACAGGAAAGAAGCGCAACTTTCAACTTTAATGACGACAAAAGAAGCCAGGCGTACTTATATATCCGCTGATAACTATCTAAAAGGACACAAAAACATAGAGAAGCGAACCGTTCGCTTCTCTTTAGATGTCCTTTTAGATGTTTTAATGTGATTGTATTTTATTTGCCACCCTTTACACGATTTTTATCTCCATCGCTCACTTGTTCTTTTCTTTGTTATAAATTTCGTCATGTTGTCAGGCATTTTTTATGGTGTTATCCTCTTTTTCAGTGTCATCTTTCATACAGCTCTGTTTTCCCATGTTGTTATGCATTGTTATCAGCCGATATGAATCCCACTTTTTTAGGCAGGTGTTTGATATGTTCACATTCTTGAGTTTCTTTTAATGTCCCTTAGATATGCTTTTTTGCACTCTCTTGTTTGGTTGTTGGGTTCCCGCTCCGTCACGCAGATCATCTCCGGTTATCAGCGGATATATAAGTACGCCTGGCTTCTTTTGTCGTCATTAAAGTTGAAAGTTGCGCTTCTTTCCTGTCGTCTCCTTTTTCCTGTGAACGTCTTTTTAGCGCACAGCCTTTTAAATATGAATATGTACCAACTAGCCCGTCAAAAAGCCTTACTAACAAATCTTAAGTGCCATGACTGGCACCTCCTGGACTTTGTTTTACCTCTTGCCACGTTTTTGTCCTGCGACTCATCAAGATTTCGAGAAGCAAAAAGTACAAGTGGCGGTATGATACGCGGTTGGTAGGACAAATCGCTTTTAGTAAATCCGCGCCCAAAAGGCAGTTCACACTCCGTGAAAATTATGGCCAGAGAGCCCAAACACTGAGCGCCTCACAGCTTCGACCATGATTTTCAATGCTACTACATCGTTTTATACCGCTCTTTGTATTCGTCCAAACGACCGGAGTTTAGAGAACGAATGGTATGTGGCGGAGTAATAGTTTCGCGGACGCACTACTTCAGCTACCTCCGCAGCGTTGCCTGCTATGTATGAAACTGAGTATAGCACTTCTCACCGTGTTACGTTCCTAAAAATTAGCAGTGAATTTTATTCGCAAAGTGCAATAGAAAAGGGTGACTGAAGACAAAGCCACATCATTGCGGCTTGACGGCTCCAGTGGGCCCATCAGAATTAGCTATGCCATTTAAGAAAGCTGTCTACGTTGGTCTAGCGTTGCCATCACTCGTCTAGTGTTAAAAGTATACTGGCTAACGGTCGTCAACCTTGTGCCATCTGCTAAAACAAAATGGCAATTGTCAATATTGCCACAACAGAGAGCGACAGTTTCTATAATTTTTCGAACTCGTAAAAAGTCACTTGAGCTCTGTATAAGAGGTGTGAGACCTGTATAAATCTGTTTCATCTTGGTTTAACTATACTTGGCATGTATAGGTTGCCATAGTAGGTTGTATGTTAATCCTTGAGATCAAAACACGTGTTCCTGGAGCACATTACAGCATACGAGCAGCATTAAGGCAAAAGCCTTTAATGTCTCATCGTTGTCGACAGAAGGTTGTCCGCAGAGGTGTCGCGCTTTTCTAGCCGGACCAGAAAAAATAAAACCAAGTAGGGAATTAGTCGAGCTGGGGAATCGAACCAGGGTCTCCGGAGTGCGAAACGAGCGTGCTAACCACTCCGCCATGCCAGCTTTTTTTTCTTTATTGCCTGTTTTCACAGATAACACATCACAAACATATGTTCTGTGCTGCACTCTCAAACATCAAGAGCGGACGTGTTTCATTCACGTGAAGAAATCAAAACTTTCAAAGAACACAACTCTCTTATCAACTCTACTTCATCTCCAAAACATGGTTGAGAATTCGATGGAAACTCGTCTGCTGAGGGAAATTCAGCATATTGAAGAAAATAGCACTCGCCGAGGTCACAGAGGAAAAGAGCGGATTCAGAGGAGAGAATTCAGTTTCTTCTGTGACCTCGGCGAGTACCGTTTTCTTCAATAGTTCAAAACATAGCTCCTTGTATACTTCATGCAGCCGAAATATGTTTTCTTTGAAGTAATTTCGGACAGACTGGGCATATTCATCGCATTGTCGAACAGCCTGCTTCGTCAAATACTGTGCAGGCCAAGAACGAAAATTACATTGCATGTATAAAGATCTGGCTCAATGTCCAGGAATCTTATCCCATACGGCGGGGCAAGGGTAAGTCTTTCTTTATTGTGCGCTGGAGCACGTCCCAAAAGAGCAGTGCATCCCAGCAATCCATAAAGACTCGTTCTATTGACTCTGGTTTGTGACACAACAAGCAGTCAACACCTCATAGTAAAAACAATCCCTTCTTCTCCATCCATCTTTTAACCTGCAACGTACCAGTGTGCAACTTGAAGAAAAACGTCTTCACACCCATACTCTTTTTAACACATTTCCTCCTTGGCCTCCACTATACAGAGATCGATATATTGGCTCGGCTCGACAGTTTGGAATGAACAAAGGTGCATCTAGTGAATATGGTGTCTTCGTTCACTCCCGTCTTCCTTCCCCTTACAGCGAGGTTCAGGTGTCCACCGAGATATGCAAGAGAGATACATTTCCTTTCCTCAAAAACCAATTTACCGACAAGCAAGGCGTACAGCCAAATGGGTGATGGCGTCCTGTGGACTCTCTGGCAGCGTTGCAAGACGCTGTCGCGTTGCACTCTTAGAGCCACACATCAGTGACGCAAGCAGCAACACCGCGCTTCAAGTCAACTTTATTCCAGACATTCTAGACATTATTTTCACATAATGTACAAGACAAAAGCTTCTGCTCTACAACAAAGTCAACAACTGCAAACGAATGGCATTTGTCAAAACTTCTACCGCATGCATATGAACCTGCAACCAGCCACAGAGGTGCCTTAAAAAAAGACTTGTTATTTTCGCGGTAGTTTATGACCATTTGAAGACAATGCAAAGGTTGAAAAAGTAGGCTGGGGTGAAAAGGTATGCTTAATTGGGTTAACTGTACCTACAATTAAAAGGAGTGTCATACGTTGTGCCATACTCTTCTGCAATAACTTCTGCTTCCTGTTATAGTGCCGCGACAACGTATATCAATCTTTTTGAGAATAAATCGACACTCTTCTTATCTTCGCAGGAAAAGGCGCTGCGCAAAAAAGACAGCACTAAAGAAGCGGACAGACTCGGGCGCTGACTTACGACTGATTATTTTATTGCTATGATGGCGCAATAAATAGGAGAACCTAAGCACAATCAACACGCGGCATTGCATCCCTGATTGAGTTCGTCAACAAAACAGGAAGGAGGTAAAACAATGCAACAATAGTGATATATTTTTAGTCGTGTTTTTCAGGCCATTATTAAGGCCAAAATAGAAATAGCACTGTTTGGCTGCAAAGGGGCTTAAAAACGCATCACTCGGCTTAAGTGCACGGCTGTGTTCTGCACAGTGACAGCAGGCCAACAGGTTGTCCTTTAGCATTCGTTCCTGAGCTCGTATTGTAGTTGCACTAGCCAGAATACAGCGTCGAAACAAATATGGGAAGTTCTGCTAAAAGCCATGTCATTGTTGCCATGCACAAAACAAGCTGGGATATACTCTGTGCAACTCCAAAGCATTCGCAATGTCACTGTGAGTGCAAGACAAATTAGGTGCCTTTGTATTGCATAAAAGTCTATACATGCCATTCTTATTAATATCAACATAATGAGATGTGGGAGCCAGTAAACTGGATTACAGGTAGAGGAAATGCAAGAACCAATTTGGAGGGTTTACATGGAAGTGGCTCCTGGCTTTGGCGGAGAAAGAACTGCAAAAGTGAAAAACTGGGTGAGTTCGTATGGACCCATGTTAATGAGGCACCATAAGGACGGAGACATGGAAAGACAGAACTGGTGCACCCTATCAACTGACAAAAATTTATTGAAACTTGCAATGTATACACAACAGGAAACAAAAGAGCAGAAAAGCACATGACATTCGCAGTCCAGTTCATGATTACAACATTCAGCCAGAAAAAGAGCACATGAAGCAATACTACGATGCAAACCGTATCACAAGGATAGTGCATTCCCAAGATGCTCAAACTCTAAATCAAGTAACAGCAGCGAAGGAACACTCACACCTATTGGCTGACTTTCTTATTGTCAAAGCCTCCATAATCTCCCATGCTGTCTTATCTCCATGTCTCCACAGAATGCGCGTTATTCGAACAGTGGAGTGCACTTGTGACTCTTAACGTGCTTGGTCAGAGGTGTCCCTGAACCGCCATCAAGTGACCTAGCATGTTCACGAAGGCGCACATTTAGACAGCATCCTGTCTGACTGGTATAATGCAGGCCACAAGATAAAAGAATAGTGTAAACCACCCCACAAGCACAGTCTACTAACGGATCAGAGTGACTCACACCACACCCATTCTTCCTCTGATACAGTGTGTCATATCTCTCAATGGCAGCACAGATTTGACCGAATTTGTTTTTTGCCAAAAACACCACATCCACATCATATGGCGACTTACCTTCTTAAGATTGTGAGAGACACCATGAATGTACGCGATTTAGTAGAGCAGAACGTTGAGCCAGCTGGTGTAGCGACATATTCAAGAAAACTTTGCGCAGAATGACACAAGACAGAGGGAGAAACATGCACACACACACGAGCTCATATGTGTGTACGTGTTTCTTCCTTCCGTCTTGTGTTATTCTGTGCAAAGTTTTCCTGAATATGTATGGGATAGTGGAAAACTTTTTCCTTTCCTGAGCCCTTTCTTTTAGTGCCCTTGCTGGTCGACATTAGGCTTAGGTTCTGTTCCTTTAGAATCTCCTGCACCGCTGCTGTCAACACAGAGTTTGGGAACCCCGCGTATTCAACCTGGCCGCCTGTTCAGTGAAAGCGTTGTCAGTCCGATGGGAACAGGATTTGGTTAGGGCCGAATTCAGTGGATTTGATGCGATGCCAAGTCAGCTTCGAATATCACTTAAAGAAAATTATACCTTGGGGAAAAAGACCAGCACATGTGGTTACCCTCAAAAAACAAAGACAGATCCAAAAACTGGAGTCGTCCGTTTCTAGCTTCACAAGTGAAATTCAAACCACCACCCCTTTCTTTGAAAACCTTCAAAACATCGACCATTACTAGGAAGGGGTCACAACATTCCGTGAAGACAAGAAAAGCATCAACATAACGAAAAACCTTCACGACCATCTCTTCCAAATCATGCTCAAGACACCTATCAACCACGCACAGAAAAATATCATTCAGGACCAGAGCAACTCTTGACTCAATACAGACACCAGATTTTTGAATGTACACTTTTTTGTTCCAGCCAATGAAGGTCCACGTCAGATAAAAAGCTAGCAGTTCGAGAAAACTATCAACCGAAATGCCGCAGCAGGAGATGAAGGCATTTTCATCAATGTGTTGTGTAATGCATTCCTTAATATATTTCAGAACCTGTACGTACGTGCGGCAGCGAATAGAATAAGTCTTCAACGTCAATGCTGGATGCTGATATACCCCGAGGTTTTTTGCGCCTCAAAAACTGAACCACTGTGTGGGCACTGGGAATAAGAAAAGGGTCTGCTTTGTTCAACGACTTCACTGGGAGTTCCCAGACTCTGTGTTACAGCGGCGGCACAGAGCATTCTAAAGGAACAGAAGCTAAGCCTAACGTCAGCATGGGCACTAAAAGAAAGGGGTCAGGAAAGGAAAAGTTTTCCACTATCCCGTACATTCATGGTGTCTCTCCCAGTCTTAAGAAGGTGGCTGAACATATGACGTCGACATGGTGTTTTCGGCAAAAGACAAATTCGGCTGAATCTGTGCTGCCATTGATAGATATCATACACTGCATGAGAGGAAGATCGGGTGTGGTGTGAGTCACTTCGATCCGTTAGTAGACTGTGCTTGCGGGGTGGTTTATAATATTCCTTCATCTTGTGGCCTGCATTATACCGGTCAGACAAAGTGCTGTCTAAACGTGCGCCTTCATGAACTAGGTCACTTGATGGCGGCTCGGGGACACATTTGATCAAGCACATTAAAAACCACAAGTGCACTTCACTGTTCGAAGAAACGCGCATTCTGTGGAGACATGGAGACAAGACAGCACAGGAGATTATGGAGGCTTTGAGAATAAGAAAGTCAGCCAATACGTTTGAGTGTTCCTTCGCTGCTGTTACTTGATTTAGAGTTTGAGTATCTTGGGAATGCACTATCCTTGTGATATGGTTTGAATCGCAGTGTTGCTTCACGTGCTCTTTTGGCTGAATGTTGTAATCATGAACTGGACTACGCCTGTCATGTGCTCTTCTCTTCTGCTCTTTTCGTTTGTTTTCTGTTGTGCATATATTGCGTGTCCTAATAAATTTTCGTCAGTTGATAGTGAACACCTTTTCTGTCTTCCTACGTCTCCGTTCTCGTCCTTGTGGTGCCTCGTTAACATGGATCAGAAAGAATACTTCGTAGAGTCAGGGAAGCAGGATACGATAGCCACATTGTCTGGTTATCTCAAGCATACACTAACATCTCAAGCAGAATTTGTAAAATTAGATTTCCAGTATGAGAGCTATGATCTAAAGGTGACCAGTTCCCAAGCTATATAGTAAGCATAAGTGAGCATTGCTAATTCTGTTAACTGAAGTCCATACCACTTAACATATGTTGAATTTTTTTAGTGTACTGTTAGTTGCTAGCAACATCTTCAGCAAAGTATACCTATTTCACTGCCAATGTGGTTTTCAGTGGAAGAAATTAACTGAGGCATTGATAGGCATCAGAAATTTGGAAAAGACCTATTCAAAGTTGAGCCAAAGAATGCCGAAGTAAAACAGAAAAGCAGTGATGGCTTTTGTCTTTAATTGCTCCAACTTGAAGTTGATGGCTTTTGTGTTTAATATGAACCAGCAGCCCTGTTAACACTATCCTCAATATATAAAGGTCACATGCATAAGCCTGCATTTGTAGCATTCTCATTGAGCCACGTTATGAAGTCCGTGTGTTGCTTAGCTGAAGAGACGATAAGAGAGAAGCACCAAGGAAAGTCTTGCAGAGATAGGCACAATAATGCTAAGCTTTTCATTGTATGAGTTTAGCTGGCTAGACAGCTTGTGCACAGTGTGCAAGTTATGCTTAATGCAACTATATACCGTCCAAAAAAACTATTGTGTAAATCTGCCCCAATATTACTTGAAATAGTGAGAAAAGTTCTTACGCATAAGAGAGCATTTTATTCGTTTGCTAAGCTGATCAAGCGGCTAAGCACTTTATTAGAACAATTTATGTTAACATTTATTATACCTAAACACTACTAAAAGACAATACTTGAGTGTTGAGCTGACATGATGTGCCAAGTAAGAACTTGATGAGTCCATAATTTACTAATAAGAAGTAATTAACCATTAGCATCCAGGTACAGCCATACGGCTGCAAAGGAAAGTTCTGTAGCTTAATTTCCTTTGTAGCCTTATGGCTGCACCTGAGCGGACGCTAATGAGTGATTACTCCCTGACTACAAATACAAAAAGGGGATTTACCTAAAACAGTGGACGAACGTCATCCTTTACTGCGTGGATTTCTGCAGTGACCAGCTCGAAGGACAAGAGGTTAGTAAGCCCTGTGAGGTGGAAGGCCATTCCAGCCTTTCATTGCAAAAACAAAAAATTAATCTTGAAATGCAGTGTCACGAGCCAACAGAGGCATAACCGTGCTTGTGCAGCTTATGCAGATGGAACCATGAGTCGGAGCAGATATTAATTGGTTATGTGACTGTAGACAGTTAACAAACCTGCAGTTTCTGCACAACATAAAGAAATTTCAAGATTCACCTTTAGTGCTGTGACACTGGAGCTTCAACAATAGTCTGAGAGAATAAAACAAGCGGCTCAGGCCTGAACTCATTCCAGGATTTTAGTTAAATTAGATTTGTACCATGTGTCATTACTAGAATACCCAAGCTGATGCCACACAGGGGATTCGAACGCAAGTAACTTGGAAGACGGCAATGCTAAGTACATGTTATGGTGTAAATGTCCTAGGTTGTGGGTGGGTAGATAAGGATTATTAGGTGAGACCATGCTACATTTTGAGCAGTATACAGCCAATATACCTTTATTGGTAAGGCCTTATAAGTAGGAAATATGTAGTTATGCTGATAAAAAAAATATTAGTGCATTAATAATAACATCAGCAGACAGGTCATTCTATATAGAGCATGCAAAATATTGTTTTGGAGAATTCAAATGCTGGTATTAATTGCAAGATGGCATACCCCATATAGCCGTCAGTGAAGGCATGTGGCAAAACACTGAAGGGAAGGTCATGATGTGGGTAATCAAAAGCTGAGGCCCAAAGGCAATGCCTTGGGGGACGTCCAAGATTGCAGGAAAAGGCAGGATGCACAAGAATTGGCAAGGGAAATCTGCCGACAGCTGACTGTTTAAGCTTGGATCCAGTTTAGAGCTTATTGGATGCAATTTAAAGCACGTGAATCAGAGCCAAGAAAAAGAGCATCATAGGGGGACATTGCAGTCAAGGTGCATGTCGTGAAGAACAAGAGCAAGTTGGCTGTTGCAGGAATGTTTTCTAAAAGCTTGTCGATTTGGATGAAACAACCTAATGGGCCAAAACAATCTAGCAGCGCAAGGGTACGAAATGGGCTTGGTGATTTGCAGCACATGCCAGTGGCCCAAATAGGGCCATAGGTGCTTGGTGATGAAGGGTAAGAAATGTAGAGGGGCCAAGCTACGATGAGGCAGGCAGCTATCTGCACGGTATGCACTAGATATGCATACACCCTGCTTCCTGTCCTGTTGTTGCTTTCTGTAAATTTCACAGAACTTGATCCGTAAACCGGTGGCAAGTTGGCATGTCGAAACTGCACCAAGGGATGAGGATGACAGAGCAAGAATTGCTACCTTGTGCAGGGGTGTTGTTCCCATCGTCTTTGTTCCTCATTTGTGCTCATTTTGCAGTATGATGTTTAAAAGTGGTGTCAGGTAAAGCCAACCATTATTCTTCAACCAACAAACTGCTGTCCCATACAATGCATCCTCCTAATCATCTTCATAATTTGTGAAGACAACTGTACTTCGTTGTACTTCATTAGTCACAGTGTTAAATAACACAGATTTATTGCTTGTGTCATCATCGGAACTAAAAAAATTGACCATAATTTCATATATACAGCCATACCTCATTAATGCAAGAATATGTACTCAAATTATTGACAGTTTTTCTGGAGAAAAAACTTTTTCAGTGCACTTACGCTTCATTAATGTGGAAACACTGATCAGAGTGGACAAATTCAAAACGCATACAGCCCATTGTCACATGTGTTCTTGTCGCGTTAATATGGAGAGTAGAAAGATTGTTAAAACTTTCTTTTTGGGTAGATAAACAAAACACTGCCTGAATCATGCACCTCTCTTGCACACTGGAATTGCAATCACACTGCTTGCCCCACTGTCTGCACAGAATTTTATGTTAACTTGTGAACTGCCAGACAAATTTACTTCTCCAGCTCACACACTTTCTAGTTGCCAAAGCAATCTTTCTGGTGTAAAAATCATTGTCAGGGCTTGGTGACTCCATCCTGGCATAGATTGTTCATTGCACAAAATGAATTAAGCTGCTTAAAAATAAAAGAACAGAGCCACTTGCTTGCATTAAAACCTCGCAGTTGCCTACCGGCAGCCCACAATGCTAGGTTAGCACATTTTAAACAGAGTACGTACACTGCAGAAGAGAAGAAAAATGCAGTGCTCCTGTTTCAGGCAGGCGTAGGTACAAAGCGGGGAATCTGCTAATGCAAGCAGCAACAGCCAATTTACTGAATCTGAGGAGTAAGGGAATGGGTTAAAACTGAATGTGGTCTCTGCCTTGGAAGGTCAATGAATCCATTGATACTACAGGACTGTCACAAATTGAAGCCTTCTTATTGTACCTTTAGAATGTGTGCAGGAATGGTGCTGCGCCGGGACCACACAATGAATGGATAAGTGTGCCAGGAAACTTAGCCGGTTACTGAGGAAGGTGCAAATATATGCATCTACATGTAAGCACATAAATGTTTCCTCGTGTAAAATGCAAGGAGGATAAGGAAATCTGGGAAGTGTTTGACACTGCCGACACACGCACAGCTGATTGTGCTCACCATCGCCGTCACTGAGCAGGCAAGTAATCATATCCATAGCAAGCAGTCACAGGCAAATGAAGGTAGCAGATCGACGTGTGCATGTGCAACGATGACATCTCCTTCTCAACGCTTCAAGAATATCTTGTTAAATAAACTGGTGCGGCTGACTCGGGGAGTGCTGCTGAACAACCGTTTAACACCAGTAACGTCAAGTTCACGAGCAGCTCTGCAACAATAGCATTGTGAACACATCAACCAGTTTCGTGTACCGCTGATCTCCCAAACGAAAGTGACCATGAGCAAAATCAACAACAAACTCTGTCATTGCCCATGAGGTGCTTCAAGATCACTGAATTTTTCTGATTACAGTGGAAAGCAAGATCCCCCTTCAACTTCATGTTGCCAAGCATTTGTCAGTATTGACTTCACTTCACTTCACTTTCACTTTATTACCTTAAAGACCCCACTTTGGGGGTATTACATATGGGGTGGGAGTACAAATATAGATTGAATATGATTGCCTACATGATATTTATGAAGTGCATATTTAAATTGCTAACAAAACTTGATTGGCGGGTGATGGCATCAATGTCGTGGGGAAGACCATTCCAGTCTTTAGCAGTGCGAAGAAAAAAGGATGTGGAAAAAGTGACGGTGCGGGCACGTTGGCATGAAACTTGCAGTGGATGGCCGGTGCGATGAGATATGCGAGCTGGCGGTGTGATGTAGGGTGGTTGGCCGAGGGAACTGTAAAAAAACTTATGGAACAGAGTAAGAGAAGCAATGCGATGATGATGGGCAAGAGTTGATAAACCTGATTGTACTAACACTCCTAAGCAAAGAGAGAAAAAAAAGCCATGAAGAAGCAGTGATTTAATACCTGATTAATTCTTGGTTGTAATCGCGTAATACCATGTTGTCACAACCTATACCAAATGGTGAGAGCAAGTGTTCAGTCACCTGTTCATCTTGGAAATATTTATTGCAGACAATCTGCACATCCGACAGGAAATAAAAGAAATGACGCCCCCGAAGATACATTTGCATCGCACACCAATGTTTTCATACAGGTTACACAGTGCTGCCGGGCGCAGGAAACAGTTCATACGAGTCGGCGGTGTCGCAAAGTATTTATGTGGAGCTGTTTGTGGTTGTTGCAAGCGTTCCTAATTCCCGCGAGGATCATCACAGACAGGGGTGAGTAACAGCCGCTCGTGGTAAATTTCTTGTGGGTGCATGAGCTGCATAGCACAGCGACAAGAGCCCACGTACTGAATGTGATGGCAATCGCAGTGATTGAGTGCTTTTACAAGGCAGCGAAATATACACCTGCAAAAGCTCACTATACGCATGGCATACACGCATGCTTTCCCAATGCTGAAATGTACACCTAGTCGCATTCATTGTGATGGTTGCAGTGATCGCGATCGGAGCGATCCATTACGTATCCATTACCATTTTGATCGCAATTCGTGCAGGCACTGTGCTTGAGAATTGCCACGAGTGCGACATGACATGATTTTGGCTTCACGGCGGCCAGTTATGCACCTTTCCCTTCCCAGGTCTGCTTTATCTGAAGATCAAATAAGGTGAATTCTCCTGACATGGTGGGCTTGGCTTTCTAGTTCACTACAACTTTAGCTAGCGTATACTGAAGCTTTCGCTTCAAAAGCAGCCAAATAGCTGCAATCTGTTTGCCGGCTGGACTCGCACATCCACAAAAAAGTTGAAGTTGACCAACTTTCACTCCGGTCACCGGACTGGCCGGAGCCCTATTGTCCAGCTGGACTGTGCGGTCCGGTCCGTTGTCCTTATGCCTTGCTGTAAATTGCTAAAACTGGTTTTTGAGGAAATGTGCAGTGTCTGTCTCACGTGAGACAGGTGTCCATCGAGATATGTACATATCTCGATGGACACCTGAACCGCGCCGTAAGGGAAGGGAGGAAGGTGGGAGTGAAAAAAGAAAGAGAAAGAGGTGGTATAGACGCTTTACAGCGCCGTATCATGGGGGCTGCCATCTTTGATCACGTGATCACGCCGCCATTACTCGCCTCCTGACCGCTCGGCGCGCGCCTCGTCGCGAAGGCTGCTGCGTCGGACGGTTCGGTTCCGACAGGCAGTGTTTCGGCTGATACGGTTGTAAAGGAGAGGGAAGACGACACTATGGTTTGGCCAAAGTTTGGAAGGACATGTGAGAACCCTAATTTGATCACTTCAGGCATGACAACTCGATAGGACTTCATGTCGCGTAGAGCCGCTGAGCTCTCCGCCTCTTCAAGCCAACGGATGGATCGCCTGAATGCTTGTCTTTGCATGCGCTGAAGGCTCTGCTTAATGTTTTTTTATTGTTATTATATAAAACGGCAAGGTTGAATGTTCCTGCGGCCTTATAGGTCGTTGACCTATTGTGTACCTGCATGCAGACACTGCTGTAAGACGCTCACATGCACATCGTATGCATTTGTTCACAACCTGTTAACGGTGCTTAGGAAACTTGAAATATTTCCTACTGGTTGGTTAAACATAGAAAGGCGACAAAAATAAATAGACACACAAAGGTTGGCTATCATGGTAGCAGTACCATGCATCAAGCAGCCATCACAAGCAGGCGTGCAATCATTTCGAAGTATTCCGCGATATAATTGGTATAACGGGTTGCATGGCAACGCGTTCATGCTAGACGAATTTCACAATAACGTCAGCCTCATATAAAAAATTTTCGTTCGCTCGATATGCGGACATGGAAATGCCCGTGGTCTCTTTGGTTGTAATTAATCAGCTTCACTCTGAGCGTGCGAAGTCCCTTTTAGTGACTGTCGCGCATGGACCGCGAGCAAGTGACAACCGCCCTGCACAGCAGCCGTAAACCAAATGCTGTAATCCGAATACGGTGCACGGAAACCGCGCTACTAGGAGTGAAATTGAACTGTAGCACCAAGACGGCGTGTAATACACGGACTGACGGTAACCGTTGTCGGCTCGCACGGCACTGCGGTGCATAATAAACAGCAGCAGCATGTAGGAGCACAAGTCGTCTTTTTTTTTTCGTTCCTAATTCGGCTTCGGGCGCTCCTTTTACTAATGGCCACACACCATTACTTACGACCAATGGGGACTCAGGACAGTGCACAACAACTGAAAGCAATAAGGGAGTAATTACTCATTGGCTTCCACCCGAGCGCAGCCATAGGCAACCTGCAATAGCCAGGCGGCGCCGCTGTCGCGCTGCTTACAGCGCCGCCACCATATGTTTTTTTGGTACTGGGTAGGCGGTCGTTTTTTGCGGCGTGCATGCCCAGTACGAATTTGAAAATGTCGGTTGTTTTATATTGCGGATTCAAGCCTATTGATGCCATCGGTGTGTATTTTCGGCGATGGGAGCTCTAAAAAGGATGTCGCCTTTACGAGAGCAACCATGTGCACTCAGTGAAGGAAACGGACGGCGCTGAAATTTCGGCGAAGTGTCAGTCTCAGCGGGGCACACACGTGTACGACGTTCAACTTGTGCATGTACAGTGCATGTGTAAGCAACCGTCTCGTCGCTTTGCATTGGTAACTGATCTGGAAAATAGATTTTGAAAAACATAAAGGGACAAAGTTTAGATGCACGGGACCCGTGAATATGTGAATTTTTCACGTAGCGTGTAATCGAAAGCACAGTAAACAGTGGTGGGTGTACAGAAAGAATTGCATCTATCGAGCCCAGACTGAACGTCCAAGCAACCACACAGTGAGCCTCCTTATTACTCCCGCGGTATCCAGGTGTTTACAGCTGAATTCAGGTTGTTAATAATGTTAGGGCAGTTTCATGCATGACCTTGCTTGTTGTCGGGAGATAACCGGGATGCGTTTCAATGGTACTCTTTTCACCACGGACAAAGTGCTTTGAACATATTTTTGTGCTGTCATTTGGGCTGCAGTTGAAGAAATCTTCACCACTCAGATATAATGCAACCAAATTTGTATGACACACAGCACTGCAAAATCAATTCACCCCTTAGGCAAAGCATGGAAATCTGCGCGAGACGGGCAAACACATAAGGGAACGACATACGGGAGTGGGACCTGAATTAATCACCTGCGACTCACCCCGCGAGGCGTGCTGCCTTTAATTCATGGTACCTCGACACGTACGCGCTAACGTTGAGCGCACGTACTTGAGTACCAGTATAGGACAAAACCGCGACCAAGAGCCCTGCTTTCGAACGCGACGAATCCTGATTTGAAGACCGTTGTTCTGACAGAACCAGAAAAACGGCTTCTTAACGCGGGAGCGCGACCGCAATTCGACGATACCAAGCAAGAGAACTACTAGCGGCGAATTTAATGAACGCTCAATATTATAGCTTCATTCAGCCGCTCCACATTTATACTTTTTTTCTCCTCTTAGCTTCACGTGAATTATAACACCAGTGCAACTTCCTTGACACGACGCACTGCGACGATCCACTTCAGTCGCCGGGCTGACCCGTACGGCCTTGCAGGGAAACGAAACAGCTTCACGTCTCCGTTCCCTTCTCGGGTATGACAGTCCTTCACGCAACAGTATCTCCGGTTGCTTTTTTTTCCGAGTGTGACCGACATCCATGGCGTAGGGTGGCCGAGGTAAAGCTTCCAGAAAATCCGCAAAGCTGCACAACCTCGCTGTTTGCGCCTTCCTCGGGAAGCAGAGCCGGTCGGGCCGCGCCGAGCTGCCTACTCAGTGCTTGTCTCTTCGGCCACGAGACGGCGCCACATGTACCTGCAAACTACACTGCAGGTTGCCTATACGGCTACAAAGGAAAGCTGTACAGCTTTCTCAGAACCTTCGTAGTTAAAGAAAAATTCATCCTGGTCCGGGGTTCGAACCCAAGACCACCGCTTCACCGGAGCAGTCGCTCTACCAATTGAGCTAACCAGGACGGCAAGCTTATGGTAGGACGAGATCGAATTGATCAATAACTCGAAGTGGGAACTGTGTTGGTCAAATGTTTAGGGGAATCCCCCAAGGTGGAGTAGATTTGTAACAAGGGAGTAATTACTCATTGGCAGCCAATGAGTAATTACTCCCTTATTACAAATCTACTCCACCTTGGGGGATTCCCCTAAACATTTGACCAACAACTGAAAGCACGCCGTCATGGTTTCGGTGGCGGAACAGCTTCTTCATGCGGCTGTGTTGTGCACTTACCCTCGCAGATTTTGCAAGACCGAAACCTTTCTTTATTAGCTATCTAGCGCTGGCGAACGTGTTTGTTGCGTTCGCCAGTTCGGAAAGGGTGCGTGTCGAATGGGCGCGAACATTGGCTTTACCTCCTTGTGCAGTTCGGTTCCGTGAAGCTCGCAACCGGCCACATCCCGCACCTTTAACTCTCTGTCGCAATTCCTGCAGTCCACAACACAGCAAGTGTTTCCTCTGCCTTTTCACATCGTAGAAAGAACACATTCGGCAACCACCCGCGAAATTTCCACTGATGCGTCGAAACGTTCACGCCGGCGACTTAAGAGGCCAGTAATGGTGCCGTGTTCCGAGCGCACGTGTGGCGCCATCTGGTTTCAAACGGAAGAACTGCGCGCTGTAAACGGTCTATAGTGGAGGTCTCCGGAATAATTTCGACCACGTGGGGATCTCTAACGTGCGCTGACATTGCACAGCACACGGCCGCCTTTTACGTTCCCTCTCCATCATGCATTGCGGACGGGAGAGTTCTGCACGAATAGACCTTTTCACAAATTCCGCCGCGCCACCAAGCGGCCGCGCAAAGCACTCTGGGAAAACGGAGCGCCGCGGCGCCCGCGGCGCCGCGCTCGCGTCTTTTCGTCCGTCTCTCCGACTGCGCCTGATCACCGGAAAGCCTTCCTCTGCCATCTCGTCGCCATCGCTGTTTCTTATACCTGTGCTACACGGGAACGTTCGAATGACACCTGAGTCGAATGACATTCGAGAACTGGAATGACATTCGGACTTGACGGACGCGCGCGGTGCTACACGAAACCTTCCAAGCGCATTCGAAAGCCTCAGCTCGTTTTCAGTGTACAACGACGGCGGTGGTCACACTGCTCCGACAACGACACTATCACGGTCAACAGCAGCATGTGATTATAGTGAAATATCTAGTTTACTATAATATGATTGCAGTGGAACACGTTTTTCAGGCCAACGACACCGACGAATCCGATCGGCGGACGGTCAGCCTTGTCGGCGGCTGAGCGAAAGCACGGTGATGAGGCGGCGGTGCAAATATATTCTCGCTTCTAAATGAGCGAAACGAACGGCCATATTTCACATGTGCATACCTGAACAGTCACCAGCGATAAGCGCTGGCAAAATTAATATCAGTCGACGACGACTCCCTTCCCTTCCGCGACGACTAGGCCTAGCGAGTCCGTAGGATATGATCTGTGTTTGCGGCGGTTGTGATGAGCGAATCACTAGCTTTAGCGAATGAAAAGGGTCACGGAGTGTAGTTTTGGCAATAGTGACCTGAAATTAATTATTGCTTACATCGCTGGCCACGCATATGATGAACGTGAAACGCCGCGGTGTGACCCAGACTGCCGAGCCGTGCTTTACGGCCAGCAGCAGTCCTCGCCGTCGCTAGTTCGTGGATAACAAGTTAGGCCGTTTCAGTTAAAGCGAACGGTCGCCAAACATACTTCTGGATAAAGTAGTTTAAAATAAAGTACTGGTCACGTCGGAGGAAGCCGGGGCAAAAAACGAGAAGCGCCGGTCCTGCGCGATGTCAACAGCCCGCGGTTGTTAAGTGTTTCTCAGGCGTGCGATCGCATCATCGCTTCCCACACATTATCGCACTGCGTAAACAAGCACGGCTACAGCCGGTAAAAAAGAAAACAGGTTGATTAATAGAACTAAAGCGCCGATTGCGTTTTATGTAATGAAAACAAGTACTGTTCGTACGCAGCGATGTAAACAACAGTATGAGTGTAGTTAGTTGTCCTCATCGGCGCACTCCTGCGGAAATTTCATGCTGACGCGGTAAATGTTCGCTGCTGTAATATATAATCTTCAAGCACTCCCTTAGACAGAACACGAGCTATCTGCTAAACATGACACAGTTGGTTGACACAGTAAGCGTGACACAGTCGGATGTTGCGTTCCGCGGCCACGGATCACCAGCCGAGCACCAGCAGACGCAAAGACCGGCGTTCTCCAAATGCATGTATACACAGAGCCCTCGCCGCTCATGTGCCCATGGTGGTGGTGAATAACTTTATTCATAAAAGGCCCCCCCCCCCCCCCCCCCCCCCCCCACACACACACACACAAAAAAAAAAAACGAAAATTATGCAGCAGCATATTGCGGGCGGCCTCAGGCTGCCGGTTGTGGCGTCCTGGCCGTACCTAGTCGCGACGCCCTCTGCCCCGGTCACCAGCCGAAGTTGGAGATTCGCATGTGCCCATTGCTCTGCGTAATCACAGCAGGCGTCCGTTCCGCATACGCTCGGTGTGGAAAGATCGTGGAGAGACGATCCATGTATCCCTTGCGCCCGCTAGTGTTGAAATGCGTACCACATATTTTGTGGTGTTTCAAAGGCTTCCACAGGGTAAATCGCCCTTGCGAACCTTGCCGATTTATCCTGCGCACCCATTCTAGCTTCAGCTTCTTGTCCTTGGGGAATACGTGGTATGAAATGTTGATGTCCTTTCTCGTGTTGTTACTACAGCCGGGCACGCAGCACTTTTGACCGCCACCGCGATTCTAATCTGCAGACAGGTCGAATGTTTAAAAAGATCCCCACATAATTGCAGAAAGACTACGAGATAACCACCACAGCAGTGCGCTCCAACATTTACAACGCGCATGAGAAGACGCACAACGCCTGAACACGGCGGCACAACACAGCAACACGCTTGACAGCAGACGACGCGGGCGGCGACCGCTCCTTTCTCCCATCATGCCTTGCGCGGATCCGCTAGGGGATGGCGCGGCGCTGCAATTTGTGGAAAGGTCTGATCGTTTTTTTTGTGCCTTCAGTGTTTCATGCCTTGCGGTATGGCTTTTTTTTTTTTTGTGCCTTCGGGCCGTAGTATGGTCGTTTTTTCACGCCTTGCAGAAGGCAAAAAAAAAACGATCATACGGCCCGAAGGCACACACAAAAAAAAAACGATCTTACAACGACCCGCGATCTCGTGCAGACCTCATGCAGAACTCGTGTACCGAAGCCAGCAATCGAATACCGAAGTTACCGAAGTGCGCGGTGGCGCTAGCTGCACTGTGCGAGAGTACAGTCGCTGGTACAGTCTACTAGAATGCTTTAGCGAGAATACTGCACCCCCTCAACTGGTGCAGCAGCCAAATCGAGGAGAACAAGCATGGCCGCGGAATTGTCTGCTACGGAGCGTGCCAAGCACTTTGCACTACTTGCGCGAGGAGAGGACTCGCCGGCTGGCTAGCTTAGAAGTGCATAAGAACTCGTGCAGCACGAAGTCAACTCGAGTGCCGAAGTGCAGGGTGCCTAAATTGCAGCCAAATGCAAGCGTCCAAAAACCGTTCAAATCACGCGCGGGTGTCATATGCATGACGAAAGCTCCTCCCTCCTTGAACTCGCCGGAAGCACTCGTGCAGCAGTGCGTCAAATTCAAATAAATAAATAAATAAATAAATAAATAAATCGAGTGCCCAAGTGCAAGTTGCGCTAGCTTCACTGGCAGATCGAGGACGCGAGTGCAGCACCGCCTGAACTTGTGCAGAAAGTGGAGCCAAATCGAGGAGACTTCCTCCCTCCTTGAACTGCCTTGAACTCGCCGGAAGGTGCGAAAGTGCAGAACTCGTGCAGCACTACGTCAGATCGAGTGCCCCAGTGTAGGTTGCGCTAGCTGCACTGGCGGATCGAGGGCGCGAGTGCAGCACCGCCTGAACTGGTGCAGAAAGTGAGACTTGTCGACGGCCGCGAGAAGGACGCCGGCACTTGTGCACGTGTGCGCTTGTGCGCTGGTGTTTTTTCAACCCTTCATAATGGTGTTCCTCACAGCTCTAAACTTTGGCCAAAAGGTCAAGGGTGGCGGCAGAAAGTTTTGGAAGAGGCAGCGCATCTTTCAGCTCTCTGCGGTAAGAGCTCCCAACTTGCTCTCGGCCTCGTGAGTGGGCAGTAGACTGCGCCGCGGATGAAGATTACCATTCTTTTAGTATGTGGAAGCTTGGCTTTCTGGAGAATTTCGGTCACTTTTGTGCCTCATGGCTCATATGTGCCTAACCTAAGTGTGTGTAGCGAGTTGTGAAACTTCCTGGGGTACACCGGCGGAACTTGCTGCGGTGTCGCGCTACCCAGCATGAGCCGGGAGGTTGTTTTGCGTGAAGCGAGAAGGTCTCGTAAAGACATGGCGTGGTCAACTTTCTTTTGCCAACGAACCAGATGGAACACGTTGCGGTTGCGTTTTTATTCTGTGGTACTTTGTAGTCCACAAGGTGAACGAGAGCGCGTCGAGTGCATGCTTTGGAGCTTGTGGGATGGTGTGAATGGAAACTTTCATGTGAAGGTCATCGACCAAGCAAATTCCAGTAGCGAAGCGGTCTGCGCGTACAGTGAGGCCGCCGAAGTTGTGCCCGGAGGGGGCTGCGGACCTGCCTCAAATGACTTTCATAGACGACGGTCTCAGCCTTTCAGCAGTTGTGGGGAAGCCCACTGCAGTGCATAGGCAGTGGTACCAAGTATGAATTACCAACTAGCCCAGCACCATGTTTTATTGAAGCAAAATTGTGCTGAGCAGAAACAGTATACATGGTATAGTTCATACAATGGACACTTCGCCAGCTTTATGCAGTAGGGACAAGCAGTCAACTTTTTATTTGCCTATTTAAACGACGTTGGTCTGCTCGATGGACTGTAGTGCCTCCTTGCATCTCAAAATTATGCCCTCTTCGTGCAGTGAACTTCAACGGCTCCTTTGTAAAACATTGCACTTCACCGTTTAATGCATCTTGGACCAAATTCAATGCTAATTTATTTGCATTCTTTTTATTATTTTTCTTTCTTTTACTTATTTTCATTACAATTTTGTGCACATCTCCCCCTGCATCTTTCATCCACAATTTCCTTCCCCACGCAGAGTAGCATGTCAGCGAATTACATGCAGGCTTTTCATTAAAATGTTTTTGTCGTTACTACACCCTACCACGAACCTCTTGCTTGTCTGTGTTCGCGCGCACACGTTTTTTTTAGAACCTGGACTACTCAATGAACTTGATTTATTTATTTCCTTTTTCCTTGCTTGGGCTGTATTTCTAAATAATTTCTGCTTTTCTTTTTTTTTCTCGAGCTTGTGGTGCGAAATAGGGGTTGGATGCAAGGCCACTCCCAAAAGCTCCACCCCCTCCACACACAGTAAGGCATTGTTCGCACCAAAACACAAGTGAGTCTAGCTATCAGGTCAAAAACCGGTGACTGGGTTCATGTAACCGCGCTGAGTCGGGTCAAGGGTCAAGAAGTTGGGACCAGTAAACTCCGCCGCAGGGGGTAGGTTGACTCAACTCCACCCTGCCCCGATGTGCTTGTAAATGCTGTCGAGCTGAAAAAAACGGAGAGGAGAGGATAAATGCGAACTCGTTTTTTTGCTTGCGCCATTGCACCTCTGAAGCAGCGGTGGCATGCCTCAGTCTTGGATGCTACCACTGCTCACTCGCAGTGCGGTGCTCGACGCTTGGTGCCGCTGCTGATGAACCGGTCTCGACTCGCTAAAATCGAGTTCATGTAAACATGCGTTGGTCGGGTTGGGTTGACCTCGCTCAGCCTGACCCCCGACTCAACCTGACGTTATTGGTTCATGTAAACAGGGCTAAGCAAGAACTCGCTTATGAAATTCTTTGCTGGCATTTTCTGCTGACTTGTTGCCTGCTGGTATTCAAGCCCCGTGAGACAAATCTATTGCTGTCTGGGCGAGGAACAAAAGTATGGCACACAAAAGTGCCACAAGGTGATGGCCACTGTTAGAACAAGCCAAACACTCGAGCCTTGTTGGTGCTGAAAAGCGGAAGATGGGTGTTCGACGCTGCGGACGTTTGTACGAGACTAGGCAAAGCAAGCTACACGCTGTCACTACAGTCGAGGACGAACCTTCTGTAGCTGTGAGAAAGGCTATGCGGGAAAGGGAAGAAGACCAGCCAGGAGGCCTTGTGTTAGGAGCTCCTTTCTTCCCTTTTATTTGGGGACTGACTACTTAGGTGTTCAACACAATGGACTTTTTTCCAGTAATGTCCTGTGGATGCGCCAAGTGATTTTAACCGACCACACCTATCTGCTCAGGTGAAACCAATAACCCCACCCAGTAACCCCATTGTGAAAGAATTTTCGCAGAAAAGATGGAAGGACCCAAACCCGAAAGGCTAAATTGCTGGGTTACTAGGGGATGCTCCATTGTCTGACCCCACATCCTTTATTGCTCAATGGCTTGAGAGGGGTTAACTTTTTGTGCTCCGGTCCCCCGAACTTTGAACTTTGGCCAGAAAGTTCCGGGCTCTACTTTTTGTACGCGAAAGAATGAATACTTTCATGTTGCGATGTATTTAACACCTGGAGGGGGAATAGAACTTGCCTCCTTTTTGTGATACTCAAGTGCTGCCATCTATCGACAGAAAAAGTTCAAATCTGGATTGCCTTGTAGATGGTGAGCCCTCTTAATCCTGTATTGCCCACTTATAAGTCAACCTGATCTAGCTTCAAAAGGGAGAACGCTGCCTTTTGAATTTTATAGCGCTTTCTTTCTGATTTTGCACTTTCTGGCTCTGTAGTCACACAGTAGTTCTTTTGTTTCTGATTTGTGTCTCCAGTTAGCAGTCTTTACTGTGAGAACTTTCTTTTCAGTGTTTGTGGTAACTTCCTTTTCCCAGTTGTTGCCTGTATAGCCATAAGTTTTATGGTCCTTTTCCTTCTTCACGTGCACATGTTTTTTCACTGTACAAGAACCTGAAGAGTAACGAAAGAGGAAGTAAAGAAAGCCTTAGGAGCAATGCAGAAGGGTGGAACAGCAGATCTCTTGAAGGACAGAGAGGAGATTGAGCTAGAAAAACTAGCCACCCTGTATACGCAATGCCTTGTGACCTCGAGCGTACCAGTGGAAGAACACTAACATTATCTTAATTCATAAGAAAGGAGATGTCAGGGACTTGAAAAATTACAGACCAATCAGCTTACGGTCTGTTGCCTACAAGGTATATTTACTAAAGTAATTGCAAATAGAATCAGGACAGCTGTAGGCTTCAATCAGCCAGATGATCAAGTAGGCTTTTGTAAAGGGTACTCGACAATAGACCGCATTCACAGTATCAATCAGGTGGTAGAGGAATGCGCAAAATATAACCAACCCCTATATATAGCGTTCATTGATTACGAGAAAGCATTTGACCCAGTTGAAACCTCAGCAGTCATGCAGGCATTGCGGAATCAGGTTGTAGAAGAGTCTTATGTGAATATACTGGAAGATGTCTATAGCTCCCCGCAGGGAGGCGTCTGCAGCATGCAGACGTTGGTGAGTGGTGACACCACGGGGTTAACCCGAGCATCCGCAGGGACATCCCCGCAGGGGGATGATGGTGAACAATGCGTCACCACGGACCCAAGCATCCGCGCTTAGCCGTGCGTGGCATCGCCGTGTCCGGGGAAAAGGGGATCCTGGTGGTTGAGCCGATGCCGAGTGTTTGGACCCTTAAGGCCCCTCGGCGGAGGCAACACACCACTTTGGCCCCAGCTTCCTGTAGACGGCACCTCCGGCCTGACCCAACCGGAGGAAATCGGCAGTCGCCTTTTCCTGTCCTCCCCTCTATCTTTCACTTTCCTATCTCTTTCTTACAACTCTCCTGTCTCCTCCTCTTTTCTTCGTTTTTTCCTCTTTTTCCTGGCGGCAAGGGTTAACCGTGTGTGACCCACTACCCTGAGTTGAGTCATATTAGGTTATAGTTAAGGTGTACAGCTGGCGTGGGCAGGACTTGCTTTCAAGTTCCTGTCCCGTCCCCTTGTTGGGCTCCATGGTGGGTGGCTGGCACCATGACCGAAAAACATCAATTTTTTATGGCTCCCCCCCTTTCCAAACTTGATCGCTCTCTTAAAAGAGTGCGGAACGAAGCAGAGTACTTTTTTTCCAAAAAGAAACCAACATTCGCCAAATTCCATGTCATCCACAGTGAAGTGCAAGATAAACAGGCCAGAATTCTATCCCCCTTCATCGTATCGAAATGCTTAACAGAGGCTTTGGGCCCCGGCTACAAAGTATCAAAAATGGCCAGCGGCGATCTATTGCTGGAACTCCGAGATAATGTTCAAACTTCCAAACTCGCAAACATAGTGTGTATGGGGGAGACACCTGTCTCCATCACAGCACACCGATCCCTCAACACTGTCCGTGGCGTCATCTCAGAAAATGATTTTCTACATCTCACAGAGAAAGAAATGCTTGAAGGCCTTTCCGATCAAAACGTCATTGATGTGTACCGAATCAAAATCCGCAAGGACAACAAAGATATAGATACCAAACACCTGGTCCTGACTTTCAACACATGCACATTGCCAGAAACCATCGACGTTGGATACCTCAAAGTAAATGTAAGACACTACATCCCTAACCCCCGAAGGTGCTTTAATTGTCAACGGTTTGGCCACGGATCACAGAGTTGCCGCGGCCGCAAAACTTGCGCGAAATGCGCGTCAAAGGACCACCATTCTGAAGAATGCGACGCAGCTCTACGCTGCGCTAACTGCGAAGGCGACCACGCTGCGTACTCCAGGGCATGTCCGTCCTGGAAAAAGGAGAAGGAAATCATCACCATTAAGACCAAAGAAAACATTTCATTCAAAGAAGCCAGAAGGCGTTTTGCACTGACAAATACATTCTCTTTCACAGCCAAACCAAACTATGCTGACGTGGCGCGCAGGGGCGGTGCACCACGCAGCACTCCGACATCTGCCGCGGCCACTCCCACCGCGCCAGTGGCAGTGCCATCAACGCCCCAGGCAGAGACAGCCAAGGCTGCTCTGCCAACTCCAAGCCAGGGAGTGCCGGCCTACGGGTCAGCATCCCACAGGACTTCCCCCCGTCGGGGGAGGCCCGACACCAAAACATCCGCGGCTTCGCGGTCCTCCAGCACCTCTGGTGAGGTGATGGATACAACTAACACTCCGCCCGCTTTGCAGCGGCGGACCGGCTCTCACAAGCGAAGAAAAGATAGAACCCCGGTAACGGGCCCAGAACAGTAAACTTCTTCCGTTCCATTCCCACCCAAAAAACAAACATGACATTTGTGGTTCAGTGGAACTGTAGAGGAATGTTGAGGAACTACAGTGATATAACTCATATTCTAGGTCAGTGATGCCTCTAGCTCTATGTCTCCAGGAGACCAATCTTGGTCCACAACATTCAAATATCTTAAAACATTATACAACTTTTAGGCGTGATCGCGAACATGCAAATAGACTGTCGGGAGGCGTCGCAATCATCATCCAAAGCGGCGTCCCGGCTCAAGAAATCAAACTGAAAACAAAACTTGAGGCGGTTGCAGTTAGCGTCATCAGCTACAAAACCATAACAATATGTTCTGTATATCTTCCCCCACACATCACATTAACATGCCAAGATCTAGAAGGCCTGATCGATGAACTGCCGGAGCCATTTCTGGTAGTTGGCGATTTTAACACTCACTCTCCGTTTTGGGGAAGCGAACGCTGTGACTCTAGAGGCCAAACAATCGAAGATTTTATACTTTCGAATAATATCTGTCTTTTAAATACGGGAAAAGCCACATATTGCTGTCCAAGCTCAGCAAAAATGAGCTCTCTCGATTTAGCTTTCGCATCACCATTACTTTTTAACGATTTTAAATGGGATGTTTTAAATGACCCCATGGGCAGTGATCACTTACCTACCATCATCAGGCTCTCATCGTCGACTCCAATCATCCCCACAAGGCCACGGCGCTGGAAAATTCAGCTCGCCGACTGGTCACTTTTTACAAAAAGTGCCACTCTGGAAAAGGAATTTTGTGACGACCTAAGCACAGATGAAATTAATGAGAAGTTTACTGAATGCATAATATCGGCCGCAACACTCGCTATACCACAAACAACAGGACTCGCACAAAAGAAACACAAAGTGTGGTGGACAAAAGAATGCACATTAGCAAAAAAACAACAAAACAAAGCGTGGAGCACTCTGCGTCGATATCCCACTGCAGAGAACTTACTTACCTTTAAGAAGGCAAAAGCCAGAGCGCGCTATGTGCGAAGAAATGCAGAGAAAACCTCTTGGCAAAAATATGTCTCCTCAATAAATACTTCAATAACATCAAAGAAAATGTGGGAAAAAGTTCGTAAATTTACTGGTGACCATACCCCTTTCACACTTCCCCTCTTGACAGCACCCGGGACACAAACATCTTTAGAAGAACAGGCCAACATATTAGGCGAGCATTTTGCTGAGATCTCAAGTTCATCCAACTACACAAACACATTTCAGAAACACAAAGCAATAGCTGAAAAACAAAAATTCCCATCCGGAGCAGGTATACATGAGGATTACAACCAGCCTCTCACACTGCAAGAATTAAATAAGGTATTATCTTCTGGAAAAAAGACAGCACCAGGACCGGACAATGTGCATTACGCTATGCTTGCCCATCTCTCGGAGGCTGTTGTAGAGGCACTGTTAAAATTCTTCAATAAAATCTGGATAACTGGAAATATACCTGACGAGTGGAAAAAAGCAGTCATAATACCCTTTCTCAAACCCGGAAAACCACCAACAAGTCCTAGCAGTTATAGACCAATAGCCCTCACCAGCTGCATTGCTAAATCTTTCGAAAGTGTAATAAACATTAGACTAACCTTCGTACTTGAATCTCGGCAACTACTAGATAAACACCAATGTGGGTTTAAGAAAACATGCTCGACCACAGATCACCTTGTCCGTCTAGAAAACACCATCCGGGAGGCGTTCATCCACAAGCAGCACTGTATTGGGGTCTTCTTCGACTTGGAGAAGGCCTACGATACTACGTGGAAGTTCGGCATCCTCCGGGACCTAGCAGAGCTAGGTATCCGCGGCAGGATGATGAACTGCTTGAACGACTTCCTGGCTAACCGCACATTCCGAGTCCGCCTAGGAGCAACTCTCTCCATGACTTTCACCCAAGAGAACGGCGTACCCCAGGGGTGCATTCTAAGCACGACACTCTTCATAGTAAAAATGAATTCCTTAGCTAAAGTAATACCCAAGTCCATAATGTATTCAGTTTATGTAGATGACCTACAAATAGCATGCACGTCCTCCAGTATATCAACCTGTGAGAGACAAATACAAATCACACTAAATAAACTAGGTTCTTGGGCAGACAGAAATGGATTTAAATTTTCCCCTCAAAAAACAGTAGCTGTTCTTTTCTCATTGCGACGAGGCCTACAGGTCGATCCCAGTCTATACCTGAATCACACTGCGCTACCAATTAAACAAGAACACAAATTTTTAGGCCTAACTTTCGACAAGAAACTCACATTTCTACCACACATTAACAACCTTAAAAAGAAAGCTTCTCAAGTCCTCAATATCTTAAAAGTGCTCTCACGGAAGCGGTGGGGGTCCGATAGAGCAAGCCTTTTACAAATATATCGCTCTCTGGTGCGCTCCAAGCTGGACTACGGGTGCATAGTATATGGTTCGGCAAGAGCATCCTACTTAAAAAGATTAGACCCCATTCATAATCTTGGTCTGCGCCTATCATCTGGAGCATACAGAACATCACCACTAGCCAGCCTATACGTTGAAACTAATGAGCCCGCTCTTGAGGACCGAAGAATCGCACTAACATGCACATACGTCTTAAAAATCCGTTCTCTTCCGAAACATCTCTGCCATCCAGTTGTCACCAAGTGCCCATCTAAAAGATTATTCATCAACAAACCACATTCTATCAGACCATTACTATTGCGCTTTGAAGACAAATGTGAAGAGCTAACAGTACTAGACTGCTTACCGAATATTGCACAAAGGAATGAATATTTGCCACCATGGTACAGCCTGCCTTCAGTATGTGACCTCACAATGACACATTTAGATAAAAAGCAAGCGCCAAATGAGTACATATTACAGGAATTCTTTGCACTACAAGAAAAGTATGACACCTACATTGAATTTTATACAGATGGCTCAAAAACAGAAAGTCACGTTGGAAGTGCAGTAATTCAAGAAAAAAATAAACAGATAATGCGATTACCAGAATGCGCATCGGTTTTTACTGCTGAGTGTTATGCCATCTTTGTAGCTGTAGAAAAAATAGTAAGAGAAAACATCAAAAATAGCATCATTTACACCGATTCCCTGAGTATGCTCAAAGCACTGCACTCCAGAAATGCTGCTGAACCCATAATAGGTAACATCATACATAACATTGTTAAAATCACAAAACAAAAACATAACATTAAATTCTGCTGGGTTCCTAGCCATGTTGGAATCGTAGGTAATGAGAAAGCAGATGTATGCGCTGCACAAGCCCGGAATGGCCAAATAAAGCAAGTGAACATACCGCACAGGGATTGTTTAAAGTTTATCACCAGTAAACTCAGAAATAAGTGGCAGGCTGCATGGCAAGAACACATAAACAACAAACTACATTCTGTGAAACCAATTTTAGGGGAATGGCAATCATGTAGGCATCAAGAACGTTTTACCGAAGTTATTTTATGTCGGCTCCGCATTGGACACACCCACCTCACGCACAGCTTTCTACTAACCAAACAGAACAAACCTCTCTGTGACATGTGTGGTGCTGAACTCACTGTGAACCACTTTTTAATTTCATGTATCAAACTAGAAGAACTAAGAAAGAAATATTTTACAACATTTTACAGGGAAAGCATCCCTTTACACCCCATGTTACTTTTAGGTGATCGAGCACTGGTTGACATCTCTTGTATTTTTAGGTTTCTCAGGGAAGCCAGTGTTTTAAACAAACTCTAAGTATAAAAGCTTCACCTTTAACAAAAACTCTAACCTTGTGTTTGGCGCATCATAGCCTCAGTTGCTTTTGCGCCATTAAAATCAATATAACTAACTAACTAACTAGATGTCTATAGCGACTGCATACCTACTTTAGTACTTTATAAAGTTAGCAATAAAATTCCAATAAGAAAGGGTGTCAGGTTGGGCGACAAGATCTCGCCAATGCTATTCACCACCTCTTTACGGGAGGGGTTCCGAGGCCTGGATTAGGAAGAGTTGGGGATAAGAGGTAATGGAGAATACCGAAGTAATTTGCAATTCGCTGATGACATTGCCTTGCTAAGTCACTCAGGTAGAAAGTCCCTCGGATCAAGTGATGTTAAATAATGCTCTTCAGAAAGTTGTTGCTTGGTGTGACAAGTGGCAGATGTTGGTAAATTTTGAGAAAACTGTCTATATGTGTATTACTCACGAAAAGAATAAGCTCAATTTCAATTACTCAGCTAACAATATCTTTCTTTCTGAAGTAACAGAATACAAATACCTTGGTCTCTGGATAACTAACAACCTCAAATGGAATCTGCGCATTGATAAAGTAACCGCTAATACTTGTTAAATTGTTTTTTCTCAGAAGAGCTTTAAAACTGTCTGCTATTAATGTCCGTTTACTAGCATATAACACAATTATACTTCCAGTACTCGATTACGCCGCAATTATCTGGGACCCTTTCACACAAACTAACATTAAAAAGCTTGAACGAGTGCAGAAAAAGGCGGTTCACTTTATCTATAATAATTTCTCCTGTACGTCAGTCACAGAACTTTTAAGACAAGCCAACCTGCCTCAACTAACCCAGCGTAATCGAGTTTCCCGACTAAAGTTTATGTATCAGATTGTAAATAGACATTGCAACGTTAGCATCTCTGATATAATTACATTTTCTTCCGGATATGCCACCAGGCAGAGGCATCAACTAACTATGACTCCATTTCGTGTAAGAAATAATTGTTTTAAATATTCTTTTTTTCCCAGGACTGTAACTGACTGGAATAACTTAAATAATACTGCAGTAACTCAACCCTCCCTTTGTTTGTTTCCCGCCAGTCTCTGGTGACGGCCCAAAAAACTTAATTGCTCATATTTTGCTGGTTAGTGCATTGCGTTAAAAATGGCGATTGTTATGGCGTTTGTTGTTGTACCTGGCAGTGTACTTTGCCTTTCCTTTGTTGTGTTGCCTTTGATTACGTTTGCGTTATATTCCCACCCTGCTTAAATCCCTTGTGGATTGCAGTATCTGTAAATAAATAATAAAAGTAACCTCCTTTTAAAAGCTCACCGAGGGTCTATTGTGCCGTATAATTGATGGCTCACTGTTATTTATATGTTTGAAAAGACAGGAAGTGTTATCCTGGCAGTATTTTCAACCTTATCAGAGCAGGTGTTATCAGCCAGAGTGATGATTTTAGTTGAAATTACGGCGTTCATTATGGACTCACAAATTTCTGGATATCCCTTGAACATCCACTAACTGATATATAAACCCAATAGTCCCCTCAACATGCAGAGGATATCGATGCATGGGCATTGGATATTAGCACCATTTGTGGATATCTTCTGGATATCCATGTTTTCACGGACTCACAAATTTCTGGGCATCTTTTGAACATCCACTAACTGATATCTGGACCCAATAGTCCCCTCAAAATTCAGAGGATATCAATACATGGACATTAGATGTTAGGACCATTTGTGGATATCTTCTGGATATCCTCTGGATATTACGGGGGCTTATCCCATCAGCTAATTTGCAGTTGCTGCCTAGCCTGTTCGTCTGTCTGATTGTGGCCTGTGTGCGTGCAGAACTTCTATGGCAGGCGGCGCAACTGCTTCCGGTTGGCCCTGCGCAGTGTGGAGAAAGCCCTGACCCATTCGCAGGCAGGACGGCGGACCAAGCGCAATGAGCTGAATCAGGTGGGTCTTTCCTGGTGTTTTTCTCATTGGATTCATGGGTCTCAGTTGCAGTGTCAACAGACGATTATGTAGTTTTGAGCACACAAAGCTCAGGCTGTCATTCCAGCCCTGAGCAGTGTAACAAGGGGTGCATTTAGGGTAAACTAACAAAGCCCGACTGGCAAGATCATGAAGTCAAGAGTTTGATGGAAGCTCGTCCGGTTGGGATGGAACGTGGCGAAAAATAAAAGGCACCGACCAAAGAAAGATGAAAAGACGTTTCGGCTCCCACATGGGAGCCTTGTTCACAATGTAAATGGTTGATGCCTTTTATTTTTTCGGGACCTGCTTTCCTCCCGTCTCACTGTGAGCTGGCGCGGCGCATTCTTTCACCTGAAATACTTCTTACACCGTGGAATCGACACACTGCCTCACACAAACAAGGCATTTATTGCTACAACAACAATGCCAGCTAGCAACAAAATACGCTGAGGAATCGAGGATGTGCGACTCACCAGCACGTTTACGAGCGAATGTTCGCGCATGCCAGGGCAAGGGGGAAACTCCGAGGCCGGACGGGACGAGCTAGCGGGAGAATGTTCCCGTCACAAGGCCGGTAGAGATTTGCGTACTAACCTGCGTGAAAAGAAGCTGGTTTGACATGACGTTGCCAGGTGTCCAGCCAACGTGCCCACTGAAGAAATTCGGATGAAACGGGCTTCTTACATCTGTGAGCGTAGATGTAAATGGTGCTGGATGCAGTGGTGTCCAACTGTCGCGTAGCTCGGCTGCTGTTTTGTGTGCATGCTCCAGTGGCGGTGGTGTTCGTCACTGCAATGATTCCACATTTTGTGATGTGCTTGCCTTGGCTGTTGTGGTGAGCAGAAACAACTGCGTGAAAAGAAGAAGCACGTTTGACGCGATGCTGCCAGGTGTCCAGCCAACATGTTCACTCCTGTCAAAATGAAACCGGACCCATCGGTGACGCGAAGCACCTCCTTCAGTTCATCATCGATGTTTGCGAACACGTTTGCGTCGTCTGTGCGCGTCGTCTGCACAAGCACAGCTTTGTTGCTCCTCCTTGGTGGCTGGTGCCATGGTTCCTTGTACAGGTGCGGCCACAATAATACGGAGCACAGGAACGGTCGCGGAGCAGCGGAAACGTGCTTGTGCGCGCTGCCTAGCAGCGGCGACAGGAACTATCTTAATTTGGACGCGGCGAGATGGCGCCGGTAGCAGGGACCCACTTTTTCCGCAGGCCTATCAACATCACAGCATATAGCATGCAATACCTTGCTCTATGATCGACTGATACTGTGCTGACAGCGCCATGCGCTTCGTTGCCCCGTTTCTCGCATCGAGGAGCGGCGCGCGCTATAAACGGGCGCAAGACGGCCGTTTTGGCATTACGTGTTATCTCGGCCATTCAGTCCGCGCGGCCACCGAGGTTGAAGTGAGCACGCCTGGATGAAGGCAGCACCTGGCGGTGTTGCCCGAACCAGCTCAGCATCTTTCGAACAGTGACAACGGCAGGGTTGCAGCAAAGAGGGGGGCTCTTCGGCAGGCACTCTCGCTGCGCGCGGATAGCCAGGGGTGTCTTTGTTGTGCTGATAGGTGGCGCTTAGATGCAGTTTCTGCCAGCTTGGCCACCTTTCGCGTGCTCCGTATTATTCTGGCCGCACCTGTACCACAATGCACAGTGACTGCGCTTAAGTCATTCGCTGATGGCAGTGCAGGGCCTTGCTGCAGCACACCACGAACTGGTGGTGGCGGCACGGAGAGCCAGGGTCATGTGACCTTGTGGTCCCATGACCACGAAGTTATGTGATCTTGTGGTCACACATTCATGTGACTTGTATATACAGTGTTGTGCGTTTTTATCGTGAATATTTTCAAAAATTTTCCCGCCTCAACCACTAGCTCGTTTGCGGTGAAACTGCACACAGAGCTTGCGTATTATGGTAACTTTTGTATTGTAGCAAGTTTTACTACGGTATTTACTTAGTTGAGCCCCCCCCGAGTGCTGGTCTTAATTGCAATTGATTGCATCTTTCCGCAGCTGTTGCTTTTAAGCGACTACAACATGAACACCTGCTATGCGCACGCACTACACGCTCAGTGCCACCACGCGCCACCCAGACAAGTGCGGAACACTGTGTGTGTGTTTTCCTGGACTGAAACTTCCTCCTCGCATGGTGTTTGTGGTCATGCTGTGTTTGTGCAAGCCAACTGCTCCTGTTTATAGACAGACTTCATTCTCCAGGTTATGACATATTTTGTGAATCGGCGAAAGGACATGGATGAATGTATTAACACAAAGGTGTCTGGGTGCCCTTTGCTCATTGTGCGTTTGCTTCTTTGCCTCCTCCCTCCTCCAGCTGTGGACGGGCCGTATAGGTGCAGCATCACTGGAGCATGGTATTCCCTTCGAGCAGTTCTACATTGGCCTTTCCAAAGTAGGTCTTTAATTTTATTTTCAGCAGTTCTTGCATTTCTGGGCATGCAGGATGGTCAGGACGGGGGTGTGCACGTCAGGCTTGTGCTCCCCGACAAAGGGATTCTCAGCACGGTTTACAGCGCTTCCTCAATAGATGGTGCGAGTTAAGTGAGATTTTTAGTTTTGGAAAAATTGCCATTTGTGGGGAGGTGCAACTTACTGACCGAAAAATAGATTGTTCAGGTGCTATGCAGTCAGTGGTGTCATTCTTCTGGTAGAACATAGTACTTACAAAATAGATCTTCAAAAATACGTAACGTACTCACAATCATGACCATCGCGACACAAACACTCATGCACTCTAACCGAGTATATGTGTCATAATGACACGCTCAAGCATTCTTTCTTTCCTCTATCCATTAGCAAATGGAATTGTTTGGATCATAACATTACTAGCACTCAGTCCCTGTCTTCTTTTGCGCCACATTTGGAGCGTTTGATGGATGCACAATCTGATGGAAGCACTGCTGCTAACTCCAGATAAGATTTTCACAACTTTGTCATGTAAGCAATGTTGAGAGCATTGTTAAGTTGTTACTGTCATTGTTGATGATAAGTTTAGATATATCTTTTGCCACGGCCCATTTGTCTCTTTTTGCCTGCCCGTACTTTTATTAAATAGATGTACAGAAGATGTACAGTGAAAGCTCGTTAATTCGACCCCCGTTAATTCGGAAAATCGGATAATTCGACGCGCACGCGAGGTCCCTACAATTATACATAGGAGTCTATGGGGCGAAACTCTCGTTAATTCGACCAAATTTTGCCGTGCGTCGGTTAATTCGACTTCACTCCGCAGCCCGCCAAGCCGGTGTGCCGAGAGCAAAAAGAAAAAACACTGCCACGAGCGGCGTTTCCACGTGTTCTTGCTTCTACGATCATGGTTATTTAACCATAAGGCGCCTTTTTTGGTAATTGCGCGCTTTGTCAGCGTGTTTACTGCGCTGCTTGTTGCTGTTTTGTTGCGACTGAGAGAAGGGTGAAAGGAAATTGCACGGGCCTGCCTACTCGCTCAGCCGAGCCACCACCGCTGCCGCGTGCAGATAGAGGAGAGTTAAAAAGATGAGAGGAAAGATAAAGAGAAAAGATAAGACGGGGGTCGCAGCAACAACCGCGTCCACCGAAGCGGAGGCTGGCGGAAAAAACAGATAAGCGTCCGAAGCCGCGCTCGCTTCACCTCCTCCCCGCGCTGCTTTCGAGTGGGTAGCGCGCAGTGCCTGCGCGCCTCGCCTTTGTGTCCTGTCAGCTGACCGAGGATGAAATAACTGAGGCGCTGACAGACGATCATTGGAAGGTGACGACTGTGAGCAGTTGTCCCAAATGCCGAAGTGCACGGTGAAAGAAGCCGCAGAAGCCTTGTCCGTGCGGGAGGACTTCTGTGAACAAATCCCTGACGGTGCGTGTGCCGCGGAGCACCTGGCAGCTGTTAGAGCTATCGTAGTCGCTCAAATTCGCTCGAAAAAGCAGACGGTGATAACAGATTTCTTTGCCAAATAAAGGTACGTCCTGTTGTGGAAAACATTGTTTTTTATTGTTCATTTGATAATTCGACGTTCGGATAATTCGACAATTTTTCGCGGTCCCGTCAGTGTCGAATTAATGAGCTTTTACTGTATATGTTTTTTTTTTAATTCTCTGTTTGCAATGTGTTAATTTCCCCTGCTATGATCTTGTGAAAAGACTGGCAGTATTGTAAATAATACCTGAACAGGGCTTTATTTGAGCTTTAAACGCATGCTAGCATGATGCAACATGCAGAAAAGATTGCAATTCTTCGAAATGGCAAACAGCTTCCTGGAAGGACTGCCATCAAATAGGAGCATGGACTAAGCTCAGCACGTTGCAACCTGAAGTGTGCCAAATCCTAGGACCCCTTTGGTTGTGGGGGATAGGTGCACATTGTTCGACAGAGGCAGCTCGGAGCTCGTGAGAGAGAGAGAGAGCGGCGCTGTGGTGCTGTCCACTTGGTCTTGCAGGCACATGCTGAAGGCTCCACTCCTGTGGTCGGAAACTGCCTGAAGCAGAGTTGTGTGCAGCACAGGTCGAGTCTAGATCCATTCCAGTGAGGATTGTCACCTGGGGATGAGAGCTTGTTTGAAGGTTGAGTGTCATGCAGGGCGAGGAGCCCAAGCACACCTCGCCGTTGTGCTTGGCAAGACCTGTGGCACCCCGAGTGGGCTGTCACAGCACAGGCGAGCATGAAACTGCTGCCTTGAAATTCACAGGGGCATCGGTGCACCAGTCTGCCATAGGGCACTGGTGAAGGCCTGTTTCATTTTCCATGAGTGCGCCACCAGTTATAGGTCTAGATAGTGGGAAGGGGGATATAGGAGGAGTTATGCTAAGAAAGCTGCACAGTTTGTTTGTATGGCCACTTTTGTTCGACCTGCCACCTACCCAGGAGCAGGAGCAGGCCTTCACCTGCGTGGCCAGTGGAGAAGGTCGGTTCCTGCTCCTCCTCAGCAGGTGTTGGACAAGGGAGCAATGCTGCTGTGGCTACTGGCTTCCAGGGCAGCGTTACGAAGTCACTGTGATGCCCGGGAGGGGTCGTGACAGGTGTGGTTCCATGTTGACGGGAGGCCCATACAGCGCAGAGAAGAACGGAGGCGCAATAAATTGCATTGACTCAGAGGAAATGCATTCTTCTCTACTTTCTCTACCTCTGTGCTATCGCTCTGCAGCCTGGAACATGACCTGTAACTTCACTAAGCCACTAGTATCGTTACTAGAACCCAGTCACTATCACCTGTCTTCACCAAGTTGAAAGCACTGGCATTGTCTTGTAGCCAGTGTTTTGTTCTAGCCGGTGAGTGGAGAGCGGGAATCTCCCTACACGCCACCTGCCTCGGTTGACAGGCAAAGGCTTCCACAGATGCCAATGCCGGACAGTTTTCGCGGTGATGGCCCTCACAAGCAGTGGTAGGCAACAATAGCCTATGGTCCGCTGGGCTTTGTATTATTCCACGAATCAGTATCACTGTGCTAAACAGGCCAGGGACATCAAATTTTTGCGCGCCGCCGCGGTGGCTCAGCGCTTATGGTGCTCGGCTGCTGACCCAAAAGACGCGGGTTCGATCCCGGCCGCGGCGGCTAGAATTTCTTTGGAGGAGAAATTCTAGAGGCCCGTGTACTGTGCGATGTCAGTGCACGTTAAAGAACCCCAGGTGGTCGAAATTTCCGGAGCCCTCCACTACGGCGTCTCTCATAGCCTTAGTCGCTTTGGGACGTTAAACCCCATAAACCAAACCAAACCAAATTTTTGCGCTTATAATTCTGTCCTGTGATCGACGTCTTGTTTAGGGGCGCTTTCTGCGGAGTATTTTAAGCGATCCGGTGTCGTTGGTGTTGTGAACTGCAAATCCCAGAGGAGTAACAAGGTGGGCCACCTAGCTCATATGATCAGCACAGCCTGCCCACCAGATTGTGAGAAAACTGACCACAGTGGCAGATGGCAGTTAAATTAATAATTGACCGCTCGGGAAGAGCAATACCTCTGCCATGCAGCAAATCTAATGTCATTCTCATCGAAAGCCCTTTGTTCGACTTAGTCAATTTTTTCTGCCCGCTGCTACATGGCCGAAACTAATGCCATTTGCAAATG
Organism: Amblyomma mixtum; assembly: GCF_055824585.1. Lineage (NCBI taxonomy): Eukaryota > Metazoa > Arthropoda > Arachnida > Ixodida > Ixodidae > Amblyomma > Amblyomma mixtum. The sequence continues at coordinate 56,122,123 of NC_143021.1, read as the reverse complement.
ATGGCGATTGCGATGGACAGAGAGTATAGCGTACAAAAATTTGATGTGTGCTTCAATGCGTTGCCAAACGTATTGCTTTGCAATTGAGGGCCGATTTTAATCTTAATCCTCATTTCAGTAACGCGCTGATCACTGCTAACCAAGCCTAATCTCAGCCAGAGGTGGCAGGCAAATGGCGGACGTCGCTTTGTGAAATGAGACATTTTATCGTGTGGCAGCAAACTAATGTCATTTTGAATGAATGTCATTTGATGGGAAATACATTAAATTATCCATGTGGCAGGGGCTTAACCTCAGCCGTACAAGCCCCACCGATGGCAGCACCTGCCATCGCAGAGCAGTGGTGCCTCGCTTGAAGGTCAACTGCAACACTTTTTTTTGAGAATTTCATGATATTCAAGGATTCAAATCGATATAGGCTGTAGGTAAAGCATGCCAATGGTTTTTGCACTAGCATTTAAAATAGTGACGTAATTGATGATTGAATTTTGCGCTTCGCCTGAATGCTCTGGAGGAGTGCAGCGTGACGTCACGGAAGGTATGATTTCAAGTTACCATCGTCGTTCAGCCACGCCCTGCCCTGACTCGTTAGACGCTGCCAAACAACTCTCGGCAGGGTTTGCCTTCGGTGGCGTTCTTTTTTTCTTTCAAAGCAGGCGTTCATGCGTTGGAAATGTACCGATACCTTCGATGACGTCATCATGCGCCCCCCACTCGGTGTTGTGGGCTGCGGAGAAGCTTGAAGGGCATCTGGATTTTAATCAATAGTTACTTCACTATTTCAGGTGCTAGTCCAAAAAGACTTCGCTTGCTTTACCTACAAGTTTCACACATTCAACCCTCTTAAGCTCGTTGATTTCTAAAACCTATGCAGTTTCCCTTTAACCACTCCACCAGGAGTGGTATGGTGATTCCCAGGGATATGTGTGAGTGTGAAGTCGAGAATCATGTGTGGGCGTTAATTTACCCGTTACGCTATTGCGTCCATACCCTTAAGTCGGACCTTGAGTCTCCCCTCCAATTTTTTCTTGTTGTGGAGGGATAGCGTGCGGCGGTCATGAATGTGGGTTGAACTTCGCTGCAGACTTTAGTTGTATCCAACTACGATGGCCTGTATGCCTGTCTCGGTACTGTGTTTTGTGCCCTTGCGTCATAAAAAAAAAAATTAGGCGTGGTTTAGCTCTGGCTAAGCCTGGTCAGTTGCGTTAGCTGCGACGCTTTTCGAGTCGTGCAGCGCCCTCTTCTGCTGTCTCTCGATCGCGTTGTCTCTTTCTAGCTTGGTCCTGTCGCCGTTGCTTCTCTTTAGTGCTCTCCATAACGACATGTTTCCACCGAGGCACAGCGCGCATATACCCCCGCGAAGCGCCACCTCCTCATCCTCTACCTCGGCGGAGAGCATGCATCTGGCAGGAGCGAGCGACTACGCGCACAGCAGCGGCGCCGACGGCGCCGACGCCACCTGGCGGAGCTCGGCTGAAACGGTTGCTGGGCGACGGCTGTTTAAGGCCTTTTGTGCCTACCGGCCACCGGCTATGCGATGAGGCAAAAACCTGGCGTAGTGTTGCTAACGCAACAAAAACTGTGTTGTCAGCAATGCTCAGGAGTGTGCTCTGTTGGACATGGCTGGCAGTTGGGACTGGGGTGCGAAGCAGGTGCTGTTGAAGGGCTGTGATTGCTCTGCAGGCAACAAGGCAATTAGTGGAACAGAGGCGTCAGAGGGTTCTGCCCTGTCACAGTCCAGGAACATGCTGAAATGGCTGAATTCAGGGCATCCATCGATCACTCGGTGGAAGAGCTCGCTTGGCAGGTTCCACTTGTTGTGAAGGGAACTCCATGTCTAATGTGTAGTGCCAAGAGCTTTTTTTTTCTTTCCAAATTAACCTTAATGCAAACTGAGAAAAATGCAAAAGTTCGTTAACTGCACAAATCGTAGCGCTATCAAAGTGGTACTATGGTGTGCTTTGCATGTTAGAGTGACTCTACACTGCAATGAAAAATTATGCAAATACAGTAAAACCTTGTTGATACATTCTTTAAAAAAAATGCGGGAAAAAACATATCATCCGGGAAAATGTATGATCCAAACCAACTAATTTTGAAAAATTTAACAATTGAATGAGGTACAAAGACAGTTATTGATAATTTCACTTTATAAGAATGTCGATTAGCAATTTCTTGGCACAAGATCTGAAAAGATCCTTTTCTAACACTTTCAGAATTCGGTACGTGCTCATGCTGTCTTGAGCGTGGAAGGAACTAAGATTGTTAATGCATCTGGTTCAGCGACGGCAATGACAGAAGTAACCAAAATCGCTTCCATGTCATTTCTGGGTGCTTTGCCCCTTTGCACCTACAGTAAAAGCTCGTTAATTCGACACTGACGGGACCGCGAAAAATTGTCCAATTATCCGAATGTCGAATTATCGAATGAACAACAAAAAACAATGTTTGCCGCAACAGGACGTATACCTTTATTTGGCAAGGAAATCTGTAATCACCGTCCGCTTTTTCGAGCGAATTTGAGCGACTACGATAGCTCTAACAGCTGCCAGGTGCTCCGCGGCACACGCGCCATCAGGGATTTGTTCACAGAAGTCCTCCCGCACGGACAAGGCTTCTGCGGCTTCTTTCACCGTGCACTTCGGCATTTGGGGCAACTGCTCACAATCGTGAATCGTCGTCGTTGTCAGCGCCTGTCAGTTCAATTATTTCATCCTCCGTCAGCTGACAGGACACGAAGGCAGGCGCGCAGGCCCTGCGCGCTACCCACCGGAAAGCAGCGCGGGGAGGAGGTGAAGGGAGCGCCGCTCCCCGCTTATCTGTTTTTTCAACCAGCGTCCGCGGGGACGCGGGCGTCTTATCTTTCCTCTGATCTTTTAACTCTCCTCTTATCTGCACGGGGACGGGTGTCTTATCTTTTCTCTGATCTTTTAACTCTCCTCTATCTGCACATGGCAGCGGTGGTGGCTGAGCCAGTAGGCAATCCCTTGCGATTTCCTTTCACCCTTCTCTCAGTCGCAACAAAACAGCAACAACAAGTAGCTCAGTAAACACGCTGACAAAGCGCGCATTTACCAAAAAAGGCGCCGTAAATAACCGCGATAGCGATTGCTGCGACACAACAAAGCACAAAAAAAAAAAAGACGCCAGCCGCTTCGGCCGCCGCTAACTCGCTTCCTCGGATGGATGGACGGATGGATGGATGATATGACCATAGGGATGGCCTATCAGCCATACAGTAGCGCCGCTCATGGCAGTGTTTTTTTCTTTTTGCTCTCGGCACACCGGCTTGGCGGGCTGCGGAGTGAAGTCGAATTAACCGACGCACGGCAGAATTTGTTCGAATTAACGAGAGTTTCGCCCCATAGACTCCTATGTATAATTGTAGGGACCTCGCGCGCGCGTCGAATTATCCGATTTGCCGAATTAACGGGGGTCGAATTAACGAGCTTTCACTGTATATACTGTGGGGAAGCCACCGCGGCAGGTCCCAGACTGCCCGCTAGTATGAAAGCGCACCGCTGTAGTTCCTAAATGCTTCACCCCTTTTACCTTATGCACCACAAAGAAACCTCAGCATTTCTCCTCTTCATGTCCGCTCCCCTTAAGAACAGCTCTCTGGAATGCTAGCATGCCTTTTGTTGTTGTTGTTGATGGTCATAGTAGCAGCAGCGGTAGCGCTTCACCTCTTTGCTCCTTGGCGCTACAGTGAAACCAGCACGGCGGGTGACTGCCGCTGCATTACAGCTCTTCACGTCACGTGCCCTCACGTTTGGCCCACTTGCTTTGTTTGATTTCCTCTCTGGCAACTCACGAGTGCACTGCTTGAATTTATCGTTTTTCATTGTTGTTCGCCCACCTGCTGTGGTCTCAGATGAGACTGGTAGTATTGGAAATAAATAAATGAAATTTTTGCTGAAAGCTGCGTCTCCCCTTAGAGTTTGTTGCCAAGCATAGCTGTGTGTCACAAGCGGATGATGTGTCATGTTGTGTTGCTCTGTTTCAGTGCAGAGTGGCCCTGGACCGCCACATCCTGTCCGACATCACCTACACGGAGCCCCGGACATTCAAGGTGACCGAAAGGGATGGTGTTTTGGCCATGCATAAGCAGGCTACATAGGTGAAACGGGTGATTTTCAGAAAAGATTGCAGCAGCACACCAATGATGTCAAGAAGCGGCACGTGGCAAAAAACGCACTAGCAGAACATGCTGTTTCCACGGGTCATGCCATCGACTGGGATATCGCGATGACAGGGCTTTACCTGGAATCCATCCATATCCAAGCCACGTCACAGACGCTAAACCGTAACAAAGGAAATCTACCCCCGATCTACACGCGCTGCTTACGTCACACCATGGAGCATTGAAAATGAACCCTCACTTCATTCTCCCTGTCATTGTGAACAAGGCTCCTGTAGCGGAGCTGAAACGCCTCTTTTTGTTTGTGTCTAAGGATTGGTCGGTGCTTGTTATTTCCCGCCATAAGCAGGCTGTGCCTTGAAATTGTCGCTAGGTTTGGAGCCATTGTGATGTACAGCCGCTTGTCACTGCAGTGTTATAGTACTGTTCAGCTTTGGATTCCTAGCAGAAGGTGATAAAGATGAGCAGTTTTGTCTGGGCGAGTTGGTTCATAACCGCAATTAAAGAATAAACTTGCGCAAAGGGATTGAAGAAGAAAACGCAAGAGACGTGAGGACAGGACAGGTGAAAAAGATGATGCTACGGGAGTGAGCAAAATAACGTAGTCCAGCTAGATGAGTTGTTGGGCAAGTTGGTTCATTGTAGCGTAAAGATTGGTTGCGTGAAAGGGACAATCACGTGAAAGGAGACGGGACAAGCACAAACTAACAGCTGATTTGTTCAAGGAACAGACATTTAAATATATGCATGTCAGCGCAGGCGCACAAGGGCATCACAAGCACAGAGACTGCAAAAACCCCGGTCTGCGACTCCATGCTTTCCAGGAAGTGTGCCTCTCTTTCGTACAGTCGGATTGATGTATCACTTACGCATTCTTGACCTCTCTGTCTGATGAAACACGCTTCTAGAAGTTCCCGTGCTTTCTCATTTTTGCTCTTGCGCAGAATCTTAACTTGTTTGAGCAGAGGCATGCATCTGTGATCAAGGCAATGCATCGCTAGGTAGTGCTGCTCCTTGTTTTCAATAGGCCACTCATGCTCACGGGTGGGACTATTGATGCAGCGGCCTGTCTGTCCTATGCATACTTTGTCACACGTGGGGGGGGATCAGATAAACAACGCCAACTTGGCAGGCCATACAGGGGTTCTTGTGCTTAACACCGCAGCCACGTTTGCTTCTTTCCGGTGGCATGCCTTCTACTAGTGCGAGCGCAAAGGTGACTCAGCTTGAAGGGTGCCGGAAAGCCAGTGGGACGCCATGCCTGTTTCCTACTTTCGTGAGATTGTGAGCAGTCCTGTGGGCATACGGAATTACGACTGGCCTGTTTGTTCTGATAGCTGCACCAGTGCTAGCACTGTGGGTGCATTTTAACTTCTTTGCTAACGTTTGACCTTATTGCTTGGACAATCACATCAGGAAGACCAGCCTGTTTCAACCTTGAAATCAGCGTGTCGAAGCTGGCCTGCATGGCATGCGTACAGGACTTTTTTAAAGCCTCCCCGAGAATCTGTTCAGCAGCAGCCCTTTCAGTGGTTTCGGAGTGTGCGGAATCGCAACGTAATGGTTGTTTCCTGGTGCAGGGACAGAAACACCAACACACTTGTCCGTGAGAGAAGGTAAGTTTAAGGTCCAGGAACTGGAGAATGCTATTGGTTAAGGAAGGTTAAGATTCTGCACCAGAGCAGAAATGAGAAAGCACGGTAACTTCTAGGAGCGTTTTTCATCAGACAGAGAGGTCAAGAATGCATTAGTGGTACTTTAAACAGACTATATTAGAGGCATACTCCCTGGAAAGCATGATGATCTAAACCGGCCCCACCGCAGTGGCTCAGTGGTTACGGCGCTTGGCTGCTGACCCGAAAGACACAGGTTTGATCCCGGCCATGGCGGCTGAATTTTTATGGAGGCGAAATTCTAGAGGCCTGTGTGCCGTGCGATGTCACTGCACGTTAAAGAACCCCAGGTGGTTGAAATTTCCGGAGCCCTTCACTACGGCGTCCCTCATAGCCTGAGTTGCTTTGGGGCAATAAACCCCAATAAACCAAACCATGATGTAAACCGTTTTTTTTTTTTTTTTACACTGTGTGCATGTCATACCCTTGTGCGCCTGGCTGCCATGCATTTAATTAAATGTCTGTTCCTTGAATAAATAATCAGTCGTTAGTTTGCGCTTTTCCCATCTTGTTCCCTTTTGCGCAGCCCATCTTTACGCTACAGCGAATTAGTCGTTGTGCTTCTGAAAACTGAAATGTGTCACAGCTTACTTCATTGTCTTGTAGTGGGCTATCCAAGTTTTGTTGTCTGGCTTCTCAGCCCATGCTACGATCTTGAGTGAACAGACTGCTGAAGAAGGTGGAAACTCTCGTGCTTTTTTCAAGTGCTGCCAATCTTTTGAAGAGCGCCGCTGCCGTCTTTCCACATCCTCGTATGGCTTTTCCGGTTCCAGCTTCCGCCTTCCGCCGGTAGCCTTCGTCCACTTTGTGTCTGCTCGTATCCATGCCTGGGCTTGCCTTGGCATACCTCGGTTGCCTCGGCTAGCATGCTTCAGCGTTTGAGCAGACCTTGTATCATCACGCTGCTTGGCCTCTACTAGTCTGGCTGACTTATTCTGCACTTTGTAGGCGATAGACGAAAACCGCAGCTGCCCTGAGGATACAAAGTGGCAGCTCGTCTAAGACCAGAAGCTGGACAGCTATGGGAGGGGGAGGCTGGGGCTACTCAAGGGGGGTCTTAAAACTGACCTTTTTATTTGTGGCTCAAATCTCATGAAATCTTGCTCACAGATGCGTTTTTCTCTTCTGATTCATAATTGAGCTGGTGATCCTAGATCAGAAGTTATTTTGAATTCTAGAGTGTAATTTGGTAATATCTTACACAGCTTTAATGAACTTTCTCACTGCATTTTGTAGCTTTTAACTACATGAACTGATAGCCAGAGAGTTGCCATACCCGATGACATTCTTACTTTTTTATTGTTTAGCGCACATATAAGTAGTAATTTACAATTAGCTTAGTGAGTTGCAGTTAAAATACTGTGACCTTTTACTCTTGACATAGTATATCACGATAACATCCCTTTAGAGAAAAACAAAGAATGTCACCAAGTATGGCAACTCTCTGGCTATCAATTCATGTAAATAAAAGCAACAAAATGCAATGAGAAAGCTCATTAAAGCTGCGTAAGAAATTACCTAATTACATTCGAGACTTTGTAAGATCTAAGACCACCAGCTCAATTATGATTACATATTTGGAATCAGAAAAGAAAAACACATCTGTGTGCAAAAAATTCATGAGATTCTAGCCAAAAATAAAAAAGTTAGTTTTAAGACCCTCGTCCCCCCCCCCCCCCTCCCCCCGTAACCTGTTTGACAGGAAACTCTATGGAGGGGCTTCAGTGGGAACCAGAGGGTCAGAATAGGTTGGCCAGCACTGTGCAGAGGTGTGTGCTTGAAATTGCATAGAACAGGCTACACTGGAGCTGCTGTGGTAAGGAATGAACCTGCAGGAAAAAAACAGCAAAGGAGCCCCAGTTTCCCATGCTTGATCTAGGGCTGGGCAGTCTGGTGAAGCGAGGCAAGTTGGCTCTTTGTAGAGTTGCCTGATTGTCTAACGCTCTATCCTAGCTCGCTGGCATCTGCTGAATAGACTCGGGTGACATTAGTGAGGATGGATTTGGGGATGTTGAATGTTCGTTTGGCATCAGGTGCATTCGTGCACTGTTTTTTTTCTGGCTCAAACAGCGCTTTCTGCTCCAAGGAAGGAACCCAGTTGGTTCAGAAACTTGGCCATTAGTTGGAGTCTTAATAACAGACCTCTCCTTGGGTCACAGCGATGATGCTGCGAAACTTCTGGTTTTGACATTCAGCAATGGAGGAGCTCCGTCCTCATTGTCCCAGTCCACGTGGAATAGTTGCTTCACTTCTTTAATTTTTTTTATTTCCCCCAAAGTACGCGGTCACAAATGAAAAAGAACTGAGCTCGTGTTGAATGGAGATTGAAGCAGAAACACTGTTCGCTCTCAGTGGTGTTGGTCATCATCCGCTCGCAACATTTTGTTCGTGGTAATGGTCTACGTCCACTGCCATTTGCGTGTTGTCATTGATTTTGCAGTTTGCAGCAGCAGTTAGCCGTAACTTAGCACACACCTGGTTAGCAAAAGATATCAGGCTGTTTGGTTGATTTTTTTTAAAACTCGCTGTGATTTGCATGAACTATGATTTGCATGAACTAGATGATGTACTGTAAGAACACGAGGCGAGCACGCACGCACGCGCACACACACACACACACACACATGCACGCACGCACGCGCGCACACACACACACACACACACATGCAAGTAGTGCGCAGTAGGCATTTGTTACAACAAAGAACTAGGAAAGGCAGTTTTACTTGCATGCAGTGCATCATTTCACTGATGCATTCCTGGCCATTTTTCTTCATCGGTGCTTCTGCTGCTGATCTCCCCTAAAATCTTCATCCAGCCACAACTGGCACAGCGAGGCACTGCAGTGCAGTGCAGCACAGGGCACGACCATTCTGTATTTCTCTCTTGTGATGCGAGAGCAGAGTTTGGCTAGTTGGGATGGTGCCGAATCCACCATGGCTACTCCTCTCTGTGCCACAACCTTCTCGGGCTGTGGGATGCCACGCAAGGCTTTGTGCCTTCCTTGTTTTGCATGCTGCTGTTTTCACCTCCTGCAGGAGAGATTCAGCCATTAGTTATTTTCTTGTTTTTATGCATTTCCTGAAAAACGGTGCACTTGCAGGCACAATGCACTTTCTGAGTGGAAAGCAGAATAGTTTCGTAATGATGGTTCAACAGCGCAAACGCACACAGACCAAGAAGGAGACAAGACACACACACCAGCGCTGAACTGTCTCCTTCTTGGTCTGTGTGTGTTTGCACTGTTGAACCACCATTATGAATCTACATCAACTAGCCCAGTCTGCAGTTCTTCTAAAGCAGAATGGATGGGCTAACAGTTTAGGTGCAGGCAGTTTGAAAACTACACGTGGCTTAGGCTACTGCTGCTCTTGCCGAAAAAAGCGCACAGACAGTAAACTTTGTTAGCTGAGTGGGAGGGGATGGCCAAGTGCTTGTGCTCCTCGACGACCCGGTCAGCCCGTTGGAGCTTGAAGGCTTGTCTCCAAGCTGCGTCTCCCGCTGCTCCTCGGTAGTGATTTAAGTGGAAGGGGGTGATAGGTCAGGCCCACATGGTGTGGGATAGGGTAGCGAGGAGCTCGCTGTGTGTTATCGGCCAGCATGGATGCCAGTGTTGTCAGAGGCCTTGTTGGAATGCAAGGCCAGGACCATTTTCTGTGCAGTGCTTTCCAGGTGCATCTTTTATCTGGGGGTTTCCGATCTTAATGCAATTGCTCGTAGCAGACTGCGTCACTCTACAGCCAGTCATTGGGAATTCTCCTGAGGGTCCGTATGCTCTCTCTGCACACGTGTTAGCCAGGAGGGTTCTCCCCAGCACCTTTTGAAAACCATTGTGGTTCCCCGCCTTCCTCCTCTCTTAAGCATAAAAAGATCGAGAACAGTTGTTAGTTGCTGCTGCATCCCATACGGGTACTAGCCACCAATGTGCTTCATGGCAGAGCCTGCTGCACACGAAGGCTCCTTGCAGGGGCTCTTGAATAGCACTGACCATTAAGAGGGTTTCAAATTGGGCTAGTTGGTAGTTAACATGGTCACACATAATTGCGCTTTTGAAAAAAGACTTGGAGCAACACAGGGACGACACAAATTCTGGTGCGCAAACTGTCAACGGAAGTTTTATTGTGATGAGCACAGGATCAGTATTAACGAGTATAATCCAATCAGCTGGGACAGAATCTTTTTTTCGTGCTTTTTGACATGATTGCTTAACTGCGTTTTTTGGTCATTTCTGTTATGACATGTGAAGCTTTTATATGTGTGCTCATCGCAATAAAACTTCAGTTGACAGTTTGCGCACCAGAGTTTGTGTCGTCCCTGTGTTGCTGCAAGTCTTTTTCAAAAGCGCAGTTATGTGTGACCAAGTACTGACCACTCTGGGCAAAAGTTTGAGGCAGCGAGGTGACGAAAAAAAGATGCTGGGAAGGAATGTGCTGCAGTGGCTGCAGTGTTGTTTTGTGTTTGCGTCACAAAGGAAATCCTTGTCCTTGACAGGGCCTGGCCATCCTGGCACGGTTCCAGCGCTGCGTCGACACTGTAGACAGGAGGCCAACCCTGGACACACCCCCGGAGGGCATCTTCACCAGGGGCATGCTGTGAAGAGCACTGTGCGGGAGTGTGCTGTTGTTGCTGGATGGCTGTTGCCAGGGCGCCTTGACAAAGCAGAAGTGGGCACTCCTCCTGTACTGTTATCATCATCATCATTCGTTAGGGACATTACATAAGGGGGGGGGGGGAGCTGTTACAGGGGTGTTCAGCAGTCATACACGAATATAAATATAGAGGGAATATAGAAATACAGAAAAATATAGAATAGAAAAAAAAAGTAGAACAAGATGAAAAAAGGCAAGAGCAACAAATTCAAATAATCAAGTCATGGCAGAGTGTGGCAGGAATATAAACAAAAACAGATCACAACTTTGGAAGTAGAACAGGCTGGTCAGTTTGCAGGGCTTGGAAGCTGACATAGGATGAAGTTTCGTTGAGATGGGCGATTAGGAGCTGTCAGAACCTGGAAGGATTAGCCCCAGTGACCATGTGTTCGGGGAAGTTATTTCAGCTTTCTGTCGCACTGGGAAGGAAGGATTTATTGAAAGAATTCGTAGAGCCGTGCAAACGTTGTATGCTTAAGGAGTTAAATAAACAACGAGATGATCGTACCATGTGGGTGAAACTTCTGTTGGCTGACTGCAACCAACACTCCTGGTGTCCTCCTCCTCAGTTCCTGGACTGCATTTGGAGCACAGTTCTTGAGACAGGAGCTGTCAAATGAACGCTGAACTTGGTTGGCATGTCCAGTGCAACTTCTGAGGCTGCAAAATAGTACACGAGTTGTGGCTCTGTGGCACAAAACATGCATTGCAGCATAATGTTCATGGGAGAAATCAAAGTGGAAATGAGTCTATGGTGTTGCTTCATCTAAAAGTGCAAAAGAAACAAAGAGAAGGAAAAAATACGACAAGTTCTAGCTGTGAGTCTAGCTTGGCTTTTCATTAGTTTCCAGGGCCAGAGATGCATTGTCATTCTGCTGGTAACATAGTTGGCTAAAGAGGTGGCAGTTCTTGAATCACCAGGGTGGAAATTTGGGCAAGTCGGTAATGATATGTAACATAAGAGTAGCGCAAAACCAGGATGACGGACAGAAGGGGAGAAAACACACACCCACAACACAGGCGCTAACTTCTGACTGACGAAGAAAGCCAAAACCAACCAAGTGAAAGGTACCTGAGCAAAAGTAGCATATGCGCTGACCTAAGAGAAAAAATAAATCGAAAAAATGTGATAAAAAATGGGAGATCACGGATGTTTTGAACCCAAAAAGGCCAGCTCTCGTTTAGACAAGGAAATGGACGGAGTACTAATGCAGTTATCTTGTAAGGCAGCAATCTGTGCAGCTTCCACAATTTCGCGAGTTAGCTTATCTCTACTCTTGGCAACTACTGAGCATTTATCCAAAAGAGCACGCACTTGCAATCTTTGCAATGCAAAGCTAGATTGCTGCCAGTATATGTCCTCATGTTGTTATTGTGCTCCCGAAGCCTATCGTTAAGGCACCTACCAGATTGTCCAATATACTGCTTGCCACAAGAGAGCGGAATATTGTACACAATGCCCTCAGTACACTTAACAAATCTTTTTCTGTGGCGGATGGCACACTGCTGCTTTTGGGAGCGATGTGCGGAGGGCAGGGATCTTCTGCATGACGCACTAAGTTTCTCTGGAGCTGAAAACACCACGCGAACGTTTGCCTTTTTTCCTATTTTCTTGAGATCGTGTGCGAGACAATGGACGTAAGGAATGACAGCCACCTTTGCTCTTCGTTTCTTCTGTGGTGTCAAGTTTTTTCCGGAGTTTCTTTCTCAGGAGGTTTTCGGCGACTGAACCCACGAAATCCTTAGGGTACCCTGCTTCGAGGAACCTTTCGAGTTGTTCATGAAAGCTAGATGTGTATTGGTGGGGACATGACTTTTCATAGGCGTTTTCCATGCAGAGGTTAATAATGCCTCGTTTCACGAGTTTAGAATGAGCTAAAGTATATGGTAGAAGCGTTTTGTTGGTGCGAGGTGGAAAGCACCAGCAAATGTGGTTGTCCATGAATTTAAGCTGAATATCAAGAAATCTTGTTTCTGAGTCAGTAGGCATTTCGCTAGTCAGTAGTAGCGGGTGAAAACACCCTTGTACAATGGTCAAAACGTCTGAAGTAACGGCCTCGAGGTTCGATGGTGTGCAGTTAACAAGGAAGAGAAAATCATCCACAAATCTGAAGGTTCTAACCATGCAAGAGTTTGCAAGTCGCTCTTGGAGGATCCTGTCAAGGTGTGCAAGGTATAGGTTACTAAGTGTGGGGGACAGGCAGGACCCAATGCATATTCCATTTTTGAATGTGCGGAGCATCTTGACAAGTTATGAAAGTGGAGCGCAGGTAAAACAACAGCATTTCTAAAAAAAACTATCAACAGACAGCCCTGATTCATTTCGAAATGCCACTGCACCATAATGAAGGATCGAGTCTTCAACTACGGTAAGTAGGTTATCATGAGGCAAGGAGTAATACAAATCTTTAACGTCAATGGAGAAGCCGAGAAGGCTCTTGTCGGAAAACGATTTTACAGCATTATGGCACCACCACCACGGTGGCGCGCACGCGTGTCGTGCTCGTCCCAGCCTAACGTGGGGCACCACACGAGTGCGGAGAAAATCCCCGAGTGCTGCCAGCCGAAGGCACCATAAATAAAAAAAACTGATTGCTGAAAACTAAAAAAAGGAAATGAATACCGTATTTAAGCGCAGAATTTACGCACCCCCAACTTTTTACCTGGATTTTCCAGAGAAAAAAATTGGCTGTAGTTTAGCTCTGGTTAAACCTGGAGTGACGCGACAGCTACAGCTGTCCGAGTGAAACTCGCTAAGTCAAATTGCAAAGTCAGTCTTTCGCCGCTCTGTTTCACTGGGCGTTCCTTCATCTTCGTTCCTGGAGATGGGAAAAATACTGAAACCACCAAACGGTTAAAGAGCACGCTAATACGCTACGCAGCTAATACGTAGAGTCACAGGTAAAGCTCATGGAATAAGGGAAGCGGATACTCTGCGAGTGGTACAAGCCTATACCGAGAGTACTGTATTCTACCCCAAACTCAATGTAACCGAAACCCAAACGATAAGCTCCATAATCAGAGAAGTTACTAAGGCAGTGCTCTGCCTGCCCAAAACCACCAACAACGAACGCCTGGCAGAGTTAGGTGTGCATAACGCCATACAAGAATTAACCGAAGCGCATTTACAAGCCCTGCACCTAGCCAGCACCCCTACCGACGGGTGTATACTCTCTAAACTCCTAAAAGCTATCCCCAAGGGAATTCGTCAGAGGCTACGCATTTGACCACTCCTTCGTAACATGCACCCCGAACGAAACCGCGAGCGACGGGAAGCCAGGGCAGCGGCCCTTCATGAACGATACGGCGGTGAACAGAACACCGTATGGGTAGATGCCGCATGCGACCAGCACGGAGCCACAGCGGTTGCGTACAGTCCACATGCCCCTCCAATTATAAAAGAATAACCCCACGGAACTAACCCAGAGGAAGCAGAAAAGCTATTGCGCTTGCGCTCGGCAGCTCCAGTGCTATACATATATACTCAGTGATTCCAAAACTGCAATGCTAAATTATGCTAGGGGCAGAGTCTACTGACCCCCCCTTCCTCCTGCAGCACTGAGCTCATCTGGGTGCCCGCGCACTCTGGAAACCCTGGCAATGAGGCCGCCGATTCCTTAGCCCGAGGGTCTAGAAACCGGGCACAAGCGGACCTCATGGGGGGGTTTCTCAAAGGAGCGTGCGTGTACCTTGGCTGAACTCATTGCGAATGCTCGTGTCGAAAGGCAAATATGCCAAGCCCCCGACTCCTCCCTCATTACCAGGGAGCAACACCTTTGGCACCGTCTGCAAGCGTGGACCATACCCTTTCTCTACTCTCCCACTACCGACCCATCTCACCTTCCTGCCCGCTGTGCAATGCACAGAAGGCAAACCTGACCCATATACTCCTGGCCTGTCCGGCTTAGCCCCCACCCGGTCGGCCGGTGCCACTCCAAACATAGGAGGACTGGGAGACCTCACTACGCTCCATGGACCCGGCAAGACAAAAGATTGTCGCCAGCCGTGCTGCCAGCTTCATGGACCTTTTAGGCATGAACGGCTGAGTGTGGTGGCGTCGTACGGGGACCCAGGGGCCTGGGAGGCCCGAATACCTTTACACAATGGTTTTTTCCCCCTCCCTGGACTCTCCCCCCTCTCCACTCAGTTTCGCCTGCGCGCCGCCGGCGGCTGCTCCGCACCACGTGAGCAGCCACGGCGGCGCCGCCACGCTGAAGACTCGAAACACTAGCCTAATGTAGGCGCGCACACCAGCTGCGTTCTCTGACGTCACTCCGCGCATGCGCACAGCTGGCGGAGCGGTGTTGCCTCGGCTCAGCGCGCAACCACGCTGAACTCTCAAAGCGGCTGGCGCAGTATAGCTCTCGCTACAAAAACTTTTACTCGCATATTTTGCGCTCTCTGCTGCGCCAGCATACCGGCATGTACGCAGGTGTGCGCTAGGCAGGCTTGGGAAAAACGGCGCGGCCGTGTCGCCGTGTGCGGTTCCGAATGGTACGAGCTGTTTACCAGGCTCGCTGGCTTTCCTAGACGAACAGTTGGGCAAGCGCTGGAATCCGAAACTACCGAACTGTTTTAGTCAGCCGGGCCGCACGCGAGTGCGTCGTTTTATCGCCTGTTATCTCCTTTGCCTCTCACTTTGCGATTGTGTCGCTGCTCGCTTATTGCTCTGAGCTGCGCAGGCGCTGTCAAGCTATCCTGTGGGGAACTATGTAGCATATGGGGCGGGGTGGGAGTTGGTATATGCATCTTATATAAGGAGTCAACTTTTTTGTGCGCCAGTGAGGGGTGCGAGATGGGAGGTCGATATATAGGCGGCATTATACATTGCGCGTTATGACCTTCGTAGAGTTGTTTAGGTTGTGTTCAGAAAATTCTTGTGTAATCTGCACACCACCTTTTTGGAAGCTCTAATTCAAAGAAAAGCAAGTGCGCAAACTATGAGAGTAAACAGGGTACTCACAGAAGTGAATGAAACAGCAAAAAAAAAAAAAAGGCACATATGGTCCATTCACAACCAACTGTGACACTTGTGATGACCAATTGTGAGGGGGGGGGGGGGGGGGGGGGTTCTTTGGCACATGTTGAAGGCTGTCGGGGCTCTTTGGGGCAGAAAAAGTTTGAGAAACCCTGGTGCATGGGCCTCACCATACCTGCTGCCTTTACGCTGGAAAAGTGCTTCTGGCCGTGAACTTCAGTGCACTGCAACTGGCAATCAGTGGGGAGCTTGCCCAGCAGACACTGAAAAGCAGGTGTCTCAAACGGATGAGGGTAGCTGATTAGGCAAGTTGGTTGTTCATTTTGAAGACTGCAGTGCTCGAAGCATGAAGCCAGCATGAAGGAGACACCACACGCACCAACTTTGAACTGAATGATTATTCAGTGCATGTACATTATTTTATACAGAGTACATGCAAGATAACCCACAAGCCTATCACACTGAAATTCACTTGCACCACATGTTCTAGCTTTTGTTTGCGTCATAAAGAAAAAAACAGCTCCTTCCTTGATAGCAATACAGAATTCACACATTTACTTTCTAGACTTTTTTTATCTGTCCTGCCTCCATGATCTCTCTTGTTAGCTGTCTTCTGTTTCTGTTAATGACTTACCATCCATTAAAGTCTGGAGTACATACTCCTGGCCTGCACTCTACACAATGTCCAGATTGCCTTTACCGTTTCGCAGGTTTTTGTTGCATTCACGTAGCCTGTCATTTAGGCATCTTCTGGTCTGACCTACGCACTCTGTATAGAAAGATGCACATGCATTGAATAAGCATCCAGATGAAAGTTAGCGCATGTATAGTGTCTCCTTCGTGTTGTCCATGTTTCCGAGCACTCTTCATAGAGCTCTAACGGTGATTTCCTTTTTTTCATGCACATTTGAGTAGTAAAATTCACTGAAAAGGGGATTTTTAAGAACCAAAACTGTTTAACTTTTTCCAAATTGACAGTTTTGAAGCTGCTGCAAGGAAATGGGGATTTCTGGGTGTAAGCACCACTGGTCTCAAACCAAGAGCCACTCAGTGAGCATATCAGACACATAGCAACCACACTGCTTCAGGAATTTCAGGCTAGTAGCAGTAGTTGCTGTAAATCCATTATGAAACTGTGTCGTACGCACTGGCATTAAAGACAGTCAAAATTTGCAGTCAGCAATATAGTACTGTGATGTTAAACAAGGACTCCCCACAAAGTGACTACACACACTGGCAACATGAAAGAAGTGTTGAAAGCCTGTCGGTGGCCAGTCTCGCATCAGTTGTTGACATGTAAACTAAGTGGTGACTGAGGTAGCTTATAATGCATAGGGTAAAACCGATTGTCCAGAATGGAAGAGCCGACCAATGAAAATATTGCATGATGTTTCAGCTTCCACGCGGGAGCCAACACGCTGAGCAATTCCTCCACTGCACGCTCACCATTACGCCTTCATCTTCACAAGAGCATTCATTTCACAGACCACAAAGTGGCCCTTCATCACTCTGAACAACACCATTGAAAAATAAGACACTTATTTAATAAAAGAAATGAAATGTCTGTATGAAAATGTCTTGAATACTTCACTTAGATTAAACAAATAGGAAAAGCTTGTGCATTTCGTAGCCTCCTCCATCCTAAAACACCTTTTTTGGCCAGTTGCTGTGCAGTCTTCTTAATGCACATCAAATGATGCAAATAAATTGAAGAATTGTAGCAGCTCAAAAACATGCAGGGAAACTTCTGAGATTTGCGGTATCCAAGTTGGTGCTCTGGGGTTTAATGCATATGTAGAAGTCCAGGAGGGAGTTCCTGCTCTGAAGACCAAAAACGTGGCATTTCGTGCACTTCACTCTGGATCTCCCATTTCAATAAGGGCTATGGCACTTCATTTGGAACACAAGCTTGACATGCTTGGGAAAGTGGCCGGTCGTATCACTGTTTCTCATCTCCAGATATGGTATCCAGCTTGGCTTTGGTGCCTCTCCATTGCTTTTCACATCCTCTCAAGGCCATCTTGACGTAGGCACCTCTGGCTATATCTGCACTCGTACCCCCTTTGAATGCGGGCGACACCAAAGGGCTCAGAGCTCTTTTGCATTAGGCTTCAAAGATCTACCTCATTTCTTGAACAGAATAGAGCTTCCCCTTGATATGCAGGACGTTTCTAGAAGTCCTCTGGGAAGTGGCTTAAGAAATAAATGCACAGGAACTTTCATTTCTGCACAGGATGTTAACTCGAGCATCTTTCATTTGAGATGTTCATGTTCGTGAACTTATAAAAAATTAGATGCAAAAGTAACATTCTGCGATAGTGAAAATATGTCAGTAGAAATTTCACAAGTATTGTGTTGATGGCTGCAGGACTGTCGCCATCGTAAACTTTTTTTTTACTCTTTACTTGTTAAGCTTCAAGGTTGTCGCCAGACACTCCCTCCTCAGTTTTTTTCCCTCCATGTTTGACAGCCACAAAAAGCTGGAGCTGGTGATACAGATGCCGATATGAACAGAAGGAGTTTGTGGCGGAGGAAAAAGTTTACGATGATGATGAGCTGCGGCCTCGGGCACCATCCGTGGGCAGCACCTGGAAGCTCCTGTGCGTGTGCGCGGCCGCCATGATCGTTGCTTACATCCGGAGCCAATCGTGGAGACCACGGCGCGTGCATTAGAAGACCGTGGGGGTTGTGGAAAGTTCAGGTGCTGCCTTTACACGGATATTTTTTTTTTTAATATTTGATTTGGGAAAACAGGGTGAGGGCCGTACATGGGCCATACACGGGTGCGGACTTAACATGTGTTTATACGGTAGTTAAGTGATGCTGTCAGTTCTTTTTGCTCAACATAAATGCTGCACAACATCAAGTACTTGTTTCTCATGGGCATCACGCAGCTGAAATTTTCACTTCTCGCACTGCCACAAGTGCACCCGTCATGCTGTGCTACCTTTGCTCACGTCATGCCATGCCTAGTGACGTCGAACCAGGGTGAGAGATGGGCTACCAAGTCGAGTCGTCGCGCAGCGGTGACCGGTAGCCACGCGTGACCTGTAGACGTGGCGCACTGCATTCCTTCTGTTGGAGGCGCCGCACTTTTGCTTTCGCAACCTGCCAGGCTTAACCAAAGCTAAGCCCCCACCATTGACCGGGCACCCCTGCTGCGGTTCTTCTATCGCAGCCATGACTGGCGCCCCTCGGCGCTGGTTGTCAACCTGGGCTGCATACACACAATGTCCGACCGATAGCGATACTCGCGTTGGTGGCAGAGTGCTGTTCCCCGAGGTACTGGGGAGCATGTTACGATCGCGACTGAGTCGCCCGCCGCCACACTTCCCACTTAATTGGAGTGAGAAAGAAGGCGTCTTGCCCTGCCGTACGTGATCGAGTGGCTCCTCTTCCGTAAGCCCCCACTCATGAATCTTTTTAAAGTCCCTAACCTGCAAGGCTGGAAGTGCTACTTAACTAACATAGCTATGTTAGAATCATAGGTAACGTTTCGTATAAGGAGCACTCAAATCACTCGTTTAAACAATATAACACAAGTAACCTCTTATACAAATGCATGCTGTTGAGAAAATTCTATTTTGCCTCTAAGCAAAACAGCACAACTCTAAGAGAAATTGCAGATCTGCATGAAAACGTCCTAGTGTACACCACTCGCTCTCCTGAAATCTATAATGTTGCTCTTTCTCGAACTAACTATGGACATCACATGCTGTGCAATACACTTCCAAGGCTACTGAATCCATATCTCGCACAAGGCATAAACATCTGTGATCTCTCACTAACCGACTTAAAAAAAATTATAAACTCTTGCGTTCAAGATACACGATTTCACTGAATTAATTTTTTTTTTTCCCTCTTGAGCAATTTCTGCAAAAGGTTTCTGTATGTATGCATTGTTTGTTATACAGTTTGTGGAACACCCACGAAATCATATACCAATATCTTCCAATGTGTGTGTGATCAATTGCTGTTTAAATTTATCGGGTTGTTTAACTTATTAAGCTGACTCATTTTATCCGTTAACAGTGTTATAAGAAACTGTGCATGTTTTTCCTCTGCTGCTGCCATTGTACTGGGACTGACGGCCTCTCAAGTTGCTTTATGCAGCTTTTGCCTCAGTTTCCACCATTTTCTTTAAATGGAAGTAAAATCAAATCAATCAAACTTGGAGGGCCGAAACTGGAGTATACTTACGGGTGATGCAGATATCTCAACCAGCAGTTCGTTTTAAGAGCTGATGGGCTGAAGAGGATAGCAGGCAGAACAGAGACAAGGTGACAGAGACAAGCGCTCACTCACGACTGATTCTTTATTGAAGGAAACACACAACAATATAGTACAGGCGCAGCACGGTGGGGCTAATCACAGGCAGTAAAAGTCCCATGGTCACAAAAGATAAGTTGGAAAAATTTTTTTATGACCTGTGACGTGTGGTGTATAGGGCCAGAGGAAAATAAAATGACTGGTCAAAAAACCAATAACCGGCTACTAAAAAAGTGTGGCTGCATAGTGCAACCCCTTTCACAAAAAACTTGACTTTCAGTTAATCAGTCATGCGCGGTTCGCGGCGTCACACTCGTGCTATAAATTCCACAGTGGCTTTCTAAAAGTGACTGTTCACTGTTGTACAGCACTTTTGATGGGTCACTGATGCAATCTAAGCCCTTTCTTCTGATGAATAAGGCTTCTTTCAATGCGCAAGCCACGCTGTGCTGACTTCTTCCACAATTCAAGCGCAACAAAGACAGCACACAGAAAGAGAACGACCGGACATGCAACACTTTATTCACTGGATTGATAAGCAGGTGCTTAAATAGCCTCGAGGGGAAGGTGGAAACAACAGGCGACTGCTCATGCACGCAATCTCAAAGGTGGCAAAAGGGGGGAGGGGGGACAGCGGAAACTAAAATAATTTAAAAACTTACACATTCTTTCTCATGTATCATGATCGAAGGGATACTAACACAAGCACTCCCACTCTTTCTAATTTGGTGCGCCTCTGTCAGTTCATGGGCGGCTGTGTCTTCACTCTTCCTGACAATGCTGGTTTCTTCTGTTCACAGGTCTTCTTTCTCGCATTCCTTCCACTGAAGTGGCATGTTTCAACCTGTTCTGCTCTTCAATGGGAACAGGTTGTGGGAATCCAGGCTTTCCGCCGTCGCCTTTGCGCGGCTGCCGGCCTCCCGCGTTGTTTCTCCTCTTTCCCTTGCTCCCGCCTCAGGCGGTGGAGAGGCGGCTGGGTGACTAATCACTGTCATTTAGCCACAGCTCCGCCCCGGCTCCCCAAGGGCCTTTGCCATTGGCGCCTTTTGGCGGGAATTCGGGACCCGTTTTGGGCGGCCGCGCGACCGTCCAGGCGGGGCCCAGGGAGAGAGATCCCTCCGAGACAGCGTAAGGTGCGTACGCTACTGTTTGTCCGTGCCGGCCTTTTGCCGTTCGGACCAGTGCTTACTCGAGCTCGCCCGCACGTGTCCTCTGACCTGCAGCGGCTCGAGCCTGTCCAGCGGGGTCCAGCGACCTCCGACAGGCGTACCTTGCGTTGAATGCCCACTCTCTCTCGCAACCGGCCCAACGGTCGACACGAGAGAGAGATCACAGCACTGCCGCGGGGACATTCTCCTGCAGCGGCGTGCTAGCGGCGCACATTGCTCGAGTCGCTTCGTGCGCGCAGCGGAGCCTTGCTCCTCGCGCGCCCCCGGGACGGGGTGACGATTGAGTGTGTGTGTACTGCTGAAGGACGACGTGAATAAACGTCTCCTTTGTGAACTTGGAGGCCTATTTCTTTGCGGCGAATCGCTCTCCTCCCAGCGGAGGTTGAGTGCGCTGCAACGGTGTCCCAGTGTGTGTGTGGTGACGGCTGATCGGGGCCCTTGGTTCGCGCGAAGCTCGAACCCGCGGTGGGTGGTGGCCTGTGTCCACGTAGGAACCCACAAGTGAGTTCGCTCTAACGTGAGTTCAGTGGCACTGCATCGGTGTCCCAGTGTGTGTGTGGTGACGGCTGATCGGGGCCCTTGGCTCGCGCGAAGCTCGAACCCGCGGTGGGTGGTGGCCTGTGTCCACTTAGGAACCCACAAGGTTCAAACCTGCTGCTTCACTGCAAGGAATGCAGGAAAGAAGAAAGGAAGACCTGTGAACAGAAGCTTCAAGAAACCAGCATTGTCAGGAAGAGCCAAGACACAGCCACCCATGAATTGACAGAGGCACACCAAATTAGAAAGAGGGAGAGCGCATGTGTTAGTATCCCTTCGATCACAATGCATGAGAAAGAATGCGTAAGTTTTTAGATGTGCTTTAGTTTCCGCTGATTCACCCGTGTCCCCCACTTTGTCGAATTTGAGAACGCGTGCACGAGCAGTCAGTCGCCTGTTGTTTCCACCCTTTCTCCGAGGCTACTTAAGCAGCTATTTCTGAAGTGAATAAAATGTTGCAAGCAGCGCATGTCCGGTCGTTCCCCTTTCTGTGCGCTGTCTTTGTTGAGCTTGAATTGTGGATGGTATGCCTCAACTTTCCCCACAAAGTGTTTTGTTGTCTTGGCTTCTGTTCAGGATGACTGTTTTCATCTGAGCGAGGCATGCATTCACATATTTTGTAATGCAGCGGGAGACTGGAGCCAGGGCCCTTCTCAAGTAATCGTTCATGCTCCCTCAGACGCTCATTCTCCCACAGCAGCTGTTCTGCAATAGCACATTGCCACGTATCTGCAGAGTTTAATGCATTATGCAGTTTAATAGGAGACAAGTCACGAAGAGCGTAGAATATACCCATCAAGGGACGCCCTTTACCCCATGATGTTGACCAGTTGACATGACGTTGCTATATACGAGGTCTGTTAGAAAAGTATCCGACCTTCGGCCGAAGAAAAAAAACTGGCATAACTGGAGCGTTGGAAATCTAATCACCTTCAAAGTAGTCTCTTTGGGACTCCACATACTTCTCCCAGCGGTGCTGCCATTACTGGAAGTATTCCGAAAAGGCCCCTTTCGGAATGGAGTTTAGCTCAGCTGTCGTTGCAGCCATAATGTCCTCTCTTGTCTGAGATCGTGTCCTTTCAATGGCCTCTCGATTTTGGGAAACAGCCAGAAGCCGCAGGGGGCCATATCAGGAGAGTAAGGTGTCTGTTGAACTACAGGAGTCTGGTTTTTCGCCAAAAAAGTCTGAATCTAGTGCGAGGAATGTGCAGGAGCATTGTCGTGATGAATGCGCCAATTTCCTGTTGACCTCAATTCCGGTCTCTGGCGCCACACAGCACCATGTAGGCGACGGAGGACATCCCTGTAGTACTCTTTGGTCATTGTTTGACCCTGTAGAGTGCGTACTCGTAGTCTGCCACACAGATGGAGTCAAAGAAAGCTGTCAGAATCACTTTGACATTGCTGCGCTCTTGGCGGGCCTTCTTTGGTCTTGGCGATGTGGAATGCTTCCACTGCGAAGACTGGGATTTGGTTTCCGGGTCGTACCTGTATACCCAAGACTCGTCACCAGTGAATATGGTGTTGATGAAGTCGGGGTCACTGTTTGTGGAATTCAGCATGTTCTGTGAGACTTCAACACGAAGCTGCTTTTGGTCCACCGTGAGCAGCTTCAGCACGAATTTTGCCGCAACTCTCTTCATGGCCAAATCTTCGGTGATGATGGAATGTGCGGAGAAATTGCTCATGTCCACCTCTGCCGCAATTTCTCGGATATTCACGCGACGGTACCGCATCACCACAGCGTTCACTTCGGCAATGACCTGGTCATTTCGGCATGTTGATGGCCAACCGGAGCGTGGCTCGCTCTCCACCGATGTGCGGCCGTATTTAAACCAATTGTACCACTGTTTAATTTGTGTGCTGCTCATAGCATCTTCACCGAAAGCCGTACGAAATATTCCGAACGGTTTCCACTTGGCTGTCGTTCAGTTTCCGACAAAATTTGATGCAGTAGCGCTGCTCCTGTAGCTCCGCCATTTTCCTTGGAATAAAAAACTGACGAGAGCACTGCACACTGCCTCACTCAAACGCTGCTTCCCAGCGACTGACGCTATCGGCAGGTGGGAAAAAATTCGTGCATGCGCACGAAGGTTCAAGTTCGGCTGATGCAAGTGCGCTTGTTTCATATCCATCAGGTGTTTGCAAAAAAAAAAGTAAAGTCGGATACTTTTCTAACAGATCTTGTATCCCATTTCATGGAGGCATTGCCAGTCACTTGTGTAAGTGGCACACTTACAGCTTTTCCTGAGAAACTGGAGCACTTAAAGGTGCACTGAAGAGGAATCTGAACTTGTATTTTTGCCGTGGGAACTCGATCTACACGTTCCTAGCATTCTTAGAAACTGCGACTTATTGCCCTGTATGGCCGATTTTCCAAATTAAATCGAATTAACGGCAGGCTCCCGCCATTTTTTTTAAATTCTGCCTCGTACGGTGGGCGGAGTCGACCAACGCGTGGAGTGCCTTTCACCCAGTCCCGTGGCGGCTTGCCTCTCTGCCATCGGCGCAGTAATACGTAGTAGTCCGTAGTAGCAAATAGTCCGCGCGTATTTTTATTTCTGCGAGCTTATTTTGCGGCTATATTATCTGCGAATGAAACTATTTATTCATGGAAACCTAAAACACAAAATAAAGCGAAAGCAAAGCCTTCACGGAGCCGGCTGAAAGGAACTTCACGCGTTGGTCGACTCCGCCCATCGTACGAGGCAGAATTCAAAAGAAAGGGCGGGAGCCGGACGTTAATTCGATTTAATTAGGGAAATCGGCCATACAGGGCAATAAGTTGCAGTTTCTAAGAATGCTAGGAACGTGTAGATCGAGTTCCCGCGGCAAAAAGACAAGTTCAGAATTCTCTTCAGTGCACCTTTAACAGTGACTTTATTATTTCAGTCAAATTGAGCACCCTTCTTGTTGTAAATAAGTTGTTTTTTTGTACCGTGTAGTGAATGCAGTAAATAA
This sequence comes from Amblyomma mixtum, assembly GCF_055824585.1. Classification (NCBI taxonomy): domain Eukaryota; kingdom Metazoa; phylum Arthropoda; class Arachnida; order Ixodida; family Ixodidae; genus Amblyomma; species Amblyomma mixtum. The sequence goes on along the minus strand of NC_143021.1, from coordinate 56,097,749 downwards.
TTTCACATAAGAGTGAGCTAGGTAGCACTTTGTCTGCCGTTTTTGTGCAGACAGACTCTGTCACGAGTGAAAACATCGATTGTTTCTGCTCAATTTCGAGCGTAATGTGAATATTCGAAACACAAAGCGATTCCACGATCCCTTCGGTGTTTACCTGACACACGAGAACATTTGGATGTTACTATATCTAACAAATCTGACACTTTGCACGGAATTCTCCACATCGTTGTAAAAACTTGCTTGCTGGTCTGTCACATTTGAAAACTAACAAATTCTCTTTACTGAGGCCTGAATATACTACTTAGATGAGAAAATAAATGATTTCCCTGGCCTGTGCCATTGGTGGGAGGGCCTCCTATGAGGGACATTCACCGCTGCATTCTTGAGTTGTATTGTGCAGCTTTTGAGTGCACTAAGGTTCCCACTTGGCCAGAAAGCCGTCAAGTCAGTTTGTTGTGTGGCCCCCTGGCAAGCTGTGTGCCTTCCCCTGTGTTGTGGGCAGCCTGCCTGGCTGTGTGTGTGCGCACACGTGTGTGTATACACCTGGCAGCCTGCCCTGGATTGTGAGCAAACTTACCACCATGGGAGGTGTTGTTGTTGTTGTTCACCTCTTAAAATGGTGCATACCCACAAAGGGAGAGATCGGCCAAGAAGAGGGGTGCACAGAGAATTTTGTGATGTTTTTTTGTTTTCCTGGGAAAATAAGTAGATAAATTAAGTAATAAATAGAAATAACAGCATGCTGGGGAAGAGAAACTACAACAGAAAGCAGAAAGACCAAAAAGAAACGGGAAATGCATAACGCATGCAGGAGATGGACTCTGCAAGATCGGTAGCAGAGGAAGGTGAAAAATAAATAAATAAATAATAATAATAGTATCAGGAAAAAAAAATTATAATGATGAGTAAAAAAAATATTAGCAAGGTAACCGTAGATTCCAGCAAAAAATTTTGAATGGCGGTAGAAACAGACCTGTGGTTGTAACCAAGAATGGTGGCACCAAATGACGATATGATCGAGCTGCTCAAACTAAGGCCAAGCTGTTGCAGCGGTTGCTCGAAATATCGACGTCTCATCACGGTGAAGCGTCGACAAAACAACAAAAAATGGTCTATTGATTCTTGTTCACCACAGAATGCGCAGACGGGAGAAAGCACCAAACCAGACCTGTGCAAATAAAAATTTAAGGGGGGGATCCAGCAACACAGCCTAGTTAGAGGGACTTCAAGTGAATGGCATGACTTCCTGCTCCACGAATGCAGGAAATTATCAGATCTTAAAATTGATCCAGGCAGCAGTTCAATCAATGATTGGTTGTGACAGATTGCTCTTCCCGAGTGACCTCTCAGTACTGTAGTGGTGGCTAACCACCGGAAACCCACGAATGTAAAAGAGAGAATGACCAATTCTGCTTATGTGGGTTTCTTGAAAAAGTTAAGCGCAACACAAAAACAATCACGAGAAAGAAAGAGAGGATGAAGCGCTACTGACAATTGAATTCTTTATTGAAAAACACACAGAATATATATGGTCATCGTCACGCCATCTATCAGCTGCAGTAAACGTCAGAAGTCGGTAAAAGATGATAAAACGATAAATGAAACCCTTTGACACAAGGTGAGTTAAAAGCGATAAGAGAGTTGATGATTCCTTATAAGCAAGAAGGAGAACAACAAAAAGATGTGACGCGGTGTATAAGGCCAAAATAACATGCTTGAATGGAATCCGAAAGGACGAAAGTGATATGAAAAAGCCAGAAAACAGAACACACCTTTGACACCTTTGAACAGAGCACACCGATGACCGTATATATTCTGTGTGTCTTTCAATAAAGAATTCAGTTGTCGGTAGAGTGTCGTCCTGTCTTTCTTCCTCGTGACTGTGTTGCGCTAACTTTTTTCAGAAACTATGCACCACCTCACCCAGCAACAAGTTTTACTTGAGTACAGCTTATGTGGGCATTAACCCATCATCGCTACCTGAACAACTTCCGTCTGTGAACACTGGAACAGAAGTGAAAACCAAGGTGCATCTAATTCGCATCTGGCCCAGCTACACAAATCGACTGTAAGTTTTTTTTTGTGAGCAAGCAACCAGGTCTTGTTGGTTGCATTTTTACTTTGAATGCAGTACTGGGCTGTGATCGGGCCTGAATGGTGATAGTTCTGAATCTGTGAGTCAGTGAAATGCACAATTCTAGGCAATTATCATCGGAGGGCACCACTCTGCCCGACTGCAAAGGGCAGCTGCAAACCAAACCAGATTTTTGGCCTACCCCAGACGTCAAGGGCGTCGCTGTTGCCCTTTAAACTAAAGCCATCTCTGTAGTGCTAAGATTGGTTCTCTTTCACTTTCATGCCAGCACGAAATGGAAAAAAAAAAAGCACAGGAAAAAACAGTTGCTGCTGTGCTGCTCAAAACAGCGATGTGGCCGGCCACAATAGAATCTATGAAGCCGTTCCTTCATATGGAGACCCACTCGGTCAGACCCCTTATTTTCTCAGAAAGGGATGCTGTAAAGTCCTCCCACCCCCAAGTTCCTGCGTACCACACTGTCAAGCAGAGAACCTGTTAGCAATTTCCCGTTTTTCTTTCTAAATTTCACTCTCAATTCTCCTCTGCGATAATGCCTTCCCCTCCCAAAGAAATTTTATGGCTCTGCCAGTGGTCCGTTGCTTCCAAGTCCTTGGCATCACCATGTGCCAGGGAGTGTGATGGTGCAACTTACCATCACCTGCACACGACTGACACTCTTCATGATCCACAGTCCCTTGATACTTGACTGCTGCTTTTCCCCCTTCACAGGCCAACAAGGTCTTTCCTACTTCTTTGGTATCGACTGGAATTTCATTGCCGCCAGTGCCCACGTTTCTATGCACAGCCTGGTACAGCTGGTTTTCGACTGCACCATGAGGTAGAGAGTTCTTGTGGGACCTTAGTTATCTGGCTGACGCTGTGAACGACACTGCCATGTTTGTCTGCAGCTTCTGCCAGCATCTAGTTCACATATGCGCTAAAAGTGAAGAGCGTGAGTTGAGTTGCTTGGCTCCAAGCGAAAAACAGTATTTACTCAGTTGTCAAACAATACATAGCCTGCTAACTTCGATCTGGATGTGATGACTCTTGTAGGAACCTGCAAAGAAAGGCAATTCCTCTCTGTGCTTGGGGAACAGAACACATGGCAACGTTTCTTGGCGATGGTATAAAACTTTATTCTGAGGTCAGTCAAAGAATTGACTGACAAAACATTATTCTTTTGTTCGGTGTCACTTCCAAAGCCTAACATGCTCGAAGTGTGTAATGCTTGCTTGTGTTAGCTTGGGGGTCACATTAATATGCACTCTCGGGGACAAAAGTGGTACACTCCACATGGCGGGAGCCGGAGCAACAGAAAACTGCGGCATTTTGGCGAGAAAAAACACGAAACATTGAAACGAGCCAAGCGACATGCCTGCTGATAATAACGGCCACGCACTGGCTGTCTCGATCCCAGATGCCTCCTGTAGATGGCTTTGCAGTGCAGTTTTCCATTGCTCCTGCTCCCGCCGCGGGGAGTATACCACTCTCGAGTACAAGACCTATGCAGCATGTTCAGCAGTGAAACTCAGAGTGAGACTCTGTTCAAGCCCATACTGGGCTTGTCATATCATGCAGTCCTGAGTCCTCAGCCAGAACCTTCAATCGCGACGACAAGGCCTGTTCACAAAGTTTATAGCACACTGTCCAAGACGTCAGTCGCTGTAAACTTTTGGTGCTAGCCTTCAAAACAATGCCACATAGCTCAACTGTTGTGACTAGTGCAAGCATATTTGCTGCTCAATTTCACTAACCACTGCAGCCACACACTACAAAAAGCCACACAGTGAATCTCCAGTTGAGGTGCTGCCAGTAGCCCGCAGCTACCACTTTTGTATGTTCTGTATACAGTTGAGCTCAGGTGTATGGAATCACTGGCTATATCAAACACACTTAATCCCCTTGAAAATCCTGTGTGAAAGTATAGGAAAGTTGCTCTGTATATCGAACGACAGTTTCTCTGGCCTTTCGATACATCGAACTGTGCGCTGTGCCCCTGCATGTGGCGCATGTAGCAGCTGCACGAACTTGGACACACCTGCTGGGAGCGCAAGTGGTGTGGAACCACATGGAGAGGGGAGCGTGGGGTGTGTTTGAGGGTGGTCTTCGATCTCCTGCACTCATTTTCCACGTCACATCACTGTCACGTGGTGAAGCCAACTTAATTAACTAAAGACTAGCGGTAGTCCTTGCAAAGTGTTCTTCGCTGCCGAAGGCACTACAAAAGCCAACTGGGCTTCAATTTTAATGAGAAAACATTTATTTACAGTGTACTTGTAACTGGATTATAGGCATATTATGATAGGCAGTGGATAGCTCCAAAGCGCTGTCTACAGTGGCTGCAGTGCAAAACAGGTTAGACTCAGCAACACCCAGCGAACAGTGCATTGCCAGGACACCTGTGGGTAGCATGTTGCTGCAAGAAGCGCATTATAAGCGTGGGTGCAGTGCATTCTTGCTTTGTGTTACAGATAAGCTTATCTACTGCCATTTCTTATACATCATATTATCGATATATTGAACTATCCCCTTGTAGTTCGATATAGCATGGCTAGACTGTACAGTGCTTAGCTCCTTGCTTTGTACCCTGCTGTGTTAGTGTTTTTTCCCCAGGTGAGCTTCAGCTGCCTTGCTCTCACTCCGGACTTGCAAACTGTTCGCACTGAGCTCTGCTTCAGCATGAGATCCTGACCATGCCCTTAGGGCTTAGGCTTACTGGTCCATTATTCAACAGAGCTAATAAATGTTGCAGCACGTGAAAATGAAACAGCTCTTGCGCACAAATGCATCTGTACTCCATTATTCAGTGTTTGGCTACAGATGCAAAGGGACTATATTCATATCTATTTCACCCCTTGTTTCAACTTCCACCTTCGATGCACCTTGAATGTGGCCTCACACCGACAATATGCCGAAGTGCAACCACGGAAGGCAAGAATGGAGCTGCTCCAAGTTTGGCACGTGCGCCAATGCCAGTCACATAGGGCCCCCTCCTGCCATCCTTTCACGCTCTCTCCATCTGCTGGCATTTGTGCCTCCTCCACAGGCAAGAGGGAGGACTGGGCAGGAGGGAGGACCACGGGAAAACTTTGTGCTCTCATTTTTTTACTCACACTACCATGTACAACACGGTCCACTGTTAAAGAGAACATGTGATTGCGTGGCCTCCGCGCTTCGCGGAGTGCTGCCAATGAGAACTTGAGGGAATTGTTGGCACAAGACGCATGCGCAGTAAGCACAACGGCTGGTCTTTCCGCGCATGTGCCTGATGCCGCCTATTCTCGCCGCATCTAGGTGGCAGGGCTTTGTGAAGCGCGGAGGGCACACGATCGCATGTTCCCTTTAACTGTGGCCCATACTGTACACCACTACTACCCAAAAATGCCACCAGGTCAGCGAACAAGAATGCCCCACTCCGGGGCGAGTGGCGTGAGTGCTGCTGAATATGCAGAGGTGCTACCTGTGGACACATGGCGGAGACACATTTTAGTGTGCTAGATGCCTTGCAAGGGAAAAAGCTGCCCTCTCTGCTGTTGAGTAGAAGGAAAACCAGTTTTGTGGCAGCTGCAGCCAAGTGGAAAGGCAGAAAAACATCAGCTGCAGCTTACACTGTCTGCAAAACCACCACAGGTTAACAACCTAAGCGAAGCATGCATACTGTGCTAGCACACCTACGCCGCAGGTAGTTTAATGGAGTAAATCAGGGGTTATTTTTTTTTCCTTTTCATCGAGTACGTTTTTGCCTCTTGGATGGTCTTGGTCAAAAATGTACAGCCCAAGGGGATTGCTTCCAAGCCGTGTAGCGGGGCTCTTTAGCACACTTGACAGGAGGGTCAAGAACTTCGGTTTCTCCCGACTTCATGAGATCAGGGTCCCCCAGTATGCATGCAACAGGAGCCACGCAGCGGTGCTTAGATGGTTTAGTTTGGTTTATGGGGTTTAACGTCCCAAAGCGACTAAGGCTATGAGAGACGCCGCAGTGGAGGGCTCCGGAAATTTCGACCACCTGGGGTTCTTTAACGTGCACTGACATCGCACAGTACACGGGCCTCTAGAATTTCTCCTCCATAGAAATGCAACCGCTGCGGCCGGGATCGAACCCGCGTCTTTCGGGTCAGCAGCCGAGCGCCGTAACCACTGAGCCACCACGGCGGCACAGCGGTGCTTAGAAACAGACCCCTTGGACAGTATACTTTTGACATAGACTGTACACATAGAACCTTTTCAAAATTGTGATGCCAAGCAATGGTGGAACAGGCAATTTCTAATGTAAAAGCAGGTGCAGATGGTTGCCTGGTTTCCTTGACAACACAGTTGCCCTTCCCTATGTCCTCTGGGTGCACATGCACTAATCTGACCTCTATTTTTTGCTCTCCAGTTTTATTTCACTTCAACACTCAGTTTTTCATGGCTCCTGTGGTGCAATGCCTGGAGAGATAAGCTGGCGTGTCATGTGGGTGAGCCACTTCACAATTTCAGGAGGTGAATGAGGTTCCGCATTCACTGTAATCCACCATCTGGACTCCCAGAAGTTCGGTGAAGCCAAGACCACACAATTTGAGGGTTGGGCCCCATCTGCTGACATCTCAAGTGGGGGCTACTATGAGTGGGCTAGTCTGATCACCAGCATTGCGCTGCTGTCTGTAGGTTTTTGATGGCATGACCCAGACCCCCCTCGATGCCTAGCTGTGGCACTGGCCAACAGAGTTGATGGGAGTGGCTGGACATGTGACCTGACACGGAGGCTGTAAAGGGCTCACCGCTGGCAGGGCGACAACTCTGTGGTGTTCTGCAGGTCCACGGCGGTGTTGCCCTGCTCCCGGTAGAACTGCCTGCGCACAGAGGATCGGTTGACTCCAGGCCGGAGGGGAAACCGGCCAGCTGCCACAACAACGGGCACCTCTGCCCAAGAGTGATAGTGGCACACTTTACCAGCCCCCTGGCCTTTGTCTTGCATACTACAGTCCACAAATATGCCCATGTGAAGCAGCTGTGCTAACACTGCAGCATGGGATAGAACAGTAGCACTGGGGAAGGTTGGCACAGAACACGCACTTAATATCACCTCTGAAGGTTTTTTCCCACTGCAAGTGTGCATGCAGGCTCCTACTAATTTGCCCCAATTTTTAAGATGTTAGTTGTTACAATCTATCAGGGGTTACAATCATGTCAATGTGCAACGGGGAAACGGCCCTGAAGTATTTTAGATATGCCTTTAGTGCCCCTAGAGGAATCTCAAACAAACCTTCCGTTGCCCTTTTGGCCTGGTTCTGGCTCTCTCTTTCACAACTCATCCTTGATGTTTCTTGCTGGCTTTTTGCTCTTGGTGATTCATCTCATTTTAATTTAAAGGGATACTGCATTAAAATTTAGATGCTCTAATTTTGTACTGGAATGAAAGCTGGCGATCCTAAGTCAACTGAAACTGCATCGTTTTTGCATGAAGCCAGCGGAAAGCACTTTTTCCCCTTATTTTTTCCTTAACTGGAGCACCTGGCGGCAGCGCCCCTAACTACTGCACCTTGGAAGGTGCGACATCACACGTCTTCCTTAGTGATGCAAAACTATTGGAAAATTGACTATCGATAGTTTTTTCAGAACTATTAATAGTATAAAAGAACTATCGCTAGTTCTACTATCGATAGACTATTGATAGTATTATCAATAGTCTACTATCGATAGTAATACTATCAATATTATTACTATCGATAGTAGAATCGATAGTCTACTATCGATAGTATTACTAGCGATAGTATTACTAGCGATAGTACCGCTATTGATAGCAAGAGTATCAATAGTGAAACTGTCGATGGTAAGACTATTGATAGTAACAATATTGATATTATGCATTTGCTGGCCTGCAATACAACCAAAACATTTGCGATACTTTAAGTAGGGAACGTCTGCAGAGCTCGGTGACGCGTAGGCCGCAATAACAGGTTAGTGCTGTCAGTTACTCATACCATCACCTCCATACCACACACTTGGGAAACCAAGTTTAGGATGCAGTGGGTGCGCGTGGTTGATTTTATAGTATCGATAGTACTATATATAACAAGTAGTATCGATATGGCTATCGATAGCACTATCGATATTACTATCGATACTACTATCGATAGCCTTTTTTACCATCGATAGTGAATCAACTATCGATAGTTTTGCATCACTAGTCTCCCTGCCTCCGTGCCCGGCCGGCCCCGCCCCTTTGGTGTACGCCTGCCACAGCTGCATGGACGATATGCACCACGTAGAAGGTGTGCTGCGAGTGCCGCCGCTTGTGTCTGAAGTCGTTTGAGCACGAATTCGATCCTTGAGGCTGCCAGACCAGTGAAGAGTCTAAAATATTATTCCGCAACAGATTGTAACAGCAGTGCGGCGGAGGAAGGGTCACGCCATGTCATGCCTTGCCAAAAGATGCTAGTTAAGAGGGTTTCAAATTGGGCTAGTTGGCAGTTAACATGGTCAAACATAATTGCGCTTTTGAAAAGACGGGACAAAACAGGGACGACACAAACTCTCGTGCACAAAGAGTGTTGCAAAGAGTGTGCGCAAAGAGCGCACGAGAGTTTGTGTCGTCCCTGTTTTGTCCCGTCTTTTCAAAAGCGCAATTATGTTGGACAATGGATGCTAAGCTCAGAAGAATGTATCCGTGTGGCGCAGCTAGCCTTTGCGACAAACCTTCTATGTCCCAATTTTCATTGCAGCAATTTAATCGACAGCGACTGCGACATAAATCATTCTCTGTTGCGAATCCTCATCATCACACTGAAACTACAGTGCCTCAAACCTGGCGATTTGCCGTACATAATGTGATATTCTCGTGACCTGGAGCCAGGCAGGAGGGAGCCGTTGTTGTTGTTGTTGTCCTCGATATAGCGGTAATGGCGGTCGATAAGCTGCATAGCGCAAGTGCTACATCGTCGTCTTCCAGGTCGGCTGTACGCCACCTCGCAATGCTAGGTGGCAAGATTCCCGAGAAAGCGCGAAACCAAAAGCATGACAGCCGCGATTTAGCAAAAAGGGGACCTAAACTACATGAAAATTACAGGTCACTTATATAGAGCCAGTTTACTTAAAAAAATGTGCACTCAGTAGCACATATTAGTGTGCATAATTACAGAGAATATGATGGCTAAAAACGTGGCAACATTTATTACATGTGTATTTTCCTTGTCATGAGACAGTTCAGAAATATTTTCACTGGTTCCAGTTTTTTCGCTGATTCAAGGAACCTCCGAAGGAAAATCATCTCGGATGCGACGCGGAACAGAAATGCACATTAAAAACTCTAGTCTCCCTTATTCCGAACTTGCAGTACATTCACCAAACAAACCGATGGCAGGCAATATATATGCAGGCTTGAACAGGCAGAAAATATATCGTGTTATAATATTTTCACGCAAGCAAGCTCAAATATAAGAAACTAAGCAGATATTCTTCGCTCATGACTGAGACCATCAGAAAGTAACAACGCTGGCAATTTACTGCCAGGCCAATACCACGAGAATCACGCGCCAGATCCGTTCGTGGGAGTTATGCATGTAGGCCTGGCCGCGTAGTAACAATGCTCCAGTCACAAAAACTACGTGCTGCATACTTTTTTCGTTATGCCGATGCAATTAAATTGGCTGCTTTCATATGTCGAGCACTTACTCCACTGTTCGCTCTGTTTACGAGCTGTATAAGTCCCATTTCAAATCCCCCCCATCCCAGTGTCACTGCTCTTTTTGCGCGGCTGGAGCAATGAATGAAAATGATGCCTTGGCTTAACTACGCAAAGGAAATGTTTCAATACCCAATTCAGGAAAACTTGTCGGAGTCATATCAAACTGGATTATAATATGCACAGCTACCACTACGGGGCGTGCGCCCGTGCGACATGTCATCCTCCAGGCTCATTTTACTCGTCGTTGCTCAATGAGGCGGTGGGGTCGTAGCCGTTCTCTAGTCTGTCATCATTTTGATATCTGAATGATATAATCGTTACTCCCACAGCCACTTTCCAGGCTGTAACTTTCGATCTGTTCCACGTTTCCGTGCCGCCAACTCTGAGTGTCCAGGCGTGACAGCTGCACCAATGCCAGCACCGTGCGACGGGAGCAGGCCACCGCAAGACGTGTGAAGTCACGCACTCCTCCCGCCTGGGTGAGCAGCGAATGGCGCGCAAGCACAAAACCTACAAAATAACCGCATCTGTATAACAATACATGAAATAGAGACTGGAATATTAGATAATCGCACCTTCTGAATCCAATTTCAATGGTTTGACAGAAAGTTGCAGTTTAGTGCAGTATCCCTTTGACGTGCACACAAACGTACCACAGGATTGCCACTATTTTCTGTCCAGACCTTTTTAGTCCTTCCTTCTCTTGTTTGGCCTGCTTTTAAATGTCTCTTTCAAGACAACTGGATGGTGGTCATCCTTGCTAGCTTTGTTTAACACAGCTGCTTCTCCTCTTTGGACTATGGTGCAAAAAGATAACAAGATTGGTGCGGTGCAGAAGAGGCTTCTGTCATGCAGTGGACTGGCCTGGCACAAAGAGGACCAATGGGTGTGGATTACCACCATCACCAGCAGCCAGATTAAGCCCACTGCAGGGCAAAGGCCTCTCCCATATCTCTCCAATTAACCCTGTCCTTTGCCAGTTGTGGCCACTGTATCCCCGCAAACTTCCTAATCTCATCCGCACACCTAACTTTGTGCACTTGCCTTCTCTTGGAATCCAGTCCATTACCCTTGAAGGTGCACTGAAAAGGAATCTGAACTCGCCTTTTTGCCGCGGGAACTTGATCTACACGTTCCGAGCATTCTTAGAAACTTCGAGTTATTGCCCTGTATGGCCGATTTCCCTAATTAAATCAAATTAACGTCCGGCACCCGCCTTTATTTCTTGAATTCTCTCCGTACGGTGGGTGGAGTCGACCAACGCATGGAGTGCCTTTCAGCCAGCTCCGTGGAGGCTTTGATTTTGCTTTATTTTGTTTTTTAGGTTTCTGTGAATAAATCGTTTCATTCGCAGATAATATAGCCACAAAATAAGCCCGCAGAAATAAAAATACGCGCGGGCTATTTGCTTCTGCTGATTACTACGTATTACTCCGCCGATGGCAGAGCGGCAAGCCGTCACGGGACTGGGTGAAAGGAACTCCACGCGTTGGTCGACTCTGCCGACCGTACGGGGAGAATAAAAAAAAATAAAGGTGGGAGCTGGATGTTAATCCGATTTAATTAGGGAAATTGGCCACACAGGGCAATAATTCGAAGTTTCTGAGAATGCTCGGAATGTGTAGATAGAGTGACCGCGGCAAAAAGACGATTTCAGATTCCTCTTCAGTGCACCTTTAATCTCACCCGCCCACCTAACTTTGCTACGCCTGCCTTCTCTCGGAATGCAGTCCATCACCCTTAGCAACCATCAGATGCAGTACGCCCTGTGCTGTTCCACCAGGACGGGAAGGGAGGGGCTCACATGCGGGCGGCGTCCTCCGGGTAGAGGATGGGGCGCACGGGGCCCGTGGCGGTCACCGTGCGGTAGAAGCTGGGCTCCTCCAGCGGTGGGAAGGCACGGTACACGTCCAGCCAGAGGGGCTGCTCCGAGGGCTGCATGCCGCCCGCTTTCACCAGGCCCTCCACCCTGCACATTGCATCCCCTCGCCATTACGGGCACCGCTGGCTCACATCCTTGGGTGTGCGCAGAAGAAGACCAGGACATTAATATGCGTTGTGGGGCTAGCTGGTTCATACTCAGAATTCTTTTTTTTTTGCGCACACAAAGGCGACACAATAAGACAAGGGAGACAAGATGGAGCGCAAACTTTCAACTGTTTTATTCCGAGAAAGTACATGACATTTATACCAGGCGTGTCAGTGCAGGAGCACAGACACGCTTGCGCGAGAATTGGCTGAGGCCTACCATATTAGGAAAAGCGGTAGTTCATGTATTAGTACACCATCTGTGACAATGTATGACAAAGATTTTGCCTTTCTAGATAAATTAGATAAGAGGTGAGTCACCTGCGCCGTTCCTATGTGCTCTTCCCGGGTATTTGGCTTGCACATGGCATTGCTGATTATCCACTTTTTTTTTGGTATAAATGTGCACTTTCTCGGAATAAAGCAGTTGAAAGTTTGCGCTCCGTCCTGTCTTCCTTGTCTTATTGTGTTGTCTTTGTGTGCGCAGAAAAAGAATTCTGAGACCAGGACAGAAACATGACTTGCTAACATGTGCCCGCAGCCAGCCTCTCAAATTTTGTTGTTCTATTTGTGGACTGCACATCATTCACAACACGTCATTTTTGCCTACACCTAATTTTCCTCTTCAGGCTACTTCCGCACTTGTGGAACTTGCTCTTCATGTTACGCTTGCTTACATAGCTTACCTCACACTTATTAACTGTCGACTGTTCTGCTAGTTCTACACTGCCTGAACCACAACAGTGGCTTAGTGGTTCGAGTGTCCACCTTGTGTGTGTGGGAGGTGTGGGGTTCGATCCCCACTGCCACCGGGTGCCCACCAATTTCCAACAGGCAAGGGCTCTTTCCCCTGGCTTGGTGCTCCGCTTCCCTGGGCTGAAATGCTCAGAAAAAATGGGTCCTTGACTGCCCTCTTGCACAGACAGGAAAAACCTTGCGCCATGGCACTCCTTGGCAGCAGATGCCGATGTGACATTAATATCCATCATCATTCTACGCTGTCCATGTTTTGTCTGTGGGGTTTACGACTTTTAAGCTCTGGTATTTTTAGATGAGATCCCTTGTTTCGTGAAGGAGCTTGTCTACACCTGGCCACCCTTCCCCCCGTCCACAGATGCCCACTTGGGCTATTGTGCGTACTGAAATAATAGGTAATCAGTCAAAAAAGTCGCTCAATCGCTGAAAGCACATTTCTGAATTCAAACCAGAAATCTGAACAACACTTTCATTTGGCACATATCATCGTGCACGACTGCTGACATCACCACTGGCACTTTTCTTCAAATTATTAGAGCCATCGGTTTACTTGGTCTGAGGGGGACACCTTTTTGCAGCATGCTGACTTTCCTCGCAGGAAGCTGCGTTTTAACCCCGTGAAAAGATGGTGAAAGCCTAGTTCCGAACAGGCCGTACAGGAACCACGCTGCGACGATGGAAACGCCCCACATATGCGCAACAATCTCAAGATACAACTATGTTTGACTTCGCCTGAATTGAGAGCAAACCAAACACTATGAGCTGTGCTATGCTCACCGTGTGAAGATTGAACCTAGCTTGTAGATGCGGCTGCCGGCCATGCTTGCTTGGTTTCGCTTCGTATTGGCTATTGTTGGACTAGAAACGTGGATTCAGCCATAACCGTGGCCAACTTTTATCGCGGCAAATCTTAAAAAAAAAAAAAATGTTGTGAAAGTTTTTATACCAGCATAAGATATTGAATAAGTGGTAGGTAATGTAAATGAGAACGTCTATGGCTTTCCTCCACCACTTTACATCCAAAAGTCGCGTCTCATTCGCGCATAGAGTTAAAGGGGTGGAGACACCAAATTTTGAAGCTATAAAAAGCCTGCTATGGGATTCCTATGTATGCAAGGGCAGTCACTGCCAGGTGTTGGACGCAACAAACGTTTAAAAAATATTTTAATTCGGTTCCAAAGATTACCTAAATGCTCACTCTCACGGCCTAGACCCATTCGCTAGCGCCATCAACCATGACGTCACAAGGGGTGTAGAAAAATAAAGTTTTAGTGACGTCATACCAAAATACAGTGACGTACGATGAGCGGGGCACAGCCGCGTGAGCGCAGTCGACGCACCAGCGAGCCGCGTTTGCTGCTAACCGCCACTCGCTCGGTTTGCGGCGCGCCGTTGCGAACAGCGTCGCAACGTCCGATTGCAGCTCGTTGCCTGCGTCCGGCCTGCTAGATGTCAACGGCGGGCCGCTCGCGGCAACAACGACGGGAAGCGGCAGCCAATGCGAGCGCGGAGAGCGGCAGCGTCATGATGACATAGGGCGCACTCCTTGGAGCCGGGCGGCCTGCGCCAGTCTTCGTGCCGAACGCCGGCATCTGGAGAACGCGATAGTATTGTTTGTTCACGTTCATAGCAAACCCTGGGATATATGAATATCAAAAATGCATCGTTTGTGACGATCGTTGGCAAATACCGAGTTCCTGGTAGAAGTGATGACTGCGATGCAAGCAAATTTCATCCCATAGCCGGTTTTGTGCTGCTGCTACCTGGTGCGGTTCGCCTGCCGTCTGCTAGCTCTGTTGCTGAAGACGTCGTGGAAATCGAGCATATCTTTTATTATGGGACGAGTTCACAGTAAAGGGGTGCCGAGCGGAGCACGTTTCTGAGCGCTGGCCAGTCCCGAAGCTCCCTCAGCTGCGGAGTCGATATCGAAAGCAGCTAGGCCTAGCGACGACTAGGGCAGTCTGGGACCAGCGCGCAGGTCGTCGGCCGGCGTTGCCGCAGGCAGTGTCGCTGCCGAAAGATCCACTTTTAGCACAGATGCATGCTGTCGTATCTCGAATCTAGAAAGCATCCTTTCTGGTGGCATGGCTGTTTTGTATTTTCTTGTGCGGACGTGAAGTACGCCGAGTCTGCCGGCCGGTAGGTCAGCCTGGATACCGTCTGCCGACGTCATAAAAGCGAGCTAAAGAGTGTTCTTGACGTAAATAATAAACCATGGGACAAGAAATGTGAAAAAAGTGTCATTTTTGAGGATCGCTGACCAATAATGAGCTGCTAGTAGAGGTAACAACTGTGATATGAGCAAATTTCTCACAACCGCGCCTAGCAGCTGCCGCTGGCGCGACGTCGGGGTCCGGCTCGCCTGGCGCCCGCTAGCTCCGCTGCCGAAGGCGTCGAGGAGATTGACCATACTATTATTTTATTGTGAGATGATTCTGTTAACACTACAGCTATTTGTGAAAAGTAGGCCTTTTATTATAGCGCAGGCGACTTCCGAAGCGCCGGCCGCTTGCTAAACAGGCTATAGGCCTAGCGACGACCACGGCAACCAGGCAGCAGCAGAGCTCGTCGCCCGGAGCGCCCGCGAGCGGTGCCGTTGCCGAAAGCTCCCAACATAAGCAGACATGCTTTGTCGCTGCTCGAGTATAGCTGGCAGTTCTGATAACAAGGCGATCTTGTCTTTTCTTGTGATATTTGTACACCATCCCAAGCAGCGCTCAGGTACTGCTGCACGGCAGCGAAGTGTGACACCGGTTGTGGGCGCAGCTTGGGTAGAGCGGCGCAGCGATGCTTACTGGCATTTTGCAAAGTGTTTCGCATCCTCACGCGAACCCGCGAAGACGATATTAGCGTGCGAACAAAAAAAAAGTCGATGTCCTCACTCGTTGGAATCAGATCTGTCAGAATCCGAGCTGCTGGGACTAGACGTGCAGTTTGTTTTCATATGCGCTGGTCAGCACGTGTGTGGGAAAGCAGACGATGCAGCAGTAGGTGCGTCACAACTTTTGTGGGCCCACGTGACCAAGCGAAGCAGTTGATCTTCCCCTTCTGTGACGTCACTGTACAACTCGGCGTTCCGAAACCGAAACCGAAAATCGTTCACCTAAAAATGCTATAATAAATTATTCACTGTGAATATATGAATCTTTGAGTGTGTATCATGCTTCCTGGAGCCATAAGAAACGTTTGCAACTAAGAACGCGCGAACCACAAATTTGGTGTCTCCACCCCTTTAATATGCATTCGCGAGTTCTAAGCTGATGCTGCTTGCTGATAGCTGAAAAAAGGACGCATTCTTATAGAGAGCAAGTTGTCCCTATATGCCAAAAAAAATTAAATCTAACAAAGAAACAACGTACACAGGTGTTTTTGAACGTCGCTTCTTGTCGCTTTCTTCTGCACACTTATGACTCTCATGCTTTTTCACGCTCGCATGATTGCATGTATAATCAAATTTAGTGACCATTTTGTATTTCACTGCCCTCTGTACACAACGTGATCACGATTTTGTATTTGTATGCACCGAAATGTCCGCGCGGCGTGTTTGCAAAAGCCCTCGCTGGCAACCAAGAGCGCCCGATACAAAGGAAAAGCCACATATCCAAATCCAAATCCAAAATCCAAAATGGCGGCGTCCTCAGTCCCGCATTATGGCGCTGTGTGATCCGTAGCAGAGCGCGGCCCAGCGCAGTGACGGGACCATGGCCACGGTGGAGTACGACCTGAACACGTCGGGGGGCCTGATGCCCGTAAGTACAAGCTGTGGGGCACCCGTGGCTGGCCCTTACGCGAGGCCGTGTTCTCTGCGTGCAGCAAATCCAGGCGCTGATCGCTCCCCCCGCGAGCGAAGAGGAGCGCCGCAAGGCGCCCGCGCGCTGCCACCGGGCCGGGGGCCGCGCCGTCAACCACGACTGCTGCGACAGCTGCAAGGAGGGCGGCGACCTCATCTGCTGCGACCGCTGCCCGGCCACCTTCCACCTTCAGTGCCAGTGAGCGCGACATCCTGCATCTGTTCGGGCCAATGGGCGGCGTAAGCTAGACGCGTAGGAACGAAGCTGTGCACCTCGCTTTCTGGGCCTCTTCTCGAGGTGCTTCCGCCCTGCAGTGCGCCTCTCAGCTCTCGCTCACACCACGGTTCTTTTTATTTATTTATTTGAGTTCGTAAAAATCGCCACACTGGGCATTAGTGTACGGGGGAGCACGCATAGTAGAAGGCAAAAGAACTGTGAACAGGTGTAAATTCATTCGAAAGACCCAACAACAATGCAGCTAAAAGCAGTAACAAACACTTGGGAAATGCAGTGCAAGTCATGAAAAGGTTAAAATATATATATAAAGCGAAATGGTAGCATGCAAAAACACTGTGATGAGGAG
The DNA here is from genome assembly GCF_055824585.1 of Amblyomma mixtum. Classification (NCBI taxonomy): domain Eukaryota; kingdom Metazoa; phylum Arthropoda; class Arachnida; order Ixodida; family Ixodidae; genus Amblyomma; species Amblyomma mixtum. The sequence goes on along the minus strand of NC_143021.1, from coordinate 56,080,848 downwards.
AGCAGTCAATAGCTCATGGTGCATGGTACAGTGATGCATCAGTTAGTCCCCGTAAATGTACTTTAAGAGCGGCTGGAAAGCTGTTCTCATGTAATGAAACTATTGCGTTTGGGAGGCTGTTCCATTCGCTTATTGTGCGTGGGAAAAAATCTGATTTAAATACAGATGCCCGACAGGCAATTTCGCATGTTTTACGTCTATGGTCTCTTCTACGGGAAATGTATGTGGGAGGTGCAAAGTAAGCGTCACGGTCAAGGCCAATTTTTTGTTCATAATGTCGTTTAAAACGCCTAATCTGAAGAAGGTACGACGAAGCTGTACTGAATCCCATCCTGAATGCTTTTTAATGCTCTGACAGTACTGTGGTGATCATAAGTGTTTAAAATGAAACGTGCTGCTTGACTCTGTATCGCTTCTAGTTTCTCGATAAGGATATTAGTAGCTGGATCCCACACTACCGTTGCGTATTCTAAAATTGACTGCACGTTTGAAATTACAGAATTTCTTTCACGTCTCTTGGTACATTGTGAAAATTTCTTTTAATGAAGTTAAGTATGCAACCAGCCTTCATTGCTATGTAATCGACAGGCTTGTTCCAGGCTAAATTCTGGGAAGAATAAACACCTAGGTACTTAACATCCTGATGTGTGGCTATTTGATGATTATTTGAAAAGTAACTATTCGAGATGTTTATCGTTTTTCGGCTAAAACGAATGTGGCAGCATTTTTTAGGATTTAGAGTCGTATTCCATTTACAGCACCGTGCTATGATCCGGTTAAGGTCTGTTTGTAGAGTGTCTGTATCTTCATTTTCTATATTTCTATATAGTATGCAATCATCTGCATATAGTCTAATTTTAGAAGTTATACCTAAACCGATACCATTTATGAAAATTAAAAAAAAAGAAGTGGTCCCAGCACGGGCCCCTGCGGTACGCCAGATGTAACCGGTACACAGTGTGACTCTACGCTGTTGATGACGACTTTTTGACTGCGGTCTTGGAGGTAGTCTTTTACCCAGTGCAAGATGTTGTCAGGCAAACCTAAGCAAGAAAGCTTAAACAGCTGTAAAGAGTGGGACACTGTCAAAAGCCTTCTGAGAGTCCAGCAGTACGTAGCCAACCTGTTTACCACAATCAAAAGAGAAAAAATTGTCATGTGAAAATTCAACAAGTTGGGTCGCACATGACAATCCAGCTCTGAAGTCATGTTGAAAATGGACAAAAAATTGGTGATCCTGCAAGTGACGAAGTATAGAATAGTAAAGAATATGCTCTAAACACTTGCAACACACACTGGTTAGTGATATTGGCCTGTAGTTTTCAACTTGGCATCGAGGACCATTTTTGTGCACTGGCACAACGCTCGCTGTTTTCCATTAGTCAGGCAGAGCACTTGAAGATAGTGACACACTAAACCGGACAACAGGAATTTGGCTATAACAGGGGCACACATTTTAAGCACATGACATGGAATGTTGTCAGGACCAGTGGCTAAATTAGCTTTTAATTCCTCTAGGAGTTTTAGGACACCTCCATAAGAAATAATTATGTCTGACATACTATCAAGGCACTAGGGGATCGGCCCGGCTGTGCTGTAATTGGTATGTGCAGAAAACATGGATCTAAAGTAATTATTCAAGTGATTAGCTTTTTCCGTATCATCAGAAATTAGACCTTCAGGAGACGATATCGGAGGAATGGAGCTGTCTTCTTTGCCAGTGGATTTTACATATTTCCATATTTCTTTTGGTTTATGGGGGTTTAACGTCCCAAAGCGACTCAGGCTATGAGGGACACCGTAGTGAAGGGCTCCGGAAATTTCGACCACCTGGGGTTTTTTAACGCGCACTGGCATCGCACAGTACACGGGACTCTGGAATTTCGCCTTCATCGAATTTCGGCCGCCACGGCTGGGGTCGAACCTGCGTCCTTTTGGTCAGCAGCCAAGCGCCGTAACCACAGAGCCACCGTGGCAGGGCTACATTTCTTTTGGATTACGTTTCAGCTTGTGACTTAGCAAGGCATTGAAGGCACAGATTTCACAGCCATCGCTTCGTTATTTGTGCCTCACAGGAGGGCTTCTCTGAAGCTGCGCTCTCGGGCAGTGCGAGCACCGTCGCACCTAGCCTGTGCGCCACATTCGTGGTTGCTTGTTTGGGCTGGCTCGCCCAGCGTCACACCCGCACTACCGGGAGTGATTCCTGATGTTATTGCATATCGTTTAGTGCGTCCATGTCAATACTTCTTTGTGGAGCTCCCTGTGCAGATGAACTTTGCAGTGGCATTGTTATGCACCATTGTGTAGCTGTGCTGTCTGTTCACTAGCACGGTTTGGCGGCCACTGCATGATAATGAATGGGGAAGCCCCCGATGGATGGCGATTAAGCAGAATGAATATGATATACAGGGTGTCCCAGCTAACTTGGACCAAGATTTGTAAAAAAACTAAGCGCTGTTCAGAAGTGAAATTGCGTGGATGTTGTTCAGGTTTATCTAAAGTTACAGTACCATTTTTTCGCTCCTCCTATTTGAATAATTAGTCGAGATGATTAAATTAACTTTTTAAATATAGATTGAAACGTTCAGGCGTCAATAGGAAAGTTGTGGAGCTCCACAAATATCGCCCAACCCAGGCACTTCCAACGAGATAGACCTAGCGTGGCCATTTTTATTCGGGAAAAACGAAAGCCCGTGGAGTTTAAAAAATACAACGTGACAGCGCGCTCCGTGCGCCCGGATGCGCTGCGATTACAGCGCTCTCATCCGTGCTTCGTAAGGAACATCACCCGCTCCGGGCCTTTCGTGCTGCCCAAGACAGGGCTTCGCGATGTGCTTGGTTCCAAGATAGGCGCCAGTGGGTACGGGCGGCAATGGAAAGAAAGTGCGGCTCCTGTTTTTCAGCGTAATAGAGGGTTTACAAAAGTAGGTCTGGCAACAGTGACAGGCACGCTGACCTCGCCTGACCCCGCGGTGGCGGCCATCTTTGGATCGCTTCGTCCGTCCGCTCCGTGTCCGTCCGTCAGTGCCCGCCGTTGTGTCCGTGCTTGTAACGTTGTCGCCAAGTGTACTGTGCGTGGAACGGATTTTCGGTGTCAAGCGAAGTCCTTTCCTGGTCTAGGGACCTCTCTTTTGTCCCTGACGGTTTCTGCCAGCGACGGCTAGAGGCATATTTTGAGAGCCGAGGCGTGGTGTGATGCGTTATAGTGAAGTCTTTCCCCACATCTCTGCGTATTGCAATAATCCACTTCTTTCTCAAAGCCGGGTTGCTTGGGAAACCATGGAAGGAGACCTGCACAAATAATAAACAGGTTTTGTCAACAAGCACCACTTTATAGCAATACTGGAAAATCTGATCACACGAACTCTTGCGCGAAGCAGGCATGGCGCGGTGATAGCTGATTTTTAAAATTCCTTATCATTTCAGCACAGTTCCCTTTTCCCGAGGCCGCCCATTTCAGCTTTTGCATATGAGGTTAAAGCTTGAAATGTCTACTAAATGAGGAAATAAACAAGAAATCGTCATCTTTACGAAACCAACTGACTTCTCGGGTGGCTGTCAACTAAGAAACCATCATGGGATTCGAGAAAACCCACTAGAGTGAAACGCAAGCTTCGTTATTTTGTGGATCGCGCTGGCAAGTATTCATAGGCACAGACTACAAACCTGAGCTGCGCGCTCTGGACACGTACCGGACTTCGCACGCGTCATCAGGCGATAACATCTTTTGAAACGGGCTGGATGTGAGCATGACGCTACACGTGTGATGCCTCATCTTTTCCTGCTTTACAGGACGCCACGGCTTTGGCAGGCGCTTTTGTAGCGTGAAAGAGGCAGCTTGGGCGCCCTAGGCAACCATTTTGCCATCTGCACAATGCACGGCCATTTCACACAATGGTTTGAAAACTAGCTTCGGTAATCATGCCCTTGTAATAAGTCAAATAGAGAATGGCCAATGCAATCCACGTACAAAAGGCTCCAACGGATCTATTCGAGCTTTAGCGTTCGTTACAAATGTATTGCTCCTTCTCCAGTGTCATTTTCCATCTCAGCACAAGCTTTCGTGAAGTTCACAAGGCTCCATTGCACGCAAAACAACCTCGCTGTTTCAGGTGATCGCGATCGCGTTCTATGAGCTATCTCCCAGTGAGAGGTACATGCCGTAATGCCTGACATGCTGCAAGTGACACTTGTAAAGCCGATCAAGAATGCAAACGAACGGTCGTATACACACCTTGTTTCCATGCGCGTCTACGACGCTGCGCTGGCTGCAGAAAGGCACGCAGCAACATGCTGGCATTCCGAATGGAGCTTGCTGCTAGCAGCGACTGTTGTGATGCCAACAAATGACGCAATCACTTGCGGGAATTCCAATGAAGCTCGCTGTGCGTGCACGAGTTCCACGAGGGCTCACGTTGGCGCGTACTCTCCGGGTACAGTGAACTGTCCTCCGAGTACTCCGGGCGGCGCGGACGGACTGAACCAAATATGGCCGCCGTGCGCTGTTCATGTTTTTCTCACTAGATGGCGCTAACTTTTGTAAAGGGTCTATTCACACGACGTTATCAGGCTTGTTATATGCGTCTTTGCTTGTTGGGATCTTGATCCCAAATTCAAACTCATGAGATTGTCATCGTTCCTCCGCATGCATTCTGCTAACGTGAGTGTGCAGTTATTGCAGCAGAAACGGGAGCCGCGCTTTCTTTCAGCTGCCGCCCCAACCCACTGGCGCTTATCTTGGAACCAAGCACATCGCGAAGCCCTGTCTTGGGCAGCACAAAAGGCCCGATGCGGGTGATGTTTCTTACAAAGCACGGATGAGAGCGCTGTATTCGCGGCGCATCCGGGCGCACGGAGCGCGCTGTCACGTGGTATTTTTTAAACTCCACGTGCTTTCGTTTTTCCCGAATAAAAACGGCCACGCTAAGTCTGTCTCGTTGGAAGTGCCTGGGTTAGACGATATTTGTGGAGCTCCACAACTTTCCTATTGACGCCTGAACTAATCAAGCTATATTTAAAAAGTTATTTTATTTATCTCGACTAATTATTCAAATAGGAGAAGCTAAAAAATGGTACTGTAACTTTAGATAAATCTCAACAACATACACGCGATTTCAGTTCTGAAGAACGCTTAGTTTTTTTTATAAACCTTGGTCCAAGTTAGCTGGGACGCCCTGTATAAGGGAAAGGGGGACAAGGCTGACATGAACAACTACCGTCCCATAACAGTGACGTCTGTGATTTACAGGGTGTAGAAGAACTGCAGATTGGGCTGGTTGGTGTAGATTCATAGTGGTGGTTCAACAGCGCAAACACACACAGACCAAGAAGGAGACGAGACACACACGCAGAGCGCTGAACTTAAGAGTGATTTTTTATTAGGAAGAAGCACATCATAATATACACACACGAAAAAAAAACAGCGCACATGTGCAATGTCACCAACCTCTTACTGCTGGTAAAAGGTAAAACCGCTTTAGAAGCACGTGTGCATCCAGCAGAACTGCTATCCACTGTGTAGCATATTCATTTCTCGAAGAGATAATGTGACAGATGGCGTACTTACGCACCCTTTATCTTTCTGGATAATAGGGAAGGCTCCAGTTACTACTCTAGTGCGCTGGTCAGAATGAACAAACAACACATCAGTGTCACCAAAATGCAGTGTTGATGCAGGCATGGGTGGAGAACGAGGGGGTGCTAGGGGAGCTACAAAATGGGTTCTGGAAACAAAGGAGGTTGGAGGGAAATCTGTTTTTATTGACGCAGTGCAAAGAGATTGCTGAAGAAGAACAGAGGCCCCTATGGCTAGCATTTCTTGATATTAAGGGAGCCTACGACAGTGCTATTCAAGAGGATTTGTGGGATATACTGGGGAACATTGGATGCTGCGGAAGATGGAGTGATTAATATTTTACCATATATCTATAATATTAACAAAATGCTTCTAAAATGGGAAAAAATGTATCAGAGCCTATAGGGATAGAGGGGGCTTAGGGCAGGATGTTCAGGGCAGGATGTTTGGTAAAGACCAAACTAGAGAGGAGCAGACTAGGCTTCAACCTTTCTTTTCTCAACCAAGGGACTCAACAGCCATTACTGGGACTAATGTATAAAAGAGCTACTACTGGGGCTAGTTGGAAATACATTCTTGAAGGTATGGGTGAGTGCTATCAAAATATGGAAAAGGGACAAACACACAGGACAAAGCGCTTTCTAACAACTGTTTAATCTCTGAAGAAACATGACTATATACACATATTGACGTCATATCATACACAGAAGAGGGAGGAACGCACACGCTGACAAGAATGATGGGAAAGGAAAAAGGAAAAGAAAGGCAAAAAAGAAAGTAAGCTGTAGTAAGCGCACGTGTTGATCGTTTTTTCCTGTTTCTTTTTTGATGGGAAAGGAAAAAGGAAAAGAAAGGCAAAAAAGAAAGTAAGCTGTTGTAAGCGCACGTGTTGATCTTTTTTCCTGTTTCTTTCTTTGTGAAAGATGTCGAGATGAGCTCACACTGAACCATATTTTACTGTCATGCTCAAAACTCGAAAACTAAGAAAAAGTACTTTACTCAATTTTATAATGAACACATCTCTTTTCATCCATTGCTGCTCTTAGGAGATAATGCAATTGTTGGCATACCTTATGCTTTTAGACCAAATATTTAGGGGATTCCCCCAAGGTGGAGTAGATTTGTAATAAGGGAGTAATTACTCATTGACGTCCACCCGAGCGCAGCCATACGGCCACAAAGGAAAGCTATACAGCTTTCACAGAAACTTCGTAGTTAAAGAAAAATTCGTCCTGGTCCGGGGTTCGAACCCGGGACCACCGCTACACCGGAGCAGTCGCTCTATCAATTGAGCTAACCGGGACAGCAAGCTTATGGTTGGGCGAGAGCGAATTGATCAATAACTCGAAGTGGGAACAGTGTTGACAAAATATTTAGGGGAATCCCTCAAGGTGGAGTAGATTTGTAATAAGGGAGTAATTACTCATTGACGTCCACCCGAGCGCAGCCATACGGCCACAAAGGAAAGCTATACAGCTTTCACAGAAACTTCGTAGTTAAAGAAAAATTCCCTAGCTGTCCGAGGACAGCCAGGGAAAAAGCTGTGTAGACAGCTTGAGAGGTCCTGGCTTCCTCTTACAGTGCAGCATTGACGGTGGCGGAGTACGACATCAAACAAAATGTAAGTAAAGTATGTTCGGTACAGAGAATGAGACATGTACGTTCAATACGCAGTACATTGTGCTTATAAAAGAAAGAAGAACTACATTAGATCAAAGAGCCTATAAAGGCAAACACAGGGAGGAGAAAATAAATGACAGCAAAATTGACAGGTGCACTCAAAGTGGTAATAGGAAGAAAAAAAAAACTACATGAACATTTGGGGCAATTCTTTCAGAGAAATATTGGATAGATCAAGATTCTTGTGGCAGTACAACTGGCTCAGAAGTGTCGGTAACTTCGTAGTTAAAGAAAAATTCGTCCTGGTCCGGGGTCGAACCCGGGACCACCGCTACACCGGAGCAGTCGCTCTACCAATTGAGCTAACCGGGACGGCAAGCTTATGGTAGGGCGAGAGCGAATTGATCAATAACTCGAAGTGGGAACAGTGTTGACCAAATATTTAGGGGAATCCCCCAAGGTGGAGTAGATTTGTAATAAGGGAATAATTACTCATTGACGTCCACCCGAGCGCAGCCATACGGCCACAAAGGAAAGCTATACAGCTTTCACAGAAACTTCGTAGTTAAAGAAAAATTCGTCCTGGTCCAGGGTTCGAACCCGGGACCACCGCTACACCGGAGCAGTCGCTCTACCAATTGAGCTAACCAGGACGGCAAGCTTATGGCAGGGCGAGAGCGAATTGATCAATAACTCGAAGTGGGAACAGTGTTGACCAAATATTTAGGGGAATCCCCCAAGGTGGAGTAGATTTGTAATAAGGGAATAATTACTCATTGACGTCCACCCGAGCGCAGCCATACGGCCACAAAGGAAAGCTATACAGCTTTCACAGAAACTTCGTAGTTAAAGAAAAATTCGTCCTGGTCCAGGGTTCGAACCCGGGACCACCGCTACACCGGAGCAGTCGCTCTACCAATTGAGCTAACCAGGACGGCAAGCTTATGGCAGGGCGAGAGCGAATTGATCAATAACTCGAAGTGGGAACAGTGTTGACCAAATATTTAGGGGAATCCCCCAAGGTGGAGTAGATTTGTAATAAGGGAATAATTACTCATTGACGTCCACCCGAGCGCAGCCATACGGCCACAAAGAAAAGCTATACAGCTTTCACAGAAACTTCGTAGTTAAAGAAAAATTTGTCCTGGTCCGGGGTATGGCTGCGCTCGGGTGGACGTGCAAAAAATGCTATATATAGTGTCGTTACTGTAGCACTTGTTGGTGACGGCTGGACTCTGAGGAGGCATGTGGTGATATCAATACTAACTAAATACATAATATTGACTCGGAAAAGAAACACTTTGAAATGCCTTCCGTTCTGCTCTTATCATTTCATTATGTGCCAGTGACTTGTTTGCAGTCTTGTAATTTTATGCTATCACGTTTTCGACTTCACCTAATCTTTTTGTAGATGTGGAAGAGGAGCAGGAAGCTTTATTTTATTTTATTTATTATTTATTTATTTATAGATACTGCGATCTTGTACACAAGATCATAGCAGGTGGGAAACAGTGTGTTAAATACAAAAATACAGACACATAGGATCAAAACAATTAAATTCAGCAAGAAAATACCGCGGCAAGGTTACCAACCACAATCATTTCAAGTGCTCTTCAAGCAAATGCAATGATGTCTGCCTGACAACATCATCCGTGAGGTTATTCAGCATGAAAATCAAACCTTTGCGTGAACATGAAGCCATCTTCCGTGGTCTTGCTGTCATGTAATTGATAATGGTTAAGAAATGTGCGAGAAACAGTTGCGCGTGGTGAAGCCATCAAAGCAATGCTGCTGTGCCTCCACTTGCTTTTTTTTTTCCTTACCTACTCCTTATTGCACTTCTTCACAGTCTTACTTTTCACAGCTAAAGCCCCTTTGCCCGGTGTGTCGTTGCGACGCGGATTTTGGTCACTGGTGGTTAGCGAAAAAGGAAGTAGCTCTTTAACAGATAGGGCGCATAATTTGTATTCGATTATTTTGGGCACAGATAAAATATTGTGCAATAGGAGCAGATGAGGGGCATTTACGGAGTAGTGACTATTGCGAATTGATTGATTTTGGATAGTTTGAAGAGAAAATAAATGCGAATGATATGTGTTTCCCCAAGATGAAATGCAATGCTGAATGTGGGAGTGGATGAACGAATAATAGAGGAAAATGAGAATAGGAACATGAAAATACAGGCAAACTTTAATAAGTACTCTAATACCATACGCCATTTTTCGGGAAATGGATGTGGTGCTATACCTTTGTGGCAAATTTTCAAGGGGATGGTTTCACTGTTTGATATGCCCAGCATCAACTGTACAGAGGGAGAAAAGCTACTTCCAGCTGCACGCAGCTGTGCATTTGGTACCTTCTTCTGCTACGCACAGGAATATTTGCTTGCATCGACTGGTTATTGTCCCATCTCTAGTTGTGGGCCCCTGGTGACACCCCCCCCCCCCCCCCCTTGTCTCGCAGTGATCCTCCACTGAGTGAGGAGACTCTCCCGTCGGGTGAGTGGATCTGCCACCGGTGCTCGGTGCTGGCCGCCAGTGTGGGAGACGAGCAAAGCGAAACTGGCAGCAGCACGGGCAGCTGCACGGGCAGCAGCAGCAGCTATGCCAGCAGCAGCACAGCCAGCAATCCCTTGCACATGCTTGTGGCTGCTGCGTCCATGCTCAACGCGCAGCAGTTCGAGCTCCCCAACGAGATGGGGTGCCACGTTGCCCTGCCTGGCAGCAGCAAGCGTCCACGGCCCACCCGGGGCCGGCGGCATGACCTCGAGCCTCCCGTGCCGTTGCCACTGCGCGTCTGTTTCGTCTGCCACAGGTGAGTGGGCCTGAGTTTCCAGCGCCCTCTGCAGTCAGTGTGGAAAGCAGGGACGTGCCAAGAGGCATTGCTGGGGGAGAGTGTCAGCAGAGCTGCAGCGCAGCTAGTAGGACCCATCTGCCTTGGAAGCATATCTTGCCCCCTCTTCTTATTTCGCTCTTTACGGCCGCCGCGGTGGCTCAGTGGTTATGGTGCTCGGCTGCTAGCCTGAAAGACGCGGGTTCGATCCCGGCCACGGCGGTTGAATTTCTTTGGAGGAGAAATTCGAGGCCCGTGTACTGTGCGATGTCAGTGCACATTAAAGAACCCCAGGTGGTCGAAATTTCCGGAGCCCTCCACTACGGCATCCCTCATAGCCTCAGTCACTTTGGGACGTTAAACCCCATAAAACCTAAACCAAACCTAAACCTTATTTCACTCTTTAGCTATATGTCCTTGCCCTTTAGCTATGTGTTAGCACCCCGTCGATCATGCTATACAAAAAATGTCAGTTTTTAGATATCTCATAGTATCTGCTGAATCACCTGTGCTTGTTTGGCCACATTCGAGTTCCCATGCACGTGCATTCAACTGTGTTCACCCCTATCTGTCTTTACTCCCCCCCCCTTGTGTGTGATATATACGCGGCGGTTTATGAAGACATTAAAGTGTGGCAAGGTAGCGCCTCTCCTGTCGTTTTTTCTCCTACTTTGTGCCGTCTTGTTGCGTTTTAATGTGCATGTTGCTTGACCAGTAGAACCGCAACCCTCTAATGCCCAGGCATTCGAAACGTCGGATGAAAGCTATGAACTCTCGGGATTTCATCACCGATGGCCCCTTGAAGGCAGAAATGTATGAAGCTGGGATGTTCTGAAAGAAAAAAATAACTGTATAATTGCATTGAGCTAATTTTGATAATTTCTGAACGTGTAAGGTCCTCAATACAGTGTGCAAATGGGCAAATGTGCTGTAAAATGGGCGCATAATTCAAAACTGCTCCATCATCTGTGAAGGCAGCCTTATGACCATATAAATTTTGGGCTGTTCTGCTGTTAGGGCTAGCCTTTGCATGAGTAAATCTTTTGGTGGGCATCCTGCATCTCTTTTGGCCTTACAGGGATGGATTATGCTAGAGAAGGCTGTTACTTCAATTCGTTCTGCGTGCTGTATGATGTAAGGAAGGGTAAGTGGGCTTTGCTTTGTGTAAACTGTCACAACAACAAGGTGATTAACAAGGTTAATCGACATCTGCAAGGTTTGACAGCAGTTGTCAGTCGTTGTGAGGGTGTTGTGCAGACTTCTTTGTGTGCAATACAGTTGTCGTCGGCAAACGCCCAAATGGTGGCGTCGAGGCTGCTTGCTGTGTGATCGTAACTCATCACAAACGTGAAATCTGAAATGATATATCTTTTTTCTGAAAGAACAGCGGAAGGCACACTGACAAATTTGTTATTGTTTTTTGTTTTATCTCGCACGCTTCCAGTAGATAGCACTCACGCCTCATTCTTGTGCGAGCAGTGACCATCGTGTCAACCTATTCAAACCGCGGCTGGCGTTGTGTGGCTGGGATGTTGAGAGTTCAGCATTTGAAAGACGTATAGCCTGGCTAGGTGGTTTTACATGCCTGAATTCGCCGCAGCACATGGAGATGAAAGACGGTGACCGAAGAAAGCACAGTTGTGTGGTGTTCCGTTCTATCCGTCGTGTCTGTTTTTGTGGGGTGTGCAAAAGGGTTCCGACACACCTCCCATGGTGTGGTGTGCTAAGGTGATGTCAGTGCCATGAGGTTCTTGTAGAACCGCAGACGATGACATGCCGGGCAACTATAATCAACATAGCATAGTGGGCGAGTTGGTATTGCATCTTTAAGGAACGAAACGGCGCAACTAAAACGAAGGACCAAGAAAAAGAGAGACACGAACACACGCTGACTTACAACTGACAGTTTTAATCGGAAAACCACATATAAATAATCTCTAATCGCTGCGTCACAGCCTCACGTCCATATGTGCATCGGCAGTCTCACAGATGGAAGAAGATAGCGGCGAAGTTTGGGGGCAAGGTCCTGTTTTCAGCGCCTAATAAGCTGAGCAAGGTTCCGGCGTCAGTGAAACGCAAGAAAGAAAACGGCAACACCACAGAAGGGTGCGGAGTCTGTCATGCCACTCAGTTTGTGCAGTGCAGAGTTGGAGTCGTCTACAGGATTCCGTTCTTGTGCGGCCATTTCTACGTGGGCCAAACAGGCAGGTGCCTCAACGAACGCCTTTTGGAACACGCTAATTCTTTGCGTGGCTCCGGTTCGTCAAAACTGGCTGCACATTGCAAATCCTGCCTATGCACTCCGTACTTTGACAACACTGTTGTGCTGTATCGCCATAAAGAACAACTGGTACGGGAAGTAGTAGAGGCGTATCATATCTGCACAGAAGTTGACTCATGTGTGAGCAGCACTTCGATGGCCTTGTCTAAGCGCGAGATATATCTGTTGGAAAAGTGTGGGAGCCTGTAGGTGCTTACTTTTTGCCAATGGTTTCTCCTTTCTTTTTATGTTAGTACTTTGCAATGACGACGTGAGGCTGTGACGCAGCGATTAGAGATTATTTATATGTGGTTTTCCAATTAAAACTGTCAGTTGTTAGTCAGCGCATGTTCGTGTCTCTCTTTTTCTTGGCCCTTCGTTTTAGTTGCGCTGTTTCGTTCCTTAAACTGTAATCAAAGCTCCAGAATTCAAGAAATGCCTCGGCGCGGCAAACAAGGACAGGACGTAGAAAACGCACCACAGAGCGCTCTGTGGTGTGTTTTCTACGTTTTGTCTTTGTCTGCCGCGCCAAAGAATTTCTTGAAGTATGGATCATCAACTGGCCTACAAAACAACCCCCCAGAATTGCTTGTGCAGTGCCCAAGTGGACCATCCTGTGTGCCTTCGATGACTCCTTGGCTTTGGCTTGTGGGGCCTGTGGAGGACAGAGCAAGGGGACCTCAGTCTTTGTTTGGCTTCGAGAGAGACTCTGCTTTTGTGCTTCAGTGTGTGTGTGTGTGTGCAGGACCTGCAGGTGGGCCCCCCTGATCCAGTGCGACTACTGCCCCCTGCTGTTCCACGCTGACTGCCTCGAGTTCCCCCTGGCCTCCCTGCCCACCGGCCGCTGGATGTGCCCCAACCACGCCGAGAACTTCCTCGTGAGTTGTTCTCTCTTTTTTGAGCTGTTTAAGGGGAGGAAGAAGGTCTTGAAAAGAAAATTTTATTAATGAAGTCACAACTATGAAATCTTCAGGAAACATGAATTTTTGCATGCTGATTCCAAATATGTAATTTACTTTCATGTAAAACTATTCCTTGAGAACTCATGCAATTTTTATGCAAGTATTTTGCGAAGAGTTTTGAAGAAAATTTGCTCCAGGAAACTCGATGAAATGTATGCCATTGGGTTCTCTCGACACCAAGGAATGCAATAACCGTAAAATTGTCTTCCTGCCAGTCATAGAACTTAAGTCATAGGGTTTTGAAGTTGTCGTTTCAGAAATGAGAAGGAAAGTGTGTATTCCTGTTTCTGAAGTGGCAGTATCATTACCCTAAAATTCATCTTTTATGATAGGCAGGATGGTAATTTTACCCTTATTGCATTCCTTGGTATCAAGAGAACCCAATGACACACATTTCAGCGAGTTTCCCGCACCAAATTTTCTTCTGAACTCTTTGCAAAATACTTGCATAAAAATTGCATAAGTACTCAGGGAGTTGTTTTACATGAAATTAAATGATATATCTAGAATGTGCGCACAAAAATACATGTGCCCTGAAAATTCCACAACTATGAGTAGATCAATAAATTTTTCTTTTCAAGACCAGGCTCCCCCCTTAAGGAAAAAATCCCCGGAGAAGCAGCCTAGGTGGGCCACCCAGGTCACGTTACCTAGTGGCGTCATCACAGCCTGTCCACCAGATTGTGAGGAAACTGACCGCCCTGGCACGTGGCAGTTCAATTAGTGATTGTCACGAGAGATTGCTCGGGAAGAGCAGCCTGGGTCGCACAAGCCCCTCTGGTGGCAGCACCTGCCATCGCAGATCACTGGCGCATCGCTTAACCGCTGGAACACTGTGCCGGAAATAGTACGCGGACTCCCAGCAATCTATGAATATAAAGTAAGGAATGGCCTGTTCCGCACATATGGACATTAACCCATTAACACTATCGCGTCATGGGATGCGCACACAGCGATGGCATAGAGGTAGAGCATCCGCCTCGTGTGCAAGAGGACCAGGGTTCGAATCCCGGTGCTGTGCAATTCTCCACGGGGTTTAAAAAGAGAAAGATACTTTGTGTGTCGATGGAATTGCATAACCTGGCCTGGGGTGCGGCCTGCTCTCGGTGACCAGAACCAACAACGCACTTCCTCACCAGAACAGGATTTGGCCCTTGTGATGCAGTACTGGGCCGCAACCTTCTGTGAACAAACCAATTAACCCTTGGTCCTCAGTCCCCAGCAGCTGCGGAGCAACTGACCAAGGCGGCGGTGAGAACTGTGATGCAGCGGAGGGTGCTTAGAATCTTTGGCTCCGGACAGGCCGCCATTGGAAGCCGAACCTGGCAACGTTTAACACAAGAACCTTGTCAAGTGAGGCTAGCTTAGCCTTGCTGTTCGAGGACTAGCGGGTATTAAATGGGATGTCATAGGGCTTAGTGAGGTTAGAAGGACAGTTGAGGTGTATACAGTACTAAAGGGCTGGCATGTACTGTGCTATCGTGGATTAGTGGACAGACAAGAACTAGGCGGCGTGGGATTCCTCATCAATCAGGATATAGCAACCAGTTCTACACAAATCTACACAGTATCCAGTGTAATCAGAACGTTAATGAGAGAGGCAGTGGAGCACAGCAATGGGACATTCCGCCAGTTATGGAGGAGGAAATAAAGAAAGCCTTAGAAGCAATGCAAAGGGGGAAAGCAGGTGGTGAGGATCAGATAATAGCAGACCTGTTGAAGGACGGAGGGGAGATTGTGTATACGCAATGCCTTATGATCTCTAGTGTACCAGAAGCTTGGAAGAACGCTAACATTATCTTAATTCGTAAGAAAGGAGACGTCAAGGACTAGAAGGATTACAGACCATCAGCTTACTGTCCGTTGCCTATATGGTATTTACAAAGGCAATCTCTAATAGAGTCAGGACAACCTTGGACTTTAGTCAACGAAATGATCAGGCAGGCTTTTTGTAAAGGATACTGCGCAAATAGACCATAATCACGCAATCAGTTAGGTGATAGAGAAATGCGCAGAATACAGCCAACCCCTATATATGGCCTTCATTGGTTACAAGAAAGCATTTGACTCAGTGGAAACCTCAGAAGTCATGCAGGCATTGCGGAATCGGGGTGTGGAAGAGTGTTATGTGAAAATATTGGAAGATATTTATAACGATTGCGCAGCTACCATAGTCCTCCATAAAGTCAGCAATAAAATTCCTGCAAGGGAGGGTGTCGGGCAGGGAGACACGATCTTGCCAGTGCTATTCACTGCCTTTTTACAGGAGGTATCCTGAGGCCTGAACTGGAAACAGTTGCAGATAATAGTTAATGTAAAATAAGTAAGTAATCTCGGATTCGCTGATGACATTGCCACGCTAAGTAACTCGGAGGATGAACTCCAAAGCAATATCAATGATCAACAGTCTAGGAAGGGAACAGCAGTTCACAGTTAGTAGCGAGAGGCTGGAAGTGGTAAGGGAATATGTTTATTTAGGGTAAGTAGTGACTGCTGATTTGGATCATGAGAGGGAAATAACTAGAAGATTAAGAATGGGGTGCAGTGCATATGGCAGGTTCCCTTAGCTCATGAATGGCAGATTACTAATATCCCTCAAGAGAAAAGTATATAACAGCTGTACCTTACCGGCACCCACCTATGAGGCAGAAACTTGAAGGCTAACGAAAAGGGTTCAGCTTAAGTTAAGAACAACGTAGCGAGCTATTCAAAGAAAAATGATAGTTGTAGCATTAAGAGATTGGAAGCAGGCAGAGTTGTAATATAGAAAAGAGCGGGAACCAAAATACAGGTACCACCGCCACAGGCCAAACTCACAAGCACAAGTGTGATGACATCATAGGACAAGACAGTGTTGCTAGAATCAATGGTTCTAGCAACACAATGATTCTGGTTGTTGCTAGAACCAGTGGTTCTAGCAACAACCAGACAAAAGACAACCGACAAAAGACAACCTGAATGATGTAAGCGAAGAAAATCAATACTTAGCGGCGTCACAGGCGACCAGATGAGTTTATATATATCATGGCGCTTCGCATCTATGTGCCTTGCATGACCGCGTCGTTTCGTTTTTGACGTGCCTTGATTTACAAGCACGGAACAGCAGAGGAACTCCTAGTGCCGCTTCAAATGCTAGTTAACTTTTGAAGGAGCTTGTTAAGGTTGGTCAGATGATCACCATGGTTGATGAAAAACTATGATGGCACGATTTTCGGTGATCGTACAAGGCAGTTTGCAGTGTAAAGAGTACCTTGACTCTTCGTACGCTCGCCCGTGAAACGTTCCTGGTTGTGCCAGTCAACTTCCAACTACTTGACGCTCTGTGGGCCTGAGGTCGCTGAAGTGCAGGCCGAAGTTATTCAACACTTTTAGCATACCGTGTTCCCATTACCGGTACCTGAGTTCCGGGAGCCAGCATGCAGCCAATGCGTGCGCAAATCTCCTTGACGTTGCCAGATGGCGCCATGTACCCGGCAGCTAGGCACGCGCCTGCAGCATCGGGATCAATCAGCACCTGCTCACCGGTGGTAGGCGGGCTCCCAGTTCTCCGCTAACGGCAAAAAGGTACATGGTATGCTAAAGGTGTCTATTTGTAAGAACTTCATTGACGACTTCAAGAACGGGATCCATCGTAACGCTGGCAAAAC
The DNA here is from genome assembly GCF_055824585.1 of Amblyomma mixtum. Taxonomy (NCBI): domain Eukaryota; kingdom Metazoa; phylum Arthropoda; class Arachnida; order Ixodida; family Ixodidae; genus Amblyomma; species Amblyomma mixtum. The sequence goes on along the minus strand of NC_143021.1, from coordinate 56,063,952 downwards.
GCTGGGGCAAACGTAAACGAAGCGACGGTAGCGACGGCCGCAATAGCCGATAGATGTCTTCAACGTGCGGCCGCTGGTAGCTTTCATTTCGGCTGCTGCTAGGCCGCACTGCTAGCTGCCAGAAATCATGGAGTCTCCGCTACGTCATGTTTCACGTCACTTAGTCCTTCGTCGTCATAAGTTTGAGTCCAAAGTTTGAATCAGAGTGGTGGGAAAAACTTCTTCAACTTCGAACCCAAATTTCTTAGAAATAAATGCATCTTTCAATGCTGGCCAAGTGGCAACAAAGCCATGAAATGCTGAACTATCGGATTTTAGCTCTCCTCACTGTCCCTTTAAGGGTAACGGAGTGGATTCCAAGAATAGGCAAACATAGCAGGGGGCGGCAGAAAGTTAGGTGGGCGGATGAGATTAAGAAGCTTGTAGAGAAACGGTGGCCGCAGCTGGCAAGGACAGGGTTACTTGGAGAGACATGGGAGAGGCCCTTGCCCTGCGGTGGGCGTTGTCAGGCTGATGATGATGGCTGTCGTGTCATACCCTTAAGGTGGAGCTTAAGCTGTGCCCCAGTGGAGGGTTGTGGGTGGAGAGCAGCTTTTCTTCCTCTGCCTGCAGGACGAGAAGCTGCTGAGCTCTGTGAGCTTGACCGAGCGCGTCCGCCTCTGGGACCGGTTTGGGGGTGGCAGCCGGATGAACCAGGACGCGGTGAAGCTGGCCTTCCTGACGCGGGCGCACCGGGTACACCCGCCGTTTCGGCTCAAGCGCCAGCGACCCCGGTTGCACCGGGCCCACATCCCGCGGGCGGTGCGTGACCACTACCGGCGCCGGCCGCCTCCCCTGGGCGCACCCCCACAGCAGGACGAGCAGGAGCTGTGGCTGGCCTCCCTGGTGGCCCTGCAGCTGGCCCTGGCCGCCCGCGGAGGGGGGGCAGCGGTGAGTGACTGTCCCTTCTTTCGATAGAAATGGCTGCTTTCTTTGTCAGTGGGCAGCGATGAGTGACTCTCCCTTCTCCTGATGGAAGATATTGATCTTGATATGCTAGTGCAACAGATCTGTAGGCGTTTTCTTTGTCAGTGGGCAGCGATGAGTGACTCTCCCTTCTGATGGAAGTGGCTGCTGTGTACTTAAGGGGACCCTGAAATGATATTGATCTTGATATGCTAGTGCAACAGATCTGTAGACGTTTTCTTTGTCAGTGGGCAGCGATGAGTGACTCTCCCTTCTCCTGATGGAAGTGGCTGCTGTGTACTTAAAGGGACCCTGAAATGATCTTGATCTTGATATGCTAGTGCAACAGATCTGTAGACATTTTCTTTGTCAGTGGGCAGCGGTGAGTGACTCTCCCTTCTCCTGATGGAAGTGGCTGCTGTGTACTTAAAGGGACCCTGAAATGATCTTGATCTTGATATGCTAGTGCATTAACACGTTTTGGCGGGCTAGTTGGTTAAGTATCTTGAATAAACAGCGCGAACGAAGACGAGCACAAAAGACAAGAAAATGGACGACACAGCGCTGACTAACAACTGAGGGTTTATTGCTGATCACACAAGTATAAATACATAGATGTCGGCAGAGAGGGAAAGGTATACAAAGTGCAAAAAAAAAAAAAGTGGGGAAAAAAGTGGGGAAAAAAGCAGGTGTCGATGTTGTGTTTTCCGCGCCTGATCGTCTGGCTGGTTTGTGCCGATCTGTTAATGAGATCAAAAGAAAATTGGCGAAGTGCACAACTAAGCACCAGTCACGCTTCGTCCCTTGTGATAAGGGGGTTGTTTATAACATCCCTCTGCCCTGTGGAGGGCAGTACGTTGGACAGACGGGACGATGTATCAATAAAAGGCTGAGCGAACACAGCTATAAAGTGTCAAAAGTAGTTTCCGGTCACCTCGGCATTCATTGCCGGGATTGTGAATGGGCAAAGACAGATAAAAAACAGTGCGTACCGCTATATCATGAAACCAAGGTCATTGCCAAAAATCGGGAAAAAACTGCGAGGGAAATTATCGAGGCCTACAACATATTCAAGCAGGGAAATGCATGTGTAAGCACTCCTTCGCTAACACTACTGGAAAAAGAGCTGTCACTCCTGGGGGCTGATAATCTCCGCTGATTTCTAGCGCGCTTCTGTTGCTGTTGTCTCATTTATGGTTGTTTTTTTTTGCACTTTGTATACCTTTCCCTCTCTGCCGACATCTATGTATTTATACTTGTGTGATCAGCAATAAACCCTCAGTTGTTAGTCAGCGCTGTGTCGTCCATTTTCTTGTCTTTTGTGCTCGTCTTCGTTCGCGCTGTTTATTCAAGACGCTAGTGCAACAGATCTGTAGACGTTTTCTTTGTCAGTGGGCAGCGGTGAGTGACTCTCCCTTCTCCTGATGGAAGTGGCTGCTGTGTACTTAAAGGGACCCTGAAATGATCTTGATCTTGATATGCTAGTGCAACAGATCTGTAGACATTTTCTTTGTCAGTGGGCACCGGTGAGTGACTCTCCCTTCTCCTGATAGAAGTGGCTGCTGTGTACTTAAAGGGACCCTGAAATGATCTTGATATGCTAGTGCAACAGATCTGTAGACATTTTCTTTGTCAGTGGGCAGCGATGAGTGACTCTCCCTTCTCCTGATAGAAGTGGCTGCTGTGTACTTAAAGGGTCCCTGAAATGATCTTGATATGCTAGTGCAACAGATCTGTAGACATTTTCTTTGTCAGTGGGGAGCGATGAGTGACTCTCCCTTCTCCTGATAGAAGTGGCTGCTGTGTACTTAAAGGGTCCCTGAAATGATCTTGATATGCTAGTGCAACAGATCTGTAGACGTTTTCTTTGTCAGTGGGCAGCGATGAGTGACTCCCTTCTCCTGATAGAAGTGGCTGCTGTGTACTTAAAGGGACCCTGAAATGATCTTGATCTTGATATGCTAATGCAACAGATCTGTAGACGTTTTCTTTGTCAGTGGGCAGCGATGAGTGACTCTCCCTTCTCCTGATGGAAGTGGCTGCTGTGTACTTAAAGGGTCCCTGAAATGATCTTGAGCTTGATATGCTAGTGCAACAGATCTGTAGACGTTTTCTTTGTCAGTGGGCAGCGATGAGTGACTCTCCCTTCTGATGGAAGTGGCTGCTGTGTACTTAAAGGGACCCTGAAATGATCTTGATATGCTAGTGCAACAGATCTGTAGACGTTTTCTTTGTCAGTGGGCAGCGATGAGTGACTCTCCCTTCTCCTGATGGAAGTGGCTGCTGTGTACTTAAAGGGACCCTGAAATGATCTTGATCTTGATATGCTAGTGCAGCAGATCTGTAGACATTTTCTTTGTCAGTGGGCAGCGATGAGTGACTCCCTTCTCCTGATGGAAGTGGCTGCTGTGTACTTAAAGGGACCCTGAAATGATCTTGATCCTGATATGCTAGTGCAACAGATCTGTAGACATTTTCTTTGTCAGTGGGCAGCGATGAGTGACTCTCCCTTGTCCTGATAGAAGTGGCTGCTGTGTACTTAAAGAGACCCTGAAATGATCTTGATCTTGATATGCTAGTTCAACAGATCTGTAGACATTTTCTTTGTCAGTGGGCAGCGATGAGTGACTCTCCGTTCTCCTGATGGAAGTGGCTGCTGTGTACTTAAAGGGACCCTGAAATGATCTTGATCTTGATATGCTAGTGCAACAGATCTGTAGACATTTTCTTTGTCAGTGGGCAGCGATGAGTGACTCTCCCTTGTCCTGATAGAAGTGGCTGCTGTGTACTTAAAGGGACCCTGAAATGATCTTGATCTTGATATGCTAGTGCAACAGATCTGTAGACATTTTCTTTGTCAGTGGGCAGCGATGAGTGACTCTCCCTTCTTCTGATAGAAGTGGCTGCTGTGTACTTAAAGGTACCCTGAAATGATCTTGATCTTGATATGCTAGTGCAACAGATCTGTAGACGTTTTCTTTGTCAGTGGGCAGCGATGAGTGACTCTCCCTTCTCCTGATGGAAGTGGCTGCTGTGTACTGAAAGGGACCCTGAAATGATCTTGATCTTGATATGCTAGTGCAACAGATCTGTAGACATTTTCTTTGTCAGTGGGCAGCGATGAGTGACTCTCCCTTCTCCTGATGGAAGTGGCTGCTGTGTACTTAAAGGGACCCTGAAATGATCTTGATCTTGATATGCTAGTGCAACAGATCTGTAGACATTTTCTTTGTCAGTGGGCAGCGATGAGTGACTCTCCCTTCTCCTGATGGAAGTGGCTGCTGTGTACTTAAAGGGACCCTGAAATGATCTTGATCTTGATATGCTAGTGCAACAGATCTGTAGACATTTTCTTTGTCAGTGGGCACCGGTGAGTGACTCTCCCTTCTCCTGATAGAAGTGGCTGCTGTGTACTTAAAGGGACCCTGAAATGATCTTGATATGCTAGTGCAACAGATCTGTAGACATTTTCTTTGTCAGTGGGCAGCGATGAGTGACTCTCCCTTCTCCTGATAGAAGTGGCTGCTGTGTACTTAAAGGGTCCCTGAAATGATCTTGATATGCTAGTGCAACAGATCTGTAGACATTTTCTTTGTCAGTGGGCAGCGATGAGTGACTCTCCCTTCTCCTGATAGAAGTGGCTGCTGTGTACTTAAAGGGTCCCTGAAATGATCTTGATATGCTAGTGCAACAGATCTGTAGACGTTTTCTTTGTCAGTGGGCAGCGATGAGTGACTCCCTTCTCCTGATAGAAGTGGCTGCTGTGTACTTAAAGGGACCCTGAAATGATCTTGATCTTGATATGCTAATGCAACAGATCTGTAGACGTTTTCTTTGTCAGTGGGCAGCGATGAGTGACTCTCCGTTCTCCTGATGGAAGTGGCTGCTGTGTACTTAAAGGGACCCTGAAATGATCTTGATCTTGATATGCTAGTGCAACAGATCTGTAGACATTTTCTTTGTCAGTGGGCAGCGATGAGTGACTCTCCCTTGTCCTGATAGAAGTGGCTGCTGTGTACTTAAAGGGACCCTGAAATGATCTTGATCTTGATATGCTAGTGCAACAGATCTGTAGACATTTTCTTTGTCAGTGGGCAGCGATGAGTGACTCTCCCTTCTTCTGATAGAAGTGGCTGCTGTGTACTTAAAGGTACCCTGAAATGATCTTGATCTTGATATGCTAGTGCAACAGATCTGTAGACGTTTTCTTTGTCAGTGGGCAGCGATGAGTGACTCTCCCTTCTCCTGATGGAAGTGGCTGCTGTGTACTGAAAGGGACCCTGAAATGATCTTGATCTTGATATGCTAGTGCAACAGATCTGTAGACATTTTCTTTGTCAGTGGGCAGCGATGAGTGACTCTCCCTTCTCCTGATGGAAGTGGCTGCTGTGTACTTAAAGGGACCCTGAAATGATCTTGATCTTGATATGCTAGTGCAACAGATCTGTAGACATTTTCTTTGTCAGTGGGCAGCGATGAGTGACTCTCCCTTCTCCTGATGGAAGTGGCTGCTGTGTACTTAAAGGGACCCTGAAATGATCTTGATCTTGATATGCTAGTGCAACAGATCTGTAGACATTTTCTTTGTCAGTGGGCACCGGTGAGTGACTCTCCCTTCTCCTGATAGAAGTGGCTGCTGTGTACTTAAAGGGACCCTGAAATGATCTTGATATGCTAGTGCAACAGATCTGTAGACATTTTCTTTGTCAGTGGGCAGCGATGAGTGACTCTCCCTTCTCCTGATAGAAGTGGCTGCTGTGTACTTAAAGGGTCCCTGAAATGATCTTGATATGCTAGTGCAACAGATCTGTAGACATTTTCTTTGTCAGTGGGCAGCGATGAGTGACTCTCCCTTCTCCTGATAGAAGTGGCTGCTGTGTACTTAAAGGGTCCCTGAAATGATCTTGATATGCTAGTGCAACAGATCTGTAGACGTTTTCTTTGTCAGTGGGCAGCGATGAGTGACTCCCTTCTCCTGATAGAAGTGGCTGCTGTGTACTTAAAGGGACCCTGAAATGATCTTGATCTTGATATGCTAATGCAACAGATCTGTAGACGTTTTCTTTGTCAGTGGGCAGCGATGAGTGACTCTCCCTTCTCCTGATGGAAGTGGCTGCTGTGTACTTAAAGGGTCCCTGAAATGATCTTGAGCTTGATATGCTAGTGCAACAGATCTGTAGACATTTTCTTTGTCAGTGGGCAGCGATAAGTGAGTCTCTCCTGATGGAAGTGGCTGCTGTGTACTTAAAGGGACCCTGAAATGATCTTGATCTTGATATGCTACTGCAACAGATCTGTAGACATTTTCTTTGTCAGTGGGCAGCGATGAGTGACTCTCCCTTCTCCTGATGGAGGTGGCTTCTGTGTACTTAAAGGGACCCTGAAAGGATCTTGATCTTGATATGCTAGTGCAACAGATCTGTAGACGTTTTCTTTGTGGGCAGCGATGAGTGACTCTCCCTTCTCCTGATGGAGGTGGCTGCTGTGTACTTAAAGGGACCCTGAAATGATCTTGATCCTGATATGCTAGTGCAACAGATCTGTAGACATTTTCTTTGTCAGTGGGCAGCGATGAGTGACTCTCCCTTGTCCTGATAGAAGTGGCTGCTGTGTACTTAAAGGGACCCTGAAATGATCTTGATCTTGATATGCTAGTGCAACAGATCTGTAGACATTTTCTTTGTCAGTGGGCAGCGATGAGTGACTCTCCGTTCTCCTGATGGAAGTGGCTGCTGTGTACTTAAAGGGACCCTGAAATGATCTTGATCTTGATATGCTAGTGCAACAGATCTGTAGACATTTTCTTTGTCAGTGGGCAGCGATGAGTGACTCTCCCTTGTCCTGATAGAAGTGGCTGCTGTGTACTTAAAGGGACCCTGAAATGATCTTGATCTTGATATGCTAGTGCAACAGATCTGTAGACATTTTCTTTGTCAGTGGGCAGCGATGAGTGACTCTCCCTTCTTCTGATAGAAGTGGCTGCTGTGTACTTAAAGGTACCCTGAAATGATCTTGATCTTGATATGCTAGTGCAACAGATCTGTAGACGTTTTCTTTGTCAGTGGGCAGCGATGAGTGACTCTCCCTTCTCCTGATGGAAGTGGCTGCTGTGTACTGAAAGGGACCCTGAAATGATCTTGATCTTGATATGCTAGTGCAACAGATCTGTAGACATTTTCTTTGTCAGTGGGCAGCGATGAGTGACTCTCCCTTCTCCTGATGGAAGTGGCTGCTGTGTACTTAAAGGGACCCTGAAATGATCTTGATCTTGATATGCTAGTGCAACAGATCTGTAGACATTTTCTTTGTCAGTGGGCAGCGATGAGTGACTCTCCCTTCTCCTGATGGAAGTGGCTGCTGTGTACATAAAGGGACCCTGAAATGATCTTGATCTTGATATGCTAGTGCAACAGATCTGTAGACATTTTCTTTGTCAGTGGGCAGCGGTGAGTGACTCTCCCTACTCCTGATAGAAGTGGCTGCTGTGTACTTAAGTACACAGCAGCCACTTCCATCAGGAGAAGGGAGAGTCACTCACCGCTGCCCACTGACAAAGAAAATGTCTACAGATCTGTTGCACTAGCATATCAAGATCAAGATCATTTCAGGGTCCCTTTAAGTACACAGCAGCCACTTCCATCAGGAGAAGGGAGAGTCACTCATCGCTGCCCACTGACAAAGAAAACGTCTACACATCTGTTGCTCTAGCATATCAAGCTCAAGATCATTTCAGGGACCCTTTAAGTACACAGCAGCCACTTCCATCAGGAGAAGGGAGAGTCACTCATCGCTGCCCACTGACAAAGAAAACGTCTACAGATCTGTTGCATTAGCATATCAAGATCAAGATCATTTCAGGGTCCCTTTAAGTACACAGCAGCCACTTCTATCAGAAGGGAGTCACTCATCGCTGCCCACTGACAAAGAAAACGTCTACAGATCTGTTGCACTAGCATATCAAGATCATTTCAGGGACCCTTTAAGTACACAGCAGCCACTTCTATCAGGAGAAGGGAGAGTCACTCATCGCTACCCACTGACAAAGAAAACGTCTACAGATCTGTTGCACTAGCATATCAAGATCAAGATCATTTCAGGGTCCCTTTAAGTACACAGCACCCACTTCCATCAGGAGAAGGGAGAGTCACTCATCGCTGCCCACTGACAAAGAAAACGTCTACAGATCTGTTGCACTAGCATATCAAGATCAAGATCATTTCAGGGAACCTTTAAGTACACAGCAGCCACTTCTATCAGGAGAAGGGAGAGTCACTCATCGCTGCCCACTGACAAAGAAAATGTCTACAGATCTGTTGCACTAGCATATCAAGATCATTTCAGGGTCCCTTTAAAGGGACCCTGAAATGATGTTGATCTTGATATGCTAGTGCAACAGATCTGTAGACATTTTGTTGGTCAGTGGGCAGCGATGAGTGACTCTCCCTTCTCCTGATAGAAGTGGCTGCTGTGTACTTAAAGGGACCCTGAAATGATCTTGATCTTGATATGCTAGTGCAACAGATCTGTAGACATTTTCTTTGTCAGTGGGCAGCGATGAGTGACTCTCCCTTCTCCTGATAGAAGTGGCTGCTGTGTACTTAAAGGTACCCTGAAATGATCTTGATCTTGATATGCTAGTGCAACAGATCTGTAGACGTTTTCTTTGTCAGTGGGCAGCGATGAGTGACTCTCTCTTCTCCTGATGGAAGTGGCTGCTGTGTACTTAAAGGGACCCTGAAATGATCTTGATCTTGATATGCTAGTGCAACAGATCTGTAGACATTTTCTTTGTCAGTGGGCAGCGATGAGTGACTATCCCTTCTCCTGATGGAAGTGGCTGCTGTGTACTTAAAGGGACCCTGAAATGATCTTGATCTTGATATGCTAGTGCAACAGATCTGTAGACATTTTCTTTGTCAGTGGGCAGTGATGAGTGACTCTCTCTTCTCCTGATAGAAGTGGCTGCTGTGTACTTAAAGGGACCCTGAAATGATCTTGATCTTGATATGCTAGTGCAACAGATCTGTAGTTGTTTTCTTTGTCTGTGGGCAGCGATGAGTGACTGTCCCTTCTCCTGATGGAAGTGGCTGCTGTGTACTTAAAGGGACCCTGAAATGATCTTGATCTTGATATGCTAGTGCAACAGATCTGTAGACATTTTCTTTGTCAGTGGGCAGCGATAAGTGAGTCTCTCCTGATGGAAGTGGCTGCTGTGTACTTAAAGGGACCCTGAAATGATCTTGATCTTGATATGCTACTGCAACAGATCTGTAGACATTTTCTTTGTCAGTGGGCAGCGATGAGTGACTCTCCCTTCTCTTGATGGAGGTGGCTTCTGTGTACTTAAAGGGACCCTGAAATGATCTTGATCTTGATATGCTAGTGCAACAGATCTGTAGACGTTTTCTTTGTGGGCAGCGATGAGTGACTCTCCCTTCTCCTGATGGAGGTGGCTGCTGTGTACTTAAAGGGACCCTAAAATGATCTTGATCTTGATATGCTAGTGCAACAGATCTGTAGACATTTTCTTTGTCAGTGGGCAGCGATGAGTGACTCTCCCTTCTCCTGATGGAAGTGGCTGCTGTGTACTTAAAGGGACCCTGAAATGATCTTGATCTTGATATGCTAGTGCAACAGATCTGTAGACATTTTCTTTGTCAGTGGGCAGTGATGAGTGACTCTCTCTTCTCCTGATAGAAGTGGCTGCTGTGTACTTAAAGGGACCCTGAAATGATCTTGATCTTGATATGCTAGTGCAACAGATCTGTAGTTGTTTTCTTTGTCTGTGGGCAGCGATGAGTGACTGTCCCTTCTCCTGATGGAAGTGTCTGCTGTGTACTTAAAGGGACCCTGAAATGATCTTGATCTTGATATGCTAGTGCAACAGATCTGTAGACATTTTCTTTGTCAGTGGGCAGCGATAAGTGAGTCTCTCCTGATGGAAGTGGCTGCTGTGTACTTAAAGGGACCCTGAAATGATCTTGATCTTGATATGCTAGTGCAACAGATCTGTAGACATTTTCTTTGTCAGTGGGCAGTGATGAGTGACTCTCTCTTCTCCTGATAGAAGTGGCTGCTGTGTACTTAAAGGGACCCTGAAATGATCTTGATCTTGATATGCTAGTGCAACAGATCTGTAGTTGTTTTCTTTGTCTGTGGGCAGCGATGAGTGACTGTCCCTTCTCCTGATGGAAGTGGCTGCTTTGTACTTAAAGGGACCCTGAAATGATCTTGATCTTGATATGCTAGTGCAACAGATCTGTAGACATTTTCTTTGTCAGTGGGCAGCGATAAGTGAGTCTCTCCTGATGGAAGTGGCTGCTGTGTACTTAAAGGGACCCTGAAATGATCTTGATCTTGATATGCTACTGCAACAGATCTGTAGACATTTTCTTTGTCAATGGGCAGCGATGAGTGACTCTCCCTTCTCCTGATGGAGGTGGCTTCTGTGTACTTAAAGGGACCCTGAAAGGATCTTGATCTTGATATGCTAGTGCAACAGATCTGTAGACGTTTTCTTTGTGGGCAGCGATGAGTGACTCTCCCTTCTCCTGATGGAGGTGGCTGCTGTGTACTTAAAGGGACCCTGAAATGATCTTGATCTTCATATGCTAGTGCAACAGATCTGTAGACGTTTTCTTTGTCAGTGGGCAGCGATGAGTGACTCTCCCTTCTCCTGATGGAAGTGGCTGCTGTGTACTTAAAGGGACCCTGAAATGATCTTGATCTTCATATGCTAGTGCAACAGATCTGTAGACGTTTTCTTTGTCAGTGGGCAGCGATAAGTGACTCCCTTCTCCTGATGGAAGTGGCTGCTGTGTACTTAAAGGGACCCTAAAATGATCTTGATCTTGATATGCTAGTGCAACAGATCTGTAGACGTTTTCTTTGTCAGTGGGCAGCGATAAGTGACTCCCTTCTCCTGATGGAAGTGGCTGCTGTGTACTTAAAGGGACCCTGAAATGATCTTGATCTTCATATGCTAGTGCAACAGATCTGTAGACGTTTTCTTTGTCAGTGGGCAGCGATGAGTGACTCTCCCTTCTCTTGGTGGAAGTGGCTGCTGTGTACTTAAAGGGGCCCTAAAATGATATTGATCTTCATATGCTAGTGAACAGATCTGTAGATGTTTTCTTTGTCAGTGGGCAGCGATGAGTGACTCTCTCTTCTCCTGATGGAAGTGGCTGCTGTGTACTTAAAGGGACCCTGAAATGATCTTGATCTTGATATGCTAGTGCAACAGATCTGTAGACATTTTCTTTGTCAGTGGGCAGCGATGAGTGACTCTCCCTTCTCCTGATGGAAGTGGCTGCTGTGTACTTAAAGGGACCCTGAAATGATCTTGATCTTGATATTCTAGTGCAACAGATCTGTAGACATTTTCTTTGTCAGTGGGCAGCGATGAGTGACTCTCCCTTCTCCTGATGGAAGTGGCTGCTGTGTACATAAAGGGACCCTGAAATGATCTTGATCTTGATATGCTAGTGCAACAGATCTGTAGACATTTTCTTTGTCAGTGGGCAGCGGTGAGTGACTCTCCCTTCTCCTGATAGAAGTGGCTGCTGTGTACTTAAGTACACAGCAGCCACTTCCATCAGGAGAAGGGAGAGTCACTCTTAAGTACACAGCAGCCACTTCTATCAGGAGAAGGGAGAGTCACTCACCGCTGCCCACTGACAAAGAAAATGTCTACAGATCTGTTGCACTAGCATATCAAGATCAAGATCATTTCAGGGTCCCTTTAAGTACACAGCAGCCACTTCCATCAGGAGAAGGGAGAGTCACTCATCGCTGCCCACTGACAAAGAAAACGTCTACACATCTGTTGCTCTAGCATATCAAGCTCAAGATCATTTCAGGGACCCTTTAAGTACACAGCAGCCACTTCCATCAGGAGAAGGGAGAGTCACTCATCGCTGCCCACTGACAAAGAAAACGTCTACAGATCTGTTGCATTAGCATATCAAGATCAAGATCATTTCAGGGTCCCTTTAAGTACACAGCAGCCACTTCTATCAGAAGGGAGTCACTCATCGCTGCCCACTGACAAAGAAAACGTCTACAGATCTGTTGCACTAGCATATCAAGATCATTTCAGGGACCCTTTAAGTACACAGCAGCCACTTCTATCAGGAGAAGGGAGAGTCACTCATCGCTACCCACTGACAAAGAAAACGTCTACAGATCTGTTGCACTAGCATATCAAGATCAAGATCATTTCAGGGTCCCTTTAAGTACACAGCACCCACTTCCATCAGGAGAAGGGAGAGTCACTCATCGCTGCCCACTGACAAAGAAAACGTCTACAGATCTGTTGCACTAGCATATCAAGATCAAGATCATTTCAGGGAACCTTTAAGTACACAGCAGCCACTTCTATCAGGAGAAGGGAGAGTCACTCATCGCTGGCCACTGACAAAGAAAATGTCTACAGATCTGTTGCACTAGCATATCAAGATCATTTCAGGGTCCCTTTAAAGGGACCCTGAAATGATGTTGATCTTGATATGCTAGTGCAACAGATCTGTAGACATTTTCTTTGTCAGTGGGCAGCGATGAGTGACTCTCCCTTCTCCTGATAGAAGTGGCTGCTGTGTACTTAAAGGTACCCTGAAATGATCTTGATCTTGATATGCTAGTGCAACAGATCTGTAGACGTTTTCTTTGTCAGTGGGCAGCGATGAGTGACTCTCTCTTCTCCTGATGGAAGTGGCTGCTGTGTACTTAAAGGGACCCTGAAATGATCTTGATCTTGATATGCTAGTGCAACAGATCTGTAGACATTTTCTTTGTCAGTGGGCAGCGATGAGTGACTATCCCTTCTCCTGATGGAAGTGGCTGCTGTGTACTTAAAGGGACCCTGAAATGATCTTGATCTTGATATGCTAGTGCAACAGATCTGTAGACATTTTCTTTGTCAGTGGGCAGTGATGAGTGACTCTCTCTTCTCCTGATAGAAGTGGCTGCTGTGTACTTAAAGGGACCCTGAAATTATCTTGATCTTGATATGCTAGTGCAACAGATCTGTAGTTGTTTTCTTTGTCTGTGGGCAGCGATGAGTGACTGTCCCTTCTCCTGATGGAAGTGGCTGCTGTGTACTTAAAGGGACCCTGAAATGATCTTGATCTTGATATGCTAGTGCAACAGATCTGTAGACATTTTCTTTGTCAGTGGGCAGCGATAAGTGAGTCTCTCCTGATGGAAGTGGCTGCTGTGTACTTAAAGGGACCCTGAAATGATCTTGATCTTGATATGCTACTGCAACAGATCTGTAGACATTTTCTTTGTCAGTGGGCAGCGATGAGTGACTCTCCCTTCTCTTGATGGAGGTGGCTTCTGTGTACTTAAAGGGACCCTGAAATGATCTTGATCTTGATATGCTAGTGCAACAGATCTGTAGACGTTTTCTTTGTGGGCAGCGATGAGTGACTCTCCCTTCTCCTGATGGAGGTGGCTGCTGTGTACTTAAAGGGACCCTAAAATGATCTTGATCTTGATATGCTAGTGCAACAGATCTGTAGACATTTTCTTTGTCAGTGGGCAGCGATGAGTGACTCTCCCTTCTCCTGATGGAAGTGGCTGCTGTGTACTTAAAGGGACCCTGAAATGATCTTGATCTTGATCTGCTAGTGCAACAGATCTGTAGACATTTTCTTTGTCAGTGGGCAGTGATGAGTGACTCTCTCTTCTCCTGATAGAAGTGGCTGCTGTGTACTTAAAGGGACCCTGAAATGATCTTGATCTTGATATGCTAGTGCAACAGATCTGTAGTTGTTTTCTTTGTCTGTGGGCAGCGATGAGTGACTGTCCTTTCTCCTGATGGAAGTGGCTGCTGTGTACTTAAAGGGACCCTGAAATGATCTTGATCTTGATATGCTAGTGCAACAGATCTGTAGACATTTTCTTTGTCAGTGGGCAGCGATAAGTGAGTCTCTCCTGATGGAAGTGGCTGCTGTGTACTTAAAGGGACCCTGAAATGATCTTGATCTTGATATGCTAGTGCAACAGATCTGTAGACATTTTCTTTGTCAGTGGGCAGTGATGAGTGACTCTCTCTTCTCCTGATAGAAGTGGCTGCTGTGTACTTAAAGGGACCCTGAAATGATCTTGATCTTGATATGCTAGTGCAACAGATCTGTAGTTGTTTTCTTTGTCTGTGGGCAGCGATGAGTGACTGTCCCTTCTCCTGATGGAAGTGGCTGCTGTGTACTTAAAGGGACCCTGAAATGATCTTGATCTTGATATGCTAGTGCAACAGATCTGTAGACATTTTCTTTGTCAGTGGGCAGCGATAAGTGAGTCTCTCCTGATGGAAGTGGCTGCTGTGTACTTAAAGGGACCCTGAAATGATCTTGATCTTGATATGCTACTGCAACAGATCTGTAGACATTTTCTTTGTCAGTGGGCAGCGATGAGTGACTCTCCCTTCTCCTGATGGAGGTGGCTTCTGTGTACTTAAAGGGACCCTGAAAGGATCTTGATCTTGATATGCTAGTGCAACAGATCTGTAGACGTTTTCTTTGTGGGCAGCGATGAGTGACTCTCCCTTCTCCTGATGGAGGTGGCTGCTGTGTACTTAAAGGGACCCTGAAATGATCTTGATCTTCATATGCTAGTGCAACAGATCTGTAGACGTTTTCTTTGTCAGTGGGCAGCGATGAGTGACTCTCCCTTCTCCTGATGGAAGTGGCTGCTGTGTACTTAAAGGGACCCTGAAATGATCTTGATCTTCATATGCTAGTGCAACAGATCTGTAGACGTTTTCTTTGTCAGTGGGCAGCGATAAGTGACTCCCTTCTCCTGATGGAAGTGGCTGCTGTGTACTTAAAGGGACCCTAAAATGATCTTGATCTTGATATGCTAGTGCAAGAGATCTGTAGACATTTTCTTTGTCAGTGGGCAGCGATAAGTGACTCCCTTCTCCTGATGGAAGTGGCTGCTGTGTACTTAAAGGGACCCTAAAATGATCTTGATCTTGATATGCTAGTGCAAGAGATCTGTAGACGTTTTCTTTGTCAGTGGGCAGCGATAAGTGACTCCCTTCTCCTGATGGAAGTGGCTGCTGTGTACTTAAAGGGACCCTGAAATGATCTTGATCTTCATATGCTAGTGCAAGAGATCTGTAGACGTTTTCTTTGTCAGTGGGCAGCGATGAGTGACTCTCCCTTCTCTTGGTGGAAGTGGCTGCTGTGTACTTAAAGGGGCCCTAAAATGATATTGATCTTCATATGCTAGTGAACAGATCTGTAGATGTTTTCTTTGTCAGTGTTTGAGCCAAATTTGAAAGCTCTGCGTGGATTCTGCCATTCGCAAATAATTTTCAGAAATAGCTGCTTGCGGTAGCTTGCATAACGTCAGTGGGCAATATGGACGAGGTTAGATGGGGTGCATATCGGTGCAGTCCTGACTTGTTTTCTTCCTCAGCATGATAGCCTTTTTACCCAGGAAATCCGCCGTCAGCGTTGTCGGCATTGTCAACGTTGTGAGCGAAAAATCGCTAACTTGACTCTGGCAGGTGGTTCCTGGTGGTCGAATTTCTATGGCGGTCGAATTTCTATGGAGACAAAATTCTAGAGGCCCATGTACTGTGCGATGTCAGTGCACGTTAAAGAACCCCAGGTGGTCGAAATTTCCGGAGCCCTTCACTACGCCGTCTGCCATAGCCTGAATTGCTTTGGGACTTTAAACCCCCATAAACCAAACCATCAATTCTAGTGTGCTGTTAATTGTAATGCGCACCTGTTTTTCAAGGTCAATAAAAAATACCGTATTTACTCGCATAATAGGCGCACTTTTTTTCCAGAAAATCCGGCTCAAAGTTCGGGGTGCGCCTATTACGCCGGGAAAAATTTCCGGAAATTTTTCGACTCTCAAAATTGATCACATCGCGTAAATGCACTCGTGTACGGGCCGCACCCCGTTTTCCCGAAGAAAATATTAAAAAAAAAAAAGATCCGTGTAAGCGCCGCACCGAAACTTTCCACGACCCACGCGGGAATAGCCTTCGGAATGCACGCGCCGAGGCCTGTGCGATCGGCTCCGGCTGCGCACAACAGGCGCTTGATCGTGGAGGCCACACACGCGCACAGGAGCTTCCAGACGCCACCCACGGAGGGCGCCCGAGGTAGAGCTTATCATAATCATCAACGTTTTCCTCCGCCGCGAGCTTTCGCTATCCATATCGCCATCAGCATCTCCAGCTCTTGTTTTTGTTTTTTTGTTGCTGTCAAGTGCCGGGATCTGCGGTAGCGCGATAGTTCATCGTGGTTTATGGCTTTGCCGCGGAGCGTTGCTGTTTTAGCTCGACGGCCAAGTACCTTAACAGCTACACGGCAGGGAGTTTGCTCTCGAACACGGCTAGCGCGCGGCAGGTTGTAAAATACGACGTGGCCGAAGTTGCGACTGCGGCGTCCCTAAATTTTCTACGCGACTCCAAGCGCCGAGGTTTTCGCGGGCCTAAGTCGGGAACGTTTCCGGCTCGAGATGAAGCTTTCCAAACAGACGTTTAAAGTGAGCATCCCTGAAAACTGTGTGCGGCTGTTCTACGCGATGTCGTTGTACGTGCTGTGGGTCCGTAGCAGCACTAGTGAGGACTAGTAGTCAGTTCAGCGAAAACTTTGTTAAAATAAAGATTGGGGAGCGGGGGGTGGCGAAGTGTCAGCTTGCAATCGTGTAAATACAGTATTGATCACAGTGCCAAGTTCGGGGTGTGCCTTTTATGCGCGGAAATAAAAAAAATCTGATTTTTCGCGCCCAAACTAGGGGTACGCCTTTTATGCGAGTGCGCCTATTATGCGAGTAAATACGGTAGTGCAAAGACTTCGATTGTAACTCGCACCATATTTTGATGCTTTGATAAAGAATGAATCTGCTCACTTGGAACAACCTCTTTTATTGCAACTGCTCTAACGTCTTGATGAAGCAAACTGTGCCAACATCTCATTCGCCTTTCTGGCAGGCGCCTGTTCGCTTTCAAACCGAAAATCTACTCTTTTTCAGAAAATTTGTAATCAAGTGCCTGCTGTCTTCGAACTCTTGTCCACGTTAGGCCTCTCTGCCTTGCCAGCTGCATCCTTCAATCACGCACATAAATGTCAGGAGTACGAAACACTTGTGCCACCAGTTGCCTCTTTACACCTCGTTTCAGGTGCTAGCTTTTCTCGGCTTATTTCTTCGCACCCTGGTCAGCACCACTGGCTGCTTGCATTGTAGGCCTGTGCCTGGTGCAAAAAGGGGCAGCAGGTGCAAAAAGCAAGCGTCAACAACACGCGACTGCATCCTTCGATCAGGACTGGCTGTCCCACAGCAAAGCAGGGGAAGGAGGAAGTGGAAAGTTCAAAGGATGCCACTCCTTTTGGTTCTTTTGTGGGCCTTACTTGTGCAACCCTAGTGTGCTTTGGACCTGTCATGCACGCAGCTGCCTTTGGTGCAAGTCTGCAACAACTGCTGGGCAGTTTGTGGGAACCTCAAAGAAAGCTCCCCTTTGACACATCACAAGCTGTCCGAAATTTGCTGTCACATTTTGCCCTTCATGCGCCCTTGTGAAAGTGCCTCCATGCGCCCTTGTGAAAGTGCTTCCCCCAAGGAGACCGCAGGGTTTCGGCCTTGCTGTCTTCCTAGTGGGGGGTTGTGTTGTGCCTGAATTGAGAGGAGTGACCTTGGCGTGCAGGGCTCGGCTGAGGAGGCCCGTGATGGCGAGGACAAGCGAGTTGGCCGAGAGGGCAGTCCCGGTGAGTGGGCTCATTGGATCGCTCCACAGGTGCTACTCTGTGAGATTGCTGTCCCGAGTGCATTCAGATAGGCAAGCAGCCTGCTAACGTGTGTGGCCATCGACTCATGGCTTGAGGATAAGGCTGTTCAATGAAAGCTCCGCTGGTAGGATGACTATCAGAGTATTCACTTTCGCGAGAATGCATCGGTGTGTGCACCTCACGGTGTGGTTTCGTTTTCACGCCTTTGCAGTTCGTGACAGTGTTTGGGTGGTTGGGGCCCGTCACGGGGCTTGCAGTCTGGCGAAACGTATGCACGGGGGCTGAGTGGACTACGTGCCTTCGTCAGTGCTGTGTTTCGTGTGGCATTCACACCTTGTCTTCAGGCCTAGCGAGGGGGCATGGAAGGGATCGTGCTGCAGCTCGGGTTGCTGCTCTTCTGTCTGTTTTGCGAGCCGTCCTGTTGTGTTTGGACAGCAGTGCCTTGCCTTGTGGTTAATTGACTTCTGACGTCACTCCTCCAGTTAGAAGGCACCTGGCCGCCTTGCAGTGCTTCATGAGAGCATTCAGAAACTTTTCTGTCGTGTGAGCATTAAGACAAACTGTGGTAGTATTTTTTTCTTCAGTGACAGCAGTTGTTATTCAAAGAATTTGCAAACAAGGTATAATTGTATTTACACGTTTGTAAGTCGACTTATTTTTTAAAATATGAAAATCTGAAATGGTGGGGGGGGTCGACTTAAAGTCGAAACCAAAGCATATCACCATAAATAAAGGCAAGGCAAGGCAAACAGTAGCATACATCTATTCTGTGCTCTTTTTCAGAAGGGTCTTCCTCTTTTATTTTCAACTACACACTCGGTGCTCAAGGGCGTGTCGTTAGTTGATGGAAGAGCTGCTGTTCCAATCACAGTGGCATCGCCACTCTGAACAGCAGTGCTTCCGGGGAGTGTCGGTAGCTGATGGAAGTGCCAACGCCGCTAGCGTATAGCGCGCATAGTTTCTCTTTGGCTCTGTTTGATGTAGGTGACGGCTGCCGGCCACATTTTACCAGTTTTTAATGTAGCATTTCCTCAGTCGTCATTTGTGCTCCAGGCCCAGTAAGGGCCCCGGCTCTCTCTCATGGCTATATTCACGACTGCTGTCATTCTTGATGCCGAAGAAACGAACAACTGGGCACTGGGCGACAAGTTTGACGTTCGCAACGCGTGTGGTGGCTGCAGCGAGGCAAAATTTTTAGTTGTTCCACGTGATGGTGTGATGCGGTTGTCTGTGAAGTGGAGGATTTCACTGGATGATGACGTGCTGTGGGACCGTAGCAGCGATGACGACGACAATGAGGTTGATGGTGCAAGATGCTAAGCTATATCGAGTACATGTGGTGGTGTACGGGAGCTCTGGAATGCTGGGAAAAAAACAGTGCTGAGACGAGGGACAAAGAAAGAAGAAGACAATAGTACCGGCGCTGACTATCAACTGAAAGTTTATTAGAAACAACATGCAATGTATACCCCATCGGCAACCAAGAGCGCATGGCAACACCAAACGCTATAGTGATACAGCAATCATCAAGATACTTGAGTTCATGAACTGTTACAGAGGGGGTGCTCACGCACGAGTCACTGTTTTTGTGGGTACATATGATACGATTCACCGATTTCCTTTGTTAGTTTATCTTTTACAAGGGAAATCAGTGAAGCGTTTCATATCCACAAAAACAGTGACTCGTGTGTGAGCAACCCCTCTGTAACAGTTCACGAACTAAAGTGTCTTGACCCTGGTGATTGATGTATCACTATAGCGTTTGGTGTTGCCATGCGCTCTTGGTTGCCGATGGAGTATATCTTGCGTGTTGTTTCTAATAAACTTTCAGTTGACAGTCAGTGCCGGTCCTGTTGTCTTCTTCTTTCTTTGTCCTTCGTCTCAGCGCTGTTTTTTTTTTTTCCCAGAAGTATGTACCAACTAGGTCAACTTTCCGTTTTATTGTAGCTCTGGAATTGTAGCTGTCATCTGGGGTTGCCTTTTAGCTTGGTCATAATGCACCCCCGAGTCACTTGGCGAGCAAGCATGGCTGAAGCACAAAGGTGAAAGGTGAAAAGCACAAAGGTGAAGCACAAACGTGGCAGCATGAACAAGGCCTGGTTGTGGTGTGCAGGTCGGGAGGAGCTGAGCCAGTTGGACGAGAAGCTGGTGCACCTTCTTGCCTGGCAGCGGCTACAGCAGTTGCGGGGGTCCCAGCTGACACCCAATGGTCAGTGTCCTCAGGAGGTCAAGGGGGGGGGTCTGTGGAAATAATTTTTTTTAATGAGGTCACAGTTACGAAATCACCGGGGAGTGTGTATTCTTCTGTGCCGATTCAAACTGTGTCATTTACCATAATTAGGCATGCAATTTGTGCACTTGTGTTTTTTGTTATCCAGATTTATAAGAGAAAACTGGTGTGCTGCGCAAGCACACCAGTGCAGCCGCGTTGAAAGGTGAGTGAGTGGTGTCAAAAAAGTTGGTAATGTGTTTGTAAATTTATTCCAATAAGGAAAAGCCAACTGCGCACTGTTTACTCAGCTCACTCGTGCCAGTGGTTGCTCGCCCCTGTGAATGGCTGCAAGATAAAACCTTTGGAGTGTTGTGCTTAGCACCAGAATCCGAAAGTACCAAACCGTTGGCTGTTCGATTTGCCACTGGTCGGTTGGGCTGCTCTCGAGGTCACCGTTTTATTGCCTCTTACTGCTGGCTTTGTGATTATGTCATTCTGTGTGTATTGCTTTGAACTGCGCTCGCACCATCATGCCATCAAGCAAGGAACTATTATAAAGTGGCTCTGGGGTGGGTATGTGGGAGGTGTGCATCGATTTATATTTGGAGTCAACTTTCTTTTGGCCAGTGAGGGGTGCTAGTTGCGGGGTCGACGTATGCGCAGCAATGTATCATATACAATGCACGTTATGACCTCCTTTGTAGAGCATACAAGAGAAAGGAAAAGATGTGCTCGTTATGGCATACAAGACGGAAGACAACTGCAACTGAAATCACAGAGCACAGGGGGATGTCTTTTTTTTTATCTATTTAGTTTGTTGTTTTTCCTCAGTGGGAGATTAATAAAGAGCAGAAGAAAAAACAACCACATGCCAGTGGGTTTCAGACCCACGACTTCTGAAGACATCCTCTGGGCTCTTTGGTTTCGATGGCTGTTGGCTTCCATATAACGAGCACCTCTTTTTCCTTCGATTATATGCTTAATAGTTTAACGAGGGCCTCGGTTCTGGCAGCCTTGATGCCATAGGCAGCATAAGAGGGTTCTCACACAGCTTCCACCATCGCCATTCGATGATGCTCCTATGTGGCACTTGCGGTAATACAGGACGTACTAGGTCCGCCGCTATGGACGAGACTGGCGCTGTTGAACACCCTCAAGGTTCACTTACACTACCCATAAAATACCCCCGAAAGCAGCAGATTGGACAGCCGTCGCCGTAGCTCTGTCAGTAGAGCACCGAACACAAAATTCGGAAGTAGTGGGTTTGGATCCCACCAGCAGCATGTGGTTGTTTTTTTTTCTTCTGCTCTTCATTAATCTCCCATTGATGAAAAACTACAAATTAAAGAAATAAAAAAGACATCCCCTGTGCTATTTGATTTTGGTGGCGGTTGGCTTCCATCATGTACCACCTTGCAGAGTTCTTTAGGACGTGTTTGTGAAATCTGTAATTTGCCACCCCTTTTTGAAGCCTTAATTTTAGGAAAAAATGGGCACAAATTACGTGAGTAATGTGCTAATTTCATGTAAATCAATTCGTTGAGGTCGTGTTGTGTTGCATATGCTTTTGCGATGAGTTCTCCGGAAGTTTTGCTGCAGGGATCTTTCTAGAATTAAAAGCCATTAGTTTCTCTTATACATTAAGAAATGCAGCAAGGGTATAATTGTCGTCCTGCCTATCATAGAAGAAGTCCAGTAGTGGGGTTTTGAAGCTGCCGCTGCAGAAATGGGAACACAGTTTCCTTCCAGTTTCTGGAGTGGCAACTTCAGAATCCCATAACTCAACATCCATGATGACTTTGAGTCAGCATCACAGCAGGTGAACACGCACACTCAGGGCTCTGTGCATTCAGGGCCGCTGCTGGTCATGTACACTGGCAGTCACAGCTGGGCCTCAGCCCTCTTGGCTTGCTGTCTGATTTGGCAGGCACGTCCCACTGAAACCCCTCAGTATTTATTTTATTTATTTATTCAAGTTACCCCTAAAGGCCCTACAGAAGAGGCTATTACATAGAGGGGGGTACAATCATATTAGTAACCGCAATACGTTTTAACAAATAAGTGTAGCAAAAAACGTTAATTAATATGTAAGGCATAACACGAAGGAAAAATGAACACTAACAAAAATAACAAACTTCTACACATTTCCGTCACAGCGAAGAAGCTCTTGGAATTTTTTATTTTCAGTTTCTGTGGCGATGACTGATGGCAAACTATTCCATTCAGTGATAGTACGGGGAATGAACGAATTGGCGTAAGATGATGAATGACAGTTTACGCATTTAACTTTGAAAGAATGATCACGGCGGGGAAAGATGGCATCAGGTGACTGAAACAAATCACTGCAAAGGGATGGGTGGGGATAAAGCTTATGGAAAAGGGTTAAGCGAGCAAGTTTGCGGCGATATGACAAATCTTCCAGTTTGGCACGTTTTTTTAGTGCTAAAACGCTTGTGGAAGGTGAGTAGTCTGAAAATATGAAGCAAACAGCACGGTTCTGCAAGGATTCAATGTTAGTGATAACGTAGGCTTGAACAGGGTCTGTAAAGCATGTTGCCCGAACACAGTGTTTGCCTTGGCACCGAGGTGCAGGCTGGGCAAAGGCACGTGCATGAAAGCTGTGTTTTAGTAGTTCAAGGCACATAGGCGGCGTCTCATCTTTGCATTGTTTAGTGACACCATCTTGCCAGTACTTGGAGGCTAATGGAAAGGGTTCAACTTAGGTTGAAGCCAGCACAGCGACATATGGAAAGGAAAATGATGGTGGAACATTAAAGGGAAACTGCATAGGTTTTAGAAATTCACGAGCTTAAGAGGGTCGAATGCGTGAAACTTGCGGGTGAAGCATGCGAAGTCTTTTTGGCTAGCACCTGATATAGTGAAGTAATCGCCGATTGAAATCCGGATGCCCTTCAAGCTTCTCCGCAGCGCACAAGGCCAAGTGGGGGTGCATGATGACCTCATCGAAGGTATCTGTTCATTTCCAGCGCTTTTAAACGCCTGCTATGAAGGAAAAAAACCAACACCACTGAAGGCAAACCCTGCCAAGAGTGGTTTGGCAGTGTCTAACGAGTCAGGGCAGGGTGTGGCTGATGACAGCGCTAATTTAAAATCATACCTTCCGTGATGTCACGCTGAGTTTCCCTGCACTCCTCTGGTGCATTGAGGAGAAGCACAAAATTCAATCTTCGATTACGTCACTATTTTAAGTGCTAGAGCAAAAACATTTGGCATGCTTTACCTACGGCCTATATAGATTTGAATGCTTGAATGTCGCGAAATTCTCATGAAAGTGTTGCAGTTGCCCTTTAAGACACAGGAAGAGAGCAGAATGGGTCGGGGGACAGATGCGAATAATGACATCATAGCTGGACAAGAAAAAATGAGCAAGAGCAGGACATCTAGCACTAAGACTGCTCAGGTTAAGAGAGTCTGGTGGGGTGGATGATAATTGGCAAGTTTGCTCTGGTAAGGAGGGCACAGGTAGACAGGTGGGGGGGGGGTTATGGGAGGTTGACAAATGTGGTGCAGCAGCAGTGGTGCTTTGTGTGTGCAGGTCCGGCCGTCATCCTGCGCAGTGAGCTGCAGGCTCGGGCCATGGTGTGCCCCGTGGGGGGCCGAGGCAGTCCGGTCCCCATGCTCTACCGCACCCTCACCCTCGGCTCAGGTGGGGAGCACTTCACTCGAGTGGGCCTCGGTCTTAACCTTGCAGGCAAGGGATGAGTCTGCAGTGCTTAAACACACCTCAGGGCGTCCACAGCAGGGTTCCTTACCCGTGCACGCATCACGGGGTACAGTTAAGGGGACCCTGAAATGGTTTCTTCAATCATATTTTATTGCAACAACTCTGTAGAGGTGGTCTCTGCGAGTATTCTAGTCTGATTCAGAAAGCTGCGCGTGGAACCAATAATTTACAAACAAATTTTCAAACTTGCCGCTCACAGCCGATTGGGGCGACACCTCACTGCGCGTTTTTACCCGCCCCTACCACATGACGTAAACTGGCCAGCCTTGGCCATGGACTGGGCGACCCTTCTCATTGGCTCTGCCAATTGACGTCACGCGCAATTTTTGCAATATTTCATTTGAAACTGAGCACTGATGCTCCTTGAAATACTATTTTATTGATTGCTTATTATTTTTTAAAACACACGTATACAGAGGTAAGAATCCAGCGCATTTCTTGAAATTAAAGTGGTACTTCCGGTAATGAAGTAAATCCGTCTGCTCACAAAAAATGTGTTCTCGTCGAATCTTGGCGCCCGCCTTTGCGATTTTCCTAGCTGCACCGACGAGTCGCTGCTATAGTGTACTAGAATTATATATATCGCTGCTGTCGTCGCCCTGTGGGTCTCGGTATGGCGTGTACTGAAAGGCTCGAAGCCCATCTCAGCGGTGGCTGCACGCAGCCGCGCTTCGAGCTCCGGATCCATGCCGTTCGAGCAGCAATCAGGAGACACATGTGCGAAAACTTGGACGGCATGCCGCACCGATCGTCATCAGAAAGACTGCCAGCTATATTCGAGCAGCGACAAAGCATGCCTGCTTATGTTGGGAGCTTTCGGCAACGGCACCGCTCGTGGGCTCTCCGACCAACGAGCTCTGCTGCTGCCTGGCTGCCGTGGTCGTCGCTAGGCCTATATCTCGTTTCGCATCGAAGCCGCAGCGGCCGGCGCTTCGGATGTCGCCTGAGCTATAATAAAAGGCTTACTCTACACATCGCTTTACAGTCAACAGCATCATCTCACAGTAAAGTAATAGTATGGTCACTTTCCGCGACGCCTTCAGCCGCGAAGCGAGCGGGCGCCAGGCGAGCCGGACCCCAACGTCAGGCCAGCGGCAGCTGCAAGGCGTTGTGGTCAGAAATTTGCTCGTATCACAGTTGTTACCTAAACCAGCAGCTCAGTATTGGTCAGCGATCCTCAAAAATGACAAATTTTTCATATTTCTTGGCCTAGGGTTTATTATTTACGTCAAGAACACTCTTTAGCTCATTTTTTATGAAGCCGGCAGACCTGATCCAGGCCGGTCGGCCGGCCGGCACGCTCGGCGTACTTGACGTTCGTACAAGGAAATACAAAACAGCCATTCTACCAGAGATGATGCTTCCTAGATTTGAGCAACGACAACATGTCTGTTCAAAAGTGGATCTTTCGGCAACGACACGAACTGCGGCAACGCCGGGCGACGAACTGCGCGCTGGTCCCAGGCTGCCCTAGTCGTCGCTAGGCCTAATGGTTTCGCATCGAAGTCGTGGCTGACGGCGCTTCGGAAGTAGCTTGCGCTATATCAAAATGCCTACTCTTCACATTGCTTTACTGCGAACTCGTCCCATAATAGAATATATATTCGATTTCCACGACGCCTTCAGCAACGGAGCTAGCAGGGGGCAGGCGAAGCGCCGCAGCAGCACCAAAGCGGCTATGGGATGAAATTTGCGAGTATCGTATTCATCACTTTTACGATCAGCTCGGTATTGGCCAACGACCGTCAGAAGTGATGTATTTTTGACATGCATCTATCCCAGGGCTTGCTATAAACGTGAACAAACAATACTAGCGCGTTTTTCACTCGCCGGTGGCCGGCATCAAGGCTGGCAGGCCGGCCCGGCGTGGCTCGGCCCCGAGCGCCCTGAGGAGCGCGCTGTACGTCATCACGACGCTGCCGCTCTCCGCGCACGCTTTGGCTCCCGCTTCCCGTCGTTGCGTCTGCCGCGCGCGGCTCATCGTTGACATCTAGCAAGTTGCACGCAGGTGACGAGCTGTGATCGGACGTTGCGACGCCGTTCGCAACAGCGCACCGCAGTGAATCGCACTCACTTTCGCACATGTGTCTGCGACCACCGGAAGTAAACAAGCAGAGCGCCATTGCTTGACGTATGCATGGGCGGAGCATCGGCCCGTCTTTTCTTTTTTTTTTTTTTCGGAGCGAGCCCCGCGTGTATGAGTTGAGAGTGGTATGTGGGGGAGAGGAGGAACATCATTTTTAATCGGCGATATCTTCGGTGTTGATGGAGTTCGCTTAACAATTTTTGCGGTGCGGCGACAAGTGATGGAATACCGATCTCTCGGGGGCTTTTGCTAACCTTGGCAAAGAGCTTTTCAGGGTCCCTTTAAGGGGGACGAGGGTCCTAAGACTAACTTCTTTACCTGTGGCTAGAATCTCATGAAATTTTGCACGCAGATGCATTTTTCTCTTCTGATTCCAAGTATGTAGTCATAATTGAGCTGGTGGTCTTAGGTCAAAAGTTATCTTGAATTCTAAAGTGTAGTTAGGTAATTTCTTACGCAGCTTTAATGAACTTTCTCACTACATTTTGCTCCTTTTAATTACATGACTTAATAGCCAGCGAATTCTCATATCCGATGACATTCTTACTTTTTTTGTTTAGGCCAGGTGTAAATAGCAAAATAGAATTGGGTTAACGAGTTGCAGTGTCAAATACTGCGACCTTTTACACTTGACATTGTATACCAGGATGACATGCCTTTAGAGAAAAACAAAGGATGTTATCGGGTATGGGAACTCTCTGGCTATCAATTCATGTAAACAAAAGCAACAAAATGCAGTGAGAAAGTTCATTAAAGATGCGTAAGAAATTATCTAATTACATTCTAGACTTTGTAAGATCTAAGACCACCAGCTCAATTATGACTACATATTTGGAATCGGAAGAGAAAAATGCATCTGTGTGCAAAATTTCATGAGATTCTATCCATAAATAAAAAAGTTAGTTTTAAGACCCTCGTCCACCCTTAAAGGTGCAGTGAAGAGGAATCTGAACTCGTCTTTCTGCCACGGGAACTCCATCTGCACGTTCCCAGCATTCGTAGAAACTTCGATTTATTGCCCTGTGTGGCTGAACCAGATTAACGTTCAGCCTTTTTTTTTTAATTCTCCCCGTACGGTGGGCGGAGTCGTCCAACGCGTGGAGTGCCTTTCAGCCAGCCCCGTGGAGGCTTGCCGCTCTGCCATCAGTGGAGTAATACGTAGTTATCAGTAGTAGCAAATAGTTTGCGCGTATTTTTACTTCTGCGAGCTTATTTTGCGGCTATATTATCTTTGAATGAAACTATTTATTCACGGAAACCTAAAAAACAAAATAAAGCGAAAGCAAAGCCTCCACGGGGCTGGCTGAAAGGCACTCCACGCGTTGGTCGACCGCGCCCACCGTACGGGGAGAATTAAAAAAGAAAGGCGGGACCCGCTCGTTAATCCGATTCAGTTAGGGAAATCGGCCACACACGGCAATAAATGGAAGTTTCTAAGACTGCTCGGAACGTGTAGATTGAGTTCCCGCGGCAAAAAGATGAGTTCAGATTCCTTTTCAGTGCACCTTTAAACCTGGATGTAACTGACCTCCATGTAGCGAATTCCTTGCTATTATTTCAATAAGAAGAACAGAAAGCTGGGCGAGTTGGTAGTTATTCATTTTGTAACAGTGCGAAAAAGGTGATGACGTTTACACACGCAACAACACGAGTGCCGACTTTCAGCTGAAAATTTATTATCACAAACGACATTGCTTATTAACTACCTGGTCGTGGAATATCATTTCTGATAATAAATTTTCAGTTGAAAGTCAGCGCTCGTGTTGTTGTGTGTGTAAACATCGTTGTCTTTTTCGCGCTCTTAAAAAATGTATTATTTCAAAGTTACTCAATTCCTCAACATCACCCCGATTGAAGTGTGTGTATTTGTGAACTCCATGTAACGAAGGTGTCGCGGCGGTTGACCTTGGTACAACTATGCCGAATGCCCGTTAGCTAATGCTGCGTTAATTGAAATTTGTCTGAACCACGGAAAAGATTTTTGATGAAACGTGAACTACCATGAGAGGAATGTCTATGATCGCAATGAGCGGCCGCAGTTGACACAACACGCCGTGCTCCAGCGTCGTCGACGCTTTTGTGACGTTGCACCTAATGGCACTGCCACAGTTTATGCTCAGAAGCGGTGCAGAACAAGAGGACTAACCAAAGAAGGCACAAGACAAGCAGTGTGCGCCCAACACCCTGTTGCTCGCGTCATTCCAGTGCGTACAGCTGCTGCGCATTGGGAGCAGGAACAGCGCAGAGCGCCCGTGACACGAAGCAAGGATTCGGGCGCAACAGCAGCCAGGCAGGTTGGGAGGAGAGGGAAAAGTGGAAAGACCTCCAGCTACCTCACTCCACACGTCATACAAGCCGTAGTCGAGATATTTTTTTTGCTATCTCAAGCGTTGTAGCTCGCTGCTGGCATCACCGGCGAGAGCGACAGTTAGTCCAGACAAGGCACAGAAAACGGACATTTGCACTTGTATCAGGCCAGCTAGGAACTGGAAAACAAAGCAGAACGGGTTGGTGGACATCGTTTCCGATGTGCTGCTGCC
The DNA here is from genome assembly GCF_055824585.1 of Amblyomma mixtum. Classification (NCBI taxonomy): domain Eukaryota; kingdom Metazoa; phylum Arthropoda; class Arachnida; order Ixodida; family Ixodidae; genus Amblyomma; species Amblyomma mixtum. Next base: position 56,035,673 of record NC_143021.1, on the reverse strand, counting down.
AAGCCCACTGAACAAGTAGACCAGCTTAAAGAGAGGCTTGGCAGGCTAATCAAGGAAGGAAGCTGGGACTGGGATGAAGGGTTTCATTATGAAGACAACGATACAAATGTTGTTGAGTGTATAATTTACTACATCACAGGATTTGTATCCGGGGAGATTTTCAAGCAGACCTGCTGTGCTATGTGCAAGAAAGCACTTGGTGGTCAGAAAGGCGTTTCAAAAGTGCCGAAGCAGAACTAGTCAATTGTCAGACAAGGGGCAGATTCACGCGCCCTAACAGGCACCCCTTTCGGCTCTTTAGGGAAGCCGAAGAGCAGTTCCCTGAGTATGCACCTCTGAGAGATGATGTCATTGGTGCTGTACTGTAGTAGAACTTCAGTTTCACCCTGCCCTCTCCACTGAGAGGACATGCTCTCCAGGCTACTGCTTTATTATATAAGCCTTCGCAAGCGACAGTACTGCCGGCAATTGAAACACAAGCACACTGAAAAAAGCCAAGACTTGCGTAAGATGTCCAAGCTTGTCTGAGAGCAAGTAGCTGAGACGAGTGCAATATTTGCTATTTCTTGAACGCACATGTACTAGCAGTAAAATTTCTGTGTTGTAATTTAGGAGTTCAGTGTGTTTATGTGAAATAATTGCATCATATTGAGTTGTATGTTTCACGGGGCCGCGAAAAACACGCAAACGCATCGTCCTCGCAGAAATAGCACGCAGTTCTCATAATGTAGATGGTGGTATACTTGGAGCAGAACAACTCTTTCTAGGATCAACCGCATTCAGTCGCTTTCCCGTATTGCAGTTCATTGTACCTTCGGCCAGTAACTGCCAGTCATCGTCATCATCATAATCAGCCTGACTACGCCCACTGCAAGGCAAAGGCCTCTCCTATGTCTCTCCATTTAACCCTGTCCTTTGCCAGTTGCAGCCACTGTATTCCCGCAAATTTCTTAATCTCATCCGCCCACCTAATTTTCTGCCGCCCCCTGCTACGCTTGCCTTCCCTTGGAATCCACTCTGTTAACCCTTAAGGACCAGCGGTTATCTTGCCTTTGCATTACATGCCCTGGCCAAGCCCACTTCTTCCTCTTGATTTCAACTAGGATGCCATTAACCCATGTTTGTTCCCTCACCCACTCCGCCCTCTTCCGATCTCTTAACGTTACACCTATCATTTTTCGTCCCATAGCAAGCTGCGTTGCCTTTAACTTAAGCTGAACCCTTAACTTAGTTGAACCCAGTGGCGCAAAACTGAACCATACATCTGATCTGATGCATCGTTCTACATGATGCACTCGGTCTGTATGCATATGAACTTTTCAAGTAATTTAGCGCTAATTACTACGCAGTGCTTGTTTTGTGGAATAACGTTGAGCTATAACTTCATGGTATCACAACAGGCTGCAAATATCCAAAATGGTGAGCGCAAGCTTTCATTGCGCTCCATACGAAGATGCCGTATGGAAGCCAGCCGGGTGAGCCGTGAAGGGCATTAGTAGGAAGCGCCATCTGTGGAAGCACTATGGAAGCACAATATTATTGTGGTGTCTGCTCACCTACATGTATTCTTACACCGTGGTCTGTGCTAACCAAGGGGGCGCTGCATTGAGGCGCCCTAGGAAGCTATGGGACTGTGCCGTTGAGACGCACCTGTGGTGGGACAGGGCTGAATTTGTGCTATTTGTTTATCATTAATTTATTGCAATACCTACACCGCTCATAGATGGACATTATTGTACGAGGTAGTGCGTGCGAGAAAAAATAACTCTTTAATAAACAGTGCGAATGACGACAAGCACAAGAGACGAGGAAACGGACGACACAGTGCTGACTAACAACTGAGGGTCTATTGCTGATCATACAAGTATAGATACATGGATGTCGGCAGTGTGGAAAGATATACAAAGTGCAAAAAAAAAACCCATAAACGTGACAACAGCAACAGAAGCACGCTAGAAATTAGCAGAGATTATCAGCCTCCAGGAGTGACAGCTCTTTTTGCAGCAGTGTTAGCGAGGGAGTGCTGATGCATGCATTTTCCTGCTTCAATATGTTGTAGGCCTCAATAATTTCGTGATGAGGATTGCTGGTCACTGGCCAAAACCAATAAAGATGGAAAGACGTTTCGGGAGCGCTACGGCTCCCTTGTTCACTATGAAGCAGTCGGCGCACGGATCCGTCCTTTTGTAGCACTCAGTAGCGTTTTTACTGATTTAGCATAGATAGGATGCAGAGTCCCGTCATTCCTGTTTAGTGTGTTAGACAATGTCTGTATGATAAGCGACTCAAGATTCTGCCGTGCTGATGTGTTCTTTTCTGTTGCCAATATCTTTACTTGATCCCAGTTAATCTCGTGGCCGGATTCTTGCACATGCCCGGCGATGGCGTTAGATGTTACTTTCTGGTTTCGGACGTCGTTCTGGTGCTCTCTCAGGCGTCTCCTAAAGTCCTTTGTCTCACCAATATATATTGATGAACAATCGGCGCAGTCAATTTCATACACTACGCCTGGAAACCTTTCACGAGGGAGCCTGTCCTTCATATATCCGTGCGCCGATTGCTTCATAGTGAACAAGGAAGCCGTAGCACTCCCGAAACGTCTTTCCATCTTTGTTCACTTTGGCCAGTGACCAGCAATCCTCATCACCATGATTCCTGACCAGACGGTATGCCGTCAAACCCTCGACTACCTCAGTAATTTCCCTTGCAGTTTTTTCCTGGTTTTTGGCAATGACTGTAGTTTCACGATATAGCGGTACGCACTGTTTTTTCTCTTTCTTTGCCCATTCACAATCCCTTGTTTCTTTTGCTTGCCGTCGTTCGCGCTGTTTATTCAAGATGCTTAACCAACTGGCCCGCCAAAACGTGTTAAAAATAAATGCTGTGCATCAGAAGAAACATATTATCTATGCAGAAGGTGTGGATATTTGCACAGTGGTATGAACAGCAAGAAAACCAAAACAAAGCTTTGAAACAGCTGTGCCAGTAAGAAGTTTTTCATGAGGACTGCAGGGGACTCGATCTGGTGATGACGTCCATGTTTCTGCACTTGGTCCTCTAGAGGAGCTTCTCGAGTGTCTGGCTTTGGGTGTTTCATTCAAGGCGTTCAAACTGGGAATTTTCGCATATCCCACGTAATTAGTGTGAGCTCAGTTATGCGCCTGCCACTCTGAAAGACATTCTCTCCAAATGGTGATGTCGAGGGGGCAATGCAAGGCTGTCTGCTGAGCAGGTCTGGCTGTGTGCAGACCACACTGGCTACAGAACCTGGCAGCATTTATAGCACTGGAAACCTATCCAGCAAATTTCGCCTAGCTTCACTTCCCACAGAAATATCGGGTGCTGTACAGGATGTTGGTGTAATGCCGAGAGTGTGCAGTGTGTGACAGTGGGTATGCCTTCTGCCGTAGGGCACACCTTCACTTCACTTTATTACCTTAAAGACCCCCTCAGTTAGCGGTATTATGTAAGGTGGGGTACAGATAAAATCAAACTTTATGTACAAAAATGTTTATTCATTATAAATATGGCAGTTATACAATTAAAAAATGAGGATGGGCAGGTGGTTGCAGTGACGTCGTATGGAAGGCCGTTCCAGTCTTTGACTGAACGAGGAAAGAATGAAGCAGCAAACGCTGTGGTATGAGTCTGTGGACGGGAAACTTGCAGGGTCGGAGTGAAATGCGTGCTGGACGGCTAATGTAGGGTGGAATACGCAATGAGCTGTGAAAAAACTTCTGAAATGAGCACGTACTGGCGATGCGACGACGACAGGCAAGGTTTGTTGGGCTGAATTCTGCTTTTAAAGATGATGTGATGATATGAATCTAGTGGCTCGGTTCTGTAGCGATTCTAGTGATGTTAACCAATAGATTTGATTAGGGCTCCAAATGGGGGATGCATATTCTGTGCTGGCACAAGGTGTTGACACTGCGTTGGGTTTGTCTTTGTGCGTGTGATGTCACTTGGGACATGTTGGGGCATGCAGAGGTGTGTGTGCTTACCCGTCCGCCACCTTGCAGGTGCTGACATGGATGTGTGCCTCGGGGACTTTGGCCACTGTGACTTTGTCTCTGCCAAGCACGCCTGCATCTTCTTCGATGAGGTGCGTCCTTGCTTTTTACAGGGGCCTCAGTGGGGCCGACTGGAGTGAGAAAGGTGTGTGGGGCAGTGCCTGTGCAGGCTCCTGTGTTCGTGTGCTGCCTGCTCATTTCCACCAAAGTGCAACTCCACTGTAGCAAAGTCATTCTTATACTAGCGGTTACAGGCATAGGTGGCCTTGGCCCCACCTGTTGCATGTCAGTGGGCTTATTGTCACCGTGTAGAATGGGGACGGCATAGCTGACATTTGGACTGCCATTGACCTGTGTTGAGGGACCCCTCAACATGTATGCCAAGCAGGGGCGTTGCCAGGGGGGGGTGCTTATGGAGCTTCAGCCCCCCCCCCCCCCCCCCCCCCCCCCCCCGAAATTTTTTCGAATTGTCACCGACTGCAGCATGGCCCAAGTACATATCGCTACTTCTGCTGCCACAGTTTAGTTCTTCCCTGGATCGTCTGTCTTTCCGTGTGTAAAGTTCACTATCTGTGATTGCGCAAGATGTTTATTTGCCTTGTTTGACGCATTATACAGAGTGACTTTTGCTTAGATATGCAGATTTAATAGAGACATACATGTACTTAAATATCTTGTTGCGAGGTTTTCTATATACAGTAAACCCTCGTTAACTCGAAGTTGTAAAATCCGGGAAAAATTTCGAGATAAGCGGAGTTTCGAGTTAAGCAAAATGCCGAAAATATCAGTGCCCGGGTCACTGAGGAAGCCCGTAACAACCAGTACTGCTGACAAACGCTCCAATGCACAATGGGGGCGTTTGTAATAAACGCAAAAGAATTCGGAGAAAGAACTGAATTTTTTTATTTTGGAAAGAAGAACTTCGTGATGCTTGCCTGCTTCGCATTCGCATTTGGGCCGAGAAAAGAGTCTTCGAGCTGGCGAATGCACCGCATGAGCCGTTCGTCGCCGCCGCTGCACTCAACTTTGTTGCGGAGCAAGCGGAGCATATTCCTCGTTTCAGCGGCTGTCGGCACCTCCCGAGGCTCTTCTTCGTCAACGTGATCATCTCCGTCGTTCACTGCCATTTCAATGATATCGGCGTCGGACAGCATTCCGGTGGTGGGCACGTCTAGCTCGTATAGAGCGTATTCTTCAAATGTGACATCGCCATCTTTGTCATCACTGGCGCAGCCAGTTGCCTTGCGAACTTCGACGCAAAGTTCATCGCAACCACTGAACTCGTCAGTGCCCGGTTCGAGCGATATCTCGGCCCGAGAAAATCCTGCGTGCTTGAAACAATTCGCAATTGTCAATGCACGGACTTGACGCCAGGCTTCAGCGATGAGGTGGACTGCACCCTGCAAATCTATCTCATAATTCTTACCGCTGTCGTAAGAACACAAAATTCGGTGCAGCAGGCTCTTCCTATAGTACTTGCGAGCAGTCTCGATGATTCCTTGGTCCATCGGCTGGAGCACGGACGTCATATTGGCCGGCAGGAACTCCAGCGCGACTGCCTCCAAGTTGTCAATTTTCCCGTGACCGGGACAGTTGTCCACGACGAACAACACTTTCCGACCGTCCTTCGCCATTTTGCGGTCAAGAGCCCGGACATACTCTTCAAAAAGCGCTGCCGTCATCCACGCGGTTTTGTTCGCGCGGTAGGTCAAATCTCTCGGGAGCCGTGCATTTCTAAAGCACCTCGGGTTGAGCGACTTACCGATAACGAGCAGCGGTAGCTTTTCATCACCGGTGGCGTTGGCTCCAAAAAGTATAGTAACTCTGTCCTTGCTCTGCTTAGCGCCTGAGCACGCTTCTCCCTTGGGCGTGTATGTGCGGCTAGGCAGCATCTTATAAAAGAGGGCTGCTTCGTCTAGGTTGAATATGTCTTTGTCCGCGTAAGCCTTTTGCAGCTCGGCGAGGCGGTGGTTGCGCCAGGTGTCTGCAGCTCCTTCGTCGACGGCCCCGCTTTCGCCGTGGATAGGCTTCGAGGCCACGTTATTTCTCTGCTTAAATCGTTCAAACCAGCCATTGCTGCAGCTGAAGTCTGTGTGGCCCATCTGCAATGCCAGAGCGTCTGCCTTCTCCACCATCATTTGGGTCGTCACGGGAAGGTTGGCTGCCCTCACATTCTGGAGCCACAACATGAGTGCTGCTTCGACGTCCGGGAATTTCGAGGCCCGAATCCGTTTCCGCTTGCTAGAGAAGCTTTGCTCGAAGCCATCCAGGACCTTCTGCCTGTTCTTCAGTACTGTCGATAGCGTCGACAAAGGAATGCCGAATTCTTTGGCGATGCTTGTTTTGGACCTAACTGCTTTGTCCACTTCCTTGATTAAGGCGACTTTTTTCTCCAGCGTCAGGGATTTGCACTGCTTCGGGCGAGACATCGTCGTCCGTTGCGCACACCACACACAAACACACACGCAGCAAAAATCGAAGTCAAGGCGCAGCTCGACGAAAAACCGCTCGAGCGCTTGTGCACACACACGCGAAGGGCAGCGGACTAGAGAGGAGATCGCCCGATAAGCCCACGAGGCTTACCTCGCGAGCAAGCGGCGCGCACGTGACTTCTCCCAATGTTGCTTGACGAGGTTGACGGAAAACCGCTGCGTCCGCGGGAATTTTGTATTCACACTTCGATTGTTACCGCGTTCGGCACTTAGCAGGAACCAAGCGCTCGCTCGGAGCCTGTTTCACCTTTCGGAATTGGCCTTTGCCTTCAATCCTCCCGGTCAAAATTTCGAGATATCCGTACTGCGCCCGAAAAATACTTCGAGATAAAGGGTAGCAAATACATAGCACGTATGGGGGGTGAAGGCGCGGCGTAAAAAATTTTCGACTTAACCGATATTTCGAGATATAAGAGTTCGAGTTAACGAGGGTTTACTGTACATTTAGTGACTTTGTTTCGAGGGACACTTTTTTGTTCTTTATCAAGTTGTATCTTTGCATTTCTAATACTCGATTTTATCTTTGCACTTCTAAAGTGTAGTTTGTAGAACTGCTCGATTATACATGTGCACTGTTGCGACTAAAATTTCAGTACAATTACTCGCATTACGACCAGTAGCAGCTGCTGCTGCAGCGCAGTACACTCGAACGAAGGACAGCGTCATTGGGATTTTTCCCTGGCCGTTGCATATGTACAAAAATGTAAAGGTCTCGAACGACAAACGTTCATTAAAATATTTGTCCTCTACTTGCTCATTTCATGGCCTTTACTTTTTCATATCAGCGGCATGCACTGCTTTGCTAGTTTTGTACTTATATAGTTCTAGACTTCGTGTGATATTCTCTTCACTTATTACTGCAAAAACATGGAAGCATTGATACCAGTTACGTCTGCCACGGCTTTTAACGCGTAGAAATGCATTCTTTTATTTTAAAAAATGCATCTTTTACTTGTCTAGACAGTGGGTAGCGTTATCTAATACACAATGGCATTCTCAATATGGCAATGCATTTATTATTATTGCGTTTTATCCCTCTACAAATTCTATGAGGAGGCCGCGCTGCAACATGAGCTCCCCCACCGAATAAAATTTCTGGCTACGCCACTGGTGCCAAGTGCCCCAGATGCAGCCAAGTACAGGTCATCCCGGATATATCATAGTCGAACCTCGTTACAACATACAGCACTGGGGTGTTCTTCCATTCAAGGAAGAGCCACGAAGTTGCAGCAAAGTGTGCCGATGGAATTTCTTTATTCCATCTAACAAAGTTATTGGTGAGCATCAGCAGAGCTGGGACGCCCTCAGTGACAAGCTAGGACGAAGCGCCGTGACAGCGCTCGGTGCCGCGGTATATAAGCCCTTATCAAAAGGGCGTATCCCAGTAGCGCGCGTGTTGCTATCGGTCTGCGCGCAGCCACTACAGCCACGACAGTGAAATTTCCGCCACAATGAATTATTTCCGATTTCCCGTCAGCAGACCATACCATACTAGGCAATCCAATTATTTCTCCCCACAACGAACAGTTTTCAGGGCGAGGTTCCGCTTCAGTGAAATTTTTCTGAGTAAGGACCTGATTTTTTTTTACGTGTCCACGTACTCCCCATTAGGTTTCACCAAAAATGACTGCCAAAGACAGTTCTCACTTTCAATAGTGCTGCTGAAATTCCCTGGAGAATCGGAATTAATGTGCAGTCATGTGCGCATAAAGATGCGATGCAGCGCACGACTACCTGCGACAGTTTTGCTGGCTGCCTGGACTCCGCACTTGCGAACCGCAGTTGTTGGTGCAAGGCGGTTTTCGGATTTTTCGCTCGCTTCACTGACGAAGGCATAACGGAAACGAGCTCTAAGCGTTCATTTCAATGCGAAGCAGTTGTGTCAATGGAAATCTGCGAAAATGTTAAGCGTTGTATGTTAACCGGTGGCTAGTTCCAGAGCGCTTTCTTCGAGGCTTCTTTGAGCACGACTTTGTGCTGGCAGCGCTCGGGCAACTAGCAGACGACGGAGAGGTGCATGATATCGGGAAGCTTGATCCGGCCATCTTTATATGGACTAGAAGGACCACGGTTCTTCATGCAATGTTTTGTGCGATGCAGGCGCTTGTTTCGACTAGTCCACATTGCACATTGTCTGTGCAGCCTGCACCCTTTGCAGTAGTTCTCGCTATTTATTTATATGTTTTGCGTGCTTATGCGCGATCATATTTCGATCGTCTCACCACTTCGCAAGCACAAATGCTTGCTTAATATTGCGATCGCATACTTCTGATTCACAAAATATTTCGGCTGCTAATTTCATGCACCCGGATGTTATTGCGATGGCGTTCGAGGCCTTTCATGAGAGCAGCCGCAGATTCCAGTTCCAAGTACGCGCTCAGACGTGTGCATATATGCATGTGCTGAACGTGTTTTGCAAGGTGTCAGTTGAGCACAATATGAGAGCGTATGGTCTTCATTGCGTTGTGCGCAGTGCAAAGGCTGAAATTCTTTGAAAAACGCTTGACTGAAACATGTCCTTTATTAAAAGCTCTCACGAGCAATGTGCTCGAGGCATCTCTGTGGGCACATATGTGGCCACACACTTGTCACTATTACAGCAGCCGATCGAGTACCAATTCTGTCGTCACCAACTGTTGTACAGCTTGATGCTCGGGCCTTCTGCCACATATGCTCGAAATATCTGAGAAGTACCACAGGAAGGCACTCATCGCATTTGGCTCATGGAAGAGAAAAAAAGAATCTCTCAGCGCTTATCATCATGCAAGCACACGCACGCAGTACGTGAGGCGCCGACACGCAGGGCATGATTGTAGCGCCTTTCATTCCAGTGCCAGTTCTCTGCAGTAAAGATGTGTTATTACAGATACTACGATATGCAGCTAAATTTATTCAGTACACCTGCTTGTTCTAGGTGAACGTCCAACAAACTGATATGCGCTTTTGTCGAGATTATGCGTGCACTCCCTGTCCGCAGCAAAAGCTGGCGGCCGACAGACTACAGTTGAACGGAACGTATCCCGATTCTTTTCTGATTACAGCTTACAGGAAGCAGTCCTTGAGCATATAAATTGCAACGACCGCAGTAGAGTCAGTCACCATGCAGGGTCGATCGTCGGCGGTCATACCATGCAGTCATACTGCGTTGTAAACAAACGCGCAATAATCCGAGAGTACAGCGTGTCGTTTGATAAGCAACGCATAGGCAGTTTTTTTGTCCTATGTAGTGTCGACTGAAACACGTTAGATTGCAATTGCTCATCGCATGATTGTGAGGATTGCACCGAAGGCACATGCTCGTGTTGTCGTCGCCGATGTATACGGGTGCGAGCATGATCAGCTGTTTGTTCTGTTGTCTGCGGCACGCAGCCCTCAATAACTTAAGGTCGTTGTTTTCGATCCCAAGCAGCCTATTTCTGCCGTACGCGTGCGTGGCAATGAAACACAGCAGAACATGAAGCTAGAGAGAGCATCTGCCCTCCGTGATTCGCGACTTGTTTGCCGCTGTGACTGCCGGCTGGATGGTTCCGGTGGCCACCAGCCCATGTGATCATGATGCTTTTTCCTGTCAGAGGCGAAGTTTCTGGCAGCCAGCGGGCTGCCCGAGTGCGGTAAATCGAAGAGGCCCACTGTCGCCCAGTGTGCTTTGCAAGAAGCCTGATGCTGGCTAGCGTGTACTCTAGTCTCACTTTTGCGCCACAGGGGAGCATCGTGACAAACGTTTTCTTTTTGTTTTCTTTTTTCCACCCGTCTGTTGCACTCCGGCACTAACCATATACAGCCACTACGAGTGTCGGTGGTTCTTGGCGGATGTCTCAGCAGAACGACACTTTACCGATATGTTTGTTCCACGCCTCTCAAAACGTCAAACATCTTCGAAGAATCAGAGCAACTGCATTTCTGGCACGTCGTCTAAAGGATCAATTTCGAAGTACATGCGACTGCTACTCAGCGCGCAGTGACGCAGGCGAACACACGCATAGTCCCCGCCGAAATGCCTCCAGGCAGCACAGTCTAAGTATGGATTCTTGTTCGCCAAAAGCAAGGGTGCTTTAAAATGTGTGTGGAAAAAATATTACTTTTGATAGCAAATGTAGCTTGTGCGTTTAGTATGCGATTCAGAGATGTTCGAAGTGCCACACTGTACACAACAAAACACCCGGAGAGGAGTGGCTCGTCGCGTAGTGCACTCCCGGAAAGGTGGTTAGATACTCCTCCGAATATCACTGCTCGTACAGTAAAAGCTCGTTAATTCGACACTGACGGGACCGCGAAAAATTTCTGAATTATCTGAATGTCGAATTATCGAATGCACTACAAAAAACAATGTTTTCTGCAACAGGACGTACCTTTATTTGGCAAAGAAATCTGTTATCGTCGTCTGCTTTTTCGAGCAAATTTGAGCGACTAAGATAGCTGTAACAGCTGCCAGGTGCTCCGCGGCACACTCACCGTCAGGGATTTCTTCACAGAAGTCCTCCCGCACGGACAAGGCTTCTGCAGCTTCTTTCACTGGGTACTTCGGCATTTGGGACAACTGCCCACAATCGTCACCTTCCGACGAATTGTCGTCAGCGCCTGTCACTTCAATTATTTCATCCTCGGTCAGCTGACAGGACACAGAGGCGAGGCCCGCAGGCACTCCGCGCTAGGGGAGGAGGGGAAGCGAGCGCGGCGTCGGCCGCTTATCTGTTTTTTCAGCCGCGGTTGTTGCTGCGATGCGCGTCTTATCTTTTCTCTTTATCTTTCCTCTGATCTTTTAACTCTCCTCTATCTGCACGCGGCAGCAGTGGTGGCTCGGCTGAGCCAGTAGGCAGGCCCATGCAATTTCTTTTCATCCTTCTCTCAGTCGCAACAGCAACAACAAGCAGCGCAGTAAACACGCTGACAAAGCAATTACCAAAAAAGGCGCCGCCTTATGGTTAAATAACCGTGATTGTAGCAGTGAGAACACGTGGAATCGACGACACACGCCAAAACGAAGACGCCAGCCGCTTCGGCCGCCGCTAACCTCGCTTCCCTCGCCCTCTCTCACGCTGCTGATGACGATGACCGTACGGATGGCCTATCAGCCGCACAGTAGCGCCGCTCGTGGCAGTGTTTTTTTCTTTTTGCTCTCGGCGCACCGGCTTGGCGGGCTGCGGAGTGGAGTCGAATTAACCGACGCACGGCAAAATTTGTTCGAATTAACGAGAATTTCGCCCCATAGACTCCTATGTATAATTGTAGGGACCTTGCGTGCGCGTCGAATTATCCGAATTAACGGGGGTCGATTTAACGAGCTTTCACTGTAATAACGTGACAAAAATTCATGAGCCCTAATGGCCGTTCATTTTCACCTGCTCACTGCCTGTACAGCTTTTCCATATTCATGGGGCATAAAAATACATGGAGAAAATTTGGGAAAATTGACCATACTTCCAGTTGTACATATTAACGTAAACAGCCACGACTGTACTGCCACACTCTTTTTTTCAGCCGCATGCAACAACAAATTTGTCAGATACTTACGTAATGGCCACTGTGCGAGTGGGCTTCTCCGGCGACGATGAAGCCTTTCGTCTCGGCGCACCCGGGTTCACAGTCTTCGCACACTGAAGAGGGAGCGTCGTTAAGTGCATGCACATCTGTGGCATCTGTGGGGATCCATGTTGCCCCTCGCCCGCCAGATGCACCCTTCTCTCTCTCGTGGCCTACCGCGGCTCTTCCCCTGGCAGCCCCCGACTAGGCGCAGCAGCGGAGGGAGCGGAGGGGACGTGCCCGCGACTACACGTCGTCACGTGGGCAGCCCTCCTTACCCACCCCTCTCGGTTTCGGCGGCCGCACGGGCCGCGTGCACGGGACACAGAGAGCCAGAGAGTTGACAGTGAGACGTCAGAGAGAGCGGACGCGACACCAGCGGCGGCCCAGGTGACCCGAACGGTTCTGTGCCTGTTTCCTGTGCCCGTTTCCCGTGCCTGCTGCCTGCCTGCTGCCTGCGCGCGACCGAGGGAAGCCATTGGGAGATCCCAATAAAAGGTTTTGCCTGCGGGCTTATTCCTCGGTGGTGGTGTTCCTCGCGGCCGCAGGTGTGGTCGAGCTAGCGGAGTGGCGCTGGCCCTGAGTGCAGGGTCCAAACCGTGCCAGTAACCCCACATTTTGGCGCACCAACGTGGGGCCCCTCTGGAGTTCCAGGTGGGGTGCTAGCTCACGAAGAACAACATGACCAGCCCGCGCTATGGGCTGCTGGACCTAATGATGTTGGCCGATGTATGTGGTGAAGCTCGGGAGATCTCGAGCATCGTTTCCGTGGCCACATCTAAACCGACCACGGATGCGGTAGCGCAAGGTCCGTCGGGCGCTATGCATGAAGCCGCAGATGCGGCTGGCGTCCGAAATATTGCGCGAGGAGTTCCTGGTGAATACTCCGAGCTGGAGCAGCCAGATGGCTGTGGCTACAGGAGTTCCGTTCTGCTGAATGTGTCCCCAGGCGCTCCCGCAGATGCGGATCGCGCAACTGGTTACGCGCCGGGAGCTCCCGGCCAGCAAGGAAAGCCAAAGTCAGGTGTCAGTGGCTTTCAAACACTCCGCTACGTCTCAGGCGCGTCCGCAGATGCGGTTCGCAAACCGTTTCCGCCCAAGAGATCCTGGACTGCTCGTAGAGCCATTGCCAGTTGGCGCTGGCTGCTCGCTCCTTTCAACTCCAGCGCACGCATTCAGACCAGGTGGTCTAACTGCGTCAACGCCCGCAGATGTGGGCAGCGCTCCCCGCCAGATGGCAGAGGGTGATGCAGCGCACCTTGCTCCGAGAGGTCCCGAGCACCACTACAAGCCACCGCCAGTTGGCGAAGGCAACCCTTTTCCCGCCTCAGACAAAAGCTGGCCAGTTGGCCCCGCTCTAACTACGCCCGCAAATGTGGGACGCGCACTCAGCCAGATGGCTGAAGAGCGCGCAGTGTGCCCGGCGGAAGGAGAGAGCATCGCAAACATCCTCGCAAACGCTTTGCAGAAGATTTTGCAATGAGCGCGCTCGCCCGGCCCTCGGATCGGAGTGCCACTACCGAACTATAGTGGCTACAGCGACAAGCAAAGTGTGAATGACTTTCTGCTGGCCCTGCGCCGATACGGGCTAGCGAGTGACCTGAGCGAGAGCGAGATTCTGAGACAAGTTCTCCCCGTCGCACTCGTTGATCAAGCCGCCCGGTGGTACCAGTTGGTTGGCCACACAGCGGGCAACATGGCTGATTTTCGAGGCTTGTTCAGGTAGGAGTTCCTTCCATACGATTACAAGCTGCGTATGCGACGAGAGCTCGAGCTGCGGACACAGGCCCCGGATGAATCGCTTGTCGAGTTCGTACCAGCAATGCAAGAGCTGTATGAATATGCAGACCCAGGAGCTCCGAGTTCGGAGCAAGTGGAACGTGTCATCCGACAGAGCCATCCGACATTTTCCCTCTACTTGAGGGGCTGCAGATGCAGCGATATGAACGAGCTTGCCATTGAAGCGCGCCGAGTTCAGGCTCAAATTTCAGCGGCCCGTAAATACCGGCCCCCACCGCCGGCTGAGGAGTGCCTCGAGCCAAGGTGTGCCTGGAGCGGCGTTGCAGCGGTAAGGGGTGAGATCACTCCCATGGCAGGTGCGTTCAGGAACGAGCGGACGCCGTTCGAAATATCGGATCGTGCTCTGGATCCCCACAGGTACGGGCTGCGGAGTGCTGATACACAACCCCCGGAGATCTGCGGGGTATCACCGCAAAAGCCCACACCTGCTCAGAAAGCACCCACGGAGGTCCGTGTACGGCTGGATGGCCGAGGTGCCACTGAGACACCCCGAGCGTCGCAGCAAGAAGCATGGAGATCTGTGCGCTGCTTTAATTGTGGCCAGAGTGGTCACATAGCCAGAAACTGCCCCTCGAGATCGGGAAACGAGGCAGGCCGCCGGTAGCAGCACCGGCAGAGGCTACCAACGCTCGGGAGCCCATCCCCATCACGTCCGCATTCAAAGTTGGAGAACCAACCAACTAACACGCCTGCTCCTTTCATGGACCTCGCAGTTGCGGGGAGAACCTTTAAGGCGTTGCTGGACACGGGGGCAAGCATCTCGCTAATAGGAGACGAGGTCGTTTCCCAGCTCCGGCAGAGGTCCGTTCGGTTGCGACAGCGAAGGACGCCACTCCAGCTAGCTAGCGGAGAGGTGCGGTCCTGTGGTGACGTTCGCCTCGCTGTGCGCTGGGATCAGCGTGTGCGCAGAATGCGTTTCGTTCACCTGCCTGGTCTCACAGTGCCAGCTATTCTAGGCCGAGAGTTCTTGGCGAAAACTGGACTGGTTGTAGACATCGCCCGTGGCGGTTATCGGGAGAGCCCGTGCGCCCCACTGAGGCCTTTTGTTGACCCTCCGACTGCAACGAGATCGTTGTCAGAACGCACGGCCGACACGCCCGCGGAGGAGCGAAATACCTCCGACGAGCAAAGGCCGCACCGCTTACTGTCGAAATCGGCAACAGCGGCCCGCCTCAATGCTCCCCCTCCGAGGTCAGAGAAGGGAAAGCATGCAGTACCGACAGATGTCGGCGAACTAAGAGACAGCGGGTTTCCCCGTCCAATGCCGAGATCGGCAGCGGCGGCCTGTCAGCACGGTTTTCCTCCGAGGTCGGGGGAGAAAATGCACAACTTACTGGCAGATGCGGTGCGCTGACACAGCTCGAACGTACCTCCTGTGCCTCTTGTCTTTGTTGGATGACTTTGACGAGATATTCACGGACCAGCCGGGATGCACTAGTTTGATGCAGCACCGCATAGATACGAGTGACGCGCTGCCCTGGAAATGTAACCCAAGGCCCGTCAGTGCTGCCAGACGGCAAGCTATCGACGAGGCGCTCCAGGAGTTGCTCGATGCTGGTCTCATATGCCACTCTTCCAGTCCCTGGGGGTTCCCAGTGGTTCTTGTGCCGAAGGAAGATCGCACGTGGCGCTTGTGCGTTGACTATCGGCGGCTGAATGCGGTCACAAAGAAAGATGCGTACCCCTTCCCGAGAATAGACGAGATCGTCTCAAATCTCGGTGGTGCTAAGTTCTTCTCGATTCTTGACACAAGCAAGGGGTACCTGCAGGTCGAAATGTGACCGGGCGACGAGTGCAAAACGGCCTTCACGGGTCACAGAGTTCTGTTTCACTTCACGAGAATGCCTTTCAGTTTGTCCGGAGCTCCGAGCACATTCCAAAGGCTGATGGACCGTGTACTCAGAGACGCCAGATGGCATCACGCTCTCGCATACCTGGACGATGTGATCGTCTACTCTCAAACTTTCGAGGAGCACCTCGATCACCTGAGAGATGTCCTGGGAAATCTCAGGGTGCCTGGCATCATGCTCAATCCCGCAAAGGTGCAAATCTGCCAGACTCAGGTGAGCTTGCTTGGATATCGAGTAAAACGGGGACAGGTGTCTCCTGATCCAGAGAAGCTTCGGGCGATCCTGGAGTTTCCTGCGCCTAAAGATGCGAGCAGCGTTCGCCGTTACCTTGGCATGGTGGGATACTATCGCCATTTCATTCCTAACTGTGTGCGACTGCAAGCGCCCTTGGCAAGATTGCTAAGAAAGTCTTCTCCGTGGATATGGGGAGACGAGCAGGAAAAGAGCTTTTATCAGCTCTCGCACGCTATCGCTGAGACGGCAGCTTTGAAGCTGCCCGACCTGAACCGCCCATTTGTTATCCAGACAGATGCCTGTGATATCGGGGTGGGAGCAGTACTCCTTCAGATGGAGGGGCATGAACTCCTACCTGTGGCATTTGCGAGCCGCGCCCCGACGCCGGCAGAACGCAATTACTCAGCGATGGAAAAGGAATGCCTGGCCATCATCTACGCACTCCGAAGGTTCGAGATGTACGTAGAGAGAACAAAGTTCACGGTCGAGACCGACCATATGGCCTTAACCTGGCTGAAATGCCTGCGTGAGCCCAGCGGGAGGCTTGCGCGGTGGGCCCTGCCACTGCAACGCTTCGAGTTCGAACTGCGTTACCGCAAAGGCACTACAAATGTAGTCGCAGATGCGCTGTCACGGGCGCCGGTCACTGACACCCAACCGGCTGGCCAGGACGAGGAGGAGGCAGAGTGGCAACTGTCTCCCCCTCTGCGGAAGGAGCTCGTTGCGGGGAGTGCCCCGTTTTCGAAGCCCCGAGAGCATGTGCACCTCGTTGGATCGGTGATCCCTCTCGAGGTTGCGTTCAGCAGAGAAGAGCTTGTCAAGGCTCAGCAGGAAGACTCATTCTGTCAGGAGTTGATCAATAGTCTTAGTGAAGACGCAGACACTCCGACGAGTCAGGCCAAATTGCGCTGTGAAGCCACTGGTAGTGTGGTTGGCGCTAACTCTAGTGTCGCTAGTATTGCGGCGAGTGAGTTGGAGAACTTCCTGCTAGACCGTGATGGAGCTTTGCTAAAATACGTGCCAGGCAAAGAGGCCTCGGACGAGAGTTTCAAAGCCGTTAATCCGCGCAGACTGCGGCGCGCCGCTATGTGGCATTATCACGACACAGACGGTCACGGGAGCGCTCCAAAGACATGGCAGAAGCTTTGTCGGTTCGCTACCTGGCCGGGAATGAAGGCTGACGTATGTAGATATGTACGAACATGCCACGTCTGCCAAGAGAGAAAGCCTAGAGGTGGAAAGGCACCTGGCTTACTCCAACCCATCCTAAGCACCAAGCCCTGGGAGATCCTGGCGTGCGATTTGATGGGGCCGCTGCCGCGCAGCAAACGAGGGTACAAATACGTGCTGGTAGTCACGTGTCACTTCAGTGGGATCGCTGAATTGTACCCGCTGCGAAAAGCGACTGCCCGGGAGATCCTGGCAAAGCTGTGTGTAGTTTTTTGCCGTTACGGCTTCCCAAATGTATCAGCAGCGCGAACACCACACAGGAAGAAGAAGGAGAAGAAGGTAAAGAGCGCTGTGTGAATAAGAAGAAGAATCTAAGAAGAATCTTCTTCCTGTGTGGTGTTCGCGCTGCTGATACATATGGATCGCAACCAACTAGCCCGACAGATGGTGTTATTCAAGGCTTCCCAAAGCGGCTGATCACTGACAATGCCACGTATTTTACTTTGAAAATTTTCCGTGATACGTGTGCAGCAATGGGTGTCCGGCAGCAGAAAACCACGTGCTACCATCCCCAGTCCAATGTGAGCGAGCGCCGAAATCGAGATATCAAGCCGCTCCTGGGCGCATATGCGAGATCGCACAATGATTGGGACGAGCACTTGGACGCCATCTCCTTCGCTCTGCGCACGAGCACAAATCGCTCGACCGGCTTCACGCCATCTTTTCTCATGTTTGGCAGGGAGCTGAACACGCCTATGGACGCAATTCTGATTGATGGTTCGGAGAGTGTCCGCGAAGTCACGGCAGATGTTGACGACTACGCAAGGCGATTGCGCGAGCGTTTGGCAAATGCCATTAAGGAGGCGAACCGCAGCCGCGCGAAGGCCAGGGCTAGTCAAAAGGCCACTTATGATCGCGTACACAGAGACGTGGACTTTCAGATGGGAGACCTCGTTCTCAAGCGCAATCACGCACTCAGCGATGCAACCGCAGGTTTCGCGGCCAGTCTAGCGCCCAAATGGGTGGGACCCTTCCTGATCGCTGAGAAGCTTTCGCGGCTGAACTACCGGCTGAAAGACCCGAGATCGGGCCGAATCAGCGGACCCATTCACGTGGGAGAGCTGAAACAGTACTTCCAGAGGGAGGTTGCTGTGGAAACAGAAACGCCACCCGCACAAGATTGTGCAGAGGCGAGCGAAGCCCAGAGAGATCTCTGCAGGCATCGCTATAATACCCGAAGCCAGCGAGCTCGCTGGGGCAACGGGAGAATGCCGAAAGCGTGAGATCACGCACACGGCGGCGTCGGTTGCCAAAACAGTTCGAGATCGAGCACGCGGCAAAGGAACGCCAGACGCGCGAGATCGCGCACGGTGGACCTTATGCAAGGAGGTCCTTGCCCCTGACGACACAATATCCGAATTGGGCGAGATCGCCGAATGTGACCCATGCCGACCACGGCTAAAGAACGCCAGACGCATGAGATCGCGCACGGTGGACCTAATGCAAGGAGGTCCTTGCTCCGACGTCACAATATCCGAACTGGGCGAGATCGTCGAATGTGACCTATGCCGACCACGGCAAAGCCTGGTGCGAGAGGTCTCGTGCCCCCCATGCCTGTGTAGATACACAAGCCGGTAGAGTTTCTGTACCCGGCGTACTGCAAGACGCCCGCTCGGAGGAACCGAGCCCCGCCGGCTGCCCTGATTTACGGCCCCGGCTTCAGCGACGGCCCCGGAGAGCGGCGCGCGACCGGGGATCGAGCCGCCGAACTTCGCCCCCATACCATCGCACGCGACATCGGCGGCGGTTTCGGAGCAGCGCGGGGCGAGCTGACGATGGGTGGCCTGAATGCGGGGCAGGCCGGCTTTCGCGGGCGCCATCCTGGTCTGGCCCGCTCCCCCAGACGCAGAGCTGCCATCCCGGGGCCCAATCTCCGGACAGGCGGCATGGACCTGCTGAGCCGCCGAGTTCGCTTCAGTGGGTGGAGGTCACTATTGAGAGAGGGAGGGTGTGGGGATCCATGTTGCCCCTCGCCCGCCGGATGCACCCTTCTCTCTCTCGTGGCCTACCGCGGCTCTTCCCCTGGCAGCCCCCGACTAGGCGCAGCAGCAGAGGGAGCGGAGGGGAGGCGCCCGCGACTATGCGTCGTCACGTGGGCAGCCCTCCTTACCCACCCCTCTCGGTTTCGGGCGCGCACGGGACACAGAGAGCCAGAGAGTTGACACCGAGACGTCAGAGAGAGCGGACGTGACACCAGCGGCGGCCCAGGTGACCCGAACTGTTCTGTGCCTGTCTCCTGTGCCTGTGTCCTGTGCCTGTTGCCTGCTGTTGCTACCTAAGCGCGACCGAGGGAAGCCATTGGGAGATCCCAATAAAAGGTTTTGCCTGCGGGCTTATTCCTCGGTGGGGTTGTTCTTCGCGGCCACAGGTGTGGTCGAGCTAGCAGAGTGGCGTTGGCCCTGAGTGCAGGGTCCAAACCGTGCCAGTAACCCCACACATCAAAGGAGAGTTCAGTGCTGCTTACCCCTATACACGACGATTATAATTTGGTCTTTTGTATCACTGCAAGTTCACATGAAGATACAACGAACGAGGGGCCGTCGGTGTCGAGAAAAATTGATACTCAAACCCACACCGCCATGTCAGCGCAGCGAAACGGCAGCCGCCAACATTTGTATGCTGCGTGGACAATGAATGACCATTCGTTGCTTCTGCATGCATTGCTGGCTTGAGTGAGACACTCATTGCAGCATGTTGCAACTAAGGTTGATGATGTCCAGTCTCTTATGTCACAAGCGCATGGAAAGGGGTGGGTGGCAAGCTGACGGCTGCGGAGAGGTCGATGCTTCACACACCGCCATGTTGGCTCGACTGGGGAGCGAGGCTTGCTAAGCCTCTCGCAGACTGCTGTTGCAGGCGATGCAACATCAAGTGTTCTGCGAACACAGTGGAGGCTTCACAGGCACAATCTGTGCAAAGCGGCGGTGATCCAACCATTTGTATTATGGCAAACTTGCGTGAAGCAGCAAGAGCAGAGGCGAGAAGCGAGCAGGCGTCACCTGCAAGTGCAGCGAACCGGCAGCTGCCACTAGGTGGCGGGCAGACCCTAAGGAGTGTCTAAAGGGCTTGAAGAGTATTGAAGGCAACATACTCCTGCTTGGAAAAGTAGTAAAATCATGTGAATGCTTTATTTTACTCCTTGATTTCGTGACGGTAGTAAAAGAGGGGGATTTCTTCATTTTTACTATTTACAGCCGGCTGTACTATTTTTGATTAAGAGTTTAAAAGTGAACAGTGGCCATTTGTACTCCTATTTGTGCTAATTCATATTTACAGTGCAAGAAAATCGCCACGATGCTGATTTCGAAACTGCGATAGACCAAAACTGAATATTTATTACAAGTTTTTTTATAAACATTGTTGATTAACTATCCGATGCAATGTGTCAATATTCTGGCCCAATTTCACGACAGCGAAGCTTCCGCAGTCCCGTGAATTTTGTTGAAGCGGGATTCAACTTTACTTGCAAAGGATCACAGAATAGTTCATTATATCGATAATTCAGTATACAAAACATGGCAGTAGGTAAGTCTGTCTGTGACTTAGCAGCACGAACATGGCGCACCTGCGCAAGGTGTGCACTTTCTGCTGGCAGCGCACTGCGCATGGGCGTAGCTAGGCCTAGTGCACTTTGCATCAGGGTCGCAGTGGAGCCAATCACTGCCTTTTATTCACAAGGCCTTTTCATGCGTTGCTTAGAGAGGTGGGGCTGCACGTGGGAGGCAAATATTTCATTCTTAATTACCATGACCCGGGAGGCCCTGCGGGCAGACGTAGGGGTGAACCCCAGAGTGAGAGGGTTTCAAATTGGGCTAGTTGGTAGTTAACATGGGCACACATAATTGCGCTTTTGAGAAAAGACTTGGAGCAACACAGGGGCGACACAAACTCTGTGTTTGTGTCGAGTTCGTGTCGTCCCTGTGTTGTTCCAAGTCTTTTCAAAAGTGCAGTTATGTGTGACCGAGAATGAGGTCTGTTTTAATCACCAAGCCGGGTCTAGCCCGAGAGCTCCTCACGCACCAACGGCCACTTTGTTGTCGTTTCGGCTGAGCGCGGGGGCCATGCATTGCTAGGCACATGGCAGTGTACAATACAGACACAAAAGCACAAATAATTGTTGAAACACAATTTTGTCAACAGCAGCAACAAAAATTCAAAATCGAGCGTGCACACAAATGGAACCTCTCTACTGAGAATTTATGTTAAAAAGCACTCCAGTCTTTCAGAAAAGGAGTCATGCTTTGATGTTGAAATGACGTCTTCTGGTAACTTGTTCCAGTGATAGATGGTGAGAAATGATGAGTGTCTAAGGATGTTGGTATGTGCAGACAGGAGTTCGATTCTGAAAGGATGGTCTATGCTCAGATATATACAGTGGGCAGGGCTGATATAGCATGCAAGGAATTGCTATCGTACAGTCTGTGAAAATAAGGTAATAGTGCTAGCAGTCTTCGCTTCTTACGTGGTGAAAAGTTTATGGATGCTTTTGTAGCAGCTGTGCTGGAATGATGTGAATAATTTTTAGTTATAACTCTAGCTGCTTTATTGTGCACTGCCTTTAACCAAGGGGGGAGGCTGGTTGTAGAAAAAAAAAAGATTAGGGAAGTCATGCTTCTGACATCTTCAGGATTTCTATCCTCCAAAATTTCTTGGCATTATTTATTACACTCTCATACATAGCAGGCAACAGAGCAGAGGCTGCAGAAAAAGTGCGTCCACAAATCCGTGCTACTCCTCCAAGTATGATTCGTTTCTTAGAAGCCTTGGTTAGTGTTTGGGCAAAAATGAAGAGCTAGTGTTATGAATGGCGGTTAAAGCTACCTACGAGGCGTCTCCCTTATCTCTCGAATGAACCTGGTAATGTATGCAACAGCTTAAGGGGGGACAAACGTCTTAAAGCTAGCCTTTTTATTTATGGCTAGAATCTCATGAATTTTTTGCACACAGATGTGTTTTTCTCTTCTGATTCCAAATATGTAATCGTAACTGAGATGGTGGTCTTAGATCAAAAGTTATCATAAAGTCTAGAGTGTAATTAGGTAATTTCTTATGCAGCTTTAATGAACTTTTTCACTGCATTTTGTGGCTTTTAATTACATGAACTGATAGCCAGAGAGTTCCCATACCTGATGACATTCTTACTTTTTTGTTTAGGCCACATATAAATAGCAATTTACAGTTAGCTTAACTAATTGCAGTGTGAAATACTGCGACCTTTTACTCTTGACATGGGATGTCAGGACAGAGACAGAAAACACGTACACACACAGAGCGCAGAACTTCCAACTTTTATTCGAAAAACGCTGCGGGCATTACCTTTTATACTCTCTAAGCAAACACCATATGACACAGCCGGGATAAAAACAGATAAGTATTGATCGTTACATCAGAGCGCCAATCTAAACTACACCAGTGTGTGCAAGCTTATGCACCATTGAAACCTTGATAAAAGGATAAAAAGGAGTCGTGAAGATAAAGATCCTAAAAGTGAAGATAATACCAATACTACCAAAGAGGCATCAACAAAACACTGTACTACTAGCGCAACCTACTCAGCAAAAAGGGATGAGACGCGGAACCAACAGTAATAACAGTAAACGATGAAGGTGCAAAGCCACTAAAAACACGTAAGCTAAAAAAAACTAAGAAAAACACCGAGGCTAAAACTGTGAAACTGAGAGTGAATGATGGAGACAACAAACAACAAAGGTAAAGGCGACGCGAGCAATGAAAAGGCGAAACCAGGCTAAAAACTATGAAGGATGGCAAAAAAAACAAACAAATAACAAGAGTACAGGTGCAGGGTTAAAATGGACGGTTTAAAGTGTTCCTTTCTAAAAACGAGATTTCTTTATCAGAAAGCATAATGGACGGTGTGCTCACACAATTCTTCGAATTCTTTGCGATTAGAAAGGCCTCAATTATCTCCCTTTCCGTTTTGGTTCTAGCCATCGCGAGGAACTCTGTGCTTTCGAGAAACGGTTGACAATCACTTTTTTCGCACTTCTTAGAATGTAAAGCTAAATTTCCTCCGGAGTTGGTAGAAAGATTGCGAACATGTTCAGCCGCCCTCTCATTAAAACATCGCCCAGTTTGTCCGATGTACATCTTTCCACAGAATAATGGCACCTGATAAATAACTTCTCTGGCACATTCAGTGTACTCAAGGCTGTGATTTGAGGTGCATCTTTGCTGTCTATCATCTTGGTTCATGGTTGCATACAGTTTAGCAAGCTTACAAGGCGCCGCAAACACGAGTTGGACGCGTACCTTCCTGCAACTTTCTTTATATTGTGAGACACTCGGTGCAGGTAAGGCATGACACACACTGGTTTTCGGTCTTCGATCGTTTGGCAGTTCGTATTCTTCATCTCTGTAGCAGACTTTCACAAACACAGGCTATCAATTGCGGCGGATACCCGGCAGCATACAGCCTCTCAATCTGACGCTTAAGACTTGAGCTCATTCTGTGCTCACATGACTTCTTGAACGGCAGGCAAGGTGAACAATCGCTCTTTTAACCAACTTTGAATGCACACTGTAAAAGGGTAGTAACTGCTTGTTCATTCTGGGGTTGTAGGACCAACAGATATGTGAGGGCGTAAATTCCAGACTAATATCCAGAAACTGGATTTGGTTGCCTTTGGGCAATTCATGTGTAAAATTAAGCCTTCACCTGACCATTGCGTTTGGAAGCAGCCAGTGCCATGTTGCACTTGAGCGTCCTGAATTGGCGCTGCACAGTCATGGCACCGCCACTGAACTTTATGAAACTGGTGCAGCCAAATCAAACAGTCCTTGTATCGAATGTTCCGCTGAATGTGAGTTCGATAAACGCAACCAGAAGTGTGATACTTTTGCATGGCATTTTGAAGCGGAGATTCTGACTGTTTTGTATAAACAGTAATTCAGTATACCAGGGGCGAACTATCGATGTGTTAGCTGCGAAACAAATGCTGTAAGGTCACCATAATGGAGTGGTGGTTCGACAGAGTGACAGATGCCCAAAGAACCTGGTAGGAACATGAGGGTGAGGTGAGAAAGCCAGCTAGTGACTGCAGTTGGTGCGAGGCAGCTGACCACTGGAAGAATTGTGCTTCGGGAAAGTGGAGTTGGAGGCCACAGTGGCTGGTAAGAGCTCTGCCTGCAGGTCTTGTCAGGCCAGTGACTCTGATGCAGTTCAGCGTGGCTTCGCTTGTTTCTTGTCTGCGCCGAAGCATGAGTGCTTGCCTCTTGAAACATGCGTTAGGTTGCACCTGAAAGTTTGGGGGGCTGTGTGTGTGTGTGCAGATCGGCAAGCACTATGAGCTGCTCAACTACAGCGAGCATGGCACAACGGTGGACAACGTCCTATACTCGTGCGACTTCTCAGAGAAGCGGCCTTCTGCAGGCAGCATCTCCTCCCCCGCTGCTGTGCGCTCCCCTCGGCCTGTGAGTGTTGCTGCGTTCTCTTGCTACCATGCGTGCCTAAAGAACGAAAGGTCATGTTGCCATTCAACATGCATCAAAGCTGGTCACCGCTACTCTTGAGGAGGTGTCTGTCAACCAGGGGACTCCCCCAAAACGTTGGCCCCACTTCGTGTGCTTAGAATTTGTGTGGAAATTGCATGGGGAGCCTGAACACCTGATCGTAGCCTTCAGATTGCATTTATAGCTGACTGGTATTGGTATGTGGGGTTTAATGTCCCGAAACGACGCATGGGGCCAGGAGAAGTGTAGGGCTTGGGATTAACTTTGACCACCTGGGGTTCTTTGACATGCAGTGTCAGCCATTAACCCCATTTACCAGTACCAACCCAGGCTACAACCTGGTACTCCCTGTGCAGTTTTCATACTCTGGAAAGTGCACAAGGAGTCTGGATGCGAGGCAGTTTAGTGAAGCAAAGGTTGCAGTATGGAATACAGTTGAGCACAGTGATTGTGGTCCCATCTTTAGCGAACATTGGGACAAGTGTTGCAGGCTGTGTAGGCTGTTGGGTAACTATTCTGTCCGCTTCATGCATTCAAATTGCCGGCCATGTTTTCCTGTTTAAGGGCATAATTTTGGTGGCATCCTGATGCAGACAAGTAGTCAATCTAGGTCTCAAGCAGAGTGCACATTTGCAAACTGCACCGCAAGGAGAAAAGTTGGCAGAGACATTTACTTTATTTACACAATTTTAAGTCGACTCAAATGTAAGCGACCCCCCGATATCGCATGTCAGAGAGAGCACGATAGCATTATTTGGCAGCCACACACATGTGTGCCCATGGGCACATTCCAGAACAAAAATTTATTAGCCACCGGACTACTCGTCCACATTTGGGCTGCCGTTATCATCGCTGCTGCGGTTCCACCTCACCTCATTCTAACATCATCATCCCGCAAAATCTCCCACTTCGCAAACAACCACAGCACGTGTGGTCTTGTGAAATCCCTCACTTCACAAACAGCCACACGACGACATTGCCTGGAATAGGCGAAAATCTTGCCTCGCTGTAGCCGCCGCACCTGCCTTTATCACCCGTTTTTTGACGTCGAACTTGCCGCCCAGTGCGCAGTTGTTTCTTACTTTGGTGGAAACAATCGTAGCTATCTTGAATGTAGCTGTGAATGGCAGCCAGGCGCTTACTGGATCCGGAGCACAAATTATGGTTTTTGACAAAGCGCTGCATTAAAAATTGGTAAGATGTGGCTGGTAGTCATCAAACGCATCAAAGCTGAAGAGAAACTATGCGTGAATCATCTCTTCTAACAGCTACTGACACTCCCCTGAAGCATTGCTGTTTCGAGTGGCAGTGCTGCCGCAATTGGAACAGCGGCCCTTCCGTTAGCTATCGACACTTCCTTGAGCACAGAATGCGCAGTTGAAAGTAAAGAAAAAAGAAAAAAACCATCCGTAAAAGTGCACAGAACAGCCGAAGGCTCCTGGGTAGAGCTGTAGAGCAAACATAAAATTGCAACCACGCTGTACCATCCCTGATATCTTGTTAGCCTTGCCTTTATATATGGTGCCATACCTTGGTTTCGATTGTAAGTTGACCTCTGCAGTCCAGATTTTCAAATTTCAAAAATGGCTCTACTTAAAATCGTATAAATACGGTAAGACTGCTTACGTGTGAGAAGGTGTGAGCCCGCCCGCTCACTTTGTGAATGCACTCTCTGTGCGCTGCAGCGTGATGTGATCCAATGTCACGCAGCTGCAAGTTCTACTTCTGCATGACTCTGCGTAGCTGCCACCGCACCCCTTCTGATCTGCGTGCTAACTTCTTGACAGCAGTCACGACCATACCGCAGCCCATGCTCCGCCTTAAGAGTACGACGCAATAGCTAATAGGTTAAAGCACATGTATGCAAAATTGGTCTTTCTCTACTTAGCACTCATAGCTCCCTGCAAGTCCTTATGCCACTCCTGGTGCAGTGGCTAAGCTGTGCACCAGTGTCCTAGGATGGCAGGTGCTGCCACCATTGGGACCTGTGCGATCTAGGTGGTCCCGAGCAACCTCATGCAACCAATCATTAATTTAACCGCCACATGCTAGGTTGCATAAGGACGCTGTCTTTTTATGGGTGCCATCGAGTATTATTGCACACACACGCATGTGGGCGTTTGCTCAAGTAAGGTTTGCACCTTTAAAAAAAGGCATGAAACCTACCTGAAATCAGTTAGGTCGCAAGCTACAGAAAATGAAATTATTTGCCGCTACCAGAAAATAGTACAATCACATAGATTTGCATTTATGAACTCGTGCCTTCAGTACTCGCCTGGTTGAGAAATTATGCAGAGCAAACAATCTGTCAAGCCTGGCTGCAGCCTAGCCAAGTAGCGAATATCGCTGTGAAGGTCAAATAACTTCGGTGTCACCCATGCTGCAGCTTCTTACTACAGAGCTGATATTGGTGGTTGTATGCCAGCAAAGCATCTCACCAGTGTTGGAAAGTTCCAGCAGTTCAAATTGTTAGATGGCTGTCCAACAGGTTACATGAATGGCTTACTAGCAGTGTGGTTAATTAATGCAGTTTTTCTAATGTGACCAGTAATTTTTGAGTATCCCTGATCTGAGAAATGGCGCACTGCAAGTGGTTCAAGAGCATTTTCTGTCGCTTGTGCTAGTGCAATAAAAACAAAGCAAAAAAACCTTGCAGTGTCTCTTGTTTCAGTGCAGGTGGAACACAGAAGGCGGCTGTGTGCTATGTGATGATGTCAGTGCATGTTAAAGGGATACTGAACCAAACTTTTGGAGCTGCTCTTTTGCATGTAAACAAAAGCTTGACTGCTAAAATTGATAAATATGACAAACATTTTAGCGAAAAAGGCGGATAACATGCTTTTTTTCGCGATTTATTGCCGCCTGGTGGCAATAAATGGCCTGGTGGTGGCCGCCTGTGGAAGCTGCGACTAGACGTCATAACACCCGCGCGCCCACTGTTCCCGCAGAAGCATGATTGCCGTCGCTACTCGCGGCTTTTCTATGTCTGTCGTCTGCTCACGGCATACACAGATATGTCAAAATGTTAATCGATGCTGTCTACATACCATAACATTATGCACGCTTACGTCCGCTAAATGCAGCTACTTTGTCCGGACCTTGTGCCATTTCTAGCATTCTCGCTTTTAAAACAGCAGCCCGACGATGTTCACACTAGTGGCGCCATCTGGTGGTTAGGAGGGGAAGCATTGTTGTCAACAAACCGACACCCCTCTTAGCCTAAAGGGTGCAGAATCATCACTCTAAATAAAAAATTAAGCAAATTTATTACTCTTAAGTTTTCTTATGTGCAACAGCTGATGAAGCGAAAGACTGGTGGCCCATTTATGGCCAGTGAACGCGCTGAAGAAGCCAGTAACAACGACGCAACCAGTCCGAAAATATGCACAGTGACGACTAGATTTCGGTGTAATCACATTCCGAGAATATATATTCAGCCTTTTTGTTCAATTCTCAGATTTTGCTTCAGTATCCCTTTAAAGAAACCCAGGTGTCCCTCATAGCCTACATGTTGCTTTGGAACATTAAACCCCACAATTCACAATTGTCGTTGAAATGTGCCCAGCACTTTTTTGTTATCTCGACCTCATGCTTGTCTTGTTTGTCATTTATTTTGGCAGGCATTTTACTTGTACTGTTTAATATTTTATCAGTCGTAGTCACGAAGAACAAAATCACATATGTTTGTGTGTTGATATCAAGAGTTCTGGGTAAGTCTTCTCATTGTTTAGGTTTTAACGATTGTAGCATAGATAGTGTATAGCTTTTTCTTGACCACTTGATGGCCCTCTCCTATGAGAGGTGACAGGTCGAGTGCAGTGCGCTGCGTGCATGCTTGACCGACTAGCGGGGTTAGAGCACAGCATCATGTACACTGAGATTTGTGTTAATCTAGGATCTTTGCATGACTATTTGGTGCTATAATCATTCACAACTAAGAGTTAAATAGAGTTAGGTGACTGATACCCAGTGGCATATTCGCACACCACTTAAAAATGTAGTGATGCAGCCATTAATGAAAGCTTTGTGCCTTAGAAAAATGTGAGACTCACTGCAGCGAAATGGCAGGAAGCAGAAAAGGTTGCAGTGACCAGTGCGTTATAAAAGCGGTGGTTGTTGCAGGTGACGAGGCGAACGTGCAGTTGCCGTGCTAACCCGATTGGGGCTGCCGGCTGGGAAGGCACAGCACTTTTGCACCACGGCTCCCTCATCAAGCTTGGCTGCCTGCAGTTTGTCTTTAGCGTCACCGAAAGCCAACAACAAGCTCTACGCTGATTAGAAGACCCCATCCCCCCCCCTGTACAGTCAAACCACCTAATAAACAATGTGTCACAACTGCAGTCGAACCAGAATATATCGAACTTGAAGGGGATCACGAAATAGTTTGATATATCGATGATTTGACATAAAAAGTGGCACTAACTAAGCTTATTTGCAACCTGGAAGCAAGAATACATTGCAACTTATATATCGATATTTGATGTATAAAAAAGGCAGCACGTAAGCTTATTTGTAACCTGGAAGAAGAATACATTGTACCTGATATATCAATAATTTTAGTATCAAAAATGCAGTACCTAAGTTTTTTGTAACCTGGAAGCAAGAATACATTGCACCTGATGTATCAATGATTTGATATCTACAAAATGCAGTAGATACGCTTACCTGTAACCTGGAAGCAAGAATACATTGCACCTGATATATCAATAATTTGATATATAAAAATGCAGTACGTAAGCTTATTTTAACCTGGAAGCACCTGATATATTGATGGTTTGATATATAAAAATGCGGTACATAAGCTTATTCGAAACCTGGGAGCAAAAATACATTGCACCTGATATATTGATTTGATATATAAAAATGTGGTACATAAGCTTATGTGTAACCTGGAAGAAAGAATACATTGCACATGATATATCGATGATTTGATATATAAAAATGCAGTACATAAGCTTATTTGTAACCTGGAAGCAACAATACATTGCACCTGATATATCGATGATTTGATATATAAAAATGCCGTACGTAAGCTTATTTGTAACCTGGAAGCAAGAATACATGGAACCTGATATATCGATGATTTGATATATGAAAATACAGTACATAAGCTGATTTGTAACCTGGAAGCAGGAATACTATGCACCTGATATATCGATGATTTGATATAAAAAAATGCGGTACATAAGCTTATTTGTAACCTGGAAGAAAATACATTGCACCTGATATATCGATGATTTGATATATAAAAATGCAGTACGTAAGCTTATTTGTAACCTGGAAGCAAAAATACATTGTACCTGATATATCGATGATTTGATATATAAAAATGCGGTACATAAGCTTATTTGTAACCTGGAAGCAAGAATACATTGCACCTGATATATCGATGATTTGATATATAAAAATGTGGTACATAAGCTTATTTGTAACCTGGAAGCAAGAATACATCGTACCTGATATATCGATGATTTGATATATAAAAATGCGGTACATAAGCTTATTTGTAACGTGGAAGCAAGAATACATTGCACCTGGTATATCGATGATTTGATATATAAAAAAGCGGTACATAAGCTTATTTGTAACCTGGAAGCAAGAATACATTGTACCTGATATATCGATGATTTGATATATAGAAATGCAGTACGTAAGCTTATTTGTAACCTGGAAGCAAGAATACATGGAACCTGATATATCAATGATTTGATATATAGAAATGCAGTACGTAAGCTTATTTGTAACCTGGAAGCAAGAATACATTGCACCTGATATATCGATGATTTGATATATAAAAATGCGGTACGTAAGCTTATTTGTAACCTGGAAGAAAGAATACATTGCACCTGATATATCGATGATTTGATATATAGAAATGCAGTACGTAAGCTTATTTGTAACCTGGAAGCAAGAATACATTGCACCTGATATATCGATGATTTGATATGTAAAAATGCAGAACGTAAGCTTATTTGTAACCTGGAAGAAAGAATATATTGCACCTGATATATCGATGATTTGATATATAAAAATGCAGTGCATAAGCTTATTTGTAACCTGGAAGCAAGAATACATTGTACCTGATATATCGATGATTTGATATGTAGAAAATGCAGTACACAACCTTGTTTGTAACCTGGAAGCAAGAATACAACGGCACCTGATATATTGATGATTTGATATATAAAAATGCGGTACGTAAGCTTATTTGTAACCTGGAAGAAAGAATACATTGCACCTGATATATCGATGATTTGATATATAGAAATGCAGTACGTAAGCTTATTTGTAACCTGGAAGCAAGAATGCATTGCACCTGATATATCGATGATTTGATATATAAAAATGCAGTACGTAAGCTTATTTATAACCTGGAAGCAAGAATACATTGCACCTGATATATCGATGATTTGATATATAAAAATGCGGTACGTAAGCTTATTTGTAACCTGGAAGAAAGAATACATTGCACCTGATATATCGATGATTTGATATATAGAAATGCAGTACGTAAGCTTATTTGTAACCTGGAAGCAAGAATACATTGCACCTGATATATCGATGATTTGATATATAAAAATGCAGAATGTAAGCTTATTTGTAACCTGGAAGAAAGAATATATTGCACCTGATATATCGATGATTTGATATATAAAAATGCAGTACATAAGCTTATTTGTAACCTGGAAGCAAGAATACATTGTACCTGATATATCGATGATTTGATATGTAGAAAATGCAGTACACAACCTTGTTTGTAACCTGGAAGCAAGAATACAACGGCACCTGATATATTGATGATTTGATATACAAAAATGGCAGTACATAAGCTTATTGTAACCTGGAACTGGAATACATTGCACCTGTTATATGACCGATTTGATACAGAAAAAATGCAGTACAGAAGCTTTTTAGTAACCTGGAAGCAAGAATACATTGCACCTGATATATCGATGATTTGATATATAAAAATGCAGTACGTAAGCTTATTTGTAACCTGGAAGCAAGAATACATTGTACCTGATATATCGATGATTTGATATATAAAAATGTGGTACATAAGCTTATTTGTAACCTGGAAGCAAGAATACATTGCACCTGGTATATCGATGATTTGATATATAAAAATGCGGTACATAAGCTTATTTGTAACCTGGAAGCAAGAATACATTGTACCTGATATATCGATGATTTGATATATAAAAGTGCAGTACGTAAGCTTATTTGTAACCTGGAAGCAAGAATACATTGCACCTGATATATCGATGATTTGATATATAAAAATGCAGTACGTAAGCTTATTTGTAACCTGGAAGCAAGACATACTGCTGGAAGCAAGAATACATGGAACCTGATATATCAATGATTTGATATATAGAAATGCAGTACGTAAGCTTATTTGTAACCTGGAAGCAAGAATACATTGCACCTGATATATCGATGATTTGATATATAAAAATGCGGTACGTAAGCTTATTTGTAACCTGGAAGAAAGAATACATTGCACCTGATATATCGATGATTTGATATATAGAAATGCAGTACGTAAGCTTATTTGTAACCTGGAAGAAAGAATATATTGCACCTGATATATCGATGATTTGATATATAAAAATGCAGTACATAAGCTTATTTGTAACCTGGAAGCAAGAATACATTGTACCTGATATATCGATGATTTGATATGTAGAAAATGCAGTACACAACCTTGTTTGTAACCTGGAAGCAAGAATACAAGGGCACCTGATCTATTGATGATTTGATATACAAAAATGGCAGTACATAAGCTTATTGTAACCTGGAACTGGAATACATTGCACCTGTTATATGACTGATTTGATACACAAAAATGCAGTACAGAAGCTTTTTAGTAACCTGGAAGAATACATTGCACCTGACATATCGATGATTTGATATATAAAAATGCAGTACGTAAGCTTATTTGTAACCTGGAAGCAAGAATGCATTGCACCTGATATATCGATGATTTGATATATAAAAATGCAGTACGTAAGCTTATTATAACCTGGAAGCAAGAATACATTGCACCTGATATATCGATGATTTGATATATAAAAATGCGGTACGTAAGCTTATTTGTAACCTGGAAGAAAGAATAGATTGCACCTGATATATCGATGATTTGATATATAGAAATGCAGTACGTAAGCTTATTTGTAACCTGGAAGCAAGAATACATTGCACCTGATATATCGATGATTTGATATATAAAAATGCAGAACGTAAGCTTATTTGTAACCTGGAAGAAAGAATATATTGCACCTGATATATCGATGATTTGATATATAAAAATGCAGTACATAAGCTTATTTGTAACCTGGAAGCAAGAATAAATTGTACCTGATATATCGATGATTTGATATGTAGAAAATGCAGTACACAACCTTGTTTGTAACCTGGAAGCAAGAATACAACGGCACCTGATATATTGATGATTTGATATACAAAAATGGCAGTACATAAGCTTATTGTAACCTGGAACTGGAATACATTGCACCTGTTATATGACTGATTTGATACACAAAAAATGCAGTACAGAAGCTTTTTAGTAACCTGGAAGAATACATTGCACCTGACATATTGATGATTTGATATATAAAAATGCAATACATAAGTTATTTGCACCTGGAAGCATGAATGCATTGCACCTGATACATCGATGATTTGATACATAAAATTGCAGTACATCAGATTATTTGGAACCTGGAAGCATGAATACATTGCACCTGATATATCGATTTGATATACTAAAAATGGGGTAAGTAAGCTTGTATGTAACCTGGAAGCAAGAATACATTGCACTGATGTATTGAAGATTTGATATATAGAAAATGCAGTACATACGCCAGCGGCGGAAGTGCTGCGCTAATTGCGCCAAACTGCGCCAAAAGAAAAATGCTGCTACATGTTGCACCAAACAGGCATTTTTTTTAGTAATTGCGCCGAAACAGCACTGCGAAAACGAAGGCAAAAAAACGTCAAGCGTGTGACGAACCAGTTAGCCACAGGGAGACCGAAAGCATGTCTAATATCATCATTATTGAAAATGCAGGGAAGCCTGTTGTAGCCTTGGCCGTAGCCGGGTCAAGCCGCGCACGCCGAGGCCTTTTCACGTTACACGTTGGCAAGTTGTTCGTCGTGTTTACAGCGTTAGAGCACTGTTGTCGTGTTCTTTGTGGGCCGCCTTCAGGTTTGCTACCGGGTACATGGCGCTTTCAAAGATCAGAGGTAAGTTTTGAATATTTTTCAAAATGATTTATGTACCGTTTTGTAAGATGAACACCGCATTTAACTTGAG
Organism: Amblyomma mixtum; assembly: GCF_055824585.1. Classification (NCBI taxonomy): domain Eukaryota; kingdom Metazoa; phylum Arthropoda; class Arachnida; order Ixodida; family Ixodidae; genus Amblyomma; species Amblyomma mixtum. Next base: position 56,001,745 of record NC_143021.1, on the reverse strand, counting down.
TTCCTGGTGCAAGTCAGATAGCGATGTTTCCAGATTCAAAGGTTGCAAAAGAACTTCAGTGTTGCAAAAAGAAAGTCTCGTATATAGTGTCAGATGGTGTGAGGATCTGTGAGATTGCAGGTCTTATTTTAAACAAACACAAAAGTACAAACAATAAACGAGGCGGCTTTTATCGGAAAGGAAACCAATTTCAATATGAGCGAGAAATAAGGAAAGGAACAAGAGAGCAACGCAACAACACACGGGAAAGACACACGGGGGAACAGAACAAAATGCTTACGAAAAATACAGGAAAAAGAAAGTCAAAGAGGAAAGTCACACTACTTGTCTCTTGTTTGAGCAACGTGCCGGGAGGACTGGCTGGTTGTCGGGCAGTTAGGGAGTCTCTTGGCGTTCCAATGTCGATGCAACGCTACCGCAGCGTCAGCGTCCGTGGGCTCCCAGCACGGTTCCCAGGTCTGGTATCCCGGAAAAGTCACGTAGGCGCCAGAAGCGGCCTGTGTGGAGCAGCTGACGGATGGACGGAGAAGAGTGGCGCCTGGGCCTGGTGGTTGAGGCTCTCGACGATGGATGTCCAGGTCTGGTGGCCCGGACGTCTGCGGCTAAGGCCCAAGCCCGGAACTCGGGGAGCCAGCAGAACTCGTCCACGTCCGTCGTCCACCGCGCTCTTCTCTTCTCTGGCACGCAATCCTCTTCGACCTGTCCCGGCGTACCCCTCCGCACGCGCTCCTCGTGCTTTGTCTTCTCCTCACGAACGCCGCTGGGTGGCGCTATCTCCTTAGAGATGGCCTTGGGCCATATTTTAAAAGAGCAGTTGTTGATGAACTTAACAAGGCGGGTGTGTACTACACCATCCAAATAGACGACACTCCTCTTCCGGAACAACGATGCTGACAGCTGGACATTGTAGTTAGGTACTTTTCTGAAGTTTACAAGCAGGTTGTGGTGGAGCACTTGTGTTCATTTCACTTAGGGAGTGCAACCTCAGATGTTTTACTTGCACACGTGAAGGAAGGCATCCAAGACCTTTTTCTGCTCCGAAAACACCAATGGCTGCTCCTAACACATTTTTACTGCTCCGAAATCTCCAAAAAGTAAAATGCTGCTTTCATCACTGAATGCGGAACACAAGCTTATTTGTAACCTGCAAGCAAGATTCCATTGCACCTGATGTATCGATGAGTTGATCTATCAAAAATTTATTTATTTATTAATTTTATTTAAAATTTTAAAATGCAGTACATAAGCTTATTAATAACCTCGAAGCAAGAATACATTGCACCTGATAGATCGATGATTTGATATATAAAAAATGCAGTACATAAGCTTATTTGTAAGCTGGAAGAAAGAATACAATGCACCTGATATGTCGATGATTTGATATATCAAAATGCAGTACATAACCTTATTTGTAATCTGGAAGCAGAATACATTACACCCGATATGTCGATGATTTGATATATATAAATAAGGCTGTCAAGCTCATAAGCTTATTTGCAGCTTGGAAGCAATACATTGCACTTGATATATCAATCATTTTATATCACAAAAATTCTGCACATAAACTTATTAGTCATACTGAAGCAAGAATACATGGAACCTGATATATGGATGATTTATTTATTTATTTATTCAAAATACCCCCAAAGGCCCTCATTTGAGGGTATTACATGGGGGGGGGAGTAAGTACAAAGCATTGTTATAAGGTTAAAAATATTGCACTAAAATAAAATAGAAATCACAAAAATATTAATCATAAATAGGCATTCACAGAAAGGGTCGCAACAATGCACATAACAGCAAAATGAGAATAAATAACAGCACCGCTAGAAAAAGAAAAAGACGACACTGGAAAAAGTGCCCTGAAGTACAAAACAAAAAATATAAAATAAAAAGAAGAGACGGAAGAAAGAACGCTGAAAAAAAATACCTTTTTAGTTGTTGAAACATGAGTGCATAAGATGTTGGAATTTATTTAGATCAAATTCTGTGGCAATTTCTGATGGCAAAGCGTTCCATTCGGTGGTTGTGCGTGGTAAAAAAGAATAGGCATAATGGAATGACTGGCAGTTCATGCATTTAACTTTGTAAGGATGATCGCGACGTGGAAAGATAACTGGCGGTGGCTGAAAGAATTCATCATGAAGGGAAGGATGGTGATAAAGCTTGTGGAAAAGTGATAGACGAGAAATTTTTCGGCGCAGTGCTAAGTTATCTAACTCGGCTTTAGTCTTCAATGAGGTAACGCTGGTGTAACATGAATAATCAGAAAAGATGAATCCCGCAGCACGGTTTTGCAGGGCTTCGATGTTACTGATATAATTCTGATGAGGATCCCAAATGGCAGACGCGTATTCGAGTTTCGGACGGATTAATGTGGTGTACGCTAGTTTTTTTACATGTGTCGCGGCCTCTTTTAAATTATGTTTGAGAAGTCCGAAAGTACGGTTAGCGGAGGCAAGGGAGATTAATATGATGATTCCATGATAAGTCGGATTGAAGGTTAATGCCAAGATACTTGTAACTTGTGGTGAATTCTACACTTTTGTTATCAAGAAAGTAGGCGGTAGGAATACGTGGCTTGTTGGTGAAAGACATGAGCTTAGTTTTGGAAAGGTTTAAAGGCATTAACCAATTAGAACACCATGTGCTTATCGCTTCAAGATCGGACTGCAGTGGCTGGCTGTCAGTGTTACAGGTTATACATCAATAAAGCACACAATCGTCAGCAAATAGTCTGATTCTGGACGTCACGCAATTTGGTAAGTCATTAATATAGATAAGGAAAAGTAAAGGTTCCAGTACACTGCCTTGTGGAACTCCAGATGTAACATTAGCGTAACAAGAGAGAGTTGTTAACTCTAACTCATGCAGTACATAAGCTTAGTTCTAACCTGGAAGCAAGAATGTTGCACCTTATATTTTAATGATTTGATATATAAAAAGCAGTACTTAAGGTTTCTTTAACCTGGAAGCAAGAATACACGGCACCTGATATATCGATGATTAGATATATAAAAAATGGCACCACACAAGCTTATTTGTAACCTGGAAGCAATACATTGCACCTGATATATCTATGATTTTATATATATATAAAGGAGGAACATAAGCTTATTTGAAACCTGAAAGCTAGTATACATTTTACCTGATGTATCAATGATTTGATATATAAAAATGCAGTACACGACCTTATTTGTAACCTTGAAGCAAGAATATATGACCCCTAATACACTGCTGATTTGATATACAAAAATGGCAGTACATACGCTTATTTGTAACCAGGAGGCAAGAATACATTGCACCTGATATATCGATGATTTAATACAAAAAATGCAGTACAGAAGCTTATTTGTAACCTGGAAGCAGGAATGCATTGCACCTGATACATTGATAATTTGTTATATAAAAATGCAGTTCATAAGATTTGGAACCTGGAAGCCAGAGTTCATTGCACTTGATATATCAATGAGTTTATATCACAGAAATGCTGTACATAAACTTATTAGTAACCTTGAAGCAAGAATATATGGCATCTGACCTATGGATGATTTGATATAAAAAATGCAGTACATAAGCTTACTTGTAACCTGGAAGCAAGTAGACATTGTACCTGATGCATCGATGATTTTATGTATAAAATGCAGTACACAACCTTATTTGTAACCTGGAAGCAAGAATATATGATCCCTAATATATGGATGATTTGATATAAAAAATGCAGTACAGAAGCTCATTTGTAACATGGAAGCAAGAATGCATTGCACCTGATACATTGATAATTTGATATATAAAAATGCAGTACGTAAGGTTTGGAACCTGGAAGGAGAATACATTACACTGATATATTGAAGATTTAATATATCGAAAATGCGGTAAATAAGATTATTCGTAACCTGGAAGCAAGAATACATTGCACCTGATTTATCGATGAGCTGATCTGTCAAAAATGCAGTATGTAAGCTTACTTGTAAACTGGAAGCAAAAATACAATACATCTGATCTATCGATGATTTGATATATCAAAAATGCAGGCATAGCTTATTTGTAACCCAGAAACAAGAATACATTGCACCTGATATGTCGACGATTTGATATATATAAGAATGTGGTACATAAGCTTATACGCTTATTTGCAGCTTGGAAGCACGAATACATTGGACTTTATATATCGATGATTTTGTATAACAAAAATGCTGTACATAAGCTTATCAGTAACCTTGAAGCAAGAATACATTGCACCTGATATATGGATGATTTGATATATAAAATTGCAGTACATAAGCTTATTGTAAACTGGAAGCAAAAATACCTTGCCCCTAATATATCGATGATTTGATATGCAAAAATAGCAGCACATACGCTTATTTGTAACCAGGAGGCAAGAATACATTGCACCTGATATATCGATGATTTGATACCAAAAAATGCAGTACAGAAGCTTATTTGTAACCTGGAAGCAGGAATGCATTGCACCTGATACATTGATAATTTAATATATAGAAATGCGGTACATAAGCTTATTTGTAACCTGGAAGAAAGAATACATTGCACCTGACATATGGATGATTTGATATATAAAAATGCAGTACATAAGCTTAGTTGTAACCTGGAAGCAAGTATACATTGTACCTGACGTATCGATGATTTTATCTATAAAAATGCAGCACACAACCTTATTTGTAACATGGAAGCAAGAATGCATTGCATCTGATACATTGATAATTTGATATATAAAAATGCAGTACATAAGATTTGGAACCTTGAAGCAAGTATACATTGCACCTGACATATTGACGATTTGATATACTAAAAATGGGGTACGTAAGCTTATTTGTAACTGGGAAGCAGAATACATTACACTGATATATTGAAGATTTAATATATCGAAAATGCGGTAAATAAGCTTATTTGCAACCTGGAAGCAAGAATACATTGCACCTGATTTATCGATGAGCTGATCTATGAAAAATGCAGTGCGTAAGCTTACTCGTAAACTGGAAGCAAAAATACAATGCATCTGATCTATCGATGATTTTATATATAAAAAATGCAGGCATAGCTTTTTTGTAACCCAGAAACAAGAATACATTGCACCTGATATGTCGGCGATTTGATATATATAAGAATGTGGTACATAAGCTTATACGCTTATTTGCTGCTTGGAAGGATGAATACATTGGACTTGATATATCGATGATCTTGTATAACAAATATGCTGTACATAAGCTTTTTAGTAACCTTGAAGCAAGAATACATTGCACCTGATATATGGTGATTCGATATATAAAATTGCAGCACATAAGCTTATTGTAAACTGGAAGCAAAAATACCTTGCCCCTAATATACTGATCATTTGATATACAAAAATAGCAGTACATACACTTATTTGTTACCAGGAATACATTGCACCTGATATATCGATGATTTGATATATATAAAAGTGCAGTACATGAGCTTATAAGCTTATTTGCAGCTTGAAAGCAAGAATATGTTCCGCTTTCTATATCAATGATTTTTATAACAAAAATGTGGTGCATTAACTTATTAGTAACCTTGAAGCAAGAATACATTGCACCTGATATATCGACGATTTGATATATAAAAATGCAGTACTTAAGATTTCTTTAACCTAGAAATAGAATGAAGAATACATTGCACCTGATATATCGATGATTTGATACACAAAAAATTGCAGCACATAAACTTATTTGTAACCTGGAAGCAAAAATACATTGTGTCTGATATATTGATGATTCGATACATAAAAATGCAATACAGATGCATATATCTAACCTGGTAGCAAGAATACATTGCACCTGATATATTGATGATTTGATACATAAAAAATGCAGTACAGAAGCTTATTTCTAACCTTGAAACAAAAATACATTTTACCTAATAAATCGAGGATTTTATCTATAAAAATGCAGTACATAACTTTATTTAGAACCTGGAAGCAAGAATACATCGCACCTGATATATCGATGATTTGACATATAAAAGTGCAGTAAAAAAGCTTATCTTTACCTGGAAGCATCAATGCATTGCACCTGATACATCGATGATTTGATATATAAGAAATGCAGTATATACGAATTCTTGGAACCTGAAAGCAAGAATACATTGCACCTGATATATCGATGATTTGATATTTAAAAATGCAGTACATCAGCTTATTTGGAAACTAGAAGCAAGAATACATTGCACCTGATATCTCGATGATTTGATATATAAAAAATGCGGTCCAAAAGCTTATTTGTACCTGTAAGGATGAACGCATTGCACCTGATTTATCGATGATTTGATATATAAAAATGCGGTTCGTAAGCTCACTTTTAACCTGGAAGAAAGAATACATTGCACCTAACATATTGATGATTTGATATACAAAAATTGGAGTACATACACTTATTCGTAACCATTAGGCAAGAATACATTGCACTTAATATCTCGATAAGTTGGTACACAAAAATGCAGTACATAAGCTTATTTGTAACCAGTAAGCAAGAATGAATTGCACCTGATACATTGACGATTTCACATATAAAACTCACCAGGGTGGAAATTTGGGCAACTCGGTACTGATGCATAACTTAAGAGTAGCGCAAAACCAGGACGACGGACAAAAGGGTGGCGCCTGTGTTGTTGATTTGTGTTCTCTCCCCTTTTGGCCGTCGTCCTGGTTTAGCGCTACTCTTATGTTATGGATCACGTATAAAAACGGAGTATCTAAGGTTTTGAACCTGGAAGCAAGAGTACATTGAATCTAATAAAGCGATGATTTGATATACTAAAAATGGGCAGATAAGCTGATTTGTAACCTGGAAGTGGAATACATTTCACTGATATATCGAAGATTTAATATATAGGAAATGCTGTAAATAAAGCTTGTTTGCAACCTAGAAGCAAGAATATATTGCACTTGATGTATCGATCAGCTGATCTATCAAAAATGCAGTACGTAAGCTTATGTCTACAGTGGAAGCACAAATACAATGCACCTGATATATCGATGATTTCATACACAAAATGCAGTACAGAAGTTTTTGAGTAACCTGCAATACATTGCAGCTGTTAGATTGATGATTTGATGTACAAAAATGCAGTATATTAGCTTATTTCTAACCAGGAAGCAAAAATACATTGCACCGATATATCGATTTGATATGTAGAAAATGTGGTACATAAACTCATTTGTAATCTGGAGGCAAGAATTCATTCCACCTGATATATCGATGATTTGATGTATATAAAAATGCAGTACATAAGCTTATAAGCTTATTTGCAACTTGGAAGCAAGAATATGTTGCACTTTATATATCAGTGATTTTATGTATAAAAAATGCGGTACATAAGCTTATTAATAACCTTGAAGCAAGAATACATGGCACCTTATATATGGATGATTTGATATATAAAAATGCAGTACTTAAGGTTAGTTGTAACCTAGAAGGAAGAATACATGGCACCTGATATATCGATGATTTGATACACAAAAAATTGCAGCACATAAGCTTATATGTAACCTGGAAGCAAAAATACATTGCGTCGGATATATCGATGATTTGATAGATAGAAATGTGGTACATAAGCTTCTTTGAAACCTAAAAGCAATTATCATTGTACCTGATGTATCGATGAATTGATATATAAAAATGCAGTACACAACCTTATTTGTAACCTGGAAGCAAGAATATATGGCCCCTAATATATTGATGATTTAATATGCAAAAATGGGAGTATATACGCCTATTTGTAACCATTAGGCAAGATTGCATTGCACTTAATATATTGATGATTTGATACACAAAAGTGCAGTACAGGAGCTTATTTGTAACCAGTAAGCAAGAATGCATTGCTCCTGATACACTGACGATTTGAAATATAAAAAGGAGTACATGAGGTTTGGAACCTGGAAGCAAGAGTACATTGCATCTGATATAGCGATGATTTGATATACTAAAAATGGGTACATAAGCTGAATTGTAATCTCGAAGCAGAATACATTGCACTGATATATTGAAGATTTGACATATAGAAAATGCGGTAAATAATCTTATTTGTAACCTGGAAGCAAGAATACATTGCACTTGATGTATCGATGAGCTGAGCTATCAAAAATGCAGTACGTAAGCTTATGTGTACAGCGGAAGCACGAATACAATGCACTTGATATATTGATGATTTGATATATCAAAAATACAGGCATAAGCTTATTTGTAGCCCAGACGCAAGAATACATTGCGCCTGATATGTCGATGATTTGATATATATAAAAAATGTGGTACATAAGCTTATATGCTTATTTGCAGCTTGGAAGCAAGGATACATTGCACTTGATATATGAAAGACTTTATATAACAAAAATGCTGTGCATAAGCTTATCAGTAACCTTGAAGTAAGAATACATTGCATGTGATATGTGGATGATTTGATAAATAAGAATGCAGTACATAAGCTTAGTTGTAACCTGGAAGCGAGAATACGTTGCACCTCATATATTGATGATTTGATGTATCAAAAATTAAGTACATAACCTTATTTTCAACTCAGAAGCAAGAATACATTACACGCGTTATGTCGATGATTCGATATATATGAAAAATGCAGTACATAAGATTTAAGCTTATTTGCAGCTTGGAAGCAAGAATATATTGCACTTAATATATCAGTGATTTTATATAACAAAAATGCTGTCCATAATCATATTAGTAACCTTGAAGGAAGAATGCATTGCACCTGATATATGGATGATTTGATATATAAAAAGGTAGTACTTAAGGTTTCTTTAACCTGGAAGCAAGAATACATAGCCCGTATATATCAATGATTTGATATACAAAAATAGCAGTGCATACAATTATTTGTAGCCAGGAATGAAGAATACATTGCACCAATATATCGATGATTTCATACCCAACAAATGCAGTAAAGAAGCTTATTTGTAATCTGGAAGCAAAAATATGTTGCACCCAATATATAGATGATTTGATATATAAAAATGCAGTACTTAAGGTTATTTGTAACTTGGAAGCAAGAATACATGGCACCTGATGTATCGATGATTTGATATACAAAGAGTGTGCTGCACATAAGCTTATTTGTAACCTGGAAGGAAGAAACATTGCACCTGATACATCGATGATTTGATATATAAAAAATGCTGTACAGAAGCTTATTAGTAACCTAGAAGCAAGAATATATTGCACCTAATATATCGATTCATAACCTGGAAGCAAGAATACATTGCACTTGATATATCGAAGATTTGATATATAAAAATACATTACATAAGCTTATTTGTGACCTGGAATCAAGAATACATTTGACCTCATATATCGATGATTTGTTGTATAAAAATGGAAAACACCTTATTTCTAACCTGGAAGCTAGAATACATTGCACTGATATATCGATTTGATATATAGAAAATGCTGTACATAAACTCATTTTTAATCTGAAAGCAAGAATTCATTCCACCTGATATATCGATGATTAGGTCTATCAAAAATGCAGTACATAAGTTTATTTGTAACCATTAAGATGAATACCATGCACCTGATATATCGATGGTTTGATATATAAAATATGCAGTAGAGAAGCTTTTTAGTAACCTGGAAGAATACATTGCAGCTGCTATATCGATAATTTGATATTGCAACGGAAGATAGGGCGACAGGTTGCTAACCAGCACAATACGGCAGCCAGCCAGCGCGAGACACTTCAACGTCTTCTACTTCAATGTCTTCGAAGACACTTCACCGCCAACTGAGAACACCAGGTGGCATTACTCCCCGTCCCCCCAAAAAAATAAGAAAGCGGGGCAGGAGTACGAGCAATGGAAGGGGAAAAAACGAAACAACAGCACAAGCACACAAAAATGTACAAGGGAGGTGGGCGAAGGTGTCCCACGCGATAACTGGCGGAAGACTGAGCATGCTCTCCATTACCGCGTGAAGTACGGCTTCATGCGGAGTACGTGCACAACCTCAGAGCAGGGTGGGCGACGCTGAGGCTGCACAGTCCGGTCAGGAAGAACTTCGTAGGTCACTTCTGTGACGCGGCGCAAAACTCTGTAAGGTCCAAAGTAACGGCACATCAGTAGTAGCACAGTATGTTACTGCAACGTTGCAACAACATTGCCAATGTTGTACTATGTTGCGCTAACATTCTTCAACATTAGATAATGTTGCTGCAATGTTACCAAGCAACATGCTGATAACGTTGCCCTAAAGTGGTCTTTTTACATTGCAGCAATATTGTCAAATGATGAATAAATGTTGAATCACATACGATGACATTGATATAACATTCATGCTATATGTTAATTGTCTGCCCTCTCGGGCTATTTCTGAAGCCCAAATAGAAAAGCCGGTACCAGATCACTTCTACTCACCATGACAGTATTAATTTATTTATTAATTTTTACTTCGAGGGCAAGTTTGCATGTGGTGTGTATGCAAATGGTGAGCAGTCCAAGTGTACTTGCACTCTGTGACACTAATGTAGAAAGATATATTTCTATCTAAAATATTTTTAATGAGCTGGAAGTACTTTGTTTTTCAATTAAACATGCAGACAAAATTAAAACTGCCGAAGAAATTTAGTTCTGGTTTCACTGACGCCCTGCAGTCTAATGGCCATGGAGATCACTATCACAAATCCAAATCCAAACCGCGGCCGCGCCGAGAGCCAATCCTGCGATGCGCGCTCATCGGAGAACCTGTGTTGCGTGTCAGCGGCAGTCGTGGCAAGATATTCACGTTTTTTGTTCTTCTAGTACAGTTTTTCTTGCGGTCGCCGTGCCCGCGCTGCTGTGTTTCGTTGTGGTTTCACTGGAATTCAGCTGAAACAACAAAGGCTTGCCCAGAGGATGACCTCAATGGTGAGTGATTTCTAGACTTCCATTGTTGTGCTGTGAGTTGTGTTGGTTCTTCGTGATAGTTTGATAAAGTGTTACATTCGTTGTATCATGAAGAGAATGAAGTGTTCGCTAAGCGAAGTGTCCATTCAGCAACGACGCCGAAGAACAGCAGAGGTTGTTCACGACGAACTAGAAAACTGTTTTTCTGTTGTTAGGCTTGATAATGGTCATGGCAGCAGATTGTACGCAACATGAGCAGAACAGTATCAAGATGCCTTTTGGTCGCATAATATTATTTTATCCTCTTTATCAGCGCCAGGCGAGGACGCAGTTGAAAGCCGCAGTTCTCACTTGTCGGATTTTAGCACCGCTAGCAGCATCTCTGACATAGAAAGGAAAACATAGGAGTTGTCGCGGATTTCTGACAATAAGGGGTTGGTGGTTTATAAAGATAGGATGACACTTGAGTCTGGTGCCGCTACTCAATGTCTAGAGCACGACTTGCGCATGTGGGCAATTAATAGCCTGCTTCTCACCTGCATTCCCTGCTTAAAGTGCTGAAGCCATACCATCCAGAGTTACCCACGGATGCTAGAAAATTACTAAGACGCAGAGGCATACTGATCCAGCAGTGATGACCGATGGTCATTACCACTACTTTGGAATGTTTTGTTCTCTGGAAGAACATGTGCATGTTCCTTAACGTCTGCACTTTGTGCGAGGGCATTACACCAGTTCTCATGCATTCTACTGGAAGATAGCATAAATCCAGCGGCATTTTAAGCAAGGAACCAGAATTTATTCTTTCACTCGAAACTGACGCTGCTGCATTATACTAGTCTTTGCCCTCTCATTCCCAATCAGATGTATACCCTTATAAGCAACATTTATGGGACTGTGCAGCGATTTGCGCCAAGGGTAAGAAAAGTGAAATATTCATTGGTGTTCAATCATCCTTCATCATCGTCAGCCAGACTATACCCACTGCAGGGCGACAGCCTCTCCCATATTCCCCAAATTAGTTCTTTCCTGTGCTAGCTGCATCCACTTGACCCCTGCACCCATCATCAGTTTGTGATCTAGCTTATGTAGCCCCGGAAGAATCGGCCGTTATCAACTTTGCCTTTCAAATTGTGCACAGCAGTGAGACTGAAAAAGACTATAGGCTGGGCCTGCCCTCTTCGCTCGGTTTACTTTGTCGGCCACCTGCCATGGCACAATTGAGGGAAGACAAAGGGAGTGATGTGCAACCACCTCCAGCCGGCTACGCCTTCATCTACAAGCGCCCTTGTGGTTTTAAGCAATTGAATGGTCATCCCCATGGATGACATCAGTATGTCCGCTTGTAAGGCAAGATTCAAGCGAGACAGCAGCACTGGCCATTGCTGTGAGGTGCGGGAATGGGAGTTTTTGTTTGTAAATTATTTGCTTGCTTTGGAGGAATTTTAGGTGGCATGAATAGTCGATGTCTTTTATGTAATGAATGCATTTTTTAGCCACTTTCAGAACAATTTGTTGCTCAGGCTGTTAAAATATGCTCGCGGTGCCAGGGAAGGGCATTTTTTTTTTTGACTATTTTGTTTGAGCCAAGTGACTGGACATAAGTTCTTTAAACAGAGCTGTCCAATGTATGTGTTCCTTGAGGAGTGTAGAAGATTTGTTATTAGACGTGTATGCTTACATTAGGAAATTTTTTGTTCTTTTTTTTGCAGGGATGCAGCTTCGCTTGTGACATCATGAATTAGAAGAGACCATCATCGTGAGCAGCTGGAGGCTACCAGAAGACAAGCATATTTTAGACGTGCTAAATTGTTCAGGCAAATGTTGACAGTACTTTAAATTTGTAGTTTTCCAGTGCAACGGTGCATGACCAAAGACGGGAAGAAGGATACTTGAAGAAAACAGCGCAGCAACAGGGACAAGAGAGAAGATGAGACAGGTGCTGACTAGCAACTGAAGGTTTATTGAAAAGGAACGCATAAAACATACTCTCTTGACAACCAAGAGTGCGCATAAACTGCACGAATAACACTGATAGCCTGTCAACCTCAGTCATGGTGGTCAGGATACAATAGTTCACAATCATGAACAAGGACGGACAGTCGTTCATGACTGTGAACTGTTGAATCTTGACCACCATGACTGAAGTTTATAGCTTATCGGTGTTGTTTGCGCAGCTCATGTGCGCTCTTGGTTGTAAAGTGAGTATATTTTAAGTGTTCCTTTTCAATAAACCTTCAGTTGCTGGTCAGCACCTGTCCCATCTTCTCTCTTGTGCTTGTTGCTTCGCTGTTTTCTTCAAGTATGTACCAACTTGCCGTTTTACTGAAGTTGGGAAGAAGGATAAAACACAGCGCTCACTGACAACTGGTTATTTAACGGCACAGACACTGCTTAAATGCCCTCAGACCAGCCTTTATCATAAAAACTATGAAAGAAACATCATATCTGCATTATATGATACAATTGAAGTATTGCTCGCACATTGTGAACCAGCTTTTTTAATATGATGCGTCTCTGTCGCTTCACATGTGGTTTGTGGTCTGCTTCTGCTAAGGATCTTCGCACTTGAAAATCTCTGTACAATCACTGCAGTGCTTGACAAGTTTGGAACCTGTCTTCATTCTTTAGATCTCTTGCATGCAGATTGCATTTACGGGCCTCTAGCATTTTGCCTCCATCGAAATGCAACCACCGCGGCCAGGATAGAACCTGTGTCTTAACAGGCCAGCAGCCGAGCACCATAACCACTGAACCACCGCGGCGGCTCATGTGTGTGTGTGTTCCGTAGGGCTGGAAAACTATGCACTTAAATCAGTGATGTTAAACAGCCCAACAACTAACTCTGCTGTTCATAATACCTCTGCTCCTTGTTTCTGAATGGCCAACTAGGTTGAACTGCTACTTTGTTTATTTGTTGCAATTTTGTGCACAAAATGAATGTGTTATATTTGGGAAATACAAAGTCCAGGTGGTGCATGTTTTCAAGGTGTGCTATTGTTGTGTAAATAGTTTACTCAAGTGTTTTGTATTTATAACATGCCAGTTGAGAGGTGTGTGCACGTTTTCATGCTATGGTAATGTGCCTAGTAACTGTT